>NC_052147.1:235002502-235602502 GCF_902713615.1 Scyliorhinus canicula
TGTGTGTGGAGGCTGAGGAGATAAGCGAGATACTAAATGAATACTTTTCGTCAGTATTCACTCAAGAAAAAGATAATATTGAGGAGGAGAATGCTGAGACCCAGGCTATTAGAATAGATGGCATTGAGGTGCGTAGGGAAGAAGTGTTGGCAATTCTGGACAAGGTGAAAATAGATAAGTCCCCGGGGCCGGATGGGATTTATCCTAGGATTCTCTGGGAAGCCAGGGAAGAGATTGCTGAGCCTTTGGCTTTGATTTTTAGGTCATCATTGGCTACAGGAATAGTGCCAGAGGACTGGAGGATAGCAAATGTGGTCCCTTTGTTCAAGAAGGGGAGTAGAGATAACCCCGGTAACTATAGGCCGGTGAGCCTAACGTCTGTGGTGGGTAAAGTCTTGGAGAGGATTATAAAAGATACGATTTATAATCATCTAGATAGGAATAATATGATTAGGGATAGTCAGCATGGTTTTGTGAAGGGTAGGTCATGCCTCACAAACCTTATCGAGTTCTTTGAGAAGGTGACTGAACAGGTAGACGAGGGTAGAGCAGTTGATGTGGTGTATATGGATTTCAGTAAAGCGTTTGATAAGGTTCCCCACGGTCGGCTATTGCAGAAAATACGGAGGCTGGGGATTGAGGGTGATTTAGAGATGTGGATCAGAAATTGGCTAGTTGAAAGAAGACAGAGAGTGGTAGTTGATGGGAAATGTTCAGAATGGAGTTCAGTTACGAGTGGCGTACCACAAGGATCCGTTCTGGGGCCGTTGCTGTTTGTCATTTTTATAAATGACCTAGAGGAGGGCGCAGAAGGATGGGTGAGTAAATTTGCAGACGACACTAAAGTCGGTGGAGTTGTAGACGGTGCGGAAGGATGTTGCAGGTTACAGAGGGACATAGATAAGCTGCAGAGCTGGGCTGAGAGGTGGCAAATGGAGTTTAATGTGGAGAAGTGTGAGGTGATTCACTTTGGAAAGAATAACAGGAATGCGGAATATTTGGCTAATGGTAAAATTCTTGGTAGTGTGGATGAGCAGAGGGATCTCGGTGTCCATGTACATAGATCCCTGAAAGTTGCCACCCAGGTTGATAGGGTTGTGAAGAAGGCCTATGGTGTGTTGGCCTTTATTGGTAGAGGGATTGAGTTCCGGAGCCATGAGGTCATGATGCAGCTGTACCAAACTCTGGTACGGCCGCATTTGGAGTATTGCGTACAGTTCTGGTCGCCTCATTATAGGAAGGACGTGGAAGCTTTGGAACGGGTGCAGAGGAGATTTACCAGGATGTTGCCTGGTATGGAGGGAAAATCTTATGAGGAAAGGCTGATGGACTTGAGGTTGTTTTCGTTAGAGAGAAGAAGGTTAAGAGGTGACTTAATAGAGGCATACAAAATGATCAGAGGGTTAGATAGGGTGGACAGTGAGAGCCTTCTCCCGCGGATGGAGGTGGCTAGCACGAGGGGACATAGCCTTAAATTGAGGGGTAATAGATATAGGACAGAGGTCAGAGGTGGGTTTTTTACGCAAAGAGTGGTGAGGCCGTGGAATGCCCTACCTGCAACAGTAGTGAACTCGCCAACATTGAGGGCATTTAAAAATTTATTGGATAAGCATATGGATGATAAGGGCATAGTGTAGGTTAGATGGCCTTTAGTTTTTTTTTCCATGTCGGTGCAACATCGAGGGCCGAAGGGCCTGTACTGCGCTGTATCGTTCTATGTTCTATGTTCTACATTGCAAACAGAGCAGTATCCAACTGGCCTGGTCATGGAACTAGTATTCCCAAAAATAAACTTTCTTGAAGTCTTTGCAATAACTAGCCATGAGCCACAGAAACTAACAAATCCACTTAAAGTAAACTACAATATTTGATTTATTAAAAAAAAAATGACAATTAAAGTATGCCCTGGAAACTTGTCTACTTTTTAAATATCAGAGATTTACTGCGTATGAGACGAAGCTCAGTACACCTGATTTGCCTTTCTTTCAGTGCCCCATTAAAACCTCTGGCTCTGAAATTAAATACAAATTTAACTCAAGTTGTTAAAATTCCTCTCTCCACTATTTTAAAATGGTCTTGCGAAGAACTTGCGTTGAATTTTTCAACTTCAGGATCTCCCAAGTGTATTACAGCCAATGAATGACCATCACTGTAATGATATGTATATTGACTGGGATGTAAAGAGTTAACAAGTTAATGATAATGCTTCTTACCATTAGAGGGAACCACAGAACAGTCATTATATATGTTATATCATGTGACTTGGGGTTTCTGGGAGTTAGGAGAATATCAGGCATAGAGAGCAGTTGTGAACTTGAGAGTTGTCAGTTAGAGATAGCCTCCAAACGCCCTCCTGCGCAGGGCACGCCCAAAACATGTGGGTGTGGTTTGCTGGGCTCCCAGAACACCTGACACATCTGTCCTCTCTCCCAAAGAACCGGTTCAGCCTTGCCCCAGTCATGTGCGCCCTGTGCAGTACCTTTAATTGAATTAAACTAAGCCTGGCACAGGAGGAGGAGGAATTCACCCTCCCCAGGGCATCCGCCCATGTCCCCTCATCGATCTCCTCTCCCATCTCCTCCTCCCACTTACCTTTCAGCTCCTCCACCGAGACCTCCTCCCCCTCTTGCATCACTTGGTAGATTGACGAAATCCTCCACTCACCAACCCACGTCCCCAAGAGCACCCTGTCCTGAGCCCCCCTTGGCGGCAACAGTGGAAACTCTGCCACATGCCGCCTGACAAACGCCGTTACCTGCATGTATCTGAAGGTGTTCCCTGGGGGAAGGTCCAACCTTCCCTCCAACTCCTCTAGGGTCGCAAACTTCCCATCGGGAAAGAGGTCCCCCATCCGCCTGATACCTGCCCTGTGCCAGCTCAAAAACCCTCCGTCCATCCTCCCTGGTACAAACCGGTGGTTCTCCCATATCGGGGACCAGACTGAAGCCTTCACCTTCCCCCTATGCCGCCTCCACTGCCCCCAAATTTTGAGGGTAGCCACCACCACCGGACTGGGAATATATCTTGTTGGTGGGAACGGCAACGGCGCAGTCACCAGCGCCTCCAGGCTTGTGCCCACACAGGACGTCACCGCCAGCCTCTTCCATGCTGCCCCCTCCCCCTCCATCACCCACCTGCGTATCATCGCCACGTTGGCGGCCCAGTAGTACCCACATAGGTTAGGCAACACCAATCCCCCCACATCCCTACCCCGCTCCAGGAACACCCTCCTCACCCTCGGGGTCTTCTGCGCCCACACAAACCCCATAATACTCCTATTGACCCGCCTGAAGAAAGCCTTAGGAATCATGATAGGGAGGCACTGGAAGAGGAACAAAAACCTCGGGAGCACCGTCATTTTGACAGACTGGACCCTACCCGCTAGAGAGAATGGCAACACATCCCACC
This sequence comes from Scyliorhinus canicula, assembly GCF_902713615.1. NCBI lineage: Eukaryota > Metazoa > Chordata > Chondrichthyes > Carcharhiniformes > Scyliorhinidae > Scyliorhinus > Scyliorhinus canicula. The sequence continues at coordinate 235,005,911 of NC_052147.1, forward strand.
TCCTAAACTCCTCCTCCATCTGCTCCACCAGCTTCATAAAGTTGAGCCTGTACAGGACCCCCCAGCTCCTGGCTATCTGGACCCCCAGGTACCTAAAACTCCTCTCCACCCTTTTCAGCGGGAGCTCCGTAATCCTTCTCTCCTGGTCCCCCGGGTGTACTACGAACAGCTCACTCTTCCCCACGTTGAGCTTATACCCGGAGAAGTCCCCGAACTCCCTAAGAATCCTCATCACCTCCGGCATCACCCCCACCCGGTCTGCCACGTACAACAGTAGATCAACCGTGGATAATGACAGCCGATGCTCCTCCCACCACCAACCCCCCGCACTATCCCCCTCCAGTCCCTCGGCTCCCTCAGTGCCAAGGCCAGGTGTTTGATCGCCAGCGGAAACAGCAGGGGAGACAGGGGGCACCCCTGCCTCGTCCCCCGTTACAGTCGAAGATTCTCGGACCTCCTCCCATTCGTAACCACACTCGCCACCGGGGCTTCTTTCAACAGCCTCTGTATTTGTTCTCATGTTAATTATTTTTGTTAATTTATTGTTTCTGTATTGGGGGGGTTACTGTTATTTCTCTTTGTCTTCTGTTTTTGTTGGTTAAAATTTGTTGAAAATTTGAATTAAAATTATTTTAGAAAAAAGAGATAGCATGGTTTAATATGAAATGAAATGAAAATCGCTTATTGTCACAAGTAGGCTTCAAAAGAAACTTTGTACTTCAGGAATGTGATCAAATCTTAGTTAGTAGTGTAATAAATTTATAGTTTTGTTTGTTAACAAAGCTTTGTGTTCTTTATTCAACACAACACATCAAAGCCACCCAGGTAAAGCAAACTAGAGAACACAGTCAATTTTATAGTAGATACTGTACTGTTTACACTGCATCTCAACTCTAGCAAGTTACCAACAGGCATGGAGATAATCTACAGAACTGATGGGAAACTTCATTCAGCTGCACCACCTTCATTCCACAATCAAGATCACTCCAACCTCAGTAATTGAGCTATACGAGTGCACACACTCTGAGCTCCAGGTCATTGTCAACTCCTATTCTCAGTCATGAGCAAATAGGCCTTTCACTAAACACCTGGAAAACTAAGGTCCTCTTCCAAGCATCTCCCACAGTACAACCATTCGATTAAGATCGATGAAGAAATCTTGGAAAACAGATCTTGTGAGCCTTGGGACACAAGGTGAAACTCATCATTGCCCAGCTCAGCCTTTGGCCAACTGAGGAAAAGAGGAGCAGGATCTTAAACCCGAGACCATGGTCACTGTTTACCAGGCAGCAGTGATTCCTATGGGTGGCACAGTGGTTAGCACTGCTACCTCACAGTGCTGGAGACCTGCCTTCAGTACTGATCTTGGGTCACTGTCTGTGTGGAGTCTGATTACAGTTTTTCGCTGTGTCTGTGTGGGTTTCCTCCAGGTGTTCCTGTTTCTTCCACAGTCCAAAGAAGTGCAGATTGGCCAATATAAATTGCCCATTAGTGTCCAAAGATGTGTTTGTTAGGTGGGATTACGGGTATAGGGAAGGGGAGTGGACCTAGATAGACTGCTCTTTCAGAGGGTCAGTGCAGACTTGATAGGCCGAATGGCTTCCTTCTGCACTGTAGCTTGTATGCTCCTAAATGCTTTGAAAACATGGTAACCTGCAACAGGCACCTTAAAGCATGGAGCAGTAACATCTGAATCCTCCAAATCCTCCAAAGAAAGGCAGTCCAACAGCCGCGCACAATGTGGGCATCACTGGCTAGGCCAGCATTTGTTGCCCTTCCCTAGCTGTCCTCCATTTCAGAGGGCATTTGTGAGTCAACCACATTGCTGTGGACATGTAGGCTAGACGAGGTAAGGATGGGAGATTTGTTTCTCTAAAGGGGATTAATGAACCAGATGGGTTTTTATAACAATCAGCAATGGTTCCATGATCATCATCATAATAATACTAATCTTTATTATTGTCACAAGTAGGCTTACATTAACACTGCAATGAAGTTACTGTGAAAATCCCCTAGTCGCCAATCCCCGGCGCCTGTTCGGGTACACAAGAGGGAGAACTCGGAATGTCCAATTCACCTAACAAGCATGTCTTTTGGGACTTGTGGGAGGAAACTGGAGCACCCAGAGGAAACCAGACACGGGGAGAACGCGCAGACACTGGACAGACATTGGCCCAAGCCGGGAATCGAACCCAGGACCCTGGCCCTGTGAAGCAACTGTGCTAACCACTGTGCCACCCATACTTTTAATTCCAGTTTTTTTTTAATGGAATTTTCGAGTTTTTTTATGGAATTTAAATTTCACCATTTGCTGTGGTAGGATTTGAACCCGGATCCCCAGATCTTGCCCTAGGTTTTCCGAATTCCTAATCCAATGACTATATACTGCATCACCGCCTTAACATAGGAGGTCTGAATCACACAAAAACAGCTCTGCTAGGTGGGACATATCATCATCTCTCTGACACCAGATATGTGTGGTGATATGCATCACTGTAAATACACAAGAGGTTAATGTAAATACACTACAACTAAGTAAACACTAGAGGGAGCAGCGGAGATGTCATGATATGCAGCTAATGAACACATAGAATAGGACACGACCAATGGGCAGTCAAGACACCCAGAGGTGACACTACCACAAGGGGCAACCCATATAAAAAGGACAGGGCACACATGCTCTATCTCTTTCCACAGGCAACACTTAGAGAGGAGAGGGGCAGATCAGAAGCATCAACACCCACCACGTGGCTTAGAGCAGACTGGTTAGTTAGACTGAGTTACTCTCGCAAGATTAGCAAGAGAGTCGAACTCAGAGAGCTGTGCTGATAGTTCAATAAATCACATTGAACTTACTTCAAAGTCTGGAGTATCTTTTGGTCAAAGCTGCATCGAGTTGCAGCCTGTGTTATCCTAGAGTACATAACACATCATGGTACCAGTAGTGCCTGTTGAATCTATATAGTTCAACTCAGCAAGATCCGTGACTACCAGCAACAGCACCCAGGCAAGATTATCGAGATTCCGGTTCCTCAGCAGCTCAGGTACTACGGCAATCTCAGTGGCAACTGGCGTGCATTCAAGCAGAGATTTGAGATTTACATGGTGGCATCTGACCTTGATGGTGTGGCCGATGCTGATAAGATAGATCTTCTACTCACCATTGCGGGTGAAATCTTCAACTCCTTCAAGTACGCCAAAGGGCAGGACAAGAGAAACTTCCAGACATTCCTGGACAAGTTTGAAAACTACTGCGAGGTAAACACACACAAAAAAAAAGGTAAAACTGGAGCCTATACTCATCACGAGGCAAAGGTAGGCTTGCAGCAGAGGCAAACAGCAGTTTTGATTGGTAGCCATCTTGCGCAATGAGCTGCACATGCGCAATTCCCCAGAAGACGCGAACCAGCAAAACAGTGTTTTGCGCATGTGCAAGAGGCCGCACATGTGCAGTTGCGCAAAGAGCGCCCAGTCAAGGAAAAACGATTTGCGCATGCGCAATCCATTCCTACGCTCTACGTCACAAGCGCCATGATGTCAGAGGCCCCAGAACACGCTCACTTAAAGGGGAAATGTCCAAAAATAGTGAAAAACAGTTTTAAAGCCACAAAACACAATTCTTTCACCTGGAAAGACAGCACAATGCCTGAACTTCGACTAGTAGCTGAAAGTAACCTCCGCAGAACCCTGCAACAAGCAGTTAGCACCGTCCTAAGAGATGATTTAGTCATTGAAGACTATGACTGAGATGATGATTTTATCATTGGACGTGGCGATATCAGTACCAAATCCGACACAGTCATGGACGAGTTCTTCACATTTGAGGATCCTCAGCCCAGCATAGACGATATCCCGACCCATGAGTACAGGATTCTGCAGCGGCCTGATGCCAAGAGACAAAGCACGGTACAAGCCCACAGAGAGCGGCCTGACGCTACACCAGTGGTCCACGAACCACGAAGAGTCCCCGACTCCGTACAGAAAGCGATGACAGACTCCACAGCGAGACCACTGCACGTCTCCACACAGAGAACACAGAAAGACTCCACAGCAAGACCACTGCACAACTCCGTTGAGAGTGCACAGATTGACTCCACAGCGAGACCACTGCATGAGCGAGCGATACAAGCCTCCACAACAAGCTCGTTGACAGACTCCACGATGGAAGCAACGCAAGACTCCAGAGCGCAGTCCTTGCGTGAACAAGACTATAAAGGTCTAACAACCTTATCTGAGCAACCAGCAGCAGACGATGCAAGTCAGCCACGCTCTAGTGCACAGCAAGACGACTATGACAGTCTACCACGCTCACGTGAACAACAAAAAGACGATGACAGTCTACCCAAATTATTTGAGTCACCAGAAGACTCTGACAGTCTACCCAGCTCATCTAACCGACAAGAAGACACTGAAGGTCTACCCACTGTATGTGCAACAAGTGACAAAGGCTTCACAATTCCCAAACAAGGGGCGAAATTCTCCGACCCCCAGCAGGGTCGGAATAATCGCCTGGGGGTGCCTAAAATCCCGCCCCCGCCGTGGCAGAGATTCTCCGCCACCCGGGAAGTGGCGGGGGCAGGAATCTCGCCACTCCGATCGGAGAGGCCCCAGCGGCGATTCTCTGGCCCGGATGGGCCGAAGTCCCGCTGCTGGGAGGCCTCTCCCGCCGCTGAGGTTTAAACCACCTCTGGAACGGCGGGCTCAGCGGCGCGAGCAGGCCCCCGGGGGGTGCCCCCATGGTGGCCTGGCCCGCGATCGTGCCCCCCCTCAGACTCCGGGCCAGTGCCCTGGCTGCTCTATTTTCTTCCGCGGCCGCCACGGCCTCCGCCATGGCGGAAGCGGAAGAGAACCCCACATCGCGCATGCGCCGGCAGTGACGTCAGCGGCCAGCTGCCGCTGACGTCACTGCCGGCGCATGCGCGGACCGGCAAAAGCCTTTTTGCCAGCCCCGCTGCCGGGGGCGCCGGTCTTCTGGTGGCAACCGCTCCGGCGCGGGGCTGGCCCCCAAAGGTGGGGAGAATTCCCCACCTTTGGGGAGGCGCGACCCCCGAGTGGTTGGCGCCACTCCCCTACTCCGGGACCCTCCGTCACGCCGGGTAGGGGAGAATGCAGCCCAAGATGTGTGACATCTCAGCGAGACTGACAGATCTCAGCTAGTACGTACAGAGGCATTCGACAATCAGAGTGAGGCTACTAGTGACTTCAGTGACACCACGTTAATTCAAACCTCATCTACTCGAGCCTCTCCACAAGAACCTGAAATGACTCCAGACAGGGAGCATCAAGAAACCGAAGGTGATTCAGGTGAACCAGAAAGGGCTCCAGACGGGGATCATCGCCAAGACAAAAGATGATTCCTGTTAATTGGACATGAGGCCAGACGGGGAGCGCCGCGGAATTAGAGACGGCACGCTCAATGCAACAGCAGATGCCACAAAGGACACGGACACAAGTAACTTTGTGAAGGACTCGAATTCGCCACTCGGAATGGTCATTGAGCGCAACAAAAACAACAGACAACAACAAGAAGCTTACCAAAGGCACCAACGTCAACAACAAGCATGACAAAAGCAACAATGGAACAACAACTGGTACGACATGGTACAACTCTGCAAATGCAGGACAATGTAACAGCACAGCTCCTAACACTGGCAAGAGTGCAGCCATACCACGGCATGACAATGAATCTCACCGATTCAAGTTTGCTCCACTACAAACAAGCAAACCAGCTTTCAAGGCAGACGACATACTGGATCAATATCGCCAACACAGACACCAGTCCAGGTCGGACAAGAAAGATGACATCAAGAATCGCTACCACAAGCATCGAAAAAAAAAAAGAGTCCAAATCAGCCAATGGAGTGATTTGACCATTGCACACCTCCTGATGACTTCTTGGTTCCTTAAGCACAGGGACACTGACGGCGTTCACAAGGGAATGACATCAACATTGACATTTCCATAACAGCACAAGAAAGCCACTCGACCATATAAATTCATGAACTTTGGACTCATACACATTATTTGGTATTGTACAATCATCACTGTCATCATGACTTGTACACGTCATCACTTATCTACCTATTTTGTTCAATTTTCTTTAACCAAGGACAGAAAATATATAACACGAATAAAGGGGGGGGGGGGGGGGGAGGAATGTGGTGATATGCATCACTGTAACTACACAAGGGGTTAATGCAAATACACTAAAACTAAGTAAACACTAGAGGGAGCACCAGAGACGTCATGACATGCAGACATACAGCTAATGAACACATAGAATAGGACATGACCAATGGGCAGTCAAGACACCCAGAGGTGACACTACCACAAGGGAGCAACCCATATAAAAGGACAGGGCACACATGCTCTGTCTCTTCCCACAGGCAACACTGAGAGAAAAGGACTGGGGCAGATCAGAAGCATCACACCCACCACGTGGCTTAGAGCAGACTGGTTAGTTAGACTGAGTTACTCTCGCAAGATTAGCAGGAAAGTCGAACTCATAGAAAACTGTGCTAATGGTTCAATAAATCACATTAAACTTACTTCAAAGTCTGGAGTATCTTTTGTCAAAGCTGCATTGAGTTGTAGCCTGTGTTATCCCAGAGTACATAACACATCAATATGCAGAGCAAATGTTCTACTCAGAATTTGAGCTCCCAGGAGGACAGCAGAAACGCTTTAGCAATGCCCTCAAAACATGCCTGAAGAGAGAAAACATTCCCATCGACTCATGGAGTCCTTCGCTTATAGAATCCTCACAGTGCAGGAGGCCATTCAGCCAACGGGTCTGCACCGACCCTTCGAAAGAGCACCCTACCTAGGTCCAATCCCCTGCTCTATTCGTATAACTCCATCCTAAAGGGGAAATTTAGCACGGAATACAACACAAAATTTCTTTGGGAGCACACAGGTAAAGTGGGTGAGCAAGAATGCACAAACCTCCAAACAGCTCATCTACCTAACTCTTCAAGAACCATCTCCTCTGCATATGGCAAGTGGCAGTGTCTGCAGATCGTGCATTGGATTGAATAGCCATCTCAGAGCCCATTGAACTGTAGTGGTAGCAAGTCATCCTCCATCTTGAGGGACTGCCTAAGAAGAAATAAGGAAATGTGGGAAAAAACAAAAGCAACAAAATAATCAGCTGATAAACTGTTTTAGTGATTTAGATATATAATTGGACACCAGAGAGAACTCCCTGGTCTTCTTCCAATAATGTCATGGGATTTTTTAACATTATTTGAAGGAGCAGCTGGGCCTCAGGTACCTTGCCAGCACCTCTGACTGTGTAGCATTCTCTCAATCTAGGCTGACACTTCAATGCAGTCCTGCGCTCAACGGTGCTACTACTAAACCAAGATTGTCGAACTCACTTAACCAATTGATTTGAAATTCCTTCCTCGCTATTTTAAATGATTTATTACCTCTGCTGATTGGCGGCATGGTAGCACAGTGGTTAGCAGTGTCGCTTCACAGCGCCAGGGTCCCGGGTTTGATTCCCGGCTTGGGTCACTGTCTGTGTGGAGTCTGCATGTTCTCCCTGTGTCTGCGTGGATTTCCTCCAGGTACTCAAGTTTCCTCCCACAAGTCCCGAAAGACGTGCTTGTTAGGTAATTTGGAAATTCTGAATTCTCCCTCAGGTGTACCTGAGCAGGAGTGTGATGACTAGGGGATTTTCACAGTAATTTCATTGCAGTGTTAATGTAAGCCTACTTGTAACAATAATAAAGATTATTATTAAGTGGCAAGAAGAAATCCAATAAAAGCACTAACTTGGTAATTTTAAGATTGTGTATTTACTGAGTATTGAATATCTATGATTGTGTTCACACTTTTGTGTGAAATTATGCACCAATGGAGAATTGAGCAAGATGCAAATTCTGGCCCATTGCATTTAATATGAGCAGGCCTGGGTGATCCAATTAAGTTACTCCATGTTAGCTCAGCGGGGAAATTGGTTCACACTCCAATATAAGTCTATGTTTAAAGAAAAAATTCCTAGGTTAAAACAGCAACATTCAAAGAAGCGGGGAAAAATAAACAGCAACAATACTATCGGTTATACAAAAGAAACCATGCATACTTCACAGGAAATGGAGTCTTATGTAAAATACTGGGGTATTACTGTCTCCTTCGATACACCAGTAATTCTACATTGTGACAAATGCACATCTTTCTGGGTGGAATCCAGAAATGTATATGCTTATTGTCAGTGGTGTAATAGAAACCAAGCTGTATCTCAATTGTCTGGATATGCTGATCACTGCCCACAGAATAACTCACTGCAATGACTAATGATATGTTACTAGCCTAGTCTTGGAAAGAATTACAATTCATTCAGGTCTTCAATGATTCATGAAATAATACTGGTTAATGCACCATCACCAGGGTAAATCCCATTTTTAAAAATTAATTTCTTGTGTGAATAAAGTATTGATTTTTAGAAACTGTTATGATGTACCTGCTCCAGCAGGAAATGCTTCTATGCTTCAGTGATGACACACTTGCTGAACATATTGTTGGTCAGACGTTGTCAGCCATGTTGTGTTTGGTTTTCTATACCTTGTAAAGGAATCCACCAAACACCTTGACTTGTCCAAACCAGGATCTTAAATTGAGTCTTGTGTGGAAAGATAGCAATCTGTTACACAGCACATTATCACGGTGTTTCCTGATTACTCCTATGGAATTACAGCATTGATTATTCAACTCTGTCTTCCTACCAAATGCAACCATCTGCTGATGGTCAGATTTTTGGCACGGGAGCACAGTGGTTAGCACTGTTCCTTCACAGCTCCAAAGTCCCAGGTTCGATTCCCAGCTTGGGTCACTGTCTGTGTGGAGTCTGCACATTCTCTCCGGGTCCGTGAGGGTTTCCTCTGGGTGGTCCGGTTTCCTCCCACAGTCCCAAAAGACGTGCTGAGAGGTGAATTGGATATTCTGAATTCGCCCTCAGTGTACCTGAACAGGCACTGGAATGTGGTGATTAGGGACTTTTCACAGTAACTTCATTGCAGTGTTAATGCAAGCCTACTTGTGACAATAATAAAGATTAATATTATGTGTCTCCACTTATATGGAGTCCCTGGTCACATGACCATAGTCTTGAGACCACATGGGGTGTCTACACCGCCACCCTGCTGGTTGGATATCACGCACCATCCAACTAGGATATTGCTTACAGGCATAGCAACACATATCTTCCCCCCCCTCCCCCCACTTCCTCACAAAACAGTAAGATATGTTTACAAGCAACACTATCTTTAACTTTATACACACATGATATTTGTCAAACAAAGTAAATGGTTTTACTAGTCCATAATCATGATATGCCTGGCTAGTGACCGTCTCCTTTGCACAGATCATTGTGTCTCCTTCACGGCATCATCTGTGACCATTCAAGCTGTCGCTAGCCTCTTTGAAGACTGGCTTACTTGCAAGACTCGTTGTTTCGCTTCCTCTTTGCTCTGTGCCTTTGGAAGGCCCATTGTCATGCGAGAGTACCTTTAAGAAATTAATATTTAAGCAATGTACCTTTAAGAAATGAGGCAGCTCATATTACTGAAGTGATGTCAGAGGGTGGGGGTAGCCGAGTTGAGCTCACTTCTGCTTTTTGGGTGTTTAGGTTTCAGTTTGAGAGAGAGCAGCTGAAAAGTGCCTGGCTGGTTTGCAGTGAGCTGGATCTGCGGTGATCTCTGCCATGAAAGACTATCTCTGAATCATTTGGATGATTTAAACTCATAATAGTAATGTCTTTAACCTGATGTGTTTCGGTGTTAAGTCTTTTGGAGGTTTGAAGGAACATTTTCATAGAATTTAAAGTGCAGGAGGCCATTCGGCCCATCGAGTCTGCACCGGCTCCCAGAAAGTGCACCTCACCCAAGGTCAACACCTCCACCCTGTCCCCATAACCCAGTAACCCCACCCAACACATCTTTGGACTGTGGGAGGAAACCGGAGCACCCGGAGGAAACCCACGCACACACGGGGAGGATGTGCAGACTACGCACAGACAATGACCCAAGCCGGAATCAAACCTGGGACCCTGGAGCTGTGAAGCAATTGTGCTAGCCACAATGCTACCGTGCTGCCCCTTTGAGAGATTATTTAGTGTTGTATTATTTTCAGGGTTATCTTTGGGGTGGTAAATGATCCAATGTTTATTTAAAAAGGTTAAATTGAATTCATGGAATAAACATTGTTTTGTGTTTAAAAACCCACGTGTTCATAATTGTAATACCACACCTGGAGACCAAGCCGTGTGCTTCAAAAGCAACAATCCATTAAAGGGAGAGGTTGGTTAAACACCATAATACATTTTGGGGTTCTGAAAACGCCACTCCCATATCACCATGTCCATGACTGCCACACTTGTGTCTTTCTTTTTCGCTTCCTGGCATGACATTGTTTGCTACTTGCTGCTGTTTCAGTTGCCGGTTGGATGAGCTATCTCTCCCAGTCTTTTTATTTTTAGAACATGTATTCTTTTGCGTCTCTTGCTTTTGTGGTTTTACGTAACAGCCTCTGGTGTGGTGCTGGTTGTTACCGTGTGCCGAGAGGTCTGCACAGCTTCAGGCGTCGCATCACCTTTGGGTGGTATGACCACAGCCACTTCTGTGGTCTCACCGACACGTCGGGGCACCAAGGTTTCTGGTGCCTGTGTGAAGGTTGGAACTGGGGCTACAGGTGCCTCCCCTTCTTTGCTTGCTGGAGCATCGCTCACTTGCTATTTGCCACCAGAGATTAGAATAGTCTCTGGTTGTGCTGATCCAGGCACTGGGTCTTCATGGTCAAACTCACAATTATGGGAGTGGTCTGTGGAGCTGCAGATTGAGATCGCCATCAGCTCTTCCTCGGTGTTAGTCTCAGGGTTGCCTACTACTGCAACCTCCAAGTTGCTCTCATCACACTCATCATCTATGTCCTCCCAATCGTCGATGGTTTGGGAATGAATTACAGGAACAGTTTCAAAGAGCTGAAACGAATCACCACATACCTCGGAGGCTAGTTTTCCTAATATCGGGATGATTTCTTCCGCCTTTCAATGACCAGATGGCATCAGATTCAGCCATGTCTGCAATGATTTCTCCTGACAAATATAATATTGCAAACAGAATTATTTGTTCATGCAATAGGGCGCCAAGTTCAAAGTCAGCCTGGATTTTGGCCGCTGAACCTTGGCTTAACATTCCGCGGCCCCGAGTTCAATCGATACACTTTCGTGATCACCTCGTTTGTGAAATACTCATTAGGCTTGAATGTAAACTCCAGAGTGAAGCTCCACAGATTCCCATACTCTGTCCATTTAACACTTACATCTCGCAGATGCTTTAATACGGGTTCATCAGGATCTCCTATCATGCCATTGAGCCTGTGCACATTCTTGAAGGCTGTTAACCAGAATTGCGGAATGCCCACCGGCTGTTCCGTCCCCTCATCTGGTTTGTCGTCTTCTACTAGGATTTCTTCCGAATCCTCATCAACCATGCACACTGTAGTGTCTTGTGGGGATCAAATGGAGTGTTCGGCTGACCAGCCATCTTCTTCGACACACAATCCCTCGATTAGATTCAGGGATTCAAGTGATTTTATTCCAAGTACAGTGTCAAAGTCTATGTCTACAATATGAAAAAGTAGGGTCTGCCACGGATGGCACCAGTTTGCAAACATCGAAGGTCTCCAAAACCCTTGTTCCAAAGTCTATCAGCAGTCCTGGCCGATCAGCTACACGTTCAGCTTTTGCGAAGCAGACCGACTCACAAAGGTTGGCTTTAGCTTTAGGGTCAAAGCCACAACAATTAAAGAATTGTTCAGTATCGCCATCTATTTCAATTTAGATGTAAAGGTGTTTGGAAAGTTCTTACTAGGTTTAGTCTTCCTTACGATTTTGCTTTCAGTCTTCCTTACGATTTTGTTTTCATTATTCTTGTTCGGATTCTTCTGGTTCCTCATCACGACAAAGTCGATGTAGAAACTGTTGTTCGGTATTTATCTCATCAACTGCATGTGCCCGCTGCATGGTCCATTGTAGAACACACAAAACATTGTTTTGTAAAATGCCCAATACGGCCACACATGGAGCAAACGTTCCCAAAGGCCGGACATTGCCATGGGGAATGTCGAGTGCCACAGTTTGGCACAAGATGGCAGTGGCAGCTCCTGTCGGCCGCTTAAAATGGCCACCCGCACGAAGACCACGTTTCTTCATGACGTGTGTCACAGCACTAACGGCGCTGGCTTCTTCTTCCGAGTTGGCACCAAAATGTAGCTGTGCAGCTATCTTGCTCGCCTGGCAAATTTTCACTGCCTGGTCCAGCATCAAATCTTCTCCCCGCAATAATCTGGGGCTGGTTTAGCACAGGGCTAAATAGCTGGATTTTAAAGCAGACCAAGGCAGGCCAGCAGCACGGTTCAATTCCCATACCAGCCTCCCCGAACAGGCGCCGGAATGTGGCGACTCGGGGCTTTTCACAGTACCTTCATTTGAAGCCTACTTGTGACAATAAGCGATTTTCATTTCATATTTCATTTTCATTTCATCTTTCCCGAAGCTTATCATCAGCTGCACCAAAGACAACTTGGTCACGAATCAATGAAGATTTCAGGTTGCTGAAGTTGTATGACTGGGCCTTCAGCCTCAAGTCAGTGACATACCCTGTCAAATGATTCGCCAGGTTTTTGGGTTCACATACAGAACATGTATCACTCAAAACATCTCATTCTTTTTCAGGGAACAATGTTCATCAAAGTGTCTCATCACTTCATCATATTTTTTGCAATCCTCCTCATTATCAAATGAGTTATGCAGTTCAAGGTCCTGTGAATCTGCCACCATTAGCAGCAACGGGATTCACCTTTCATCAGGCTGAGCCTGTAGGCCTCGGGCAAAAGCAAAGTTTAAACTGCTGCTTGAATAGCTGCCAGTTCTCACCTACGGTACCGATATCTGAAGCTGGTGGGAGGCTCTCAGTCCATACATCTCGAGCTTCAGCATCTTCTTGCGCAATGAGTCGCCTCAGGCTGCAGTTCACCAGACCTGTCTTCCAGCCGTTGTCACTGCCGTCGAAATCTTTAAATCTTCAGCACTCGTGGTACCATGTTATGTTTGGTCTTCTATACCTAGAAAAGGAATCCACCAAACACCTTGACTTGTCCAAAACAGGATCTTTATTGAGTCTCATGTGGCAAGATAGCAATCTGTTACAGAACAGATTATCATGGAGTCTCCTTATTACTCTTCTGGAACTACACCTAGCACCGACCCTTCACCTGTTATTTCTTACTACCATCTGCAACCTTCTGCTGATGGCGGGATGTGTCTCCACGGCACGAGTGTGGCTGCACCGCCACCCACTGGCTGGAGGTTGCACAACATCCAACTATGATATTGCTTACAGGCATATCACCACAAGCCGTGCCTCAGTTCGCAGCCTGCTTGCCTCTTTGTCACAAGATTCTAGGTTCACTGTAGTGCTGTCACGGAAATCATGGTTCTCAGTCCAGTGCAGTATTATGGGAGCATTGTAGTTTCAGAGGAGTTTCTTTCAAATTAGATATTTTAGTATCTACAACGGCAATTCCAGCCCTGTCAACCGGCAAAGTCTTTCTGATGAACATCTGGGAGCTTGTTCCAAAATTGGAGAGCTGTCCCACAGACTCGTCAAGCAACAACCTGACATATGGCCTACCGTCACCGTCCCTGGGTATGCCCACCAGCAGGGCAGACACACCAGAGGTGGCAGCACAGTGCTGTACAAGAGGGACTGTCCCTGGGAATCCATAGAACTGTAGAAAATAGGTCATTCAGCCCATCCTGTCTGCACTGGCTGAAAAATAAAATAAAACGAGTCGCCCATTGTAATCCCACTTTCCAGCACCCAATCCATAGCCTTGCAGATCAAAGCATTTCAGGTGCAGATCCAGGTATTTGTTAAATGAGGTTGAGATTTCTGCTTCCATTACCAAACCAGCCAGTGAATTGCAGACATCCACCACCCTGTGAGTGAAGACATTTTCCTCAGGTTCCCTCGAATCCTTCTGCCAATCACTTTAAATCTGGGCCTCCTTGTAATTTACCCCTCAGCTACGGGAAACAGGTCTTTCCTGTCTACTCTTATCTAGGCCACTGATAATTTTGTGCACCTCAATCAGGACACCCCTCAGCACCCTCAGTTGTTTCCATGTCCGATCCAATCTCTCCTCAGAGCTGCAACTTTCAAGCCTTGGCAACATCTCCTCAGCACTCTCTCCAGAGCAATTATTCCTGTAATGTGGTGACCAGAACTCAAGAGTCATAGATGTTTACAACATGGAAACAGGCCCATCGGCCAACCTTATCCATGCTGCCCAGTTTCTATCACTGAGCTAGTCCACCTTGCCCACATTTGGCACATACCCTTCTGTACCCACCCTGCCCAGGTAACTGACTAACTGCTTTTTAAAAGACAAAATCGTACCTGCCTCTACCACGGCCTCTGGCAGCCCGTCCAGATTCTCACCACCCTCTTGTGTGATAAATTTCCCCTCTGGTCTCTTTTGTATTTCTTCCCTCTCACTTTAAACCTATGCCCTCTAGTTCTAGACTCCTCCACCTTATCTAAGCTCCTCATTATTTTATAGACCTCCAAGATCACCCCTAAGCCTCTTACAGCCTCTCCTTATAGCTCAGACCATCAAGTCCTGGTAGCATCCTCTTAAATCTCTTCTGCAGTCTTTCTAGTTTAACAATATATTTTCTATTATAGGGTGACCAGAATTGAACACAGTATTCCATGTGTGGTCTTACCAATGTCTTGCACAACTTCAACAAAACGTCAAAATTCCAGCTGGGATCTAACAGTGTTTTATACAGTTCCAGTATTACATCCCTGCTTTTGTATTCTATATCTGGTCCAATAAAGGAGGTCTCCCACTTCCTTCACACCTCTCAATAGCCTCCCATTTACTGTTTATTTCCTAGTTTTGCTTGTCCTCCCCAAATGCATTACCTCACACTTCTCTGGATTGAATTAAATTTGCCACTTTTGTGCCGACCCAACCAAACCATTGCTATCATTTTGGAGCTATCCTCTTCACCATCAACTACATGGCCAATTTTTGTCATCTGCAAATTTTCCAATCATGCTTCCCACATTTAAGTACAAATCATTAATATATACAAACAGCAAAGGACCCAACACTTAGCCCTCTGAAGTATCACTGGAAACCACCTTCCATTAGCAAAAATATCCAACAACCATTACCCATTGTTTCCCATTACTCACCAATTTTAGATCCAACTCACCACACTCCTCTGCATCCCATGGGTCTCCTCAACATTGACTCGAGACCCATGAAATCTCATGACATCAGTTCAAACATAGGCAAGGACATTCCAGCTGATTACCTCCTGCTCCACCTCAACTGATGAATCAGTATTCTATGTTGAACACCACGTGGAGGATGCACCACATGGTGGATACATGACGTGGAGGGACAGAGTGGCTCTGTAACACCACTACTGTCTGAACTGGGTGAGTCCTAGGAGACTGCGGCAGGTGGTGAGGGAACCACCAGGAGAAGAACTTACTTGGCTACATCCATCTACCTGTCACAGATGCAACTGTCTATAACAATACCGGTAGGAGTGACCACTGCACAGGCCTCGGAAACAAAGTCTTACATTCACATTGAGGATACCCTCGAGCGTGTAGTGTGGCACTATCACTGTGCCAGATGGGGTAGATTTTGAATAGATCTAGCAGCTCAAAACTCCACAAGGTGCTGTGGGACTCAGAATTGTATTCAACCATAATCTGAAACCTCATGGCACATCCCCCACTGTCAATATCAGTGATCAAGGGGATCAAAAACTGAAAATACTGGACAGTCTCAAAGAGTCATCGAGACTCGCAACGTTAGCTACTTTCTCTCTCCACAGACCTGCTGAGATTGTCCGGTATTTTCTGTTTGTGTTTTAGACTCCAGCATCTGCTGTAATTTGCCTTTATATTGAGCCAGGGGTCAACCATGGTTCAATGAAGGATGTAGGAGGGCATGCCAGGAGCACCAGGCAGAGTTAAAAAATGAGGTGTCAATCTGGAGAAGCTAGAACACAGGACCACCTACATGCCAAATAACACAATAGACAGAGCTAAGCCATCCCCCAACAACGGAACAGATCTAAGCTCCGCAGTCCTGCAAAATGTAGTCAGCTGGAAAAATGAAGCAACTAACAGGAGGTGACAGCTCCGAAGTATCTTCATCGTCACTGACATGATGGACATCGGTATAAAAGACAATGTTGAAGTATTTTCAACCATCTTCATTCCAAAGTGCCAAGTGGATGATCCATCTCGACCTCCTCCTGAGCTTCCTGACATCACAGATGTCAGAATTCAGCCAATGTGATTCACTTTCCATGATATCACGAAACAGCTGGAGGTATTGGCTACTGCAAAGACTATAAGCCCTGACAGTATTCCGGTAATTGTACTGAGGACTTGGGTGCCAAAACTAGCCGCACGTCTAACTGAACTATTGTGGTACCACCACAACACTGGCATGTACTCTATAATATGGAAAATTGCCCAGGTATGTCCTGCCCACAAAAAGCAGAACAAATCTATTCTGGCCAATTACTGCCCCATCAGTCTATTCTCAATCATTCAACAGTACAATATAGCAGCACTTGCTCAGAAATAACCTACTCACTGACACTTGGTTTCGTTTCCGCCAGGGCCACAGAGCTCCTGACCTCATCATAGCCGACTTGACCTAAACATGGACAAAACAGCTGAATTTGTGTGTGGTGAAAATGATTGCCCTTGGCATCAAAACAGCATTTGACTCAATGTGGCAAAGAGCCCGAGCAAAACTGAAGTCAATGGGAATCAGGGGGTTACCACTGACCAGAAGCTGAAGTGGACCAGCCATCAATAGTGGACAGAAGTGGGGAATTTTGTGGCGACTTACCTGGCTCCTGACTCCCCAAAGCCTGTCTATCATCTACAAGGCAAAAGCCAGGAATGTGATGGAATACTCTCCACTTGCCTGAATGAGTGCAACTCAAACACCACTTAAGAAGCTCAACACCATCCACAAAGATGCCCGCTGATTGGCACCCCAACCACCATCTTCAACATTCACTCCCTTCACCACCGACGTACAGTGGCAATGTGTACCATCTACAAGATGCACAACAGCAACTCAAGGCTCCTTTGACAGCATGTTCAAAACTCAGGCCCTTCACCACCTTGAAAGACAAGGGCAGATGCATGGAAACACTATCACCTGCAAGTTCACCTCCAAACCACACACCCCATCCTGGCTTGGAATGATATGGCCATTCCTTCACTGTCGCTGGGTCAAAATCTTGGAACTCTCTCCCTAACAGCATCATGGGTGTTCCTACAATACTTGGCTGTAGCGGTTCGGGAAGGTGAATCACCACCAAGGCTAGTGATGGATAATAAAAATTCTGGCCTAATTAAAAAATAACCACGCCTCCCATCTACCTACGCATGTCAATGTAAAAGATCCAGTGACACCATTTCCAAAGAGAGCCAGGGTGTTATCTTCGGTATTTTGGCCATTATTTATCCCTCAGTCAACTTTTTTTATAAAACGATCATCTGGTCATTATACATTCCTGTTTTGGGGGTTTACTGACCTCAGAATGGCTGCTGTGTTTCTTACGTTACAACAGTGACTACGCTTAAAGTACTTAATTGACTGTGATGCGAACATCAATTCACTCAAGACGAGTAGAAGTAAACCGTGGTTTTAATCAACTTAGAACAGTGCCTGCCTGCGACTGAACCAATGCTGAGAACTGCCTACAGGTCGACTGCTCTTTATACCTCCCTTCAAGGGGAGGAGCAATGGGTGGAGCCCATACATGCCCCAACATGTTCCCCTATGGATAATGCCATACAATGGCCCATAGGAGAAGCCCACAAGGGCAACAGCATAGCACAGATACAAATACAAGTGCAACAGCACAGATACAAATACGCG
The DNA here is from genome assembly GCF_902713615.1 of Scyliorhinus canicula. Taxonomy (NCBI): domain Eukaryota; kingdom Metazoa; phylum Chordata; class Chondrichthyes; order Carcharhiniformes; family Scyliorhinidae; genus Scyliorhinus; species Scyliorhinus canicula. Next base: position 235,023,914 of record NC_052147.1, read on the forward strand.
GGTGGATTAGTATAATACATTCACCACAGACTGTAAAGCACTTTGATTCAGTATCGCGATAATTGCTATTTAAATGCAAATCTTTATTTTTCACTTGCAACCAAACAGTTGTCAAATTGTGAATTTTAACATGAAAATACTATACTGCTACTAAGATCAGTAAGACGTCTTGCAACACCAGTGAAGGAAGGAGCAGTGTTCTAAAAGCTCGTGTTTGAAACAAACCTGTTGGACTTTAACCTGGTGTTGCAAGACTTCTTACTGTGCTCACCCCAGTCCAACACCGGCATCTCCACATCATGGCCACTAAGATGGGGTGCAACAGAAATTGTTAACTTTCCTAGTTGTGGCCATGTCAACACCATTTAGCCATAATTTTACTAAAAGAACATCTTACAGATAGATGATCTTTACATTCAAATAATCATTTACAAAACATTTATCACCATTCAGTAGGCAAGGAAATAAAGTGCTCACAATGATCAAAAACACCTGCATGCCAACTCTGCTCTGTCTCATCATTTTACAAACAAACAAATAAGAAGGTTAAAATACACAAAAATATGCCATGTAAATGTGTATGGAGGGGACATCACCAAAGTGAATCTTGAAGAAATCTTTCCACATTGTTCTCAATAGGTGTTCAGACATGTGGATTTGTCAAAATGTCATGTATTATTGCACATGTAGCAAAGTGTGACCTTCTGGAGTGAACAAGCAGCATAACATTTTCATACAGTGGCCCTGCATTCATTAAAAGTCTAAGTCACATATCAAGCGATTCAACATTCAAAGTTTGATTGATGTACTAGATAAACCTATTTAGAAGGTTCTCGATGAACAGAATCACATAGGAGACCAGATGCACTCAGCATGAGGCTGAGATCACCTTTCATAGGAAGAAGAATTGACGGTGGAAGCAACATCTGAACCAGCTGCTTGATCAGAGACCACTGTTTCAGAATTTCAGCAGGCTGAAGTAAATGTCAGTGAGACACTTCACCTGTACCTGCCTATGCAGGTCATTTAAAAAAAAGGAGTTCGCAACCACATGGTAATAGCTCGAAAGATGCTTCACAGAACTTTGACATTTCCAACGGAGATTTAACAAGAAAGCAAAACAGGAATCACAGTGGGATCAATGATAAAATAGGGAGAGGAGCAACAACATGTGCAAGGAAAAATTGTTCGTGCTGCTTCTATTCTGTTTATTTGATAGAACAAAAAAAAAAATCAAAAACAGGGAAGATTCCCAAAACAATCTAAACCAAACACAACCATTAAAGCACAACTGTGGCAGCCATCCACTGATTGATTTAACCATTTATGACTTGAAAGCCAAACTGGACAATGCAATTTATAATCCAGTACAGTAAGAATCTTATTCTTGTTACTGGCCCAGAGGATGACAAACAAAAAAAATAAATCAGCTTTGTGTTCACTACATGTGAACTGAAAGACTGTTATTGGTGACCAAACTAACTTTGAGGATGGACCTCAGAATGTTTGGCAAAAACAATGCATTTGCAGGGTACTGATAATAGGCTTGTGTAGATGTTCACGGGTAGATTTAATAAAAGGTGTTCAAGATTAATTAGGGTTTTGATTATAAATAAAGGAAAATCAATTTCCCTTGACAGGAGGGTCAGTAATCAGAAAGCAAGGATTTAAGATAATTGGCAAAAGAACCAAATGGGAGCAGCAGGAGAAATTCTTTAATGCAGCTAGTTATGATGATCTGGGGAGGGGGGGGGGGGGGGGGGGGGGGCGGCAAGACCTGGGGGAACCTGACGAGTAGTAACTTTCAAAAGGGAATTGAATATATAATCGGAAAGGCAAAAAAGTCTATAGGGAAATAGGCAGCAGTGTGGGACTATGAGCAAGCTCAGGCATGATAGGCTAAATAGCCTCCTCTGCTTGTGATACAATGGTGTCCATTACTTTAAAAAAGTATATTGTTGAAAAAAGGATTACATCACGATTCCCAATTCGCCACATGGGGCTGGTAACAAAAATGTACTGAACATTGCATTGAGGCAAATATTAATTTGTCATCATTTAAATCTTTCTGATTCCACATCCCACAACCCAGAACTGCAAACAAAAACTAACAAACGCCACTGGAGGGGGCTGTAGAAAGAAGAGGAAGTTTGGCAAAACACATCTCAAGTGATCCCAGTGTCATTAAAGGAAGAATAAGAGAAAACACCAACACTAACGCTATTCATCTCAATTTATTAAGTATGTTCCCCATGCTCTTTTGCAATTAACTGTACTGAGTTTTATCATAGTTCTGTTTAGCTTTCAACTCTGATGACATGGCTAAAGTAGCACCATTAACATTCCCAACTGTTCATTCCCAACTGTATTCACTGGAGTTTAGAAGAATGAGAGGGGATCTCATAGAAACCTATAAAATCTTGGTGGGACTGGACATGCTAGATGTGTGAAGAATGTTTCCGATGTTGGGGACGTCCAGAACTAGGGCTCATGGCCTAAGAATAGCGGGTAAGCTATTCAGGACTGAGATGAAAAAAGAACATCTTCCCTCAGAGTTGTGAACTTGTGGAATTCTCTACCACAGGAAGCTGTTGGAGACAGTTTGTTGGATATATTCAAGCGGGAGCTGGACGTGGCCCTTGCGGCTAAAGGAATCAAGGGGTATTGAGAGAAAGCTAGAGTGGAATACTGCATTTGAAATGAAAATGAAATGAAAATCGCTTATTGTCATGAGTAGGCTTCAAATGAAGTTACTGTGAAAAGCCCCTAGTCGTCACATTCCGGCGCCTGTTCGGGGAGGCTATTACGGGAATCGAACCGTGCTGCTGGCCTGCTTGGTCTGCTTTCAAAGCCAGCGATTTAGCCCTGTGCTAAACAGCCCCTGATCAGCTATGATTATATTAATGGTGATGCAGCCTCAAAGGGCTGAATGGCTACTCCTGCACCTATTTTCTGTTTCATGTAGAAATCTTCTATAAACTTGACCAAATTGCACTGCACTTCTGAAATCAGGTCATTTTACAGTCCAAAAATTCCAAAACCAAATCAACTTAGTTGTGCATGTGATATATTTGTTTTCTCTTTCAGCCAAGTTCTGTCATCCTAAAACTTTTACCTACAACCCAAACTATTTTACGATCTTTGAGCAGAGAGAGCTGACTGGTGGTGGTTTAACCTGAGGATCACCACACATCCGGTGGAGCCTTCATGACTAAGCTCAGCCAGTATGGGAATTGAACCCGTGCTGCAGGCCTTGCTCCATCACGAACCAGCTATCTAGCTAAGTGAGCTAAACCAGCCTTCAAAAGTTGTATGAAGGCCACACCCCACAAGCAATTCTGGGTACACGCCTCAGGAAAAATATTTTGGCCTTGGAGCAAATGCAGTGTAGTTTACCACATTGATATCCAGCAAAGGTTTAAATTACAAGGAGAGAGGACACAAACTCGCATTGTATTTTCTGGAATTTTGATTTGATCAACATTTTCAAGGTATCAAGGTGCACCAAAAGAAATTATCGACTGTTGGAGGTGTCTAAGACTAGGTGGCATAGGTTTTTTAAAAAATAGAGCCTGATCTTCTGGAGTGACACAAAGGGTGAGAAAAGTTCAGCAGCTGACATTAGATTAATTTTAAATCTTATAATATATTTTTATTATCCTAATATCACAGGGCAAAGGCTGGTATATGAAGTTTAAGTCACAGATCAGTCCTTATTTCATTTAATTGTAGGATGGGCTGGGGAGCGGGGCGGGTGTTTAGATGGATGACTTGCTCCACGTTAATAGGGCACATTTAGTGCCCCGAGAACATAGCCTTTCTGGGATCTCTGCGCGAATAATGCCAAAGCAGAAATCCCTACAGTGCAGAAGGAGGACATTCTGCCCATCGAGTCTGCGCCAACTATTGGGACCTAAGTCCATGCCTCCACTCTATCCCAGTAACTCTACCCAACCTTTTGGACACTTAAGCAACAATTTAGCGTGGCCAATCTACCTAACCTGCATCTTTGGACAGTGGGAGGAAACCGGAGCACTCGGAAGCAACTGCCACAGACAGGGGGAGAAAGTGCAAACTCCACAGTCGCCAGAGGTGGGAATTGAACCCGGGTCCCTGGCGCTGTGAGGTCGCAGTTAGGTGGATTGGCCATGATAAATTAAGGTAGTATGGGCATTCAAAGGGTTGGTGCAGACTCAATGGGCCGAATGGCCCCCTCTGCATTGTAGGGATTCTATGATTCTAACCACTATGTCACCCTACCTACTCCCCCCTATAAGACCCTACATTAGTTTACAAAATATACTGTAGAGAAAACTCATCATACAGCTGCCCTGCAACTCAAAGACATCACACGGAACTGACCATTACTAATCCTGTCACGGGAAGTGTACCCCTTCAGCACTTTTTGGTTTTTCCTGTCCAGCCCACAACGACACCGCGCTATGGTTCCATCTGGGCAGCAAACTTCAAATAAACTAATTCGCGCGCGTGACCATACAAGTTTCAAAATAGCAAGGGTGTCAACATGTCCTGTGCGTGGCTCCTGGACACATGGGCCGCTCCGGAGTTAGCAGCTTTTTTTTGCTGCCGGAGTGGGCCGCGTATCTTCCCCGAGGTAAACTTGTGTTTGACTTTCCAGCTGCTTGGCGCCCGGGAAAGAGCGGCCGCCTTAAACAGAGCACCCCCCCCCCCCCTCCCTCCTCCTCCCAATAACCTGCAAAAGGTTTTGGGGGGGGGGGTGCTCCTGCTGATCTGTTTTTTGGGGGGGGGGGGTGCTCCTGCTGATCTGTTTTTTTGTGGGAAGGTTCCCGCGGACACCAGACTTCCTCCAACTTCAATTCATGAGCGCGGAACGGGCAGATCTCAATTCCCTGGTCTCCGGCAGCCAGAACCTGGAACTAAACCCGTCCGCATGCAGAAAGCCCAGAATCTCAACTCAGTCTGCAGCAGTAAATGCAATACCATATTGACACCGCGCACTCACAAGGGGCATTTTAACTTTTACTTACTTGCTTATACTTTGCCTGTGTACTTGATGCGAGTGGAATGAAGGTTATCATGTGACTTACTACACTCGCTCCCCAGGCACCTCCCTCCTGCCAGTGCCTGGGCACCACACGATTAGACGAAAACCCAATTGTCAACCCTTATCAACACCCCACCTCCTTTCACTCATTAATGGTTATCACAGAGACCCACAATGTCACGTTTTCGTGAGTTCCGCCCAGAGTATACTGCCAAAAAAAACCCCCAAAACGGTATTTGCAAAGCTTTTATTTTACTGTTCATCCCCCATCCCCAGCAAGCCAAACAGAAATATAAACAACTTGCATTTCTATAGCACCTTCCTCACCAAGTAAAACAGCCCAAGGCACTGATAAGGGAGGCAGCCTCCACGGGAGAGGTTATGGAAATTCAGCGCAGAGGTAGGACTCCCAAGCTGTGAAACTGTCTGTTTCCCAAGACAAAGGGTTGAATTTTAATCTGCAGAGCATGGGTTGATGCATGATCAATTGCACAAAAGACTCAGATTGGTACAACTGTGGCTTTATTACAGTCAGATACGTGGCCTCCTACTGTAGCTGGCAAAATGTCTGATCAATGGAGGACACGCATATTCATATGGCTCCTTGTGGGCGGAGCAAGCCGGCAGGTGGCTCCTTGTGGGCGGAGCAAGCCGGCAGGGGCTACCGGCGAACCTGTAGTGCAGATCCTACCTTACATCCCCTAATACAGGTGCACACAGTGGTTCACCACAATGGGTTTGGGTGGTGATATTGAGACTGGCAACACTGACAGCATGTCAGGAGGTCGACTCCAGCCCATATCTCAATGCAGGTTAGAAGGTTCGGTGCAAGGTGGGTGCAAGACCCCCCTGACCCCCCCCCGCTCAATTAGATTGATGTTGACACTATGGGCTTTCTGCCTTAACTTGGAGTCCATGCCGGGCATCCTTAAACTGACCACAGTGATAACCCAGCCACGTGAGGGACATTTGAAATTGAAAATTGAAAAATTGAAAATCACTTATTGTCACAAGTAGGCTTCAATGAAGTTACTGTGAAAAGCCCCTAGTCGCCACATTCCGGCACCTGTCCGGGGAGGCTGGTACGGGAATTGAACCGTGTTGCTGGCCTGCTTGGTCTGCTTTAAAAGCCAGCGATTTAGCCTGGTGAGCTAAACCAGCCCCATTTAGCAATCGCCCGGATTTTGTGCTAGTAACGATAGTGAAGCTGACAGTGTCTGCCACTCTTACCTCTCCGAAGCTGACAGCAAATTCTGGCATGTGCAGTTGCAGAAATCCATAAATTGCTGTCAAGTGATTCTATGCTTCTCCAGAGAGTGTGCTGTTCAGATCCCCCAGACTGTATTCAGTTGGAAATCATTGAATTGGGAACTTCCGTTCTCAGTCTCAGTGTCGAAACTTCAGTGTAGAAACTAGTTATTGTTAAATGAGTTTTTTTTAAATTAAGGGGCAATTTAGCGCGGCCAATCCACCTACCATGCACATCTTTGGGTTCAGGGGTCCCCGCAGACACACAGGGAGAATGTGCAAACTGTGGCAACCAGAATTGAACACTATATTCCAAGTGTGGGCCTAACTAAGGGTCTATACAGCTGCAGCATGACTTCCCAATTTTTATACTCAATGCCCCAACCAATGAAGGCAAGCATGCCGTGGAACTCGCTGCCGCAGGAGGTGGTGGAAGTATGATAGTGACATTTAAGGGGTGTCTTAAAAAAGACATGAATAAGATGGGAATAGAGGGATATGACCCCGGAAGTGTGGAAGGTTTTAGGTTAGACAGGCAGCATGGTTGACGCAGGCTTGACGGGCCAAATGGCCTGTTCCTCTGTTGTACTTTTCTTTGTTCCACACTGACATTGACCCGGGGCCAGGATCAAACCCGGGTCCTTGCCATGAGGCAGTAGTGCTAACCATTGCACCCCATGCATCCCCAGTCCAATGAGGTTTTTAACTTTTTTTTCATGAAATATTGAGTTCACTGAGGTCATCCTTGATCGTGATATGTAGCAATACAAACAAGTTAATTATCTTTATTAATAACCTTTATTGTCACAAGTAGGCTTACATTAACACTGCAATAAAGTTACTGTGAAAAGTGCAATCAATTCAGAACAGACCTATCAAATCAAAACATGGCATCCATGAGACCCTGTGGGCTATCTGCAGCAGCAGGATTGTATCCGGTCACAGAGGCGCAATAGAAAAAGGTCGCTATCAAAAACTTTGCAGCCATACTGTACCGAGGGGCTGGAAATTGTATGACTCACATTGAATGTACATGGTGAATATAATAATAACCTTTTATTGTCACAAGTATGAAGTTACTGTGAAAAGCCCCTTGTCGCCACATTCCGCTCCTGTTCAGGTAAGCTGGTCCGGGAATTGAACCTGTGTTGCTGGCCCTGTTCTGCATTACAAACCAGCTGTCCAGCTCACTGAGCTAAACCAGCCGTGAAAAATTTTTAAAAAGTGAAAAGCCCCTAGTCGCCAAATTCTGGCACCTGTTCGGGGAGGCTGGTACGGGAATTGAACCCTGCTTCTGCAGATAGCCCACAGGGTCTCATGGATGCCATGTTTTGATTTCATAGGTCTGTTCTGAATCGATCCCACTTTTCAGTCACTTTATTGCAGTGTTAATGTAAGGCTACTTGTAAACCAGCTGTTAGCCCACTGTGCTAAACCAGCCCCTGGAATATTACATGTACCACAGTTGTCTTGAAGCACCCCAGAGTGTAATATGATCTATGTAAAAAACCTGAATATTATTTCATTTTCTGAGAAGGCCTTTGGAAATATTTGTAGTGTTCTGTTAGATATTTTACGGATAAAGTATATTTTTGCAAAAAGCAAACAAAAAAATGACCACTACCTGAAATTTCATGGCCTGACAGATCCCTTACTCTATGATTACCATCAGGGAAGGGGGCTTACCCTGGTTCAATGAGGAATAAAGGACAACATGCCAGGAACAGGATCATTACTAGCCATACTTAAAATGACGTGCCAGCAGGTGAAGCAACAACAGAGGACTACATACAAAATAAACAGTGCATGCAGCAAGCTACAAACGAAACAAAGACATCTCACAACCGAAAGATCATATCAAAATTCTATATTCCTACCACAGCCAGTCGGGAATGGTCATGGACAATTAAGCAACTGCCAGGAAGGGGAGGCTCCACGAATATCTCAATAATAGGAGGTCCAAGCACTTCAGTGCAAAAGAGAAGACTGAAGCATTTGCAACCACCTTCAGCCAAAATGTTGGGTGGATGATTCACCTCAGCCTCATCCTGAGGTTCCCAGCATCACAGATGCTAGCCTTCAGGCAAATTCAATTCACTTCACGTGCTTTATAGAAATAGCTAAAGGCAATGGATATGGGCCCTGACAAACTCCAACCAGAAAAAGCAGGTCAAATCCAACCAATTAACGCCCCAGCAGTCTACTTAAAATCATCGGCAAAGTGATAGAAAGCTTTGCCGACAATATGAAAAAGCAGCACTTATTCAGCAATAACCTGTTCACTGACGCTCAGTTTGGTTTTTGGCATGACCACTCAACTCCAAACCTCATTGCAGTGTTGGTCCAAATATGGACAAAAGAGCCAAATTCCAGATATGAGGTGAGAATGTCTGGCCTTCACATCTTGGAGGAAATAATAAGCAAGTTGGATAAAGGGGAATCTGTAGATGTGCTGTATTTGGATTTCCATAAAGCATTTGATAAGGTGTGACATCAAAAGTTATGATGCAAAATCTTAGCTCATGAAGGTGGATGCAAATTTTTCAGTTTTCTCTTGTGCACTGAAGTGTTGACCCGACTATCATTGAGATGGGGATATTTGTAGAGCATTCCCCATCCCGGTAATTGTTTCATTGTGATAGGAGCACAGAGTTTTGATCTTTTCCAATGGTTGTGGGATCACTTTGTTTTGTTTATAGCCTATATCAGCATGGATAGAAGATTAGTTAGCTAACAAGAATCACAGGGTAGGGCAGCACAGTGGCATAGTGGTTGGCACTATGGTTTCTCAGCACCAGGGTCCTAGGTTCGATACCCAGCTTGGGTCACTGTCTGTGCGGAGTCTGCACATTCTCCCCTGCGTGGGTTTCCTCCGGTGCTCCGGTTTCCTTCCACAAGTCCAGAAAGACGTGCTATTAGGTCATTTGGATATTCTGAATTCTCCCTCTATGCACACAAACAGGCGCCGGAATGTAGCAACTAGGGGCTATTCACAGTAACTTCATTGCAGTGTTAATGTAAACCCACTTGTGACAATAAAGATTATTATCATAAAGGAAATTTTGCTCCATTTGTACAGAACATTGGTGAGATTATTTCGGAGTACTGTGCACAGTTTTGGTCTCCTTACGTAAGGACAGACAAAATTGCATTAGAGTTGTTCAAGAATGTTCACTTGGCTGATTTGCGGAATTAAGGTGTTATCTTATGAGGAAATGGTGGATAAGTTGGAACTGTATCCATTGGTGTTGAAAAGAATTAAAGGTGATCTTATTGAAAATATGAGACCTGAGGGAGCTTGACATGGTGGATGCTGAAAGGGTGCTTCCCCTCATGGGGAAACTGGAACTAGACAACACAATTTAAAATAAGGAATCTTCCATTTAAGATGGAGATGAGGAGAATCTTTTTCTTTCAGAGAGTCGTTGGTCTGTGGAATTCTCTTTCCCAAGGAGCAGTGAAGGCAGGGTCATTGAATATTTTTAAGGTTGAATAAGATGGATTCTTGATTGACAAGGGAGTCAAACATTATTGGCAGTAGATAGGAAGGTAGAGTTGGGGCCACACTCAGATCAGCCATGACCTTATTAAGTGGCGAAGGAGATTTGAGATGTGAAATAGCCTCCTGCTGCTTCTAATTTGTTGGTTCATATTTTAGTCTATACCTGCAAGGTAAGTTGGTATGAAGAATGATATGCTGAGTAGGCTGGAGAAGACAGAAGGTTTAGGGCAATATGCACATCAGGATGTCGGATTTTTCTCACATTTCCTGTTCTGCTTTGGTCATTGATAAGCTCCCTGCATTGGATTTAAGGGTGTGACACTACATTCCTGCTCCTGATCTCCTGGGTAGCCTCTTATCTCACCTTCTTGGTGCCAGCAGCAGGCTTCTTCCTCTTGTCACGAGGGAACAACATCTTTCTCCGAATCCTTTAAGCATCAGCACCACATTCTGCACTGTAAATTCTATGATTCTATGATAATTCTATGATTCTGGCTGACATCTTCGATGCTGGGCCCAGCTGTTGCCAGTCGTGACTCCTTTGCACGTGTGTTTTGTTTCTCTAATTGTCCATTGAAATTGAAATCGTGAAATTGGCCATTTTGAGAGGAAAAAGAAGCATTTTTCATGACCGCTTCGGCTAGTGCCCAGATTGTAACACATATAAAATTAAGTGTTGGTATAGGACGTTTTCAGAGACTGAATATTAAACTGTGTTGTATCTGTCCAATTCAGATACATTTAAATTAATTAAAGTTTACTCAGATGTCTTTATTTATGAGTAGAACAAAGTACGGATACGGATATAATGCAACACACTTTATTAAATATAGTTAAACTGTAAATTACCCACTATACATAGAAGAAACACCCAGGATTCGACTATACTACCCGCAAAGGTGGTCTGGTAAGTCCCCGAGTCCCTCTGGTTCCTCTTTGCAATGGTGATTCTCACTGGCTGTTCCTTGCTTGCTTGCTTTCTTGTGGTCTGGTCAGGGTCATAGGATTTTACAGGGCAGAAGGAGGCCATTCGGCCCATCGAGTCTGCACCAGCTCTTGGAAAGAGCACCCTACCCAAGGTCAACACCTCCACCCTATCCCCATAACCCAGTAACCCCACCCAACACTAAGGGCAATTTTGGACACTCAGGGCAATTTATCATGGCCAATCCACCTAACCTTCACATCTTTGGACTGTGAGAGGAAACCGGAGCACCCGGAGGAAACCCACGCACACACGGGGAGGATGTGCAGACTCCGCACAGACAGTGACCCAAGCCGGAATCGAACCTGGGACCCTGGAGCTGTGAAGCAATTGCGCTATCCACAATGCTACCGTGCTGCCCTCAGGGTCACCTCACACACCGAGTCTTTGCTTCAAGTCTTTGCTTGTCTTTGCTCTTTTGCTTGTCTTCTGCCTCTTTTGCTTGCTGTGCTTGCTCTTTTCCTTCTTCCGCTCGCTCTGCTTCTTCTGCCTCTTTTGCTTGCTCTGCTTGCTCTTTTACTTCTTCCGCTTGCTCAGCTCCTTCTGCCTCTTTTGCTTGCTCTGCTTGCTCTTTTACTTCTTCCGCTTGCTCAGCTCCTTCTGCCTCTTTTGCTTGCTCTGCTTGCTCTTTTTCTTCTTCCGCTTGCTCAGCTGCTTCTGCCTCTGTTGCTTGCTCTGCTTGCTCCTTTGCTTCTTCCGCTATACACAAAGACTCGTGGAGACTGAAACTCTGCTTAAAGACGGTCTTTATTACCGCCGTACATGGGAGAGTGATCTGGGCAGTTCCAGACTAGCTCTGCTTTCCATTGCTTTTGGTTCAACAATTATACAATTTTTAAAGGTCAGCAGCACTGCCTCAGCTGGACGTGATCTAATCATTGTAGCTATAGATTATACCATGACCAATGAAGTTTACTTTAGGCAGCATGGTGCTACATGATCAGCACATGGACAGTTGGGAACTTGTGCATGTTCTTCTAATGTTTGTTAGACCCCCTTATCTATTGTCCATGTTCCAGACTGGAACCATTGTCTGTATTCACAATGGCTGTCTGGGGACTACTGATAAGGAATGTTTCTGCTGAACAGATTGTTTCTGTGTGAATCTGCATTTCTAAAGAATGTGGTCAAGTTAGTTAGCTGAAGTCCCACTATACATTTTGGGCTCCTAATATTAACAAGAGTTTAAAAGCTTGTTACTGTTATATTTTAAGAATATATGCTTAATGGTTAATAATGATTACCGGATGTATATTCTATGGTTAGTTTCAGTCCTTAGTAAACTAAATTATGTTGAGCTATTCTAGTGCTATCCTAGCTATCTAGTTCTAAGGGATCTTGTTTTGGGCCACCCACTTCAGATGTTATTTTAAAATACCTGAGGGCCTTGGCTGAGCCTAATAAACTACAGTCACCTGGTTAGTAAATTTATCACAATTAACCCTTTATTATTTAACAGTCATATAATTAAACTGACAAAAATGTAACTGACTAGCTAATATCCCTTACCCAACCCCCACTTTCCAACTCACCCCACTCTATCGACACGTATATATGCACACAGACAAAATAGAGGGAAAGGGTGATGGAGAGGGAGGAAAATTATGCTAAAGTAAAAAGGATAAAAGATCTCCGATGCACTATAATATGTTTTCAGTGAAAGTCTTTCAGGAATCTCCCTGGTAGCCCGGAGACGGATCTTGTTGATGTGGAGAGACTCAAAACCCCCTGAGTGTGGAGACCTGGGTTAGTGACATGGCTGGGTTCCTCAGCATGGAGTGAATCAAGTTTACCTTGAGAGGGTCCTTGCTGGGGTTCTCCCGGCGGTGGCAACCTTTCCTTGACTTTCTAGGGGAGCGGTAAAATGCCAGCAGCCACCTAGTTTTGTTAAATATTTTTTGTTTATTTTTCTGTTATTAGTTATTTAAAAATTCTGTTTGAAAAAAGCTTTAATAAAAACAATTTTATAAGGCTAAAAAAAAGTCTTTCAGGAATTCAAGTTTCGATGTTTCTTTATTCTAAGCTTGAGAGGTTTTTCTCTGGCAAGGCTGTCTACTTTCTTTGTAGATTCAAGATCATTTCAACTATATGGTAAAGATGTGCCAGCACTCTCATTTTGGATCAATAAAGCAGTCCTTTACTTCAGCAGAGAGAGAGAGAGAGAGAATTCTTTCTCCGTTCAAGGTCTAATCATCTCTTACCAGCTCACTCTGAAGCATCTTGCAGGAATCAATCACTGACCGTTGTCAGCTAGAACACTGTCCCTGGCCAACCCACAGGTTGCCAGCTGGCTAATCGAACCGACTTCCTCCAAGGCTGGTTCTTAAGCTCCCCTCGGCACCGATGAGTCTGCTCTCCGATAACAAACCCTGGATCACACTGTCCTGACTAGCAGGCTGCCTCAGCTTAAGCCCACTGCTTAAAGGTGCATTCCACGGACCAAACTCAATAAAATAAAACAAAAGAAATGGGAACAAAGGAAAATCAAAAGGAAGGACTCAAACTCATTTTGGGCTGAATTCGTCATTTGGGCGATAAAGTGTTCCCATCGGAACTGAATCGCATTTCCATTTGGGGCGCAGTGAAAACAAAGTTCAGGAGATGCAAATGGGCCAGCATTCTGCCAATGTGAATTTCAAGCAATTCCCAGCCCTCCTGACGTCGCATTCGCTGGAGCTGAAATTTGCCTTAAAGAGCCTGAGAAGACACCATTCAGGGTTGAGGTGAAGGTCGGGGAAGTACTCCCAAAAGAACCTTGGTGCCCGTCTGTTGAAAGCTCTCCTTCTGTGCACTTCTGACCCCTCTGCTGCCTAAGCTCCATTTCCACATCATGCTGCAGCCCAAGGGGGACATATTATCCCCCATTATCGAAGAAGGCTTTCTTTTAAAAAAAAAATAATTTTTATTCAAATTTTCAACAAGTTTTAACCAACAAAAGCAGAATAAAAATAAAAATAACAGTAGCCCCCCCAATACAGAAACAATAAATTAACAAAAATAATTAATATGAGAACAAATACACATACCCAATAATGGATAAAACAAACCTGCCCATTCCCCACCCCCCGGGTTGCTGCTGAAACTGACATCCTCTAACGCTCCGCCAGAAAGTCTAAAAGCGGTTGCCACTGCCGGAAGAATCCTTGCACCAACCCCTTAGGGCAAACTTGACCCTCTCCAGTTTGGTAAACCCAGCCATATCGTTGATCCAGGATTCCACGCCCGGGGGCCTCGCATCCTTCCACTGCAGAAGAATCCTGCTCCAGGCTACCAGGAACGCAAAGGCCAGAATACCGGCGTCTTTCGCCTCCTGCTACCCCAAATATTGTGGGCCCCCAGCCCGGCTCAACCCTGGAACCAACCACCCTTGACAGTGTCTCCGTGACGCCCGTCCAAAAGCCCTCCAGTGCAGGGCATGCCCAAAACATGTGGGTGTGGTTTGCTGGGCTCCCTGAACACCTGACACATCTGTCCTCTCTCCCAAAGAACCGGCTCAGCCTTGCCCCAGTCATGTGCGCCCTATGCAGCACCTTAACTTTAATTAAACTGAGCCTCGCGCAGGAGGAGGAGGAATTCACCCTCCCCAGGGCATCCGCCCACGTCCTCTCGTCGATCTCCTCTCCCAGCCCTCCTTCCACTTACCTTTCAGCTCCTCCACCGAGGCCTCCCCCCTTTCTTGCATCACTTGGTAGATTGCCAAAATCCTCCCCTCACCAAACCACATCCCCGAGAGCACCCTGTCCTGAACCCCCTTGACGGCAACAGTGGAAACTCCGCCACCTGCCGCATGACAAACACCCTTACCTGCATGTATCTGAAGGTGTTCCCTGGGGGAAGGCCCAACCTTCCCTCCAACTCCTCTAGGGTCGCCATCGGGAAAAAGGTCCCCCATCCGCCTGATACCAGCCCTGTGCCAGCTCAGAAACCATCCATCCATTCTCCCTGGTACAAACCGGTGGTTCCCCCGTATCGGGGACCAGACTGAAGCCTTCACCTTCCCGCTATGCCGCCTCCACTGCACCCAAATTTTGAGGGTAGCCGCCACCACCGGACCCGTAGTATATCTTGTTGGGGGGAGCGGCAACGGCGCCGTCACCAACGCCTCCAGGTTCGTGCCCACACAGGACGTCGCCTCCAGCCTCTTCCATGCCGTCCCTCCCCCACCATCACCCACCTACGTATCATCGCCAAGTTGGCGGCCCAGTAGTACCCCACATAGGTTGGGCAACGCCAACCCCCCACATCCCTACCCCACTCCAGGAACACCCTCCTCATCCTCAGGGTCTTCTGCGCCCACACAAACCCCATAATACTCCTATTGACCCACCTGAAGAAAGCCTTAGGAATCATGATAGGGAGGCACTGGAAGAGGAATAAAAACCTCGGGAGCACCGTCATTTTGCCAGACTGGACTGTGCCCGCTAGGGTGAGTGGCAACACATTCCACCTCCTAAACTCCTCCTCCATCTGTTCCACCAACTTTGTAAAGTTGAGCCTGTGTAGGGCCCCCCAGCT
This sequence comes from Scyliorhinus canicula, assembly GCF_902713615.1. Lineage (NCBI taxonomy): Eukaryota > Metazoa > Chordata > Chondrichthyes > Carcharhiniformes > Scyliorhinidae > Scyliorhinus > Scyliorhinus canicula. The sequence goes on from NC_052147.1 coordinate 235,039,190, forward strand.
CCTAGCTACCTGGACCCCCAGGTACCTAAAACTCCTCTCCGCCCTTTTCAGCGGGAGCACCCCAATCCCTCTCTCCTGGTTCCCCGGATGTACTGCAAACAGCTCACTCTTCCCCACGTTGAGCTTGTACCCGGAGAAGTCCCCGAACTCCCTAAGAATCCTCATCACCTCCGGCATCCCCCCCACCGGGTCCGCCACGTACAACAATAGGTCATCCGCATATAACGACAGCCGATGCTCCTCCCCCCCTCCACACTATCCCCCTCCAGTTCCTCGACTCCCTCAGCGCCATGGCCAGGGGTTCGGTCGCCAGCGCAAACAGCAGGGGAGCCTCATCCCCGGTACAGTCGAAAATTCTCCGACCTTCTCCCATTCGTAGCCACACTCGCCACCGGGGCCTCATACAGCAGCCTCACCCACCTAACAAATCCCTCTCCAAACCCGAACCTTTTCAACACCTCCCAAAGGTATCCCCACTCCACCCTATCAAAGCCCTTCTCCGCATCCATCGGCGCCACTATCTCCGCCTCACCTTCCACTGCTGGCACCATTATGACATTCAGAAGCCTCCGTACATTAGCCTCCCCTTCACAAAATCCGTTTGATCCTTGTGTATGACCTGCGGCACAACGTCATCCACCCTCCTGGCCAATATCTTTGCTAGCAGTTTCGCATCCACATTCAGGAGCGAAATCGGTTTATATGACCCGCACTGAAGGGGATCCTTATCCCGCTTCAGGATCAGTGAGATCAGAGCCCTAGACATCATCGGGGGCAAAGCCCCCCCTCCCTTGCTTCATTAAAAGTCCTAACTAGCAGCGGGCCCAGCAGGTCTGAGAACTTCTTATAGAATTCAACCGGGAACCCATCGGGCCCCGGTGCCTTCCCTGTCTGCATGCTCCTCATCGCGTTAACCAGCTCCTCCAGTCCAACTGGCGCCCCCAACCCCACCACCTGCTCCTCCTCCACTCTCGGAACCCTCAGTTTATCCAGGAAGCGATCCATTCCTCCCTCCTTCACTGGGGGCACTGACCGGTATAGTTCCTCATAAAAAGTCCTAAAAACCCCGTTGATGCCCCTCGCACTTTGTACCAGATTCCCTCCTCCATCCCTAACTCCCCCACCACACTCGACGCCACAAACGACAGTCTCTTCCCCACCAAAATCGCCACCCCCCGGTTCTTCGCATCTAAACCTGAATGGAACACTTGCCCTTCCCACCCCTTTCTCAACCTTACCTGATCCACCACCCTAAGGTGCGTCTCCTGGAGCATGGCCACATCCGCCCTCAGCTCCTTCAGATGCGCGAACACCCGGGCCCATTTGACCGGTCCATTCAGTCCCCTTACATTCCAGGTGACCAGCCGAATCAGGGGGCTATTCGCACCCTCCCACCCCGCCGATCAGCCATAGCTCTTCCTCGGCCAGCCACGTGCCCGCGTCTCCCACACGGCCCGTTCCCCACAGTGGCAAATCCTCGTCCCGACCCCTCCTAAATGCCTCAGTTCCCCTTTGGCCCTTCCAGCAGCAATCCGGTAACCCCCCCCCCCCACTCCCCCCTCCCCCCTAGCTAGGTCCCCCCTAGCTACGTTGCTCCCCCCATTGTACTCCCGTAAGTCAGCTGACTCCTGCTGACCCCGGCCGCTCCTGCCACCCCAACGAACCCCCCCCGGTGTAACACTGCTCCTCCCCTCCTTGCCCACCAACAGGCACAGACCCCTCCCGTTCCGGCCCCAGCGCGGGAAAAAACCCGCGCTTCCAACTTTAGCCACGCCCCTCAGCCCATAGCGTGGGAAAAATGCCCACGCCACCCGCTCGGCCGGCCCTGCCCCCTCTGGCGCAGCTCCCTTTCCAGGCCCAAACTCCCCAGCCCCAACCCAGGCCGCCCTACCCTCCCCCGGGGCCCCATCCACCTTCACCGACCCTCAACCCCACCAGCCAAACAACCCCCCCCCCACTCCCCGAGCCCGTCCGACGGGCCTACAAAACATCCCACAAACTCCCCAAGAAACAAAGGAATATGGAATGAAAAACCCAAAACACTATAAAACAATCCCCGACCAACCCCCAACCCTCAGTCTGAGTCCAGCTTTTCGGCCTGAACAAAGGCCCAGGCCTCGTCCGGGGAGTCAAAGTAGTACTGGCGGTCTTTATAAGTGACGCAGAGGCGTGCCGGCTGTAGCAGGCCAAACTTCACCCCTCTCCTGTGCAGCACTGCTTTTGTCCAGTTATAACCGGCCCTTTTCCTCGCCACCTCCGCGCTCCAGTCCTGGTAGATTGGGACCTCCGCATTCTCCCACCTGCTGCTCCACTCCTTCTTGGCCCACCTCAGCACACATTCTCGATCAGCGAACCGGTGAAACCGCACAAGCACCGCCCTTGGTGGCTCGCTGGGCTTGGGCTTCCTCACCAGCACCCGGTGGGCCCCCTCCAGCTCCAAGGGCCCTTGGAAGGACCCTGCTCTCATCAGCGAGTTCAGCATGGTGACCACATAGGCTCCCAGGTCCGATCCCTCCAGCCCCTCCGGGAGGCCCAGGATCCGCAGATTCTTCTGCTGCGAGCGGTTCTCCATTTCCTCGAGCCTCGCCTGCCATTTCTTGTGGAGCGCCTCGTGCGCCTCCACCTTCACCGCCAGACCTAGGACCTCATCCTCGTTCTCCGAGGCCTTTTGCCGGATCTAACGAATCTCCGCCCCTTGGGCCGTCTGGGTCGCCAGGAGCTTGTTGAATGAGGCTGGGGATTTGGCCTGGTTCGGTGCACTTTCGAAGGGTTGGGACAGATTCGATGGTACAAATGACCTCCTTCTGCACTGTAGGGATTCTATGATTATGTGAGAGTGCTGACTGGTTTCTGAGCAGTGCAAAATGGCATATCTGTTCAAAATCAGTGTTACAATCCATTATGGGTGCTTCTGGCATGCACACCTGCATCCAAGCTAGTCATGGTGCATTCACACGGGCTACATGAAGGTGGGTAGAAACATTCCAGGGCTTGTTTAGCACACTGGGCTAAATTGCTGGCTTTTAAAGCAGACCAAGGCAGGCCAGCAGCACAGTTCAATTCCTGTACTAGCCTCCACGAACAGGCGCCGGAATGTGGCGACTAGGGGCTTTTCACAGTAACTTCATTGAAGTTACTGTGAAAAGCCCCTAGTCGCCACATTCCGGCGCCTGTTGAAGTTACTGAGTAGGTCGTGACAATAAGCGATTTTCATTTCATTTCATTCTTTGACTTCAGGATTTCTGTCACACCGAATTTTAAGCAATAGAGCCCAACTTCATGACCTGGTTCTTTTTCAGACAAAAAGGAGGAAAACGACAATCAGTCTTGCTGTTGACAGACCTGACCTGTTTAATAATTAATACCTTTTGTTCCAGCTCATGTAGAAAAGTTTTTTAAAAGCCCATTTACGCATCAGAGAAAAAATCCTAAGTACAAGTGATACAAACTTGGTAATAGCAGGATTTCCCAACTGTTTCTTTCAAACTTTTGACCTGTTTTGCGTATCGAAAATGTTTTGGTCTTGATGCCTAAAGGCCTGGCTGCCTTTTCAGCTTCCTGCTTCCCTAAAGCTAGTCTTTTGGCTTCCTTTTTATCTCGTACCTGTTCACAGACAGAAATCAAAGAACGTTTGAATTCAATGTGCACAAGGTATTTAACAATTGTCCGCACAAGCTAACATGCTGCAAATGGCAGATGCTCTGGGAGGGAAACAAAACCATAGTAACCATTTTGCATCCAGATGCATCTCTTAAACTTGTGAAAGTGCACTTTGCTTAAAGATAACAATGTTATAGCTCCTATTTTCAAATTATTTCTGTAAAATATAATGAAACATGACAATTACATATCAAGATTTTTCAATACAGTTTTGGCATACTGGGGATTTTGCATGAAATGACAATTACTATTCCCTACTCAGTCCTTGGTATAGTCGAAGAATTATTTTGAGACCATGAGCAGTAAAAATATTCCTTGGGGACCAACTTTAGACAGATAGGAATGCCACAGTCATGTACTGCTAATAATGATATCATTATACCTAAGGATGATTTAGAAATAAAATAGTTTGAGTGATGTGGAGCCAGTTGAGTTATACTGCTTGCCCATGTTGCTTTCTGACTGCAAATTTTGGTGACAGTTTAATACTGGAACTGATAGGATGATTGTTTACTTTACTTTACTGTTTAATAGACAACACAATGTTGCAATGGGGAGAGCGGGACTTCAGGGTCATTCTGCATTGAGTAATTATGATGTACCATATGCCCTTTGATATCCATAATAATATTCTAATCCTGTGATCGTACATAGACTGTTTGTTGTTGTGTAGTGGTACTGGACTAGCAGAAGTAATAGTATAAATAGACTACCTCCCATTTTAAACCAATGAGCTTGGCCTTAAGTCATGAGGCAAGCAGCAATTTAAAAATCACACTGCTGGAGTGGAACAGAACAACAGCCTTGTGGTGTTCTTTGTGTTGCTTATTTCAGGATGGTTGGCGTGGTGTTCACAAAAGACCACAAAATAGCTTTAACTTAAACAAAATTATGTTTTATTTACACTACTAAACTAGGATTCAACACTTAGTCCTTCAGAATACACAATTGATCAATAACATCTAACTAGACTCATCTACTGCTAATCTCATTACTGGTATAAACTATAATCTAACGTTGCTCAGACTATCTGCTCTTATGATCTTCACTAGTTATCTCCTGCATACACTCCTCCCCCACGGTCTAGCATCACTGCCTTATATAGTTGTATCTGTAGCTCCCTCTAGTGGCTATTCTCGACACCACATTAACCCTCGCAATGCTGATAGTTATGATAATACCACAAGCCTCACTGAATGTGGAAGAATGAGCTGGCATGGTGAAGTATATTTAGATAAACGGGTATTATAGGAACATAGGAACAGGGGTACACCATTCAGCCTGTCGAGCCTGCTCCACCATTTAATACCATCATGGCTAATCGAACACTTCAAAGCCTTTTACACCCACTTTCCAATTTAAGAGGGAAATCGGTAATGACTATTTGTCGATTTACTTTGTCAATTATTGTTTTTGTCTACTGTGAACGTTCTGTGCATATTCCTTTGGCCGCAGAAAAATATTCTTTGCTGTACTTTGGTACATGTGGCAATAAATCAATTAATCAATCAATCTATGAGGAAACCTGAGAGGTGACTAAAGAGAAAGGAGGGTCTCCTCTGGAGGGTCTTCGGAGGTGGTGGGAGAGGTGGAAGAGCAGGTTCAAGAAAGGATGTTAGGACCCAGATGGGTTTAAGACAGTGGGGGTGCTTAGGGCCAGAGTTGGAGAGACGCAGAGTTCTTCAAAGATTGTAGGGCTAGAAGGACGCTAAAGAGATAGGGAAGTGACTGGTCAAGAAGGGGTTGTATACAAGGAGAAGCTTTATTTCAACTGGGAGCATTTGGTGACTCGGTATCAAAATAACCTACCAAGCACAGTAGAACGGGGACCTGATGTGCATTAAAATCCAAGCTGCAGACTGTTCAGTGAACTGGTTTATGGTGACTGGTGAATGGAAGGAGAGTATTGGAATCGTGGGATGAGGGTGAGAAAGGCATATGGGCTGAAACAAAGAGAGAATATTAAAAAGAAAAGCAAATTACTGCGGATGCTGGAATCTGAAATGAAAGAGAAAATGCTGGAAAATCTCAGCAGGTCTGGCAGCATCTGTAGGGAGAGAAAAGAGTTAACGTTTCGAGTCTGATGACTCTTCGTCATATTATTAAATAAATAGAATATTAAATATCAGTAGCCGAAGCAAACAGTTTAGTAAATTACATTGGGATGTTTTCTATATTTAATGTCCTGTGCAGATGCAAGTTGCTGCATTGATACAGGTTTGGAAGTTATTTGCTGAGTTGAATCCGAGGTAATACTGCAATTTTTGTATTCAAAGCAACCTCACAGTTGACTGGATAAATTTTGGGTGTATGAACGTTTGTCTCCTATGTCATCAAGAATTCAGCTTAATTAATAAGAAAACTACCATTGCAGCGGAAAATTTTAATCAAAGCTATTTCAATGAAGTCCAAATCACGCTTATCAAAGTCACAAATTATGTCCGATGCCATTGTGACACAAGTAAATTGTCCCTCCTGTAAGAAGTGGCACTTCTCAGAATTTTATAAAATTCTTATATAGAATTAGCATGGAACAGCATGAGGGTATCTGACAAAATGCAATTTCTCTTCTCTCTCTGAAAACACATAAACAGTCTGGGACTGAGGTAAAACAAAGGTAGTAGCCAAGGAGAATGGTTCTTTCAGAGAGTCTTGTGGCACCTTGTGTATCCTCTTATCAATGTAAGTGTCTGGCGGGAGTTAACAAATGGTGGGCAGCATGAGATAAATGATGACCTCAGTCAAAATGATGGACAGAGGGAAGGTGGCACCTTGGTTAACTTGGCCAGAGCTACTCAAATAGGTGATTGACATAGGATAAACAACAAGCCCCTGGAAATTAATGGGTGATTGGGGATTAAGGGGTAGTCCTTTCCCATCTTCATCCCCAAGTTCTTCTTCAGGCGGGTGAACAAGATTATTATGGGATTTGTGGGGCAAACAAGACCCAGTGTGTTAAGAGACCATTCCTAGAGCGCAGTCGAAGGGGGTGGGCTGGCGCTGCCGAACGTCTGCAGCTATTACTGGGTAGCGAATATATCCATGACTCGGAAATGGGTATTAGAGGGAGGGGGGTGGGGGGGGGGGGGGGGGGGGGGCGGCGTGGAAGCCGGTGGAGGAGGCGTTTTGCAGGGATACTAGCCTGGGGGCATTGATAAACGCACCGCTGCCGCTCCCGCCGACACGGTACACCACGAGCCCAGTGGTGATGGCAACATTGAGGATCTGGGGTCAGTGGAGACGGCACGGGGGGAGGTCGGGGCCTCAGTCTGGACCCTGATACAGAACAATCACAGGTTTGTTCCAGGTACAATAGACGGTGGGTTCCTAAGCTGGCACAGAGCGGGTATCAAAAGGATGGGGGACTTGTTTATTGACGGGACTTTTGCTAACCTGAGGGCGCTGGAAGAGAAATTTGGGTTGCCCCCAGGGAATACCTTTAGGTACCTGCAGGTCCGGGCTTTCGTGAGGAAGCAGGTGGGGGAATTTCCGCTGCTACCAGACCGGAGGATACAGGACAGGGTGGTCTCGGGCGTGTGGGTAGGGGATGGCAAGGTATCGGACCAGGAGCTGCAGGAGGCAGAGGAGGCCTCGGTGGAAGAGCTGAAGGGCAAGTGGAAGGAGGAGCTGGGTGAGGAGCTGGATAAGGGCCTGTGGGCAGACGCCCTGGGCAGGGTCAATTCCTCCTCGTCTTGTGCCAGGCTTAGCCTGGTTCAGTTTAAGGTGGTGCACCGGGCGCATATGACAATGGCGAGAATGAGCAAGTTCTTTGGGGTGGAGGACAGGTGTGTGAATTTTGGAGAGGCTTTGCAAAGGCTATGTCCAAGGTCTTGGACACTCGGGTAAAGCCGTGAGTCAGCCGTGCTAACCACTGTGCCAACGTGCCGTCACATTTGGACGGGTTTGAGGTCAAGGATTTTGGATGAGGAAAGGCCGACCAACAGTGATTTCAAATCTCGAGGTAAGAAAAATGAGAATGAGTTTCAGCAGCAGGTGAGTTGAGGCACGGACAGAGTTCAGCCAATGTTATGGACCTGGAAGTCTGTGGTCTCGCTGATGGCACGGATTTGTGGCTGAGAGCTCATCCCGGCTTCAGCTGCGTGGAAGATTATGCCATGTATTTGAAGAGACTCCAAACTTGTCACAAGTTAATATAATCAAAATTCAGAAATGACGTGTGATATTATGATACAGATATTTAAAGTGCTCATGGTGTCAGATAACAAAGAATTCTATCTTAAAAGAATTGTTAATCCATTTACTGTCATCTTCTCTTTCGGTTTGCATTTCTGATATCTTGTTTCTCGATTGCTTTCTTGTTCGCATGTTCAGTCCTGATCAATGGCAATTAATATTTCAACACTAGGTTAAGCAGCCTGTTGTGTCCTACGCATTGTCTTGTGAACCACACCAGCTGATTGGCACTTGCAGCTACGGTTCGGTCGATCTTCTCATATTTTGAAAAATGAAAAACACTTATTGTCACGAGTAAGCTTCAATGAAGTTACTGTGAAAAGCCCCTAGTCGCCACATTCCGGCGCCTGTCCGGGGAAGCTGGTACAGGAATTGAACCGTGCTGCTGGCCTGCTTGGTCTGGTTTAAAAGCCAACGATTTAGCCCAGTGTGCTAAATCAGCCCCATTGCTTAATTTGCCCCATTTTAAATGACAACCAAATGGGGCAGTAGGAATGCATCAAATTTCAAAACACTTAAATAGAGAGAATATCAGATATATCAATGGCAGAAAGCTCATTAAGGAGGCTGGATGATGTAATTAACCATCATTAAATGAGGTAGCATCATGTAATTGCATCCATATTTTAGTTGTTCTATTCATATACTCCGACTGTGGAATTTCCTATGACATTGCACTGAGGTTTGGCTCTTATTTCTACTCTGCAGCTCAACCCTATGAGTGAGCACACACAGAACTGAGGCTGTCTCACTTTCTATATGGGATGAGGAAGAGGCATTTCTAATACAAAGGGGGGAAAGTTGTTAAATAAATTTGTTTTGGATATCATTGCTTTTTAAATTTTTTTCCCTATTGTTCCCACCTTTTCCAATTCAACTGGGTTATTTTTCCAGTTGCTACCTCTCTCTCTCTCATAGAACATAGAATGTACAGTGCAGAAGGAGGCCATTCAGCCCATCAAATCGGCACCAATCCACTGAAGCCCTCACTTCCACCCTAGCCCTGTAACCCAATAACCCCTCCTAACCTTTTTTTGTCACAAGGGGCAATTTATCATGGCCAATCCACCTAACCTGCACATCTTTGGACTGTGGGAGGAAACCTGAGGAAACCCACGCAGACACGGGGAGGACGTGCAGACTCCGCACAGACAGTGACCCAGCGGGGAATCAAACCTGGGACCCTGGTGCTGTGAAGCAACAGTGCTATCCAATTGTGCTCCCGTGCTGCCCCTAATCTAGCGTTTTCTAATATTTCCACTTTTATCCGTGCTGTTACATGTTTCTTTCTTTCCCCCTCCTCCCGTTTAACAGTAACATTTTACCTTGTCTTCCATCAACTGGGATATCTAGTTAGGAATCAGAATTCCCTTACAAAATTGTACATCTCAAGGACTATTAGGAACTTATGGGTTTCCAAAATTTCCTCAGTTTTATATTTCCAATGGACTTTCTTCGTGAAATACTCTTCCAGAGTCATTCAATGTATCAATCAGATAGTGTGCCAAACACTCAGATAGTTCTTGACTACAAGTGGTCAACTCAGCCAGGGTGGTTCTGGAGAAGTCAGTGTTTGAGCCAGGGGGATGCAAGGAGTCAGGTCTTGTACTGAGAGGCAGGAGAAAGACCCAGAGCTCAGCGCCAGGCAATATAGGCATTGGCCATTAACTTGATTGATTGATGATTATGACAAAATATATGTCATATGACTGTGACAAAAATAGATTTGATTTTAATTTAGTATTTTTTACTGTTAATTTATTGTTGCTGAAAACTGATTCTTTTTACATTCCCAGCTGGATTCTAACAGTTTACTTTTGCAGCATGTGTTTTATCATATTTATTTTGCTTTTGTAGAAAGTGATAACTTTGGCAGAGTGTAGTTGATACTTTCAATGTTTGCAAATAACACGGAATGTGAAAATGTAGTATACAATCAGGAGGATATATTTCAGGAGGAAATTGACTGATGAAATTTAATACAGAGTAATAATAATCTTTTTTAGTGTCACATGTAGGCTTACATCAACACTACAATGAAATTACTGTGAAAATCCCCGCGCCTGTTCGGGTACACTGAGGGAGAATTCAGAATACCAATTCACCGAACAAACACGTCATTCGGGAGGAAACTGGAGTGTCAGGAGGAAACCCATACAGACACGGGGAGAACGTGCAGACTCCGCAAAGGCAGTATCCCAAGCCGGGAATCTAACGCAGGTCCCTGGTGCTGTGAAGCAACAGGGCAACCGTGGAGTGATATATTTTGCTGGAAATAATGAGAGGCAATATAATAGACATTTCCATTTTAATTGGGGTGCAGGCACAGGGAGATCTGGGAATGTGTGAATATCTGTCATTTAAAATGGTGGGGCATTTTGAGAAGACTGTTAAAAAAACAAATGGCAATGTTAAATTTATTAATAGAGACAATGAATACAAAACAAGGAGGTTATACTGAACCTTTATAAAAGACTGGCCAGTCATCAGCTGGAGCATTCAGTTCTGGATGCCAAGGCCTTAAAAAGTGTAATAGCATGATGTATCACTGAGGATGCTTCTTACATAACAAACAGGTTTATTGGAAACAACAATGAGGTTTAACTATATATAAGCACAGAGGTCTATCATACAGGTCTTTTACTCCTTAACTCCTGGGTTCACTCTGCTCGGGCCACTGTTCCCAGGGCCCCCCACTTTTCCCCATTGGTCAGGATTCACGCACTCCCACGCGATAGGCCCTGAGCGGGTCATGTGGTCAGTGAAAGATCGCCCCTTATAGGAGCCATGCAACCACAGCGAGAGTGAAAGATTTTCTAGAAATGGACTAAGGATGAGGGCTTCAATAATGTGGAGAGACTGGGGAAGCTGGTGTTGTTTTCCTCTGAGCAGAGAAGATCATGTGGAGATTTGAGAGATCTATTCAAAATCATGAAGGGTTTTGATAGAGTAAATAAGAATGAACCATTTCCATGGCTAAAATATTGAGAACCAGGGACATAAAACCAGAGGACCTTTTTTAAACCCACGTGTGTGCGTGGGTTTCCTCCGGGTACTCCGGTTTCCTCCCACAGTCCAAAGATGTGCAGGTTGTGTGGATTGACCATGATAAATTGCCCTTAGTGTCCAAAATTCTATGATTAACCTAGGACAAAAGTTCGGCACGACATCATGGGCCGAAGGGCCTGTTCTTGCTGTATTTCTCTATATCTATATATCTATATCTCTAAATTGTTATAATCTGGAACGTGGTGCCTGTAGGGGTGGTGGAAGCACATTCAATGGCAATTTGGAGGGCAAACAGGGTATACATGGAGTCAAATGTTGGATGAAGAGGATATCTGTGGCTTGGAGTTTTCTGTTAATTCACCACAGTCAGTTTTCCGGCTCATGGTGAAAATTAAAATCTATGTCTTTGTGCGATGAAGGAACTTTAGCTAACAATGATATGATTATGATTTCCATAAAAAATACTAAAAAGAGGAGCTCGTTCAAGGTACTCTGATATGGAGATGCCAGCGTTGGACTCGGGTAGGCACAGTAAGAGGTCTTACAACACCAGGTTAAAGTCCAACAGGTTTGTTTCGAATCACTAGCTTTCAGAGCGCAGCTCCTTCATCAGGTGAGTGAAGAGGTGGGTTCCTCAACCACATATATAGACAAAGTCAATGATGCAAGATCATACTTTAAATGCGAGTCTTTGCAGGTAATTAAGTCTTTACAGGTCGAGACGGAGAGACTGGAGAGAGGGATAATCACAGGTTAAAGAGGTATGAATTGTCTCAAGCCAGGACAGTTGGTAGGATTTTGCAAGCCTATGTCAGATGGGGGGGGGGGGGGGGGGGGGGGGGGAGCGGTAAATGTAGTGAGACATGAAGCAAAGGTCCCGATTGAGGCTGTACTCATGTGTGCGGAACTTGGCTATCAGTTTCTGCTCGGCGATTCTGCGTTGTCACGCATCCTGAAGGCCGCCTTGGAGAATGCTTACCCGGAGATCAGAGGCTGAATGCCCTTGACTGCTAAAGTGTTCCCCGACTGGAAGGGGACATTCCTGCCTGGTGATTGTCACGTGATGTCAGTTCATCCGTTGTCGCAGCGTCTGCATAGTTCCGCCAATGTACCACGCCTCGGGACATCCTTTCCCGCAGCGTATGAAGTAGACAATGTCGGCCGAGTCGCACGAGTATGTACAGCATACCTGGTGGGTGGTGTTCTCATGTGTAATGGTGGTACCCATGTCGATAATCTGGCACATATTACAGAGGTTGCCATGGCAGGGTTGTGTGGTGTTGTGGTCGCTGTTCTCCTGAAGGCTGGATAGTTTGCTGCAAACAATGGTCTGTTTGAGGTTGCGCAGTTGTTTGAAGGCAAGTAGTGGGGGTGTGGGGATGGCCTTGGCAAGATGTTAGTCTTCAACGATGACATGTTGAAGGCTCCGAAGAAGATGCCATAGTTTCTCCTATCCAGGGAAGTACTGGACGATGAAAGGTACTCTATCGGTTGAATCCTGTATTTGTCTTCTGGTGATGTGGTGGCCAGAGAAGGTGGCCAAAGGAATGTAGGGCAGTAGCTCACTCAGTTTGGAATGTGTTTTTGTTATTATTGTTTATGTTTGGAATAAAATATCTTTGCAAAACAGAACCCAGAACCTCACTCAGACATGAGCCGGGGAGTCAGTGCGTTGGCTGCAGACAGACAGGAGACAGACATAAGCAGTAGTTGAGGAGCAGCACTGACCATTCCTGCAAGTTGTTATCAATTCATCCTGCATTGACTGAGCATCAAGGACACCAGCCTCAGCACCCCGATGAATAAAATCTCTGCAACCTTCATCCCCTGATTTCAGAGCAATCACAATGTCCTGGAGGCGGGGAGGGAGTTGCGTTGTTGGACAATATGATGATCCTACTCCATGAAGCGGAGGTAATGAGGGCATGCCTCACCCTCCTGCACATGCACACCCTCATTCCCACCTGGCCTCCATCCTCCAGATCCTCAGCAGCTTCTTCCTCAACTCCCTCCTGAACGTCCCCCTCATGCGAGGCCATGCACCACCCCTCCAGGATTTCCTCATGAAGGTCATTGCCCTGTTGCAGAGCCAGGTTATGTAGGGCACAGCAGACAACCATGATGTGGGAGACCCTCAAGGGGCTGTTTTGGAGAGCCCCACTGGACCTGTCGGTGTAGCAGCAGCGCACCTTCAGGAGACCGAAGCTCTCCTCTATCACAGAGTAGATGGCACTGTGAGCCTCATTGTACCGGGCCACTGCTGTGGCCTCTGGCCTCCAGCCTGGTGTCATCAGCCAAGATCTCAAGGGATATCCCTTGTTCCCGATAAGCCGTCCCTGCAGCCTGGGGTGACCCTTGAAAATGCCACGGATCTGCGATTGCCCGAGGATTTAACTATCATGCACATGCACGCTGCTGGAAACACACCAGCTGCGCATTGAGGGAGTGGAACCTCTCCCGCTTTATCAAGGGGACTCCCTGGTGGCAAGGGGCATGAAGAGCCACATGGATGCAGGTGATCACCCCCTACACCTGTGTCATACCAGCAGTTGTGATGACTCCTGTAGCCCTCTCGTCTTTCTGGGCCTAGTCCAAGATGAAATGAATGAAGTGCCTCCGTGACCTCACAGACGCACTTATGACCAGATGCCTGTGAGATGCCACGCATGTCGCCCGTGGATTCCCGGAACAAGCCTGTTGCTTAAAGGTTGAGGGCTGCTATGACCTTCAAGGCTGCAGGGAACAGGTTTAGTTTACGCCATGTGGCAGCAAGTCTGCAAGGATGTGGCACAAGTGCTGCAGTCTCCCTGGTGAGGCGGAGTCTCCTATGGCGCATGTTGTCCAGCAACTCCATGCCAGGTGTCCTTGATCTCCAAACCACCAGGCTTCCGGCACACAGTGTACCCTTTGGTTTCCTGCAGGAGAAGATCGCCCATAACAAACAAGAGAGTAGAAGAGAGGCGAGGGCATGTCCAAGCTGTGCTTTTTGATTCCCTTTGAGGAGAGGGCAATGGATCACGCAGGCAAGGGCCAGGGCCAGGGGTGGGCCTGCACTGACAACGAGGTTGGCCTGCGTCAGAGAAGTGAGGAGCCACTGCACCTTCATCCAGATGTCCTATCTCAAGTGAGTTGTTAAGTTCTCAAACGCTTGAGCCCCCCCCTCCACCCTCCACAGAACCTTGGAAGAGATCTCCGAAGAGGACACAGACGATGTGTCACAGCTATCAACCGCACCATCACAAGGACAAGTAACTTGGTGGGTGAACTTAGGAGACGGGGTCACTATCTGGTGAGCATCACACAGCCTCTGATACACATCAGTTCGAGACACACTGCAGTGCACAATAAATGGTCATTTCCTCCAAGACTGATTCCATGGGTTTCTCAACAACCCATCTAGATAACAGTAAACACTGTGGCCGCAATTTTCCAGATGTTCCCACCCACAAGATCTTATGTTGCTGCCGATGGTGAAGCCCCCGCTGTGGATTTTCTGGTGGCAGAGAGTGTGACAACAGGCAAACCCATTGACAGTGGTGGAACCAGAATATTCCACCACCAGCCAATGGCAGGTTGCCTCCGCAAAACACACTGTTAGTCAACTAATCTTGTTGACTTTGTCTTTCTCACGAGGGATTCCCGTCTTCAGTTTCGTGCATCATGCTTTGGAATTCTCTCCAAAAATCACTCCAACTCGGGCAGCCTCAATAATGGCCCCCTTTGCAGGGTTTCAATCTCATCTCCTTAGCCTCCGTTCCCTTGGATTCCCAAGTCTGCACTCCAGGGTCAACTCACCAGCAAGCTTTCCGCTCTTTGTCCGTGCTAAGCAGGATACTCCTACTCTAAAGGGCTACCGCTACTGCAACGGCCCTTAACATGGAGTCACCAACCTTCTTCTACCCTTTTCAATCCCAGGGCTTCTCCCGGGCCCTCTTTGATTGCCGGGGCTTATCCTGAGCCATTACCACTGAAAGTCTGCAAACTGCAGCCTTTTAGCTGCTTGGAGCCTTTTACCCTGTGCCTCTTTCTACTTAAATGAGATCTGACCCTGTTCCTTAGCTCTGTCCTCTGCCTAGAACATCCTTTAGGACGTCTCCCTCTCTGGTCTTCTCTGATTATGGTGCTCTGCTCCTGGTAATGTGATCCAGATTTTCATGCTGTTTACTTTTTGTGCAGGTGCACCAGGCCCACCCTCAGCCTGATTGTGCACATGCTGCCTGCTCCCGGCCCACACATACTCAAAGTGCCAAAGGCCTGTCAGGACATGGAGTTTCCAGCTCCATAAAAAGGTAAGTCTGGATCTTGTGACAACAACCAGGGGAATAGATAACAGCTTCTTGGAGAGGTTTGAATTAATTAAGGAGATCAAGCATGGATTTATAAAAGGCACATCATGTTTGGCTAATCTAAGTACATTTTTTGATGAAGGCAAAGACAACAATGATGAGGTATTGTCTGTATTCCTATGTTAGGAATATATTTAACAAACAACCACATGGGGCTTTCCGGTTGCGGCCATGCTTGGCTAGGTCGCACGTTCGGCAGCTCCCACCAAGAACGGACTTTTGGGCCCTTTTGAGGAGCCCCAGCACTGTATGGAGTGGACCAGGAGTGGAGCGATCAAAAAAGTGGTTTTGGAGCAGCGGAGAGAGCGGGGGAGGAAAAGCAAGATGGCGGCAGGTGGAGATCAAGCAGCATGGGCGCAGTGGTCGCGGGAGCAGCAGGAGTTCCTCAAAAACTGCTTTGCGGAGCTGAGAGCAGAAATGCTGGCGCCAATGAAGGCGTCGATAGAAAAGCTGGTGGAGACCCAGAAGGCCCCAGGGGCAGCGATTCGAGAGGTGCAGCTGGAGGCCTCAGAGAAGGAGGACGAGATTTTGGGCCTGGTGGTGAAAGTGGAGGCGCAAGTGGCAGGAGAGGTTTGAGGACCTGGAAAACAGGTCGAGGAGGAAAAATCTTCGGATTCTGGGTCTCCCTAAAGGAGTGGAGGGGTCTGACGCTGGGACATACGTAGTTACAATGCTCAACATGCTGATGGGTGTGGGAGGTTTCCCGAGGCCCCTGGAGCTGGATGGGGCACATCGCGTCCTGGCAAGGAGGCCCAAAGCCAACGAGCCGCCAAGGGCTGTAGTGGTGAGGTTCCACTGCTTTATGGACAGGGAGTGCGTCCTGAGATGGGCGAAGAAAGAACGGAGCAGCAGGTGGGAGAATATGGAGATCCATATCTACCAGGACTGGAGTGCGGAGATGGGCAAGAAGAGGGCTGGTTTTAATCAGTCCAAGGCGGTTCGTCATCGGAAGGGGGTGAAGTTTGGAATGCTGCAGCAAGTGCGATTGTGGGTCACGTTTCAGGACCGTCACCATTATTTTGAGACGCCAGATGAGGCGTGGACCTTTATTCAGACTGAAAAGTTGGACTCGAACTGAGGGTTTGTTGTGGGGGGTGTTTACTGTATTGTGGGGGTGTTCTTCTTCTGGTTTCGGGTTGGGAAGAGGGGACATGGGAAGGGGTGAGTGGATATGATGTGGGGTCTGTGTGAGAGTGTGGGCGCCGGTACTGTAGGGGCAGGTCCCCGCTGATGAAGGGGGGGGTTGGAGGCCCGGGGTCGGGGAGCTGGGGCAAGGTCGCAGAAAAAGGAGCTGCGTCATTGGGGGGCGGGGCCGGCTTGGAGGGGAAGCACGGGCTTTTTCCCGTGCTAAGGAAGGGTGGGGCAGGGCCTGGGGGGAAGGGCAGTGCTGGAAGAGAACGCATTTTGATCGGCAGGGGGAGGTGGGGGGATTCCCACGCTGGGGGGTCGTTGGAATGGCGGGAGGGGCCGGGGTCAGCAGGAGTCAGCTGACCTAAGGGAGCGTAATGGGGGGAGCGGAATGGCTGGGTGGTGGTCTGGCTGGGGGGCGGGGGGGGGGGACTGGGTTGCTGCTGTATTGGCCAAAGGGGAGCTGGAGGTAGAAGAGGGAGTCGGAGCGGGGGTCCGACGCCTGGGGGACTGGAGGTGCGGGCATGTAGCTGGCCTAATAATGTGGATGGCTAGTTGGCAGGGGCGGGGTGAGTAGCCCCCTGATCTGGCTGATAACATGGAATGTGAGGGGCCTGAATGGGCCGGTTAAGAGGGCCCGGGCATTCGCGCACTTAAAGGGACTGAAGGCAGACGTGGTCATGCTTCAGGAGACACACTTGAGGGTGGCAGATCAGGTCAGGCTGAGAAAGGGATGGGTAGGGCAGGTCTTTCACTCGGGGCTGGATGCAAAGAATAGAGGGCTTGCGATACTGGTGGGAAGCGGGTGTCGATTGAGGTGATGAATATTGTGGCGGATAATGGAGGTCGATACGTGATGGTGAGTGGTAGGTTGCAGGGGATGTGGGTGGTACTGGTGAACGTTTGTTGGAACCAACAATTCTACGGACACGTGCTTGTAGGATTATAATAGCGGTTTTAATATACTCACAACAGAGCCAGCCTGTTAGCCATTGAACGTTCGGTGAACTGGCCAGCTGACCATGTGGCACTGATCTTTATACAGCAGCTCCAGGGGGAGGAGTCCTGGGGGGAGCCAAGGGAGAAGCCCAGTACAATTCTCGAGCATTCCCAGAGCTACTCCCCCTGGTGGTCAGGTAGTGCAACTGCACTTACAATACAGACACATGTATATACAGATTATAATCCGGTGTGAATCACATTCACCACAACGTTTATGCCCCGAATTGGGATGATGCTGGATTTATGAAACGTATGTTGAGTCGGATCCCGGATCTGGAGACAGGGAGATTGATAATGGGGGGGGGGGGGGGGGGGGGGCTTCAACACGGTGCTGGACCCAGCACTGGACCGGACCAGGTCCAGGACGGGTAGGAGGCCGGCTGCGGCCAAGGTGCTCAGGGGGTTTATGGACCAGATGGGGGGCGGGGATCTGTGGAGGTTTGCCAGGCCGGTGGCCAGAGAATTTTCTTTTTTCTCCCACGTCCATAAAGCCTTTTCCCGGATAGATTTCTTTATAATGAGTAGGGCATTAATCCCGAAAGTGGAGGGAACAGAATATTCGGCTATAGCCATCTCGGACCACGCCCCGCATTGAGTGGAGCTGGAGTTGGGGGAGGAGAGGGACCAGCGCCCGTTATGGCGCCTCGATGTGGGACTGTTGGCAGATGGGAAAGTGTGCGGGCGGATCCGGGGGTTCATTCAAAGGTACATGGAGGCCAACGATAATGGGGAGGTGCAGGCGGGGGTCGTCTGGGAGGCTTTGAAGGCGGTGGTTAGGGGAGAGCTAATTTCCATTAGGGCCCATAGGGAGAAGAGAGAGAGGAGTGAGAGGGAGAGATTGGTGGGGGAGATATTAAGGGTGGACAGGAGCTATGCAGAGGTCCCCGGGGAGGGGCTGCTCAGGGAGCTACGAAGCCTCCAAATGGAATTTGATCTATTGACCACGGGAAAAGCAGAGGCGCAGTGGAGGAAAATGCAGGGGGCGGTATATGAGTATGGGGAGAAGGCGAGCCGGATGTTGGCACATCAGCTGCGTAAGAGGGAGGCAGCGAGGGAGATTTGTGGAATTAGAGATAGAGGGGGGGAATACGATGCGGAGTGTGGTGAGAATAAATGAGGTATTTAGGGACTTCTATGGGGATCTGTATAGGTCTGAGCCCCCAGAAGGGTGGGGGGGGGGGGGGGGGGGGGGGGGTTGCGGCGATTCTTGGATCAACTGAGGTTCTCGAGGGTGGAGGAGGAGCAGGTGGCTGGTTTGGGGGCGCCGATTGGGCTGGAGGAGCCGGTTAAGGGATTGGGGAGCATGCAGGCAGGGAAGGCCTTCGATCGGGTGGAGTGGGAGTATCTTTGGGAACTGCTTAGGAGGTTTGGGTTCGGGGAAGGGTTCATAAGGTGGGTCAGGCAGTTATATAGGGCCCCAGTGGCGAGTGTGGCTACGAACCGGCCGAGGTCAGAGTACTTTAGGTTGTACGCGGGACGAGGTATGGTTGTCCCTTATCCCCCTTGTTGTTTGCACTAGCAGTTGAGCCGCTGGCCATGGCACTCAGGGAGTTTAGGAACTGGAGGGGATTGGTCCGGGCGGGGGAGGAACACTGGGTGTCGTTATATGCTGATGACCTGCTGTTATATGTTGCAGACCCAGTGGAGGGGAAGGTGGAGGTTATGCGGATCCTTGGGGAGTTTGGGGACTTTTCAGGTTATAAGCTCAATGTGGGGAAGAGTGAGCTCTTTGTGGTGCATGCAGGGGACCAGGGAAGGGGGATAGACGAGCTACCGCTGAAGAGGGCGGGGAGGAGCTTTCGATACCTGGGGATCCAGGTAGCTAGGAGCTGGGGGGCCCTGCATAAACTCAACTTGGCACGGTTGGTGGTGAGAAGGTAAAATCAAACACTAGTGTTTTGTGCTGAAACAAAGGAGATTACAATGGGATGAGAGAAGAACTGGCTAAGGTAGACTGGGAGCAAAGACTTTATGGTGAAACAGTTGAGGAACAGTGGAGAACCTTCCAAGCAATTTTTCACAGTGCTCAGAAAAGGTTTATACCAACAAAAAGGAAGGACGGTAGAAAGAGGGAAAATCGATCGTGGATATCTGAGGAAATAAGGGAGAGTATCAAATTGAAGGAAAAAGCATACAAAGTGGCAAAGATTGGTGGGAGACTAGAGGACTGGGAGTAAGATAGATTATGAGAGTAAACTTGCTCAGAATATAAAAACAGATAGTAAAAGATTCTACAAATATATAAAACAAAAAAGAGTGGCTAAGGTAAATATTGGTCCTTTAGAGGATGAGAAGGGAGATTTAATAATGGGAGATGAGGAAATGGCTGAGGAACTGAAAAGGTTTTTTGGGTCGGTCTTCACAGTGGAAGACATAAATAACATGCCAGTGACTGATGGAAATGAGGTTATGATAGGTGAGGACCTTGTGATGATTGTTATCATTAAGCAGGTTGTGATGGGCAAGTTAATGGGACTAAAGGCAGATAAGTCTCCTGGCCCTGATGGAATGCATCCCAGCATGCTAAAAGAGATGGCGAGGGAAATTGCAAATGCACTAGTGATAATTTACCAAAATTATCTAGACTCTGGGGTGGTCCCGGCGGATTGGAAATTAGCAAACGTGACAGCACTGTTTAAAAAAGGAGGGTAATTATAGGCCAGTTAGCGTAACTTCGGTAGTAGGGAAGATGCTGGAATCTATCATCAAGGAAGAAATAGCGAGGCATCTAGATTGAAATTGTCCCATTGGGCAGACGCAGCATGGGTTCATAAAGGGCAGGTCATGCCTAACTAATTTAGTGGAATTTTTTGAGGACATTACCAGTGCGGTAGATAATGGGGAGCCAATGGATGTTGTATATCTGGATTTCCAGAAAGCCTTTGACAAGGTGCCACACAAAAGGTTGCCGGTTAAGATAAAGATACATGGCATTAAAGGTAAAGTAGTAGCATGGATAGAGGATTGGTTAATTAATAGAAAGCAAAGAATGGGGATTAATGCATGTTTATCTGGTTGGCAACCAGTAGCTAGTGGTGTCCCTCAGGGATCAGTGTTGGGCCCACAATTGTTCACAATTTACATAGATAGGGCAGCATGGTAGCATAGTGGTTAGCATCAATGCTTCACAGCTCCAGGGTCCCAGGTTCGGTTCCTGGCTGGGTCACTGTCTGTGCGGAGTCTGCACGTCCTCCCCGTGTGTGCGTGGGTTTCCTCCGGGTGCTCCGGTTTCCTCCCACAGTCCAAAGATGTGCGGGTTAGGTGGATTGGCCATGCTAAATTGCCCGTAGTGTCCTAAAAAGTAAGGTGAAGGGGGAGTTGTTGGGTTATGGGTATAGGGTGGATACGTGAGTTTGAGTAGGGTGATCATTGCTCAGCACAACATCGAGGGCCGAAGCGCCTGTTCTGTGCTGTACTGTTCTATGTTCTATGTTCTATGATTTGGAGTTGGGGACAAAGTGCAATGTGTCCAAGTTTGCAGACGACATTAAGACGAGTGGTAAAGCAAAAAGTGCAGAGGATACCGGAAGTCTGCAGAGGGATTTGGATAGGTTAAGTGAATGGGCTAGGGTCTGGCAGATGGAATACAATGTTGACAAATGTGAGGTTATCCATTTTGGGAGGAATAACAGCAAAGGGGATTATTATTTAAATGATAAAATATTAACACATGCTGCTGTTTTGTGCTAGTGCATGAGTCGCAAAACGTTGGTTTACAGGTGCAACAGGTGATTAAGAAGGTAAATGGAGTTTTGTCCTTCATTGCTGGAGGGATGGAGTTTAAGACTAGGGAGGTTATGCTGCAATTGTATAAGGTGTTAGTGAGGCCACACCTGGAGTATTGTGTTCAGTTTTGGTCTCCTTACCTGAGAAAGGACATACTGGCGCTAGAGGGTGTGCAGAGCAGATTCACTAGGTTAATCCCAGATCTGAAGGGGTTGGATTACGAGGAGAGGTTGAGTAGACTGGGACTGTACTCGTTGGAATTTAGAAGGATGCGGGGGGAACTTATAGAAACATATAGAATTATGTAGGGAATAGATAGGATAGATGCGGGCAGGTTGTTTCCACTGGCGGAAAGCAGAATCTTCTTCAAAATAAGGGGAAGTAGATTTAGGACTGGGTTTAGGAGGAACGTCTTCACCCAAAGGGATGTGAATCTATGGAATTCCTTGCCCAGTGAAGCAGTTGAGGCTCCTTCATTAAATGTTTTTAAGATAAAGATCGATAGGTTTTTGAAGAATAAAGGGATTAAGGGTTATGGTGTTCAGGCCGGAAAGTGGAGCTGAGTCCACAAAAGATGAGCCATGATCTTATTGAATGGCGGAGCAGGCTCGAGGGGCCAGATGACCTACTCCTGCTCCTAGTTCTTATGTTCTTAACTACTGAGTGACATAATTGATCAACTTTCACATATATACTGATGATGCTTGGATCTAGCTTTGCACCACCTCCCTCACCCTCTTCTGTGCTATCTGCTTGTTTGCCTGAGGTATAGCCTCTTCCAGCTCAGCACTGGGCTGACCAAAGTCATAATTTTCAGCCTCTGGCACAAATTCTGCTCCCTTTTCTCACCTCTTTGGTCTGAGGCTGATCTAAATTGTTCCCAACCTTGGTGGCCTGTTCATCCTAACACTGGAATCCAGACTCAATATCCTTTCCATCACAACAGCCTGCCTTGTACCCTGCTTCAGGGGACAGGTTGAAACCTTCATACATGCCTTTATCACTTCTAGACTCAACGTCTCCACTTGCATCCTCTCCTCAACCCCTGGTGGTCTCCAGTTGTTCACACAATATGCAGACACAAGGATCCTGCTCTCTGAATTCTCACCTTAAACTGATCCACTTTTCCACCTCCTTGAAAATCTTTTCTGAATCCATCACTTCAATCAAACCATTGCTCAACTAATATGTCTTTTCCGGGTCTGACATGTTTTCTATCCCCCTCAATAAAGGAATTGAATTAATCTTTAATGTTCTATGTAAATACAAGCTGTTATTAGACCAAAGAACAAAGAAAAGTACAGCGCAGGAACAGGCCCTTCGGCCCGCCAAGCCTGCACCGACCATGCTGCCCGTCTAAACTAAAATCTTCCACACTTCCGGGGTCCATATCTCTCTATTCCCATCCTCTTCACGTATTTGTCAAGATGCCCCTGAAGTCACTATAGTCACTGTAGTCCCTGCTTCCACCACCTCCTCCGGCAGCGAGTTCCAGGCACCCACTACCCTCTGTGTAAAAAACTTTCCTCGTACATCTCCTTTAAACCTTGCCCCTCGCACCTTAAACCTATGCCTGTTATTGTTCCATGTATCTCTCTTTATTTAGCTTGGTGTTGTAATTATTGTTCTTATATTAGTTCACATTTAAAAATGGTATCTGCTACATGTTTTCATGTCAAGCCTATGGGTGTTATGACTGCCTAAAGCAACCTTGGAGATTTTGTCCCTTCTTAATCATTCATTTTAATACAAAACATCTATTCACAGAAGCATAAAGATAAGACACAATGACTTGGTGTTTTTCACTTTAGTGGAATTCTGGTCCCTTGAAGAAATGCATTTTTTCTTCTTCTTGTCCAAATCAATGAATGTGTAACTCACGACTGCAGCAGAAATTGTATTTGTTTAAAGATGTAGTTTGCACAAATGCCAAAATAGATTGAAATATTGAAGCATGTGATCATTGTAGGGAGTAGACTTGCCAGATTGTTGTCTTAATCGACTAAAACGAACAAGAAGTGGGACCCGACTTGAATTTTAGGCAATAAATATTACTGTTTTCATTTAAAATTATGCACAGTAACACTTAGCATATAACCCTTCCATGGAAAGAAAATATAACTTTACACTCGGGTAAAAGCAAAACCATGATATCTTTACAAGGCCAATGTGTATTTTTAACCCAAGAGTCTTCTTGGTAAGATTGGTATCAACTGGAGAGTTGGATAGCAATCTCAGGGAGAGAAATAGCTGCCTTTGAGAGACAAGTAATGGCTACCTTGGGGGTAACAACCAGGTTATGTGAACACAATTGGAGCTGAGAGACTGGAGTAAACAATTAAGGCAGTCTGGAATCTGATCACGATCAGCTGCTTTTTTACTTGTGCACCAAAGGTCACTTAGGACACATATTTAAATACATTGAGGAAATAACTGAAACTAAGATGTTTAAATTCATATCATTCAGATACTTAAGTTGCGACTGTGTCAGGATATAATAGTCATGCACCTACCGGGACATTAGAGGATTATGCTTGGCATCTCTTTGTTCCCATTGATAGAATATATATAACACCCTTCCCCTGAAGATTGAAGACATGTCAAAGTTATTTAAAATGTGTGTCTGCACGTTAACAAGTCTTATTGTAGCCCGAGGGTACCTAAAGAACAATGGAAATCCATGAATAAATGTAACAAAGCAGGAAATATTTGCAAAAAAAGGTAATAACAAATAAATCATGGCAAGGACAAGGCGTTCTAACTCAATATCTCAAAGAAAATACATACTCAACACAGTGACCTGTGTGATTCTAAAGGGATGCAGTTAATGGGCGCAATCTACTGGCCGCATTACACCCAAATGGGAGCCATGTCGGTAAATAGCAGGAGAGGCTTCCCGACAGCCAGTACGCCTCATGAGATCTGCCCAGACCTCAAAAGTGTCGCAATCAAGATCACATCCACAATGGGAGGGACCAAGCCTCACACACCTAAGTAGGTTTAAACATGCTTAGGCGTGCTGACCCGGGATCTATCAGGCTCCCGGCATCTACTATCCTCCCCAGGGAAACTCCAGCCGAGCGCCGTTCAATACTGGTCCACACAAATGTGGACCATGCAGAATAGCACCAAGGGAGTCTCTCAGAACATCGGAGGCCCATGGGTGTTCAGAGACAGGACAGGGTGGCCACCTGGCTCTCGTCCTTACATATGGGCACCTTAGCACTGCACCGTTGGCACTGCCAATGTTCCTGGATGACACTGCAAAGGTGGCAGGAGCAGTGCCAGGGTGACAGGGTGGCAGTGACAAGGGGCCTGGGTGCCGAGGTGGCATTGCCAATGGTTTGGGCCTGAGGGAAGACATGCCCATGAAAGGAGGGTGGAGGGAGTGTATGAAGGGTAGGGAGGTAGAGGGTGGGCATGACGGGCCTCCAGAAAGTTGGGGGAAGTGAAGGGTAGGACTCCTGGAAGGGGGGGCATGGGAAGGCCTGAAAAGGGGGGTCTGCAGTGACTCCACAGTGGGATGTCATGACTTGGGAAGGTGTGGGGGAATGCCCATGTGTGTGAAGGTGGCAATGCCCATGGGTGGGAGATAGGGGGGCCCACAAGCCCACTTCGAGTAGCTGGTCTGCCCAGCGAGTTCAGCTCCCCAGTGATGAAAATAATTCTAAATGTGGGCTTGACCAGGGAGAAACTCCCCAGGGCCCAAAAATGTGACTAAGGGCACGATTTAATGGAAACGTTTCAAAGTGTGGTAACGAGCGGAAACTGCGTGAGCGCACCGACGCACTGCCTGGCGAGGCCATCACCACTATAAAATGTTAATTGGACTATCTAACGAGGCCCTATGGGCTTCACGCCGCAAACAACTGTCCCACCGGCTTATTCACCGGGGCAACACGCTCGCCAACCTGCTGCTTACAAGGGAGAGTGAGTTGTTAATGCCACACAGAATGACCCATGCCCCTCACTGACCACATGTTCATTCACCCACAGGATCCTTATCCAACAGTGCCGGCCTCCACCTCTGATGTGTATCCTGGGGACGCACCAAGTGCAGTTGCAGAGCATGCAAGGCTAAGCAGGTCGAGGATCACTGAGAGGGTATGGGGGGTGGGGAGGGTGTGTGTGATGAGGGAGTGGGAGTGTTGGGGTGGAGGGGTTGGGAGTGTGGGGAAGGTGGACGGCACCATCGGCGGATTGGCGCATTTGGGAAGACATGTAAAGCATTAAAAAATGTTGCACTTGAGAAAATATGACACCTCTGTCACTTTCTTCCGCAATGCGGGCCGAGCACCAATCCCCTGCCTTAGTTCCCCAGACATAGAGGTCCTGAATGCCTCACTCCACCATGCCCTCTCCTCCGCTTCTCAGGCACACCACGCGCAGGTGACGGGTATAAAGGCAAGCACTCAGTGGACAGACAGGAGTCAGATTGAGGAGCATAAATTGAGGAGCATCAGTGCTCAGCTCTTTGTGGGTTATCAGCGCCCCCCTGCCCTCCACTCTGACCCGCTGACAGCCCTACGAGAGTCCCATCATCCTGGGTAATGTTACACAGACCTTGGAAGGGTTGGGGGGGGGGGGGCGGGAAGGTAGAAGGGGGGGGCCTGTGGAAGGCTGAGTGATGGGGGAAATGGGTGTTGGGAATAGGGGAATGAGGGGGTGGGAGGGGGAATCACGGACGAAGCCACACCCTGTGTGAAACGGGTGAGGATGAGGGTCTCCCTGGCCCTCCAGGCTTGTGGGACCCTCGCCACTGCCGCCTGTCCTCCATCTTATGGCTGGTCCTGCTGGTCCTCCCTGGACTCGTCTTCCAGCCCCTCCTAGCCCGGCGTCTCCTCATATTCCCCTTCCTCCTCCTCAGAGGTGGCCACATGTCTCCTCATCCTCCCCCTCCACTTCTAGCACATCACCCTGCTGCTGTGTCAGGTTGTGGAGGGGACAGCAGACAATCACAAAGCGGGCGATCCTCAGAGGGTGCGGGGGGGGGGGGGTGGGGGGGGGGGGGGGTGCAGTGCAGTGCACGACCAGCAGTCGAGGCATTGGACCACAACTTGAGTAGTCCGATGCGCCACTCAATGACAGACCAGGTGGCCTCATGGGCCTCGTTGTATCAGGTCCCAACATCTGGCCTCTGTACTGGTATCATTAGCCTTGTCCTCAGCAGGTACTCCTTACTAACCGGCCATCCTGGGGTGGTCCTCAAAGAGAACAGGGATATCGTAGTGCCCAGAATGTAGCTGTCATGGACACCCCCTGGGAAGCATGCACATGCGTGCATGATCTTCACGTGGTGGTTGCACATGATCTGGACTCGACCCAGCTGCCTCTCTGTCCCAATGTGAACCCCAGGGGCCTATGGACACCGACCAGGGCATCTGGGTGCCAACCCACTGGACCTGGGGCATCCTGGCAATGGTGGAGAATCCTGCTGCCTGGGTATCTTGTTGGGTCTGGTCCATGTCAAAGTTTATGAAGTTTGCTGCCCGGACGAACAGGGAATCTGTGACATCACGGATGGACTTGTGGGCTGTAGCTTTTCAGATGCCGCACAAGCCCCCACTTGAGCCCTGGAATGATCCTGTAGTCTGCAAGGATATGGCACAGGTGCCGCACCGTCCCCTTGGTGAGGCAGAGCCTCCTGCGGCACACACTGTCTGTTATCTGTTCAAAAAACCAGCAACGTTTGTACACCTTGGGCCAGGAGCCCAGCCCCTGGGTGATCGGATGTTGGCCGCTGTATCTGTTTTGGTGCCTCCCGCAATGTTCAGGCACAGTGTCCAGGGAGCGGGCCGGTTAGATTGCTAACCAATTGGAACCCGCGCAGGTCTCATTTTTGGCCTCTCCCCTGATCTAACGGCTTCATTGTGCTCTCGCTTCAGCATTACATTATCATTAAATCGCACACTAAGTGTGGTTAGATAGCGGTGAGGAACTTGCTGACAGAGCCAGGGAGAAACTCCCAGCAAGATCTGCCACAAATGCTCCTGAGAAACATTTCTGTTAGGTCGATCGCTATAAATCACTTGAGTGCAAAACACTAGGTAGAAACTCCAGTGCAACACTTAGGGAACACTGGATTGTTGGACAGGAAATGAGCCAAACCAAGCGCCCATCTGTCTATTTGGCTGAATATTTAAAAATCTATACTACTATTTAAGACACAGCAGGGGGCTCTCTAAGTGAGCTGATTAACAATCCTCTCATAACCAACACTATCAAAACAGATTACCTGATAATTCACCACATTGTTTTTTTTGGCATTCTGTTGTGTTCAAATGCTGTGGTGTCTGCTTACTTAACAGCAATGGATGTAATGTCCTCACCAGGTTTGGATCTGAAAGGAAGAAAGAGCATGGTCTGGTGCGTGCAAGCCATTATTTGTATTTTATTCAGGTCAGTTTGCACATTGTGAAATCAACCCCCATCTTCAGAATTATCAATATAGCATCCACATTAATAAAAGGTAAAACATTTTTATTACAAGGAAGAATTGTGACTTTTAATATTGTGATTATTCATTGAAGTACTTTCCTTCACTTTCTGAAGCATATTGTATGTTGCCCAGATATTTTGATAATAGAGACAATGCTGAAAGGCTAGCTCAATGTGCCAGTTTACCGCGCAAAAGGCTAACATTGTCCATTTTTCATAATAAAGTTCCTTTTAATCTGAATAGTCATAAATCCAAAAGCTGACTTGGAGAATGCAATCTGTGACATACATAGCTTACATTTAGAAAACCTTGCAAGGCAGCAGTTTTAAAGAGACACATTTAGCCATTTCAAGAGAGACTGTTGTTGTGGCAGAAAAACAGAATAATTAGTGATAATGGTATCACACAAATGTGTGAAAACATTACTCAAACTGACAATGAAATGTAAAACTACACTAAATAATAATAATAATCTTTATTGTCACAAGTAGCTTACATTAACACTGCAATGAAGTTACTGTGAAAATCCCCTAGTCGCCATATTCTGGCGCCTGTTCAGGTACACTGAGGGAGAATTCAGAATGTCAAATTCACCTAATAACATGTCTTTCAGGACTTGTGGGAGGAAACCGGAGCACACATTGACTCTGTCTAAACCTCCCGCTGTCTTGGGAAAGTGGGCAGCATAATCAAAGACCCCCTCCCACCCAGGTTATTCACTCTTCCAACTTCTTCCATCAGGCGGGAGATACCAAAGTCTGAGAACACACACTAACAGATTCAAAAACAGCTTCTTCCCCGCTGTTACCAGACTCCTGAATGACTCTTATGGACTGATCTGATCTCTTCACACACCTTCTCTACTAAGTAGTACAGCACTCCACATGCTCACCCGTTGTCTGTGTATTTACATTGTGTATTTATGTATGTCCTATGTTTCTTTTCATGTATGGAACGACCTGTCTGGACTGCATGCAGAACAATAATTTTCACTGTACCTCGGTACATGTGACAATACAACAAATCTAAATCTAAATATGTACAAAGGTTAGTTCTGGTCTCCTTCTCCGCTATGTTTCTTTGTCTTTTAATAATGCAGTCACTGTGGACTGTTGCACATTGATGACATTGTGCCTATTTCTTGGATTATAGCTGCTGATGTACTCCATGACAGTTGAATATTAATCAAGGACAAGTGCTTTCTTTGCATGAGGGTCATGCAGTTGATAGAGGAAACTTGGTATCCTCGTGTTTAATCAGCAACACCTTTTACTTGACACTGATGTACGTGGTAGGTGGTCTGATATGGCACATTTTTCTGAGATGGATTGGAAACACTTGACAGCATGAGAGGTTGTGCTTTTACATGCAGAAACTTCACATCATGTATTAAATACTCTCTGCAAATGTTACCGATGTCCTTAATGAGCTAATGAAGTGGATGTAGCTGAGGGCGAAGGCTTCAGATGTTGGTTTTAAATCAGGCCATGAAAGTTTTGAAAGGGAAGTTTTTTTTTGAGGTTACTGCACATGATGTGCTTGATAAAGTAGTGAGTTATTTTTACATTCCAGGGTCAGTCTGTGTCCTGAGAAGAGACATTTTCTTTGTCCTGAAATTCATATGTGATTTAGGATTATGCCAGATATTATCACAATATTCGCACCTGATGAAAGGCAACAATGACACCATTGACATATTTGTACTAAAGAATTAATTTTGGAAGTCCATTGTATATTTTTAACATTTGCTGGAAATGGACTCAAGGTTGGGAAATCACGAAAGAACCAATGGGAATATTTGTTCTGCAGCTTAGAGAATTATTTTCTTTAGAAAGTACAAGGAGTACATTCTTAACAAGGAATTTTATAAGATAAGTAAGTAAAATATGCATTTTGATGAAATGTAACACTTCAAAAACTCCAATATAGTTACTTGAAATCATGGACATTTCTGTTTTCAATGTAAGTAATTAGGTAAGCAAATATTGGGAGAAAATGTAAATGGATGATTCACCTTTATTTAGGACTGCTTTTATTGGGACAAAGGTATTTCTGGTAATGCATCACTCTCTGAATATTAGATTAAAAAGTTGGGAAAGCAGATACATGTACAGTTGGTAACTTTACTGTCCATTGATCATAAGGGACAATATTGTACGCAAGGTCAGAATAAATGTAGCTGGGCTAATATAATTTTGTACATTCCAATATGTGTTAAACTCTCTCCTCCCTGAGTGTTGCTGATTCATTCTGGTGCACCCATTAATCTGCCTACTGGAGTTCTCTGATTGGATAATCTTGCCGACTAATTTTTGCATAATGTACCTCCAATAAATTGACCAAGTCAAATTTTAAGCCCTGACACCTGGTTGACGAAAACAATAAATTGGAACACATTTTCAACCAAATACAGTTCTCTTCAGCGAATGTGGATTTCAGACCCAGAATGAATGATGCTTGGTGGAGGATTATTTTACAAAAGGATGTCATTGAAATTCCACCAGAGTTCTTCTGACTTCCTGTTCTAACTTTGGTCCCATGACCAACTTTAACCTTGACCTCCATCCTACCCTATGAATTTTGATTTCAGGGGGCCATCCTCAAGAGATCCTGGCTGAGGCCTCCTGCCGCTCGTATTCTTGTCCAAAGTTGCTCAGCCTGTCAATCTGACTGTCAGCTGGACAGTAAGCAGAAAAAAACCAATTATAGTAATGTTCTGCCTTTAAACTCGGTAAGGCCTCCACATCCTGGATGTGCCAAATATCCACTCCCCCAGCCCATTATTGTGCCCCGCCCTCTTCACATGGGGCCAAAGTTCATAGAAATAATATTCTAACTTTATTTTCAATTTGGTGCGTGCATAGATATATCATTTATTAAAGTTATGTCAGTAAAGTAATTTCTATGATTTATCAACATTATTACTGTAACATTAAGTGATGCTTTAACATCACACTGTGTGAACCAAAATTGTAATCTATTTGGCACACCCTGGAGAACAGCATTCGCTGGGCTTCCCACTGCTGTAAGAGATGATAAGGTATTTCATTATCATCAAATACAAATATTTTAATGTGGTCATTTATTCGGAGAAAAATCTTCAATTATTTAATTGTCAGGATAATTTGACTCATCGAAGTTATATTGATTGGTTAATTTAGTAATACTTATGGCCACAAAGCAGTAGTAGTGGTTTCAAGCCACATTTCAGGACTTCAGTACCTAGCTGAGGCTGACACTTTGGTGTTGTAGAGCCAGAGGTGATGCCCTTTGGGACGAGTTGTCAGATCAAAGTCTTGCCTCCCTGTACATGGAAACTTGAAATAATCCATGTCGTGGTGTGCCGACCAAAATTCCGAACACAATCAACGTCACCACAATAAATGTAATTTGCGGCTTATTAATTGACTGTTTTGAAATTGGCTGTTGTGTTCGTCTGTGTTACAACTGTGTGTTTTAAAAGTATATGATTGGCTGCGAGGTGTTTGGGGATATCAGCAGGGTGCTATATAAACACAAGATGTTCTTGCCTTTTGCTCCTCCCCTACCTTCGCCCTCCCTCATCCGAGGGAACATCAGAACTAAACTTTATTCTGTCACCACCTGACATATTGGGTGGAATTTTCCCCCAAAATGGCAAAGCGTCAATGGCGGTGCGGTCAGGACTGCAATGTTCAGGCACTTAGAAAAATGTTTTTGACCCATGTGAAAAACACCGGGCGGTATTCTCCGCTCCCGATAAAAATCGGGATGGCCGTCGTGAAATCGGCCGAGCTTCACGACGGCCCGATACGGCCCCGCTCCCGATATTCACGCCCCGGAAATGGGCTAGGAGCGGGGCCGCGGGTGTCACGCGTCAAATGACGCGAAAAGGCTGCGACTCCTGAATGACGCCACAATGACGACGCTCCGCGTCGTAAAAAGGCACGAGCGGCCAGAAGAATGAAGGAAGCGGTGAGGATGGTCGAGCCACGGAGGGCCGCCCCAAGATTCGAGGAGGCAGACATGGAGACCCTCCTCGATGTGGTGGAACAAAGGAGGAGCATCATCTGCCCCAGAAGAGGGCATCACCACCCTGTCAGTGTTGTGCGGCGGGCCTGGCGCGAGGTGGGCAGTGCAGTGAGTGCTGTGGGGCACACCCCTCAGTCTGGGGAACAATGCCGAAAAAAGCTGCATGACCTCATCAGGGCTGCTAGGGTAAGTGCCAAGAGGGTGCCCCCGGGTCACAACATTCCCCCCTGCCCAAGTCCCTCATCACCCACCTCTCCCCCGGGCACGAGGGGAAGAGGGCGAGGGGGGGGGCGCACGAGAGTGAGTGGAGGGTGGTTTACAAAGTTGTCACAGACCCACATGAGTGCTGGGACCCCCTGGAGAGGTGCAATGGTTTTGTTCCAACTTTATCCCCCTACCTTTGCCAATATGTGAACACCCTGATGATACCTGCCAAATTGATGATCTTTCTATGCCCCCCCCCCCCCCCCCCCCCCCCCCCAAACAGGACAAGACAATACCCGGGAGCGGAACAGGACCGGGTATACCACCCCCTAACCACTTTGAGCAGTGGGCACTGGACCTTACTGGGGGGTCTTCCACCCGGGAGGTCGCGCAATGCGAGGTTGGAGGTGCAGAACCAAGTGAGACAACCCGGCATGACAACCCCCCCCCCCCCTCTCGTCATCTGTCCCTTCACATTCTGCACATCCCCCCCCCTCTGACCCCCCCCTCCCCCATCATCTGTCCCTTCACATTCTGCACATTCCCCCCCCCCCCGCCCCCCCCAATCATCTGTCCCTTCACATTCTGCACATTCCCCCCCCCCCCCCCCCCCGACCCCCCCCCCCCCCCCCCCCCCCCCACCCCATCATCTGTCCCTTCACACTCTGCACACTGGACTGTCATACGCCCGGCCGAGCGTTTCTAAATAACCCCGTTTCATTCTCTTCCCTAGGACGTGCAGCCGAACGACCAGCGGCGTCTACACCCAGGCAGAGACCTGCATGTTCCACCACCACCACCGCACCCGGGGCCGCATGCCAGAGGGTGCCAGGAAGACACACAGGAGTTGCATCCTCCGAAAGTGAATCTGTGGAGCAGGAGGCGCACAGGACGCTGACACAGGGAGAGGGAGACATGGCTCGACAACGCCCTGTGGCCGCGCATCACTGGAGCGATGACCTCGACAACATGTCTCCAGACGAGGACATACAGCTTGCGTCACCACTATCTCCCACACTATCCACCATCCCAGAGACACTCACCTCGGTTGGCCAATTAAGTGATGAGGCCCCTGGGTCACGGTCTGGTTCGCACAACACAGCTGAGCAGGTACAGCAGGTGGAGGTCGGAGCAGCCGAGGGCCCGGACTGGCGGAGGGCAGGCCAGGCCCAGCATTCAGCTGGCTCCCAGACGTTTCCCGGGGTCCTGGATTTACCTGACCCACCCGCACAGCCGATGCATTTGCAAACCCAGGGACACAATGGCGGGATGAGGGCTGTCTTCCAGCAGCTGCAGACGCAGTTAGAGGAGTCAAACCGTGTCCAGGAGCAGGGAGTGGTGCAGCTCATGGCAGCCACCCACTCCGACACTGCACGGGTGGCGTCCGCGGTCGAGGCAGTGGGTTAAACGGTTTTGGCCATGGGTCAGGTTCTGCAAGGCGTTGGGCTTAATGTGCACACGTCATCCACGGCCCTGGACAGGGCTGTCCTCTCACAGGCAGCAATGCGCCAGAGCCAACATGATATTGACGGCGCGCTACGGGCCCTGGCTGAGTCTCACCAGGTCATGGCACAGTCCCAGTAGGCCATGGCACAGTCCCAGCAGGCCATGGCACAGTCCCAGCATGCCATGGCACAGTCCCAGCAGGCCATGGTACAGTCCCAGCAGGCCATGGCACAGTCCCAGCATGCCATGGTACAGTCCCAACACGCCATGGCACAGTCCCAGCAGTCAGTCGCGGAGAGCATCAACCGCCTGACACACGTGCTGGATGGTGTCGCGCACACACAGGTTGAGGTCGCACAGTCCCTGGCGGGAATGTCTCACTCCCTGGACTCCGTTTCTGCGAACCTTTGGATCCTGGTGGAGACCGTTGCAGGCCTCCAGGACTGGCAGCGCCAGGTGTCGTTGGGGCGACGGGGCACCTCCCCGCTCGCACCTCCGTCCCACAGTGAGGCCCGGGGGCCACCGGGCTCCCCGAGGGAGGAGGAGGTTCTGGGGCCCGTCCCATTAACTCCATCACGGGACGTCCCGGAACGCTCGGCCTTCCCCCGTCCCATTCCTGGTGCTTCGGGTGGGCAGCGGGCAGAGCAGGGTGGCACCACATCATCCGAGACGCCTGCAGAGCAGCCTGGCCCATCAAGGCCGGGTCGCCCCAGGAAACGAGTGCCGACGGGGAGACATGTTGAAGGGGGCGATTCTCAGCAGTCCGCCTCCACTCCTGCTGTATCATCTGGGGATTCACTTAGACGTAGTGGTAGGGCCCGGAAGGCAATGAAGAGGGACACATAGTAAGTTGGCACGGGTGAAGGGCACAGATTAGTTGTAGGGGCTAGGGCGTCTGTAAATAATGTTAACCATTAAACTCACTGTTGCACCTAACTTGTAAGACTGTGATTTTTTTTGCGGAGCCACAGGGATCGTGATGGTGACCGAGTGTCGCTGGGGTTGACGAGCGGTGAAACTTCGGTTCCGGGTGTGCAGTCCCTTCCCCCCACCCCCTCCCACAGCTACCCCACGCGGGCACGTGATGGAGTGTCCCTGACGAACTCAGCGACCACCGAGATGGATGGTTCAGCTATTGCCATGAGTCAGACTTTTGTCTAACGATTCTGAGCTCACAGCTCATGGCAGAGCGGGCTGTCATCATTCAACATGGCACTGATCACACCCGCTGACACAGCCATCAATGTCGTGCCATACCGTCTGGACCCAGTGGTAAGGGTGATTTAGAACTGGAGCAGTGTACGCAGAGCGAGGGTGCAGGGGGCGGGGGGCGGGGGGGGGGGGGGGGGGGTGATGGTGGCACTTGTGTGTTGACCTTCTGCACGACTGGTGATGCAGGTGTTAGTGTTGGTCTTCAGCGGTGCCGTCACGCGCGACACGTGAATCATGCTGCCACCAAGGCGTCGCGTGCCCTCCATCCTCGCCGGGTCCGCCATGCAGCCTCCTGGGCATCACCAGCAGCCGGCTCCTGTCTGCGGCTGCGCCCGCAACTCCACCGACCTCCTCCCCCTCCTCCTCCTCCTCCCTCTCCTCCTCCTCCTCCCCTCCTCCTCCTCCTCCTCTGTGCTGGCACCATTGCAAGTGGCTTCTCCCTCCGCCTCCTCCACCAGGGCATCTCCCCTCT
Source organism: Scyliorhinus canicula (assembly GCF_902713615.1). Taxonomy (NCBI): domain Eukaryota; kingdom Metazoa; phylum Chordata; class Chondrichthyes; order Carcharhiniformes; family Scyliorhinidae; genus Scyliorhinus; species Scyliorhinus canicula. The sequence continues at coordinate 235,074,039 of NC_052147.1, forward strand.
GCATCGCGATGTTGTGCAGCGCACAGCAGACCATGACAATGCGAGCGACCCTGTCGGCCTGGTACTGCAGGGCCCCTCCAGAGCGGTCCAGGCACCTGAATCTTATCTTCAGGAGACCAAAGCAGCGCTCCACCACACCCCTGGTTGCTGCATGGGCCTCAGTTGTATCGGGTTTTCGCGTTGGTCTGAGGCCTCCGTATAGGCGTCATCAGCCAAGACCTCAGTGGATAACCCCTGTCGCCCAGCAACCAGCCCCTCAGCCGGGGGGGCCGTCCCTCAAACATTGCAGGGATGTACGACTGCGCCAGAATGTAGGCATCATGCACACTCCCTGGGAACCTTGCGCACACGTTCATGATCCTCATGCGGGGGTCGCATACCACCTGGATATTCATGGAGTATGTCCCCCTCCTGTTTGTGAAGACCTCCCTGTCCCCTGTAGGTGGGCGCATGGCGACATGAACACGATCGATTGCACCCTGCACCATCGGTATCCTGGCCACGCTGGCAAATCCACGAGCTTGTGAATCTTGACTTGCTCGGTCCTCGGGAAAGGTGATGTAGCGGTCGGCAATGGCATAGAGGGCGTTGGTCACATCCCGGATGCACCTGTGCACCGATGACTGGGAGATCCTGGAGATGTCCCCGCTTGGAGACTGGAAGGAGCCGGTTGCATAAAAGTTCAGTGCAACCGTCACCTTGATGGCAACCGGGATCGCGTGTCCTCCCCCCGTTCCACGTGGGGAGAGGTGCGCCACAAGGTGGCCGATATGTGTCACCGTCTCCCTGCTCAACCGGAGTCTCCTCCTGCAGGTGATGTCCGGCATTGTCTGGAAAGAGATCTGGGCATAGTACACCCTAGGCCTCGATCGTCGCCTCTGGCGCCCTGGCTGCACCCTCACTCTCTCCTCCTCCTCCTCCACCCCATGCTGCTCGATGACAGCCAACTCCGCGGCCATTCCCTCAGCTCATGCAGCTGGCCCCGCGGCCACTATGGGATGTGGCTGTGGACGCTGCTCGATCTCCAACTGCAGTGCAACGGCCCCAACCACTGCGCTGAACATTGCCGTTCTGTTCGTATACATTTTGTTAACCGACAGAAGGGTGGTGGGGGGCAGAGACACGACATGTAAGACGGAGGTTATTCGACAGCTCGGCAGCCGCCTGCCATGGGATACCTGTGTGTCCCGGTGGCCTGGTCGCGCTGCTGACACACAGGCAGCCTAACCCCTGGTCACTTTCTGCATCCAACGGGCAGTTAACTACGTCCTCTTCACCGGTGCATCAGTGGCCTGTGGCCGTAAGCCACAGGGCAACCAGCGGCCGTGTCCTCGTGACCGGCACGCCATGGCATGGTGGCAGACATTTTGTAACGGGGTTGGACGGGTCCCTCCCTCCCTCCCTCCCTCTCCCTCTCCTCCCTCTCTCTCTCCCTCCCACCCACCCTCCCCCCTTCTCCTTCTCCCCCCCACTCCCTTCCCCCCACTCCCTCTCCCTCTCTCTCTCTCTCTCCTCTCCCTCTCTCTCTCCCTCTCTCTCCCTCCCCCCTTCTCCTTCTCCCCCTTCTCCTTCTTCCCCCCACCCCCCTTCCCCCCCACTCCCTCTCCCTCTCTCCCTCCCTCTGACTCCCCCTCTCCCTCCCGCCCCCTTCTCCTTCTCCCCCTTCACCTACTCCCCCACCCCCCTTCCCCCACTCCCTCTCCCTCCCTCTCTCTCTCTCCCTCCCTCTATCTCCCTCTCCCTCCCTCCCCCTTCTCCTTCTCCCCCTTCTCCTTCTCCCCCCCACCCCCTTCCGCCCCACTCCCTGTCCCTCCCTCTCTCTCTCTCTCCCTCCCTCTCTCTCCTCCTCTTCCTTCCTCCCACTTCTCCTTCTCCCCTCTTTTCCTTCTCCCTCCCCACCCCCTTCCCCCACTCCCTCTCCCTCCCTCTCTCTCTCCCCCTCCCTCTATCTCCCCCTCTCCCTCCCTCCCCCTTCTCCTTCTCCCCCCTTCTCCTTCTCCCCCCACCCCCTTCCGCCCCACTCTCTCTCCCTCCCTCTCTCCTCCTCTCCCTTCCTCCCCCCTTCTCCTTCTCCCCCCTTTTCCTTCACCCCCCCACCCCCCTTCCCCCCCACACTCCCTCTCCCTCTCTCTCTCTTCCTCCCTCCCTCTCCCCCTCTCCCCCTTCTCCTTCTCCCCCCTTCTCCTTCTCCCCCCCACCCCGTTCCGCCCCACTCCCTCTCCCTCCCTCTCTCTCTCTCTCCCTCCCTCTCTCTCCTCCTCTCCCTTCCTCCCCCTTCTCCTTCTCCCCCCTTTCTCCTTCTCCCCCCTACCCCCCTTTCCCCCCCACTCCCTCTCCCTCCCTCTCCCTCCTCTCTCTCCTCTCCCTCCCTCTCCCTCCCTCCCCTCCCCCCCCCTCCCCCCTTCTCCTTCTCCCCCCCCCTTCTCACCCCCCCCCCCCCCCCCCCGTTGGCCGGTTCGGGCAATTTGACGGGGTTATTCGCGGGAAAGGCGGTCGGAAAAATTTGCGCGTTGGGGAGAATAGCGGGAGCATGTCGGACCGGCGTCGCGGGAAAAAGCGCCGCATCCCGCTATTCTCCGCACCGGCGTGGGGTCGGAGAATTCCGCCCACCATATCTGAGGTGTGAAGCATCCGATTCACCCACCCCGGGCAACATGTGAGCACTTTAATCAAGGGGGAGTTGCTTTAAACGGTTCCACAGAACGTGCTCTCATTCATTCCAGAAGGATGGCAGCGGGGAAGCCTACTCCTCGGTTCATGGTGGGGCCCTCACCAGTCTACTGGGTGGCTTTGAGGAAAGATGGGCAGAACCTTTGGGCTGGCAGGAGACACTCTAGCAAAATAACAAATTCCACCTGGTATATTGGTTGCTGCACTGGTTGGTGTGTGTAGCCTGCACAATAGAACGGAGATGCAGTGCCGTAAGAAGATGAATGACCTACACCATTCTGCCAGGATAAGTGCTCCTTGTCTCCTCTCTGCACTCCACCTCGCCTTCACGCCTTAGAATATCACCTCGATCCCACATGCTGCCACCCAGCAGGACCCCAGCACCCGACCTGGCACAGGCTTCCTCATATCCCCATGGCGCTCCTCTTTAAAACTCCCTCTGCTTCCACACAGTGCCCATGCATGCCAGGCGACCAGCTCACTTCACCCCCATTTGAGTTCCTGCAGGTTAAGCTTACCCACAGCTGCCCTGAGTGAGCAAAGATGGGTAGTGGGATGCCTGAATTAAAGTTCCTGATCGATTTGAGGAGAGAGCCCTGAAGCTCGCAGGGGAGAGCAAGAACGGGCCTGTCCTGAGAACGAGGTGGGCCTGCGAGCGAAATGTGAGGAGCCACTGCACATTTATCCGGATGACCAAATCTAAATTAGTTCTGTCCACTCCAAACCTTTCACCTGGCCATGTACTAAAACCATCTTGTCTTACAATCGCCTGTCCACCAGCAGTGTCCCACCGCCCACTCTTGACACGGTTTTGGAAGAGATGTCAAAGGAGGACGCTGAAGAAGCGTCAGGGTCCACTGTGCCACTAATGAAGATTATTATCATTAGCACCCACACTATCGACCAATGCAGAGATATATACCTCGATCGGTGATGTTAGCAGGCAGTCTTCAGGGTTACTATCTGGGTCTCAGCATTCCAGAGTGTAATGTTCTTTTCAGATAGCCTGATTTATATTACAAGAACACATGTTGGGCAGCATGGTAGCATAGTGGTTAGCACAATTGCTTCAAAGCTCCAGGGTCCCAGGTTCGATATCCGGCTTGGGTCACTGTCTTTGCGGAGTCTCCACGTTCTCCCCGTGTCTGCGTGGGTTTCCTCCAGGTGCCCGGTTTCCTCCCATAGTCCAAAGATGTGCAGGTTAGGTGGATTGGGCATGCTAAATTGTCCTTAGTGTTGGGTGGGGTTACTGGGTTATGGGGATAGGGTGGAAGTGTGGGCTTGGGTAGGGTGCTCTTTCCAAGAGTCAGTGTAAACTCGATGGGCCGAATGGCCTCCTTCTGCACTGTTAAATTCTATGAAAATTCTATTTAGCAAAGCTATAATAAATTTCTTAACATTATCTGTGGGTCAAATATATATATAAACAAGATGAATACTTGTATGAACATATACAAGCAACCTCTCTCCAGCTCTCTACTCAATCTGGGGTCACCTGACTCTAACATTCACTCACATACTAATGAGACTCCTAGTGGTCAGTCGGTGAATTATAACCCAACCATGATATCACTATACAGAGGACGCCCATCAAGGGTACTTCAGGCAACAGGGCTTGGAAGACAGCAGGCTGCCTCCACCTCTGATGTGCATCCTGGGAACACACAAAGACATAGTGGGAGGATACAGATGTCTAAGAATTTTAGGGGCACAGTGTGGGCACGGGTGAAGTTTGGTTGGTGATCATTGCAACATTTGAATATGTCACGGAATTAAATATTACTTTTGCTCACCACTTTAATGCTTCAGAATCTATAACCCTCATCCCTGTGTCATGGCACTTCTTGACACAGTTGTTCCCATTAGCCCTCCATGCTCGCCAGATAGTTAGGACCACTCATTGCAAATGTTTCATTTACAGCGATTGGATACAGGCATTAATCAGTGAACCTGAAATCCTCGCCCCTATTTCCCCTCTAAAGAAAAAAGGAAAAGAGCTGGCACGGTAGCACAGTGGTTAGCATTGTTGCTTCACAGCTCCCAGGTCCCAGGTTTGATTCCTGGCTTCGGTCACTGTCTGTGCGGAGTCTGCATGTTCTCCCCGTGTCTACGTGGATTTCCTCTGGGTGCTCCGGTTTCCTCCCACAAGTCCCGAAAGATGTTATTGTTAGGTGAATTGGATATTCTGAATTCTCCCTCTGTGTACCCGAACAGGCGCCGGACTATGGCAACTAGGGGATTTTCACAGTAATTTCATTGCAGTGTTAATGTAAGCCTACTTGTGACAATAAAGATTTTTATTATTACGAGTGGAAACTTCACTCAGACATGAGCATTCATGTAATCGGGGAATCCATGTGTTGGCAGCAGACAGACAGGAGTCAGGCATAAGCATTCTCTGAGGAGCATCACAGACCATTCCTCACTGTTGTCATCACCATCCTGCATTGACTGGGCAGCAGGCACTCAAGGACTCCCCAGACCCAGCACCCTGATGAATGAGATCCTAGCCACCATCATCCCCGGTCACAGAGGCGTCACGACATTCTGTGGGAGCGTCACGCCAATGAAGTGGCATGCGATGGGTGTGCCTCTAGCCCTCCTGCCCATCCGTACACTTGCCCCTGCCTGGCCTTCATCCTCAGCGGCTCGTTCTCGGTGTCCTCCGACATGTCCTCCTCCTTGTCCAAGGACATGTGTCACTCCTCAAGGTTGTCCTCAAGAAGCTCCATGCATCGCTAGCTTGTGAAGGCCACAGCAGAACATTACAATGCAGGAGACCCTCTGGGCTGTAATGTAGGGCCCACCAGACCGGTCATGGCAGTGGAACCTCATCTTAAGCAGACCAATGCACTAATCGATGTCAACCCTTGTCACACTGTGTGCTTCATTGTACTTAGCCTCCACTGTGGTCTGCGGCCTCCTCACTGGCATCATCAGCCATGACGTTCAAGGATATCCCTTGTCCCAAGGAGCCATCCCTGGAGCCTGAGATGTTCCTCGATGTTTCCAGGGATCTGCGAATGGCCGAGGATGTAGCTGTCATGTACGGTTCCTGGAAGACGGGCACACATGTGCATGAAGTGTAGCTGGTCACACACCAGCTGGACATGGAGGGAGTGGAACCCCTTCCGGTTGATGAAGGGGACTCCCTGATGCCAGGGGATGCGGATACTCTCTGGTACCATAGGGCAGTCTATCACCTCTTTTACCTGTGGCAGACCAGCTACGTGCCCAAAGCTCGTAGCTCTCTCGTGCTACTCTGCTTGGTCCAGGTCAAAGTGAATAATCCAGAGCCCGTGCATATAATGCATCTGTTGTCTCATGGATGCACTTATGGCCAGATATCTGTGAGATCCAACAGAGGTGCCCCATGGAGGCCAGAAAGGACCCCATAACGTAGAAGTTGAGGGCTGCCATGACCTTGCCGGCCACAGGGAGCGGGTGTCCCTCGCTGCCACATGGTGCCAAGTCCATAATGACCTGGCAGAGGCGCCGCACCATCTCCCTCGTGAGTCTTTGATGGCACATGTTGTCTAACAGCTCCATGAAAGCCCCATGAGTCTGGTAGATCCTTGGCCTCCTTTTGGTGCCTTTGTGCCCCCTGCATAGCTGGTATGGCCTACATCCCCTGAGCCTGACCAGCGGACCCCTGGTTTCATTCTGCAGGGTCTTCCCTCAGTGCCGCCGCACATTTCCGCTGGAGTCTGTGCTCCTCCAGTGCAGTGATTATCAGATATCCGGCTCCACTGGCTCCATCCTGTTATTGCTCAAAATTCTCCAAGGTATGAGAGAGAGAGACAGCCAGGTTGATGTCATAGCTGCTGACTTCATCACCTCCCCTGACCCATTAGCCTTCTGGTCGTGGAAGGAACCAGTCCCTGAACGACCGCTCACTCACAGCTCAGGTACCCTCTCCTTTCCAGACTGGCCCCAACCTATGCCCTCGTCCACTTAGACTCGCCTTTACCTCTCATCTGGGTTTCCCCTCCCTTTGGCTCACGACCAGTGGGGGTTCTGACAGGAGGGTTATCTGCTCGCTCATCCCAAATGGCCAAGGTCAAGTGGACCGTTAGTCTGCCTTGGGGAGGCTAATGGATCCTGATTGGCAGACTTTGGGTCTCGGCAGAGAAGCGAGCCCAGTGTCACTTGATGCAGCGCAACCAAACTTGGAGCCCTAAACCTGAGCACTTATCCTATTCCTTGGGAGCTGATATTGTTCAGGTTTAGCTCTTGATGGCCAATTCATGTGATGAGCATCAGTGTCAGGAAGTGAGGACACAATTCCTTTCCGCTTCAAGGATAGGCGGAGCTAATTAGCACCCTTCTTACTCAGGCTGTGTAATTTGGAGATCTCATTGCTGTCAAGCCTCAACATATAAGTCTCCTGGACATCTGCTCCATAGGCTGGGGGACCCCCATCCCAGATGGGTACCACGTTGCTTTCTCTCTTGGGGTCTCATGCCCATTAGACCCAGCTCCTTATACCCCACTTCTCCCCCTACCCCAGACTCCCATGCCTCAGACAGCAAATGCTCAGAGCACCAGTCTGGACTGGTCTTGCAAACTTTAAAATATAACAACAGTAAAATGAGGAAATAAGAATACTGGTCTGAACTGGTCTTGTACACGTTTAAAATAGAACATCATTAAAATGAGGAAATAAGAACACTGGTCTGAGGAATTCCCATGCCATAGACAGTAGACTTGCACAAAACTAAAAGCTTACTGATGTAGCACTGAAAGAAGACTCCAGGACCTCCAACCGTGACCCTGCCCTGAACGTACAGCCTTATGCCCCTGACAGCTGCCCTCTTCTTTCACCCCTGACCCTCCACCCCCTCACCCTCACCCACTCCAGAGTTGGCCAGCGGTCTCTGTCTCCTTGGACACCCTCGTGCTCAGTGGCGACAGTGGTGCTCAGCTCCTTCCTCCCTCTCGGAGGTCAACACGCCTGGTTCCTGTGTTTAAAAAGCAGTAGTAATTAACACCAACGTGACGGTGGGAAGATTCAATGAGGGCTGAAGATGCAACATTAATCTCGCTAAGTAGATGCCAATAGATTCAAATACATGTTAATCAGGTTTATGCCCTTCCCGATCGCATCATCAGGGAGGGCCCAGGAAAATCGCTTTCCAAAATTTTGCCGCCGCCAATTTTGGCCTCTCGCGATATTTAGTGGTCATTACAGGATTTGTGCCTGCGACAGATGCGCCTACTAAATCACCCCACCATTCCAAATGAAGGAGGGTGAGCAGATGACAACAAGAATTTGGCTTTAGTTATCTTTTTAACTTGGAGTGCAGGGAGAGAGTTAAGTTGATTTGGATAAAAGCCCCTATCCTCAGGGATTTGGACCCTGATCTGTCTTGTTCCCCCCATCATGTCCCCACCCCTTGTTCAGTCAGGGTTACATTAGGTTTCCTGGGGATCAGGAATGCCAGAACTCCCAGCGGTGACAGTTCTCATCCTTTACCCCATGCTCTATGATGTGGGTGTAATATAAATAGAGGATAGGAGGGTCTACCCATATTAATCTCCACGGGACCATTGATCCAAAGCTGGGACCTGGTGTATTCATAGTTTGTGATAATTAGCTGGAGCTATGACAGAAATCTCCGAGGAATTCCACAATTTCAGCCCCAAAATGTTTATCTGCATTACCGCATATAACAAAAAAGGAAATCCTCTCAGAATAAACAGCACATATTGTTCGGAAGTATTTTTTGTGAAATCATGACTCGGGATATTAGCATGTGAATTCTTAACACATTACCTCAGTCTTCTCCCCCATCCTATTCCACGCAACCCGGTAACCCCAACTAACCTGCACGTCTATGGAAACTAAGGGGGCAATTTAGCATGGCCAAACTGGAGCACCTGGAGGAAACCCACACAGACACGGGGAGAATGTGCAAACTCCACATAGACAGACACCTAAGGCTGGGTGACTGGTGCTGTGAAGTAGCAGTGTTAATCACTGTGTGATCGTTCATGCATGTTTTAAGTTTCTATATCCCAGTTATATTTTCAGATCCTTTAACAATAAGAAATTATGTACACTCTATAAATCTGTCCAAAGCCATTCAATTATAGTTAAAAATACATCACTAAGGTATATTTATTATTTATTTTAATAACGGCAGTTGTACAAAATTTCCAAATTTTACTGTGAACCAGAGGTTCAAAATAATATTCACAAGGTAGCATTCTGGATGGAGTGACACCGAGGTGTTCAAGTGAAGGCAAGCATCCAGCAGAGGGCAGTAGAGCGGAGCTACTGATTGGCTGTTCTGGGGAAATTTGCATACGTGCAGTGCAGTGCAGTGACAGTTATACCCGAAACACTTCCTCAGTGTTTCCCCCCCTACCCCTCCTCTAACCAAAAAAAACCAACCGCGGTCGTTGGGGAGCGGGAGCGGCCTCCGGATTTTCGGCGGGAGCAGGGGCCTGCCGTGAAGGTGAGTGAGTGCCTTTAAATTTGCTTACCTTTCAGCGGGAGCAACCTCCGGATTTTCGGCGGGAGCAGGGGCCTGCCGTGAAGGTGAGTGAGTGCCTTTAAATTTGCTTACCTTTCAGCGGGAGAAGCCTCCGGATTTTCGGCGGGAGCAGGGGCCTGTCAGGAAGGTGAGTGAGTGCCTTTAAATTTGCTTACCTTTCAGCGGGACCGGCCTCAGGATTTTCGGCGGGAGCAGGGGCCTGTCGGGAAGCTGGGTACCTGTATACAAGTCGGGAGGTTGCTAAACCCGAGACACTACACTTGCAGTGTCCCCCAACCTTCCACCTCCTCTAACCTAAGGGTTTGAGGGAATATCAGGTAAGCTCTTTCTTTCTTTTTCTTGTTTTTTATCTAGAGGGGATGGCAGGGAAGGCAGTGCAATGCTCCTCCTGCAGAATGTTTGAGGTGAGGGACGCCGTCAGTGTCCCTGCTGATTTCATCTGTGGGAAGTGCATCCAACTCCAGCTCCCCAGAAACCGTGTTAGGGAACTGGAGCTGGATGAACTTCGGATCATTCGGGAGGCAGAGGTGGTCATAGAAAGAAGCTTCTGGGAGGTAGTTACGCCAAGGAATAAAGATAGATGGGTGATGGTGAGAGGGACTGGGGGAAAGTAGTCAGTACAGGGATCCCCTGTGGTCGTTCCCCTTAGTAACAGGTATACCGCTTTGGATACTGTTGGGGATGACTTACCAGGGGTCAGCCATGGGGTACAGGTCTCTGGCACAGAGTCTGTCCCTGTTGCTCAGAAGGGAAGGGGGAGAGGAGAAGAACATTAGTCATTGGAGACTCCATAGTTAGGGGGATAGATAGGAGATTCTGTGGGAACGAGAGAGACTCCCGGTTCGTGTGTTGCCTCCCAGGTGCCAGGGTCCGTAATGTCTCGGATCGTATTTTCGGGATCCTTAAGGGGGAGGGGGAGCAGCCCCAAGTCGTGGACCGTATAGGTACCAACAACAGAGGTAGGAAAAGGGATAGTGATGTAAGGCAGGAATTCAGGGAGCTAGGGTGGAAACTTAGATCCAGGACAAACAGAGTTATTATCTCTGGGTTGTTACCCGTGCCACGTGCTAGCGAGCCGAGGAATAGGGAGAGAGAGCAGTTGAATACGTGGCTGCAGGGATGGTGCAGGAGGGAGGGTTTCAGATTCCTGGACAATTAGGGCTCATTCTGGGGTAGATGGGACCTCTACAAACGGGATGGTCTACACCTGGACCAGAGTGGTACTAATATCCTGGGGGGGGGGGAGGTTTGCTAATGCTTTTCGGGAGGGTTTAAACTAGTTCAGCAGGGGATTGGGAACCTGAATTGTAGCTCCAGTACACAAGAAGCTGAGAGTAGTGAGGTCATGAGTAAGGTTCAAAGTTGCAGGAGTGTACCGGCAGGAAGGAAGGTGGTTTAATGTGCGTCTACTTCAATGCCAGGAGAATCCGGAATAAGGTGGGTGAGCTTGCGGCATGGGCTATTACCTGGGACTTCGATGTTGTGGTCATTTCGGAGACATGGATAGAGCAGGGTGAGGAATGGTTGTTGCAGGTGCCGGGGTTTAGATATTTCAGTAAGTTCAGGGAAGGTGGTAAGAGAGGGGGAGGGGTGGCATTGTTAGTTAAGGACAGTATTACGGTGGCTGAGAGGACATTTGATGAGGACTCGAATACTGAGGTAGTATGAGCTGAGTTAAGAAACAGGAAAGGAGAGGTCACCCTGTTAGGGCTTTTCTATAGGCCTCCGAAAAGTTCCAGAGATGTAGAGGAAAGGATTGCAAAGATGATTCTGGATAGGAGCGAAAGTAACAGGGTAGTTATTATGGGGGACTTTAACTTTCCAAATATTGACTGGAAACACTATAGTTCGAGTACTTTAGGTGGGTCCGTTTTTGTCCAATGTGTGTGATGAACCATCGATTGCACGCGAAACGAGTTGCTGTACAAAAGTTAGGCTTTAATAAGCTATAACTTAGCCCTGCGGTCGACTACAGTAAATGGACGACCGCCGGGCGTTCTGACTATTTATACCTCGGTAGGGAGGCATGGTTAACTCAGCCTCTCGACCAATCGGAGAGCCGTCACATGACTGGTCTCAACCAATCGGTCGAGAGGCACATGACCGACCAGGGCCAATGGTAAGCCGGTGTTCTGCACCAATGGCAGACAGCTATGCAAATCATACCACCACATTCACCCCTTGCGGAGAAAGAAGCCGGGGGGAGGGGGGGAATCAACGAGAGCCGGGGGAGGGGGGGGGGGGGGGGTGGGGGGGGTGGGGAGAACTGGTGGTATGAGTAGCAGCCGGGGAAGGGAGAGAGAACAAAGATTTTCTCTTCTTTTCTTTTATTACATTTTTTTTTGGCTTCCCACTGGCCCAGACAATTAACAATAGTACACAAAGTCCCAACAAAGTCCATGGAGCTGTTGCAATTTAAATCGATTCGATCAGTATTTTCGTGGCCCGTGACGTTCTGGCAGACCTCCGCAGTGGAGTAGGTGACGTCGGTTCAGCCGATGGTGGTGGTTCCGCTGACGTCCTGGAGTCCGGGAGCGATGGTCCTTGATCAGGCTCCGTCACCCGAGCTGGCTGTGGAGACGCCATGGATGGGGAAGAGGTGGCCTGCTGGGTGGAGCGCTGGGGGGAAAAAAACAGGGGGGGGGGTCTGTGGTGAAGGGGGGGAAGGCCGCACGCCGGCGGGTGCCAGGTCCCGGAGGAACACCGTGTCCTGCCTGACCGTTGGTCTGTGAGGAGGGTAAACCTCCTGCCGGCCAAATAGTGCCTCCAATGTCGCACTGCTTCGACTATGGCCTGGGCTTCTTTTTCCGCAGAGGGGTGGCGGAGTTCGGAAGCCTGGAGGGTTCTGGAGAAGAAGGCCACGGGTCTGCCCGCTTGGTTCAGGGTGGCCGCCAGAGCAACTTCTGATGCGTCACTCTCGACCTGGAAGGGGAGGGACTCGTCGATGGCGCGCATCGTGGCCTTTGCGATGTCCGCTTTGATGCGGCTAAAGGCCTGGCAGGCCTCTGTCGACGGCGGGAAGGTCGTGGACTGAATGAGGGGACGGGCCTTGTCAGCGTAGTTGGGAACCCATTGGGCGTAGTAAGCAAAGAAACCCAGGCAGCGTTTAAGGGATTTGAGGGTATTGGGGAGAGGTAGTTCCATCAGGGGGCGCATGCGTTCGGGTTCGGGGCCTATCAGCCCTTTACGCACTACGTTGCCGAGGATGGCTAGACGGTCGGTGCTAAGCACGCACTTATCCTTATTGTATGTGAGGTTAAGGAGTTTTGCGGTTTGGAGGAATTTCTGGAGGTTGGCGTCATGGTCCTGCTGGTCGTGGCCGCAGATGGTGACATTATCAAGATACGGGAAGGTAGCCCGTAATCCTTACTTGTCGACCATTCAGTCCATCTACCGTTGGAAGACCGAGACCCCATTTGTGACACCAAATGGAACCCTAAGGAAGTGGTAGAGGCGCACATCTGCCTCAAACACGGTGTATTTGCGGTCACTCGCGCGGAGGGGGTGCTGGTGGTAAGCGGACTTAAGGTCCACAGTGGAGAAGACTTTGTATTTCACGATATCGTTTACCATGGTAGAAATACGGGGGAGAGGATACGCGTCCAGTTGCGTAAACCGGTTGATGGTCTGGCTATAGTCGATGACCATCCGGTTTTTCTCCCCAGTCCGGACCACCAGCACTTGGGCTCGCCAGGGACTGTTGCTGGCCTCGATGACCCCTTCCTTCAGCAACCTCTGGACCTCGGACCTGATGAAGGACCGGTCCTGGGCGCTGTACCGTCTGCTCCGTGTCGTGAAAGGTTTGCAATCGGGGGTGAGATTAGCAAGCAAGGAGGGGGGGGTCCACTTTGAGGGACGCGAGGCTGCAGACAGTGAGGGGGGGTTATAGGGCCGCCGAATTGGAAGGTCAAGCTCTGCAGGTTGCATTGGAAGTCCAGTCCTAGGAGTGCCGGTGCACAAACGTCAGGGATGACAAGGAGTTTATAATTTTTAAAACCTTCCCTTGGACCGTGAGGTCCGCGATGCAGCAGCCGGTGATGCGGACGCAGTGCGAACCTGAGGCTAACCCGATTTTGTGTTTTACAGGATGGACAGGGAGCGCGCAGCGTCTTACCGTGGCAGGGTGAACGAAGCTTTCCGTGCAGGCAGCCCTTCTCGTGGCTGTTGAGGTGGATCAGCGTTGTCGTTTTGGCGAGCGTGCGTGGACGTGACTGGTCGAGCTGGATGGCCGTGAGCCGTGGAGAAAATCCATAGTCGTCGTCGTCATCCGAGTAGGTGCTGGAAGAACCTTGCGTGCCAGTCCCGGAAGGTGGTGCCCAGGATCCGCACGTGGAGTCGGGATCCCAAGATGGCGGCGCCCTGGACCCGCACGTGGAGTCGGGGCCCCAAGATGGCGACGCCCAAGACCCGCATGTGGAGTCAGGGCCCCAAGATGGCGACGCCCAGGACCCACACATGGAGTCGGCGCACCAAGATGGCAGCGCCCGTGGGGCCCTCGTGGTTGAGGGGGCGGAGTTAGCGGTGCTGGCGAGCCGACCGGAGCGGCTGTGAGCGGGGGCAGAGAGGCGCGCAGGCCAGGCGCCGGGGCCCGGGGGCGGCAGGTAGAGAGTTGCGCGGTGCACTGGAGGGGCCCGGAAGGGCCCGGAGGAGAGAGAGAAGCGCGCAGGCCGGGCGCAGGGGCCCGGGGACGGGGGGGGGGGAGAGATCGGCGCGGCGTACTGGAGGTGGCTGGAAGGGCCCGGAGGAGAGAGAGAGGCGCGCAGGCCGGACGCAGGGGCCCGGGGGCGGGGGGGGGGGGGGGGGGGGGGAGAGATCGGCGCGGCGTACTGGAGGTGGCTGGAAGGGCCCGGAGGAGAGAGAGAGGCGCGCAGGCCGGGCACAGGGGCCTGGGGGCGGGGGCGGGGGGAGAGATCGGCGCGGTGTACTGGAGGTGCCTGGAAGGGCCCGGAGGAGAGAGAGAGGCGCGCAGGCCGGACGCAGGGGCCCGGGGGCGGGGGGGGTGGGGGGGGGGGGGGGGGGGGGGGGGGGGCGGTGGGGGGGGGGGGGAGAGATCGGCGCGGCGTACTGAAGGGGCCAGCAAGGGCCCGGAGGGGGGGACCCCCTATCGCCGCGCAGAACAGCAGCGACCGATTTGGCCTGGCAGACGGAGGAGAAGTGGCCCTTCTTCCCGCAGCTCTAACAGAGGGCGGAGTGAGCTGGGCAACGCGGGCGAGGGTGTTTCGTGAACCCACAAAAATAGCAGCGGGGCCCCGTGGACTTGTCGGGGCGTCCCGCGGCGCAGGCCTGAGGGAGGTTGGGAGCGGCGGATGGCGGTGGGGAAGCGTGCCAGGCGGCCCAGGGTGGTGCAGCGCGGCTGGGGACATAGGCGCGGGCGTTTAAATCGGCAACATCCAGGGAGGTGGAGAGAGTCCGTGCCTCAGTTAAGCTGAGGTCGTCTTTCTCCAGCATCCGCTGGCGGATAGCGGCAGACTGCATCCCAGCCATGTAAGCATCTCTGATCAGCAGTTCCATGTGCTCCGTGGCTGAAACTTGGAGGCAGGAGCAATTCCTCCCCAGGATAGCGAGGGCCTGGTAAAATTGGTCTAATGACTCACCGGGGAGCTGTTGTCTGGTGGCCAGCAGCTGTCGGGTGAGTACTCTGTTGACTGGTTTAAGAAATTGTCCATTCAGCTTAAGCATGGCTGCATCGTAATCTTTCTCTTCCTTGATCATCGCGTAGGCTGCTGTGCCCACGCTGGAGTGGAGGATGTGAAGCTTCTGTGCCATGGTGGGGGGGCTGTTTGCAGAATCCAGGTATCCTTCGAGACATGCCAGCCAATGTTGAAAGATTTCTGAAGCGTTCTGAGTTTGCGGGCTGATGCGGAGGCATTCGGGCTTGATCCGGAACTCCATCTTCAAAATTCTAGCTTATTAAATTGATGAACCATCGATTGCACGCGTGACGAGTTGCTGTACAAAAGTTAGGCTTTAATAAGCTAGAACTTAGCCCTGCGGTAGACTACAGTAAATGGATGACTGCCGGGCGTTCTGCCTATTTATACGTCGGTATGGAGGCGTGGATAACTCAGCCTCTCGACCAATCGGAGAGCCGTCACATGACTGGTCTCAACCAATCGGTCGAGAGGCACATGACCAACCAGGGCCAAGTAAGCCGGTGTTCTGCACCAATGGCAGACAGCTATGCAAATCATACCACCACAGTGTGCAGGAGGGTTTCCTGATGCAGTATGTAGATAGGCCAATGAGAGGTGAGGCCGTATTGGATTTGGTACTGGGTAATGAACTAGGACATGTGTTAGATTTGGAGGTGGGTGAGCACTTTGGTGATAGTGACCACAATTCAATTACGTTTACTTTAGCGATGGAAAGGGATAGGTATACACTGCAGGGCAAGAGTTAGAGCTGGGGGAAAGGCAATTATGATGCGATGAGGCAAGACTTAGGATGCATCGGCTGGAGAGGAAAACTGCAGGGGCTGGGCACAATGGAAATGTGGAGCATGTTCAAGGAACAGCTACTGCGTGTCCTTGATAAGTATGTACCTGTTAGGCAGGGAGGAAGTGGTCGAGCGAGGGAACCGTGGTTTACTAAAGCAGTTGAAACACTGGTCAAGAGGAAGAAGGAGGCTTATGTAAAGATGAGACGTGATGGTTCAGTTAGGGCGCTTGAGAGTTACAAGTTAGCTAGGAAGGCTCTAAAGAGAGAGCTGAGAAGAGCCAGGCGAGGACATGAGAAGTATTTGGCAGGTAGGATCAAGGATCACCCTAAAGCTTTCTATAGATATGTCAGGAATAAAAGAATGACTAAGGTAAGAGTAGGGCCAGTCAAGGGCAGTAGTGGGAAGTTGTGCATGGAGTCTGAGGAAATAGGAGAGGTGCTAAATGAGTATTTTCCGTCTGTATTCACACAGGAAAAAGACAAAGTTGTCGAGGAGAATACTGAGATACAGGTTACTAGACTAGAAGGGCTTGAGGTTCATAAGGAGGAGGTGTTAGCGATTCGGGAAAGTGTGAAAATAGACAAGTCCCCTGGGCTGGATGGTATTTATCCTAGGATACTCTGGGAAGCTAGGGAGGAGATTGCTGAGCCTTTGGCTTTGATCTTTAAGTCATCTTTGTCTACAGGAATAGTGCCAGAAGACTGGAGGATAGCAAATGTTATCCCCTTGTTCAAGAAGGGGAGTAGAGATAACCCCGGTAACTATAGACAAGTGAGCCTTACTTCTGTTGTGGGAAAAGTCTTGGAAAGGTTTATAAGAGATAGGATGTATAATCATCTGCAAAGGAATAATTTGATTAGAGATAGTCAACATGGTTTTGTGAAGGGTAGGTCATGCCTCACAAATCTCATTGAGTTCTTCGAGAAGGTGACCAAACAGGTGGATGAGGGTAAAGCAGTTGATGTGGTGTATATGGATTTCAGTAAAGCATTTGATAAGGTTCCCCACGGTAGGCTATTGCAGAAAATACAGAGGCATGGGATTCAGGGTGATTTAGCAGTTTGGATCAGAAATTGGCTAGCTGATAGAAGACAAAGGGTGGTGGTTGATGGGAAATGTTCTGACTGGTGTCCAGTTACTAGTGGTGTACCACAAGGATCTGTTTTGGGGCTGCTGCTGTTTGTCATTTTTTATAAATGACCTGGAGGAGGGCGTAGAAGGATGGGTGAGTAAATTTGCAGATGACACTAAAGTCGGTGGAGTTGTGGACAGTGCAGAAGGATGTTACAAGTTACAGAGGGACATAGGTAAGCTGCAGAGCTGGGTTGACAGGTGGCAAATGGAGTTTAATGCAGAAAAGTGTGAGGTGATTCATTTTGGAAGGAATAACAGGAAGACAGAGTACTGGGCTAATGGTAAGATTCTTGGTAGTGTGGACGAGCAGAGAGATCTCGATGTCCATGTCCATAGATCCCTGAAAGTTGCCACCCAGGTTGAGAGGGTTGTTAAGAAGGCGTACGGTGTGTTAGCTTTTATTGGTAGAGGAATTGAGTTTCGGAGCCATGAGGTCATGTAGCAGTTGTACAAAACTCTGGTGCGGCCGCATTTGGAGTATTGCGTGCAGTTCTGGTCGCCACATTATAGGAAGGATGTGGAAGCATTGGAAAGGGTACAGAGGAGATTTACGAGGATGTTGCCTGGTATGGAGGGAAGATCTTATGAGGGAAGGCTGAGGGACTTGAGGCTGCTTTCGTTAGAGAGAAGAAGGTTAAGAGTTGACTTAATTGAGGCATACAAGATGATCAGAGGATTATATAGGGTGGACAGTGAGAGCCTTTTTCCTCGGATGGTGATGTCCAGCACGAGGGGACATAGCTTTAAATTGAGGGGAGATAGATATAGGACAGATGTCAGAGGTAGGTTCTTTACTCAGAGAGTAATAAGGGCGTGGAATGCCCTGCCTGCAACAGTAGTGGACTCGCCAACACTAAACGCATTCAAATGATCATTGGATAGACATATGGACGATAAGGGAATAGTGTAGAGGGACTTTAGAGGGGTTTCACAGGACGGCGCAACACTGAGGGCCGAAGGGCCTGTACTGCACTGTAATGTTCTATGTTCTATGACACTTAGCTCATAATCTACATAGTTATTGGTTTGTTTTCCGAGTTCTCGATGTTAATATCTCACTGTTGGAAAAGGAAGGGACACTGTTCTCTGAGCAGAAAGGGCTGGATTTTCCAATACTGCTTAAGATGGAAATGGGTGTGATTTGAAAATCGCTTTCCTGAGGGGCAGCACTGGATCCCTCCGTCTCCAGGGCGCAATGGAATTTTCTTTTTTTTAAAGTATTTTTATTAAGGTTTTGCAGAATTTTTCATAATAAAACAGTAGTAACAATAATAACAAAACAAACTAGAGTGAATATTAACATAGTGTAAAAAGAGAATATACAATAACAATTAAGTAGACATTAGGAATTTTCAAAGGGAAGACGGGAATGGAGAGGTGGAAACCCAGATGCCACCAATTAAGTGCTCATTGAGCTCATTAACAGGTCTCAAGGGAGCAAGTACAAATTTTCAATTAGCAGGTACTTGGAATATGGAGACCTGAATTGCAGGCTGATGGGGTGGGTGCACGGTGGTCCCAATCTTGTGATGGGGGAACAGCGCATGGAGGTTTAAAAGAGTATGCAAAAATAATAAAAAGGAGTAAAGGGTGGCACAGTAGCACATGGTCAGCATTATTGCTTCACAGCGTCAGGGACCCGAGTTCTATTCCCGGTTTGGGTCACTGTCTGTGCGGAGTCTGCACGTTCTCCCCATGTCTGTGTGGGTTTCCTCTGGGTGCTCCGGTTTCCTCCCACAAGTCCCGAAATACATGCTTGTTAGGTGAATTGTACCAAAAAAAAAGGTTAGGTGGGGTTCTTGGGTTACGTGGATAGGGTGGAAGTGAGGCCTTAAATGGGTCGGTGCAGACTCGATGGGCCGAATGCCCTCCTTCTGCACTGTATGTTCTATGTCTGAGGTCCAATAGGGAAGGAGGCTCCATCTCTTCAGGGACACTGTGACCTCCATTGCCAGATGATTGGCTCAGAAATTGTCTCAAACTATGCTTGTGGTTCTTAAGGTTACGGTGGCTCTGAATTTGTTCACCTCGGGTTCTTTCCAGGCCTAAGTGGGAGATCTATGTGGCATTTAAAATCTGCTGCCCACAGCTGTGTGAAGCTGGTCACTGATACTCTGTTCTGATACGTCTGTAACTTCATTCATTTCCAGACTGACAAAGCCAGCCAGGCTCAGTAATTAGAGGCTTTGCTGTAATTGGTGGGGATCCCCCCATCCATGGACCCATAGACTGCAGTCATGTGACCATAAAGGCACCAGGGGGAGAGCCGGATGCCTTCGTCAACAGAAAGGGGTTCCACTCCCTGAACGTCTAGGTTGTTTGTGACCACAAGACTCAGATATTGCCGGTCTGTGCTAGGTTGACAGCTGCCTTGGTGCTGTCTATCCTGCCACACTCCCAGATACCAAGGCTATTCATTGCTCTAGCTTGGTTGGATGGTTGGCTCCTGGGAGCTAAATACTATCTTCTAAAAATGTGGCCCATGATGCCGCTCAGACTCTCAAGGACAGAAGCGGGGGAGAGGTACAATCAAAGTCATGCCTCCGGTAATTGCACAATCTGACTCTGCCAAGGGGGGACCCATTGGAGGATGAAGACAGTGATGCTGCTCCACAGGCCATAGAGGACGACTTAAGCGATGGTTCAGAGGAGCCTGGTTAAGGAGCTGAATGCTGAACTGACCTTATGGGACGCAGGGAGTGACACCAGTCCAACGCCCTTCTGGTCACCCCTCTACCAATGACCTCTGTGGTAACCTCCATCCAGCCCCTTTTGGCCTCTTGGGTCAAATTGCTTCTGCTGGATACCAGGAGCAAAATTCTTTGCCTTTTGGCAACTTCTCTGTCAAAACCTCAAGACAGATATCAGAGTTCATTGGGGCCACCAGTAGATGCCTGCCCAGGCTACCGCCAACCCAATTCACACCCTCCTGCAACATGTGCCCTGCAAGGCTGCTGCTCACCCTTTCAAAGGATCCTTCAGATTTATATCCTGCTTCCAGGCTGCTTCCAATGCTTCTGGTTGGGCTTTGAATTTGCATCCAAGCCAATTACGCCTTTTCATTTGAAAGTCACATTTCATCGCTGCCCTGTCATGGGGTCAGGATCTGGAAATGATCAATTTGGCAAGGTCCCGGATTGAAAATTCAGCGCATTATCTCATGAACTACATGATCTACTGACTGCATCTAGTTAAATAATCCAATTTGATGTAGCAGTGGGCTGGAACTTACTTGCAAATTAACAGTGAGGATAATGATGCTCACTGTTGTTGAGGTGCAAATCGCACAGCAACATCAGGTGAGGATAGATGAAGGGCGGAACATCAAAATCTTCACATTTCTTTCTGAGATAAATAGCTTCCTGAATACAGCATCACTCTGATTCACCTTCCAAATGGATTGAACGGTGTGAGACTCCTGGACTTGTAATAATGGTTTAAACTCAACATAGGATGTCAACAGTCTGATAAGTCTCAATTATTGCTGAACCACCTCACTGGTCCTGAAAATTAACTTTTAAACCTGTTTGGTCTCATTCCTCCAGCTTTTAATTGTTGTTGGAGATTTGTTTTTTAAATGTGACGTTTTTTCAACCTATTTTATCTCCCTCTTTTACATAGGATAGACAGTGCAGAAGGAGGCCATTCTGCGCATCGAGTCTGCACTGGCCCACTTCCACCCTATCCCTGTAAAACAATAACCCCTCCTAACCTTTTTGGTCACTAAGAGCAATTTACCATGGCCAATCCACCTAACCTGCACGTCTTTAGACTGTGGGAGGAATCTGGAGCACCTGGAGGAAACCCACCCAGACACAGGGAGAACGTGCAGATTCCACACAGACAGTGACCCAGCGGGGAATTGAACCTAGGACCCTGGTGCTGTGAAGCCACAGTGCTATCCACCTGTGCTACCGTGCTTTTAATTCAGGCTTTCTTTTCCTTGCTTTATTTCATATTCTGTACCTGATTTGATGTTTAATTCACTCTTCCAGCAGACACTTCCTCGTTCTGACTCTGCTGATCATTAAGAAAATAAAACCAGAAGAAATAGAAGCAACACAGACTATGCGGCCCCTCAAATCTGTTCTGCCATTCAATATGGTTGATCATTGGTCTCAACAATTCATGAACGAGACATCCAGTGACGTTGTGCTGAGCAGACGCACATAGGTGGCTCTCCTCCAGAACATAACCAAATAGGCACTTTTAGGCAAATTTAGCCCGAAGATTCGACAGCATCACATCCTCGATCGAGAAAGGGAAGGAACAGATCCAGCATGCCAGCAAATGGGAGTTCGAGAGGCCGAAGGGATGGCAGGAGCGGAGGAAAAGGACATGAGCAGCAGGCAGATGAGTTGGACCCACCCAGTAGAGAGGGAGACTGGTGCTCCGAGCATCAGCCTCCCCTTCCCGAACCTGGAGATGGATTGAGGGCGTTCCTTATGAAGGAACTGGCTGCGATGAGAGAGGTGTTAAAGGCGGAAAATCCAGGTGGCAGTCAAGATGACAGTTACAGAGGCGTTGGTCTCCATGCAAATGGCGATCGATGGACTAGGGAAAAAGGTGAAGGCGCAGGGAAAAATGATGCAGGAGCTGGAGAAGGCGTTAATGGACCAGAGCGACAGGATTATCACCCTGGAGGTGGAAATCAAAAGGTTGGTGGTGACCCAGGGGAGCTTGAAGAGGAAAGTTGTGGACCAGGAAAATAGGTCCCAATGCCAGAACGTTCGAATTGTGGGCCAGCCAGAGGGTTCAAGGGCAGGGGCCCGACGGACTACGTAGTCCTAATGCTGGGCAACTTAATCGGGAGGGACAGCTTCCCGAACTCCCTGAGATTGACAGAGCGCACAGGTCACTCCGGCCGAAGCCCAAGGTGGGGGAACAACTGAGGGCGATTGTCATAATAATAATAATTGTCGTGAAATTACATGATACCGGGATCGTGAGAGGATCCTGAGGTGGGCGAGACAGACAAAGGTGAATAGCTGGGAAGGACCCAGAATCCAGGCCTGTCAGGACCTCGGTGTGGACCTGGCAAAATGCAGGACAGAATTTAATCAGGCAAAATCGGCCCTGTACAGGAAAGGGGTAACATTTGGAATGTTGTTCCCAGCCAGGCATTCACTTGCAGCACATTCCCAGTGAATGTGCTGCCAAGGTTCCTCTTCCTGTTGAGATCCATACCGATCTTAATTCCCAAGGCTTTCTTACAAGGGATAGGAATGCTCATGGCGTTTGTGTGTGTGTGTGTGGGGGGGGGGGGTGCTTGCATTTGAATGCGACTATTATTGGAAAGGCTTCATATATTTGGCCAAAACCCACTTTCTGCACATTAGGGAATTGACGTAGGACCAATATCCACCTATTTTGTATCTCTTTAAGGAAATCTACAAGTTAATGAACTGAAAATGGTAGAGGATTTTGTAAACTGGCCTGCATGGTAGCCCAGTGGTTAGCACAGTTGCTTCACAACACCAGGGTCCCAGGTTTGATTCCTGGCTTGGGTCACTGTCTGTGTGGAGTCTGCACATTTTCCGTGTCTGCGTGGGTTTCTTCCCGCAAATCCCGAAAGACGTGCTTTTAGGTAATTTAGACCTTCTGATCTCTCTCTCCGTGTACCCCAACAGGTGCCATAGTGTGGTGACTAGGGGCTTTTCACGGAAATTTCATTGCAGTGTTAATGTAAGCCTATTGTGACAATAAAGATTTTTATTGTCTAGCAGAAAAGAATATCCAGTTGAAAATATAATGTTGGTTAAACATATGCTGTACACGGCAGCACGGTGGCACAGTGGTTAGCATTGCTGCCTACGGCGCTGAGGACCCGGGTTCGAATCCCGGCCCTGGGTCACTGTCTGTGTGGAGTTTGCACATTCTCCCCGTGTTTGCGTGGGTTTCACCCCCACAACCCAAAAGATGTTCAGGATAGGTGGATTGGCCTTGCTAAATTGCCCCTTAATTGGAAACAATTGGGCACTCTAAATTTATTTTTAAAAAACATATGCTGTACACGCTGTTGCAAATGTTCTCATATTTATATGAAAATAGTGTACAGCCTTTTCAGTGCCCTGTTTCATGTATACTAGTGTTTACATAGCGGAACAGATATTTAAAATTAATGCAGAAATTTCTGCAGCACCTGCTAATGTTGATTAACCTGAGGGTTTCTTTTGTCAATAGACACTAAAATTAGATGAGGAATACTTGAAAGATAAATGTCAAGTCAAATTTGGGCTTTTATTTCTTGCAGGGGCTCCAACATAAGACCAGCTAGTCCTGTAGAGTTCATGACAGAATCAGTTCATTACTCTTCCGGAAGCTAGGCCTGGAGTGATCAAAAGAATCCAGCTCTTGTAGCTATAAATCTATCGCTGCATTTAAACACAGGCCTCTGCAGCTATAGGCAAGTATTTTCAGGGAAATCCTGACAAAGTTGGACAACATAAGAACTGAATTACTAACAAAAAGTGAAAGAAAACACTGAGCAGACTGAAATGTTAATTTACAGTCACGCTGATATAAAATGATTTTGTCAATCATACATTTTGCTCTTGATACCTGCTCACTTTGTACAGGAGATTAAACGCAATGCTTTTAATTATACCACACTTCCAGAACTTTTCAGAATTTTTGACAAGATATTGACACTGTCGGTAGACGCTTACTAATTATAGCTGTCAACGAAGAACTATTACTAATACAGGAAAGCAAATGAAAATAAAGGAACTGGCATTTGTAACATTAGCTACAAGATGTTCCTTATACATCCTAGGTTTCTTCCCTAATTGGGAAATGTGGTCAGTCAAATGCATGGGTAAGTTACATATGTAATTTACATATTATATTTGATCTGGCACCATGAGCAACAATATATAAATATAATAATGATGATCTTTATTGTCACAAGTAGGTTTACATTAACAGTGCAAAGAGGTTATTGTGAAAAGCCCCTAGTCCCCACATTCCGGCGCCTTTTCGGGTACACAGAGGGAGAATTCAGCATGTCCAATTCACCTAACAGCACGTCTTTCGGGACTTGTGGGAGGAAACCGGATCACCCGGAGGAAACCCACGCAGACACGGGGAGAACGTGCAGAATCCGCACAGACAGCGACCCAAGCCGGGAATCGAACCTGGGACCCTGGAGCTGTGAAGCAATTGTGCTAACCACTTTGCTACCTGTGCTACCGTGCAGGATTCTCCGGTCCTCCAGCTGCATGTTTCTCAGCAGCGCGCCGTTCGCTGATGGCGGGACTCTATCTTCCCGTCACTTGTAATCCACAGGCGGAGATGTACTGCCAGTAGGAAAAGAGGGTCCCAATGGCTGGAGGATTCCAGCCAACATAAATATCACTTAATGATATTTTGAAATTAATGATTGAAATTGCTGTAAATATATTGCACTAGATATCTTATTACTTCCGTACCTTGCAAGCAACATGGCCCACTCAATGTTTGAGAAGACATATTATTCAAAACAAATAACTTTGAATTTAGCATTTACTCTAAATTGAAGCAGCTCTTTTACCTTTCCTATCAATTAGCATTGCTGAACTGCTCAAATTTGTAAAATATAAATTTTGATAGACAACACAAGACAGACGGATGTTCTCATTGTGACAGTTATTAAAGTTGTGGTGATCTGATTTGGTTGCAGTGCTGACTGACATTTGCAGCTCATTGCTACATTTGTGATGGTGTTGCCTGGATTCTCAGACCATGAGCTGCAAAGTTAGCAGGACCAGATACATTTCCCCTGCAGGAAAAATAAAATCTTATCCTGTTCTTTTGAAAGATTATGTCAGACCATGATGAAAATGTGGGTCTTCCCTGCAGAGCGGAGGGGGTGAAGGTCAGATCCAATGCAAGGGCACGTTTAGAGAAGATAGCAGCGTTTGTGGATCTGTATATCCAATTAAATCAATATTACAATATACCACAAAGTATTAGGATGCAGATTCATAACAGTCATCCAAATGCTAAGTTTCCAACATTATTGCTGAGATGCAATAAGACACCAAGTGGATGCTGAGCATATCCCCTCAGGGGCTGAAGTATTCGGAAGATAGTCCAAGGCCAATTTCATGCATATCTCCTAATACCAGACTTTAACCTCGCAATTGTGGAAGTCTGGGAGCAGGCTATTTTTTTCCCCTTTGGAATAAAATGCACTACGTGAAAAGAAAGGGACAGCTGAGAAAAATGCCAAAAAATCCTCATTATTCAAAACATATTTAATTAGTGTTTAGCTTACTAGGGGACTTGTGCAACTGAATGTTCCTTTTCATATCCTTTCCTTTAAATAATGAAATATGTTACCACTGGCTTTATCTCTGGTAAGTTATGAGCCACAAATATCGCTCTGTTTAAACCTATATAAGTGACATTCTGAATCCATCATTGCCACAAGCACAGCTGTTGCCAGCAGTCAACAAACATCTATACAGATTTATTTCATCACTCAGATCTCAGGGTGAAGCCTGAAGTTACATTACTTTCCTGAACTTCTTTAGGATTTCAGCAATAAAAGTTTAAACAGCCATAAATGCCAATGCTAACGGATACCTTCCCTTGCAAGGAAGGAAACATATCTATTCTGGGCACTTGCCATTCTAGGAGGATTGTATTGATAGTTGAGGCTGTATTTTAAAGTTTGTCTTTGGGAAATTTCCGAGATGTTACAATTTATATCAACACATTCAATCAGTTTTTCTGCTCTTTGTAACCAATAAGTGCAGAGCTGAGGCTGCAGTGCTGGAACATTTGACTAAATGGACTTATTTATGGCTTGCGCACATGAAATTACATAGAACGTAGAACATACAGTGCAGAAGGAGGCCATTTGGCCCATCGAGTCTGCCCACTTAAGCCCTCACTTCCACCCTATCCCCATAACCCAATAACCCCTCCTTACCTTTTTGGACACTAAGGGCAATTTAGCATGGCCAATCCACCTAACCTGCACGTCTTTGGACTGTGGGAGGAAACCGGAGCACCCGGAGGAAACCCACGCAGACACGGGGAGAACGTGCAGACTCCGCACAGACAATGACCCAGTGGGGAATCGAACCTGGGACCCTGGCACTGTTAAGCTACAGTGCTAGCCACATGTGGTTCCGTGCTGCCCCTTTAAGAAGTCTCAAATTATGTAGCTTCACATATATTTCTCAAAGATATATTTCTAAGCCCTTCATATGCAATGAATTACTCTGAAATAGACTGACAGTGGTAAATGGGTTGAATATGGAAGCTATAGCCTACTCTATTCGTACATTACAACAGTGACTACACTTCAAAAATAACTTCATTGGTTGCAAAGAACTTTGGGGGATCTGATTTAGAAATGCAACATTTTTTGTTACCCCTATAGACCAGGGCTTCACATGTTTCTGATGATGCAGTGTTCTGATGTTCAATCACCCTACCAAAGTCTTATGTTCTGAATTTGGCCAAGAGCATCAAGAGTATCCTCAGGATTTATTAGATTAATTTGTGGAACTCTTTCTGACTCTCAGCGGATGCCATTAATTGCTTACACATTACTGGTCACATCTTTGGATTTGCTTTCCATCTGATTTTCCCGCAACCTTGTAGTCCCATGGAAAAGCAAATATTTTATGCATCTGCAGCAACGTGAAATGATCAAACCTATTCATTGATCGTTGTCTTTGTAGCTATCTCAATTATGGTCAATAAGGGGGAGCTGTGTTAAGGGCTGGCAGCTTCAAAAGGACTAAAATTAGGTTGGTCATGGAAAGTCAGCTCTCTTCTAATTGAATGGCTGCAAAGTCCAAAGATCCCCTGTCTCCCAGTGGAGCTGTGTATTGACCCAAGTGTGTTGACCGCTACATGGATTTTCTTTTTAAATCAAGAGCTTGCTGTCACAATGACTACTCTTGAAACAAGAAACAGTAATGGAGCAGGCAGTTTGACGATAATAAAATACTATGCCGTGCTGTTCTGTATCTTATCTTTATTCCAAATTCCTTTATATCTAGGTGAAAGTCAAATGTGCCTCATCGTTCTGGTGTGGAATGGTTGGTTGATTTAGGGGCATGCCCATGTGTTCCAACTTTGTCAGACAGTATTGCTTAGGAAGTAGCTCTTCAACTCAATCATTGTAATGACATTGATTTATATTGTGTTCATTCTTAAAGAAGCCTGTTAGGCAATATGTCAACTTCATATCAAGCCCTTCAAATAATGTTTACTCTGGTGAAAAGAAAACAATTATGCTTCATCGGAATGAGGCAACACTTTTGAAAGAGCAAAGAACACACTTTCTGAATTGATGAATGCAGTGCACAGTAAAATGACTCTTCTAAAAGTTAAACTCAAATCAATTTTTAAAATACAAAGTTGTCAGTCTGTGGAATTAAGATATTAAAATAAACAATTTAGCTGCATTGCTGGATATAATAACTATAGAGGTCAAGATCCATAAGTAAATTTGATCATTACAAAATGCTGCAGATGCTTAAATAGTTTGGAACAGAAATACAAACCTGTAGTATAATCAGATAGGAAACAAGGATGAAAATATAATTTCAAATGGATTTGATGACAAGAGATCTCTGAATACATTTGACTAGACCATCAGAAGAAGTTCCACAAACTGATCTTGTTAAGTCTCATTTGAAGTATTCAGCTGTTCTTTCAATTACTACTTTTATGTATTTAGTTTCCTTGGCTACTTGTTGCTACTTATTTTGCAAATCGAGGCAGATCTTCAGTCACAACATTGTTTCTACCAGCAGTTAATAATCCTAACACTTGTTAGGATGATAATGAATCTTCGCCCCATTTGTGCTTCATGCACACTTCGGAGGTATCCTGAGTTGTGGGGGGCATATTCGTGCCTGGAACAAGGGCAGGGATATGAAATGAAAAAAATGACATGAAAATCACTTATTGTCACAAGTAGGCTTCAAATGAAGTTACTGTGAAAAGCCCCTAGTCGCCACATTCCAGCACCTGTTCGGGGAGGCTGGTACGGGAATTGAACCATGCTGCTGGCCTGCCTTGGTCTGCTTTCAAAGCCAGTGATTTAGCTCTGTGCTAATTATGGTCATCAGCGAGAAGTGACGCAACCGGCCTCCTGTTTCATTGGCCTGAATCTTCCGCAAGTGACAATCACTTTGCTGCACTGCTCTGTCTTTTCTGCAGCATGATGGAATTTACATTTCCCACCTGGTCTTCTGATCCTGGCTTCCTCAGAAATGTGGAGTGACCTCCTATTGAACTGCTTCCTTGTTGAACTGGATCATTGGGGGGGGGGGGGGAAATATAAGACATGCTCTCTTTTTACAGCACAAGTTGCTTTATTCTGGCCAGGGTTCACGAACACACTGAAAATCTTTTGGAAACTTAAACATATTTTCAGTGTTAGTGAATGAGCGCATGAGTGAATGCGTGAATGTGTAGGTGTAGAAGTGGGTAGGATGGGTGAGATAACTTGGTAAACGGCTAGGTTGGCAGCTGGGAAGGGTAGGTCGGCAGCTGGGTAGGCTTGCAGACAGATAGGGTGGAAGCTGGGTAGGGTAGTAGGTGGGCAGGGTGATAGGAAGATGGATGGGGTGGTTATGGAAGGGTCATCATATTGGGGTCCAGGCAGGTCATGTCGGGGGACTTGTGGGGGAGTTGAATGATTGAGGGTGACAGTCAGGTGGTTGGGGATAGTCAGGTTGCGTTATGGGGGAGTTGGAGGTTGGGGGGGGGGGGGGGAGTTGGGTGGTAGAGGCTAGTCAGAGCAGGTCAGGGCGGTGGGGGTGTTGGGACATCATGGGTAAGTCCATGATCAGGATTGGGGAAGAGTTGGTTGGTGCGGGCTAATCATGTCATATTGAGGGCAGTCGAAGGATAGTCAGGAGGCCAGGACGTAATTGGAGGGATCAACAGGAGTAGTCGGCAGTCACTTGTATGGTTACTCATGAGTTAGACTAGGATTTTCTATGTAATATTTGCTGAATTACTATTCAGGTAAGTAAGTCGGAAACGTCCAAAGTCTCTGACTCCAACTGAGAGTCAGGGACCTTTTCAGGAGGTCCTGGGAAACAGGGTGGGGTTCAATTTCCAGGACAATTTCCAGGGAGTCAGAGCGTTGCGACGTCCACTGGGTCAGCTAACACATTTCAAAGGTATGCCTGATCTCTGACTGTCCGGAGACTGGAAGATCTGGGCCATTACCTTTGGCAGCCACTTGGTGGAGGTTGAAATGTGACTGTGACATCAGTGAATTAAATTTCTGATAAAAGGCTAAGGCAGGAAAACCTAGACCTTAATATTCATGGGAAGGTGGAAAGCAATAGCATAGAATAAATCTTTATTTATTTTTAAAAACATGCACTTTATTCCAAACGTATTCAAAAATACGAGAACATAAATAAATTGGAGAACATTCTCCACATCTCACAGTTTACAGTTTGTACACGTTTCCCCCCTTTTCATCCCCTCCCCTTCCACCTCCTCTGCCCCCCCGCGATGAACAACTCCACAAACATGGTCATGAACAGTCCCCACGGTGTCTCCAAGCCCTTTGCTGATCCCCGTGATGCACGATCAATTACAACGAGACGAGAGTAGAGACTAATCGAGGCTTTATTACACAGAGATGTGTAGCCTCCTACAGCTGCTGCCAAAATAGCTGCAGTTTGGAGAGCACACACATTTATACTCCGCCTACTGGGCGGAACCAGCAGGCAGGGATCTACCCCTGTATCTGCAGTACTGGGGCCTTACCGTAATACCCTCGTATGCAGTGCAGTATATACAATATACTACCACATTCACCCCCTGTTAAAAATGAGTCCAGCGCAGTGGTGGAAAACTATTTACATACAGGTTGTCATAAAAATTTCAGTGGAGGTTACAAATTTAGACGATCGGGCGCGTTGATCCGTCGTTGAGAGCGCCGCAGTGTTTGTGGCGAGTCAGGCGTCGACTCGGTCGTCGGTGACTCCAAGAGCGTGTCGACATCCTCTTCATCCCTGGGTGGGACCAAGGAGAGGACGGATCGTTCTGGAGCGGGGGCTGTGGCGGGATGCGCCGGGGGAAGGGAGGATGGCGCCGGGGCAGAGGGGGGGGGGGGGAATGTGCGGGGACCCAGCTGGTGCCAGGTCCTGAAGGGAGACTGTGTCTTGGCGGCCATCGGGGTACGATATGTAGGCATATGGCGGGTTCGTGTGGAGTAGCTGTACCCTCTCAACCAATGGGTCCATGTGTTTATGGAGGAGAATGGATCCTGGAGCTGCCAGCCACGTTGGGAGTGAAACCCCGGAGGTGGACATCCTAGGGAAGGCAAAGAGACGTTCATGGGTGGTTTCGTTAGTCGCAGTACACAGGAGCGACCGAATGGAGTGAAGGGCGTCAGGGAGGTCGGGAGATTTCTGGACCGTAGGGCCAGCTGGATGGCCTTCCAGACCGTCCCATTCTTCCGCTCCACCTGTCCGTTTCCCCGGGGGTTGTAGCTGGTCATCCTGCTTGAGGCAATGCCCCTGTTGAGCAGAAATTGGCGCAGCTTATCGCTCATGAATGAGGATCCCCGGTCGCTGTGGACGTAGGCGCGGAAACCGAACAGAGCGAAGATGGTGTTAAGGGCTTTGATGACGGTGGCAGACGTCATGTCGAGGCATGTGATGGCAAAGATGAATCTCGAGTACTCATCGACCACATTGAGGAAATATGTGTTGCGGTCGGTGGAGGGGAGGGGCCCTTTGAAGTCCACACTGAGGCGCTCAAAGGGGCGGGAGGCCTTCACCAGGCGCATGCAGTCTGGCTGGTAGAAGTGTGGTTAACACTCTGCGCAGACCTGGCAGTCTCCGGTGATAGCCCTGACTTCCTCGATGGAGTAGGGAAGATTGAGCGCCTTTATGAAGTGATAAAAGCGGGTGACCCCTGGCGACAGAGATCGTCATGCAGGGTGCGGAGTCGGTTTACTTGTGCGCTGGCACATGTACCTCGGGATAGGGCATCGGGGGTTCGTTGAGCTTATCGGGGCGATACAAAATCTCGTAATTGTAGGTGGAGTGCTCGATCCTCTACCTCAAGATCTTATCGTTTTTGATCTTACCCCGCTGTCTGTTGTTAAACATGAAGGCAACTGACCGTTGGTCAGTGAGGAGAGTGAACCTCCTGCCGGCCAGGTAATGCCTCCAGTGCCGCACAGCTTCAACGATGGCCTGCGCCTCCTTTATGATGGAGGAGTGCCGAATTTCGGAGGCATGGAGGGTGTGGGAAAAGAATACCACTGGCTGCCTGCCTGGTTGAGGATGGCGGCCAGAGCAACGTCTGATGCATCGCTCTCGACTTGAAAGGGGAGTGTCTCATCGACCGCATGCATCGCGGCCTTGGCGATGTCGGCCTTGATACGGTTGAAGGCCTGGTGAGCCTCGGCCGTCAGTGGGAAAACGGTGGATTGAAAGAGTGGGCGGGCCTTGTCCGCATAGTTTGGGACCCACTGGGCGTAGTATGAAAAGAACCCCAGGCATCATTTGAGGGCCTTGGGGCAGTGGGGGAGGGGGAGTTCCATGAGGGGGCGCATGCGGTCGGGATCAGGCCCCAGAACTCCATTCTGAACCACATAGCCGAGGGTGGCTAAGCGGTTCGTGCTGAACACACACTTCTCCTTTGTAGGTTAGGTTAAGGAGTCTGGCGGTGTGGAGAAATTTGGAAAGGTTAGCGTCGTGGTCCTGCTGGTCGTGGCCGCAGATGGTGACGTTATCCAGGTACGGGAAGGTGGCCCGCAGTCCGTACCGGTCAACCATTCGGTCCATCTCCCGTTGGAAGACCGAGACCCCATTAGTGATGCCGAAGGGAACCCTAAGGAAATGGTAAAGGCGGCCATCCGCTTCAAATGCGGTGTACTGGTGGTCCGCCTTGCAAATGGGGAGCTGGTGGTAGGCCGAGAAGACTCAGTACTGTGCAATCTGATTGACCATATCCGATATGCGAGGGAGGGGGTACGCGTCGAGCTGTGTGTACCGATTGCTGGTCTGACTGTAGTCAACGACCATCCTGTTTTTCTCCCGTTTTTACCACTACCACTTGGGCTCTCCAGGGGCTGTTGTGGCCTCGATAATACCTTCCTGTAGCAGCCGCTGGACCTCAGACCTGATGAAGGTCCTGTCCTGGGCACTGTACCATCTGCTCCTGGTGGCGACGGGTTTGCAATCCGGGGTGAGGTTCGCAAACAGGGAAGGTGGGCCGACCTTAAGGGTCATGAGGCCGCATACAGTAAGGGATGGTAGGGGCCCGCCAAATTTCAAGGTTATGCTATGGAGGTTTCACTGGAAGTTCAGGCCGAGTAGCAAGGTAGCGCAGAGGTTGGGGAGGACGTAGATTTGGAAGCTGCTGAACTCTATGCCTGGATGGTGAGGGTGGCAGTGCAGTACCCCTGGATTGCCACGGAGTGGGACCCGGAGGCCAGGGTGATTCTCTGGTTGGTGGGGTGGACCGTGAGGGAGCAGCGCCTTACCGTATCGGGGTGGATAAAGCTCTCGGTGCTCCCAGAGTCCAGAAGGCAGGAAACAAGGTTTCTTTGTGCCCGTCGATCTTCACCGTCGTCGACGCGGTCGCGAGGTTGTACGGTCGTATCTGGTCAACCGTAACGGAGGCCAGGCGTGGTTGGTTGGCGGCGGTTGCACGCAATGAGTGGCCCGATGAGGTGTCCGATGAGCAGGAATCCTGAGGAGGGGAAGATGGCAGCGCCCACGGGCCTCACGTGTCCAGAGGCAGGCAAGATGACGGCGCCCACAGGCCGCATGTGTCCTGAGGCGGGCAAGATGGTGGTGCCCATGGGCCGCACGTGTTCTGAGGGGAGGAATATGGCGGCGGCCATGGGCCGCCCGTGGTCTGCAGGTAGGAAGATGGCGGCGCCCGGGGGTCGCACATGGGGGGCGCTGGATCAACGGCGGTGACCGGGCGGGCCTGGCACACAGCAGCAAAATGTCCTTTCTTACCGCAGCTCTCTGTGCTGGGCCGCATTGTCGGGGGTGCTTTGACTGTCCGCAGAAGTAGCACTTGGGTCCCCCGGGGTTGTTTGGTTGTCGCGTGGTGCAGGCCTGGGGTAGGCTGGGGGTGGTCGCTGATGGGGTGCATAGTAGGGCGTTCGCTGGCAGGGTCCATGATGTCCACGAGGGGTGGGCTGTGCGGTCGGGAGCATACGCTTGAATATTGCGCGAGTCGACCATGAGCGAGAGCGCTAGTTTCCTGGTCGCCGCGTGGTCGAGGGTAGCCCCTTCTAAGAGTCGCTGCCAGATGTAGGCCGGCACTATGCCTGTAACAAACGCATCTCTAAGTAGCAGGTCCGAATGCTCAGAGGCCGAGACGGCCTGACAATCGCAGTCTCTCACTAGGATTTGGAGGGCACGCCAGAAATCCTCCACAGACTCACCGGGGAGTTGATGCCGCGTGGAGAGGAGGTGCCTGGCGTAGATCTTGTTGGTCTGCTGCGTGTAGTTCCCCTTCAGTTGTGCCATGGCCTCAGCATATGTCGGCGCGTCCCGGATGAGGGGGAAGATGTCCGAGCTCAGTCTCGTGTAGAGGATCCGGAGCTTCTGTGCCTCTGAGGGTGGGTCAGTCACAGATCCTATATATGCCTCAAAGCAGGCTAGCCAATGTGCGAAGGCTGACTTGACATTGTTTTCTTGAGGGTGCAGCTGCAGGCGATCAGGCTTGATGCGGAGATCCATCGTTTTATAATCTCTGTGTAATAAATTGATGCACTATCAATTATGACGAGACGAGAGTAGAGAGTAATCGAGGCTTTATTACATAGAGATGTGTGGCCTCCTACAGCTGCTGCCGAAATGGCTGCAGTTCGGAGAGCACACACATTTATGCTCCACCTACTGGGCGGATCCAGCAGGCAGGGATCTACCCCTGTACCTGTCGTACAGGGGCCTTACCGTAATACCCTCGTATGCAGTGCAGTGTGTAAATATAATACATCAGTGGTGACTACCACACCCCTGAATTGAAACTTAACCTTCTCCAGCCAGAGGAAGTCATACAGGTCACCCAGCCAGGTCGCCACCCCCGCTGGCATTGTCAACCACCATTCCAACAAAATCCTTCACCAGGCAACTAGAGAGACGAAAGACACAACATCAGCCTTCCTTCCCTCCATTAGCTCCGGTATTTCCGATATCCCAAAAATCGGCACCATAGGTCCTGCATGGCCTCTACCCCCACAATCCTTGCTAGCATCCCGAACACCCCCTTCCCAATATCTTTCCAACTTCTCATAGCCCCAGAACATATGCGCATGGTTCGCTCTTCCTTGCCCACATTTCTCACTCATCTTCGACCCCGCTGGAAGAACCCACTCATCCTCGCCTGAGTCATGTGCACACCGTGTACCATCTTAAAATGTATCAAACTCATCCTCGGTGTATTTTGGCAGCTTGGGAAACCCTCTCCATACCTTCTGGACAAAATCCCTCACTTGCATATACCTGAATTTGCTACCTGGAGCTCTTCCAGACTTGTAAATCTCTCCTCCAGATATCGATCCCTCGTCCTCACCAGCCCCACCTCTCTCCACCTCCTATACATGCCATCTGTTTCCCCCGGCTTGAACCTGTGGTTCTCACACAATGCTGTTAACACCAACATCCCCTCCATCCTAAAGTGTCTCATCATCTTGTTCCACACCCTAATCGTGGCATATACGGGCTGTAAATATACTTCCTCAGTGCCAGCGGAAGCACCGCCGTTACTATGGCCTTTAGGCTGGACCCTCTACAGGACTCCTCCTCCATCCTAACCCCTCTCCTTCCCACCACCGCCTCACTATCTCCACATGAAATGAAATGAAAAATGAAATGAAAATCGCTTATTGTCACAAGTAGGCTTCAAATGAAGTTACTGTGAAAAGTCCCCAGTCACCACATTCCGGTGCCTGTTTGGGGAGGCTGGTACGGGAATTGAGCCGTGTTTCTGGCCTGCCTTGGTCTGCTTTAAAAGTCAGCTCTTTAGCCCTGTGCTAAACCAACCCCACCACCCAATGATAGTGCAGCAGATTCAGTAATGCCAACCCCACATTCTGCCTCTGTAGCAGGGCCCTCGTTACCCAAGCTACCCTTTCTCGCCCATATAAACTCAGAGATCGCTGCATCCAGCTTCTGGAAAAACGACTTCAGAATGAAGATCGTGACGGTCTGGAATACAAATAGGAACCTGGGCAGGACGTTCATTTTCACCACTTGGACCCTCCCCGCCAGTGTCAGCTGCAACGTACCCCATTTGGGGCCTCACGGTAGCATGGTGGTTAGCATCAATGCTTCA
This sequence comes from Scyliorhinus canicula, assembly GCF_902713615.1. Lineage (NCBI taxonomy): Eukaryota > Metazoa > Chordata > Chondrichthyes > Carcharhiniformes > Scyliorhinidae > Scyliorhinus > Scyliorhinus canicula. The sequence continues at coordinate 235,109,070 of NC_052147.1, forward strand.
CAGCTCCAGGGTCCCAGGTTCGATTCCCGGCTGGGTCCCTGTCTGTGTGGAGTCTGCACGTCCTCCCCGTGTGTGCGTGGGTTTCCTCCGGGTGCTCCGGTTTCCTCCCACAGTCCAAAGATGTGCGGGTTAGGTGGATTGGCCATGCTAAATTGCCCGTAGTGTAAGGTTAATGGGGGGATTGTTGGGTTACGGGTTACGTGGGTTTAAGTAGGGTGATCATTGCTCGGCACAACATCGAGGGCCGAAGGGCCTGTTCTGTGCTGTACTGTTCTATGTTCTATCTCCTAAAGTCCTCTTTTACCTCCCCCATCGTTGCCCATTCCCCTGTTATCTGGACCCCGATACCTAAGTCTGTCGCTGGCTACCCTAAATGGCAACACTCCCAAAATGGCTCCACAATCCGCCTGGTTCACTGGAAACACCTCGCCTTTTCACACATTCAACTTATAGCCTGAGAAGGCCTAAAACCTCTAATAAGCCCATAATTCATCCCATATTCTGCAGTGGGTCTGATACGAACAGCAGCAGGTTATCTGTGTTCCCTACTCCCTCTCATAACCCCCGCCACTCTACTGATCTACTGACCCCCTAAGGGCTATCGCCAATGGTTCTATCGCCAGCACGATCAACAGTGGCGACAGCGGACACTCCTCCCTCGTTCCCCTATGCAAGCCAAAGCTCCGTGAACCCATCCCATTTGTCCATATATTCGCCACCGGGGCCACGTACAGCAGACACACCCATGCCACTTTGGCCCGAACCCAAACCTTCCCAAAACCTCGAACAGGTACCACCACTCCACCCAGTTGAAAGCCTTCTCTGCGTCCACAGATACCAATACCTCTGGTACCCATCCCTTTGACGGGGTCACAATAACATTTAGTAACAGCTACACTCTAGCGGGTCCTTTCCCTTCTTCGGGATTAGCGTGATCGTCACTTGTGTCAGTGTCTCCAGCAGCTCCCCCTTCTCCAGTGCCTCGCTAAATGTCCCCAATAAATGTGGTGTCAAATCTGCAAACTCCTAAAAGAACTCTGCCGGGTAACCGTCCGGCCCCAGGGCTGTAATGATATGCATAAGCAATCATGTAAATATTAATAGATACGACCTCCAACCAGCAGGTGGCAGTAAAGAACAACCACGTGACATTGTTACCTTTGGGTGTAATAATAATCATAATAATAATCATAATAATAATCATAATAATAACCTTTTATTGTCACAAGTATGACGTTACTGTGAAACGCCCCTAGTTGCCTCAAAATAGTCATCATAGTGCATAGTTGCATTTGTAGTCGCTCTCAGATATTTCATAATAGTAATTTAGATAGTTTATAATAGTAATTTATAGTTTGTAGATTTTTACTATTATCTGACCCACTTATTGTTTAACAATAAACATTTAACTAGTCACAAACTAGACGTTCTCTAGTGCACTAATTCCGTCCGGCCAGGTCCTTCTTCGAATTCATCCCTTGTATGAAAGATAAAATGCTGGAAAATCTCAGCAGGTCTGGCAGCATCTGTAGCGAGAGAAAAGAGCTAACGTTTCGAGTCCAATGACTCTTTGTAAAAGCTAACAGACAGAGAAAGTGGGAAATATTTAATATAATAATCGCTTATTGTCACAAGTAGGCTTCAATTAAGTTACTGTGAAAAGCCCCTAGTTGCCACATTCCAGTGTCTGTTCGGGGAGGCCGGTACGGGAATTGAACCTGCGCTGCTGGCCTTGTTCTGCATTCCAAGCCAGCTGTTTAGCCCACTGTGCTAAACCAGCCCCTGTGGGGGTTGTGGATTTATACTGTGGAGCGAGAATGAAAGATGAGTCAGAGCCACAGAAACCCAGGGAAACGGGGTGCTAAAGGCCACAGAAACCAAGGGGAAAGAGTGTTAATGGCAGTCCCCAGAGAGAACAAAAGGTGTGAAAGGCCAAACAGCAGAGAAACTAACATCAGAGGGTAAACTGTGACAGATGTAGATGTGGGGGGAGGAGAAGGGGTGGCTAAGGGGAGAAAGGGTAAGGAAAGGTGGATAAGATGGGGGGGGGGTTAAATATGTATTAAGAAAGACAAAAAAGAAAGAAATTGTAAAAGACAGTTAAAATGAAATGGGATGAAAACAAATGGGTCAAGGTGGGGTGACACAGGAAGTGAAGGGAAGGGCAGCACGGTAGCATTGTGGATAGCACAATTGCTTCACAGCTCCAGGGTCCCAGGTTCGATTCTGGCTTGGGTCACTGTCTGTGTGGAGTCTGCACATCCTCCCCGTGTGTGCGTGGGTGTCCTCCAGGTGCTCCGGTTTCCTCCCACAGTCCAAAGATATGCAGGTTAGGTGGATTGGCCATGATAAATTGCCCTTCGTGTCCAAAATTGCCCGTAGTGTTGGGTGGGGTTACTGGGTTATGGGGATAGGCTGGAGATGTTGACCTTGGGTAGGGTGCTCTTTCCAAGAGCCGGTGCACACTTGATGGGCTGAATGGCCTCCTTCTGCACTGTAAATTCTATGAAATTCTATGTGTTTGGTGGTGGCATCACGCTGGAGTTGGCGAAAATGGCGGAGGATTATGCTTTGCATATGGAGGCTGGTGGGATGAAATGTGAGAACGAGAGGGATCTATCCTTGTTCTGGGAGGGAGGGGAGGGGGCGAGGGTAGTGGCATGGGAGATGGACCGCACACTGTTGAGGGCCCTGTCAACAACTGTAGGTTGTTGTTTGTTTGTCCCTTGTATGTTTACCATCACCCATCTCAACCTCAACGGCTTCTTCAGCGCCTGCCTCCTCTCCTCATTCAGCCGTGGGAATTCCAACCCATCCAGAAACCGCCCCATGTCCTCTTCAACACCCCCCCGGATCGGACTTATACAATTTCTCATAATACTCCCTGAACCCCTTATTTATCTTCCCCGGCTCTGACACTACCTCCCCACTTCCCTGTCCATGCCCTCAGGATTTGTCTGGACGCGGCCTGCTTCCACGGCCGATTGGCTGGCATTCGTTCGCCTTCTTTCCATATTCATACTGCACCCCCTCGCCTTCCGTAGCTGCCCAACCGCCTTCCCCATCGTCTGCCTGTCAAATTGTCCATGTAATTTGCTTCTCTTCGCCAATCCCTCCTTGGTGGGGGCCTCGAATATTCCCTGTCCACCTCGACTAGCTCATCCATTAACCGTCCATACTCCTCCCTCCTTCCCCTATCTCTATGTACCTTGAATAGAATAATCTTTCCCCGACCAACCGCCTTCAAGGCCTCCCAGAATGTGGCCGGTAATACCTTTCCATTCTGATTCGGCTCCACATAGTCCTTAATCACCGGCCACACCTTGTCACAGAACCACTTGTCCGCCAAGAGCCCCAGGTGTAACCTCCATCCCGGCCTGTGCTCCTGCCTCAAGCTAGGTCTAACTCCCAGCCAATGCGGTGCATGGTCAGAAATTACGATTCCCGCATACTCCACCCCCACACCCCCACCAACATGTCTCAGCTCACCACGAAAAAATAAATTCTGGAGTATATCTTGTATATGTGCGGGAAGGAGTACTCTCTCTCCTCCTGGTTCCTAAACCTCATGGGTCCACGATTCCCATCCTTTCCATAAACCCTCCCAATTCCTTCGCCATCCTCGACCTTCCCGTTGACTTGGGTCTCAACCTATCTACCCACGGCTCCAGCACGCAATTAAAGTCCCCACCCATAATCAACTGGTGCGCGTCCAGGTCTGGATGTGCTCCCAGCAACCCCTTCACAAACCCCATGTCATCCTAATTTGGTGCATAAACATTCACTAGCACCACCGGCGTCCCCTATTACATCCTGCTGACTAACACGTAACTCTCCCCTGGATCCCGCACTTCCTTGACACCTACAAACCCCGTCTTTTAACTTAACAGGATGACCAGCCCCCGCGACTTTGAATCAAACCCCGAGTGGAATACCTGACCCACCCATCCCTTTCTCAACCTAACCTGATCCTTTACTCGGAGGTACGAATCTTGCAGGAAGACCACTCCTGCCTTCAAGCTCCTGAAGTGCGCAAAGACCCAAAACCTCTTCACCGGCCCATTCAGCTCCTGTACATTCCATGTTAGAAACCTTACCGGACGCTTGCACCTCCATTCGACTCTACCGTCTGCCATCCTCCCCTGCCAATTCTGTCTCCTTTAATTTCTCCCTAAACCGAGCCCATCCAAGATGACCCCCTTCTCCATCCATGATCCAACTCCTACTCCAACACAGCACGTCGCATCCCCTACCCCCCCTTGGCCAACCTCTGTGGCCACTTCCCTCACCTCACTTCCGTTCACTGGCATTTCCTGCCAGCTCCTGCCAGAAAGATCCTCCTATTTACCCCTCAACCCCCCCCCCCCCCCCCCCCCACCCTTCCCTTCCTGGTCTTGCAAACGGCTCCCTGTGGACCTCACCCTCCTCCACCCAAACCGAGACACATCCAAAACCACAGGTCACCTCCTCCAAAAAATTTAAAAAACCCTTAGCGAACAATCACAACAACAAAATCACCCCACCCGTGAAGAATACTCCCACACTCCAGCCCTCACACTACCCGCATCTTTCAAACTCTGTTGTTCCAACTCCTCCGTCTCCCATCAATGTTCAGTTCTCCCCAGTTTATGGTCTTTAATAAAGTTATTGGCCTCATCTGGAGTTTCAAAATAGTTTTCCCGGCCTTCAAAAGTCGCCCACAGTTTCACTGGGTACAATACCCCAAACTTGATCTGCGCCCGGTAAAGAGCTACTTTGATCTAGTTGAACCCAGCATGTCTGGTAGATTAGGACTCTGTTCCCCTCTCATTCGCAGATCCGCTTCTCCCTTGTCCACCGCAGGATCTTCTCCTTCTCCACAAACTGGTGGAGCCTCACAATCACCGCCTGCGGCTGCTTCGCCGCTTTCGGCTTCTGCCTTAGAGGCCTGAGTGCTCTAACCCCTCCGAGTCTTTTCCAGCACCTCCTCTACCACCAGCCCCGCCAGCATGCTTGAGACGTATCTTGTAGCACTCATGCCTTCCACATGAAGGTAGGCCAACAATATGCGGGTTCTGCCTTCTAGATCTATTCTCATGCTCCTCTACCTTTGCCCTTAACGACTTGCAAAGGTCCCCCAGGAGACCTACCTCTGACTCCAATGTCACCACCCGATCACTGTGATCGGACATCATCCTCTCCATCTCCCGGATCTGCAAGCCCTGTGCCTTCAAGCACTTCTTGACTATCTCCATCGAGCCTTTCAAGGCTACTACTCCTTTGATGGTCTTTTATTGCTCTGCCTGCATCTCCCTTAGTTGCAGGCAGGACTCCTCTCTAATGAACACCATCAACAGCTCCATCTGGGTTTTCCAGCATGCGACAATCCTTCCCCCGCCGCCATCTTTCCAATCATTACTGGGCCACAGGTCTCCTCCAGCTCCTTGGCTAGGTCTTTATCTTTCTTCTGCAGGGTCTGATAACCAGCAAACACGCCTCTCCCGGGGGGGGGGGGATCTTCTCCTCCATACCTTCAGCTGCGCTTTCCCATCAGAATTCCCCCACCTTCGTGTAAAAAGTGCTCAAATCGAGCCAGAGCTGCCCTGTGTGCGACCACTCACTCCATGGCCGCCTCCAAAGTGAGTCCACAGCCGCCACTCCGAGCTGTTCGCTAGGTGGAACCATGAGTGAACCACATTGGCGGGAACTTGGCCAGTTGCCGGTGGAGAATCACCGCAGGGGTCTCTTTCAATGTCCCCCGATCGGCGCCACATCGACCGTGTGCGCGCGCGATTGGCAGTGATTCTCCGATCCCCGGAGAATCGCGGGAGCGGCGTCGGACCCGATCGCGGGTCTGATGGCCATTCTCAGCCCCCACGCTGAGCATAATTGCGGTCCGGAGGCTCGGAGAATCCCGCCCAGACCCAGATTTTTATGTTTTCAACCTCTAGTCTGCCCTGCCAACTCTCCCCCACCCCCGCACACACATATATAGACACATACATAGACACACACATACATACACACAAGCCCTTTTCCACCCATAGTGGGAGGGGTTAATACTGAGACCCTGGAGCTGACAAAAGTGTTGAGCATTGTAGTTTGCAATTGTCTGGCTGATGTTAAAATAGTCTGAATGATGAAATATGGATTGAGGTCTTTTTACAGTGAATGCACTTTGAATGTGCATTGTTATAATTGTACACAGGCAGAGTAATGGAGCAAAATCAGCCTCATTATGTTTTCTTTTTGGTCTACTAACTGCCCAATTTTTCAATATTGTAGCCTCTTGTCAAATTTAGGCATAACCGTTTTGAAACATGGGATTTGCTTGAATGGAATTTCAAGAAAGAAATAAACAGTCAATCATGATGTATTAGCATCATGATCCTTTAACATTTCTCAAACATTCAACAAACTTCTTGAATGAAAGGCAAAATACTGCAGATGCGAAGAAAAATTGCTGGAAATATGTTGCCGACCAGAGACCTTTGGAGAGGGAAACTGAGTTTAACATTTCTTAGGCCTCTTCATAACTGAAGTTGGTAATCTAGCCGCAATCTATTTGACACATGAATGGAAAAGACAATTGTGCATTACTGTCATTGACTGATTTCAATCTGTAGTGAAATTAACAGAAATTACGTTCGTTGAAAAACAGGCAAAAATGCTTAACTTCAGGGATAAGTGTTTTCAATAATGTTGCAAGTAAGCTATCAACTAAAAAACAGGGATATGCAAATTTCATTAAATGTGCATAAAGGCAAAATAAATATTTATAAGAGAATAATTCACATTGACAAAATGACTCTGAGTCAGTCCTCACCAGACCCGCTGTTACCTTCTTCCCTGCTGTTACCAAACACCTAAAGGCCCCTCATATGGACTGACCTGATTAATACTACACCCCTGTATGCTTCACCCGATGCCGGTGTCTATGTATTTATATTGTGTACCTTGTGTTGCCCTATTATGTATTTTATTTTTATTTTATCTTCATGTACTTAGTAATCTGTTGAGCTGCTCGCAGTAAAATACTTTTCACTGTACCTGGGTGCACGTGATAATAAACAAATCCAATCCATGGTGGCATGGTAGCACTGTGGTTAGCACAGTTGCTTAACAGCTCCAGGGTCCCAGGTTCGATTCCCGGCTTGGGTCACTGTCTGTGTGGAGTCTGCACATTCTCCCCGTGTCTGCGTGGGTTTCCTCTCACAGTCCAAAGATGTGCAGGTTAGGTGGATTGGCCATGTTAAATTGCCCTTAGGTGAGGTGGGGTTACTGGATTGCGGGGATAGGGTGGAGGTGTGATCTTAAGTTGGGTGCTCTTTCCAAGAGCCAGTGCAGATCCAATGCGCCGAATGGCCTCCTTTTGCACTGTAAATTCTATGATTCCATGATATATCTTCATTTTTTAAAGCCTAAACTAAACAAATCTGCATCGAAGAATAGGATTAAGGATCTGTCAACGAGAGAGGACATCAGAAGGTCTGGTGGCAACATGTAGGGGAAAAGTCAAACATGAGGTGGACCCTGCCAGAGAACTTTATTTAAGCCCATTTTGCCTGCTTTTTGTAGGAAATTTGGGCTCAAGTTTGTTTTTATTGATGGGTTAAGTATCCCACTTCAACACGATACCCAATACAAACTGGACCAGGCAGCAGAAAAAAACAGAACCAGTGTCGAATTTGGAAGCTTCAAGAGTCCTGTCTAGAAAGACAAAATGGCGCAGGCTACCAGGGGCCACTCCACTAACTGTTCAATTCTTAGTGGTGGAGCTACAGAAATTACGGCAAGAGGTCTTTGAGGACCATGAGAAATGACTGAGGCGGCAATGTCCTTAATGCGAGCGGCCTTGACTGTGGTCCCTCCAATTATGAAGGGCAAATGTAGCAAAAGCAGCAAAATCTTGGGAGCACAATCACCTCCACATTCTTCTCCAGACCGTATACCATTCTGACTGAGAATACCTTCATTGATGTTCGGTCAGTAGCCTGTAATTTCTATTTAATATAATTTTGGAAGCACCAATCACCGCAAGGAACCAAAAGAAGAAACAGGTCTAAGAAGGAAAAAACATAGGAAAAGCCAAAAGAAGCACCACAAAGGTTCCAGGTGTTCAAGAAATAGAGCACCCTCCTCCCCAGCATCCCCCCATCTCCTCAGAACTACCAAAAATGGGCAGTATTTGTACTATTCCCAGCATTGCTCACATCTGAGAAGAAATAATAATTTCCAATGCAAAACATTTTTTAATATGAAGAGTAGCGCTTTAAGAGTTGCTGCCACAATGGCATATTCCCTGTGCCTGGTTAATGTGCACAGGGACACATGCAAATTATTATAACAATTTGACCTCACAAGATCATTTATGCTTCCAGTGCAAAATCACAATTTTATGTACAATGGTATGGCCCCACCAGAACTGAATAATTGGTCTATAAAAGTAGCAGGTATCCTATCTTTCAACATGCAATTTTTCACACAATACTGAGCTTGCCTGAAATTTACCTAATAAATTTAAACCACTTCCTTAAGAGAAGTCAAATGCTTTGACTCATAAGTGAGATCCTATGTGAATTGAAGTATTAGGACAATATGTCACAAGACACAAGATGAATGCTAATAAGACCAGTGGGACTGGTGTAAAGAAAATTGGGAGCAGGGTCAATTGCTTGATTGACAAAGCAAAAGGGAATTCTTTATTTCAATAAATTAAGCCACACAGGCAGTATTTTCTGGAAAGTTCTTAAGTCAATGATTCAAGTGTTGGAATAACTCAATTCATATTAATTAATATGAATTATTACTCAGCTAAACTTTATATTTAACTTGGGGGGGGTGAATTTTACAGTAACCCACTAGCTTTTTTGAAGGGGCGCATAAAATAAAGCAAGAACCAGCGTATCGCCTTCCCACTCATCCTAAACTGCCCGAAGACAATTAATTGCTACTTAAGGGCCTCATTCCACCTCCACCACAACCTTTCAGCCTAAAGGGGGAGGCAGTAGGAATGTGCTGGGAAGGAAGCGGTGTGCTTCCTTTGAGGGATAAGGGGACCTCTGTGCCCATTGGGGCTACCTCCACCCCCCCCCCCCCGCTCCAAAATCATAACCCCCTTTTGTACTTCTCCACTGGCTTCTAAAAGCCTTCCCCCAAACACCCCTAAGTGGAAGCATGATGGCACAGTGGTTAGCACTGCTGCCTCACAGCGCCCGAGATCCTGGTTCAATTCCGACCTTGCGTGACTGTGTGGAGTTGGCAAGTTCTTCCCGTGTCTGTGCGGGTGCTCCGGTTTCCTCCCACAGTCCACAGATGTGCAGGTTAGGTGAATTGGCCATGCTAAATTGCCGCTAAGTATCCAAAGGCTAGGTGGGGTTACGGGGTTATGGGGATAGGGCCTAGGTAGGATGCTCTTTCAGAGGGTCGGTGCAGATTTGATGGGCTGAATGGCCTCTTTCTGCACTGTAGGGATTTTATGATTCTATTCTATTCTATGAAGCCTTGTCCACCACACACCACTATCTTGTGGTGCTGATAGAACTATAGAGCTGCCACCCAATCTCATGGGGGGATTTCTTGTGCTGGAGAGGCAGAAGATTAAAAAATGGTAGTTTTAAAAATGTTCTTCCTGGCATGGGAGTGTCGCTGGCTGAACTACCATTTATTACTCATCCCGAATTGCCCTTGAGAAGGCATATTCTATTAGACTTCACCTTGTTGATGCATGTGTAATTAATAAGACTTAATTTGCTAAATAATACTGTACAGAAGTTTAATGATGAAAAGTTTTAATTTGTGTGCAATATTGGAATGTTGTTAAGTAGTCCTAAAATTGGAATTTCTTTAAAAGTTCAAATATTGTAATGTAACTTTAATACGGTACTTGTGGAGTGATCTGTAACTATAACTGGTATATATTTGCACATTTGGGCTCCAGCAAGCCTAGTTTAATAGAAAATAGAAGCAAAATCTACAGTGGGGGTGTGGTGAGCGGAAGCAGTTGTTGAGAGAGAGAATTGGGACTGGGCACTTGCGAGGAAGCCAGCATTTGTGCAGCACATTGCCAGTTGAAGGGTATATGTCACAGGGTTGAGGGGTTGCAATAAGAACTCAGTGTTCGGCTTAGTTAGTGGCTAAAGTAACTATCACAAGGATGAGGATTGCCATAATCGTCCAGCATTTGAAATCAGTGGATCCAGCATAGACAGGTTTGCCGGGGCTAAATTAATTGTCTTAAGAGAGAGACAACATTCAGCAGGCAGCTGTGAAGTGTGTGGCTTCAACAGTTAAGTTAGACTGGGAAGTTATAGGTTGAAAAAGAATCCACCAAAGTTGAAGTATTTAAGCTGCAAAGGGATTTCTACATATGTTACAGTTAAGTTGGTCAAGCTAAAATCTTGAAGGGCATCATGAGTCAAGAGACCAGGTACTTAGAACAAAGAGAAGACCCCAGAAGTCCTGGATCATGGGAAAACAGACTAATGCACGTTGAATTTTTGTACCATGCATGCTTCAACTAGTGGAATGTTAAGGGAGTTGCAAGGTTTTGACCCAGTGACAGTGAAAGAATAGTGCTATATTTCCAAGTCAGGATGGCAGAGTGGCACAGTGGTGAGCACTGCTGCCTCACAGTGCCAGGAACCTGGGTTCAATTCCAACCTTGGGTGACTGTGTGGAGTTTGCACGTTTTCCCCGTGTCTGCGTGGGTTTCCTCTAGGTGATCCGATTTCCTCCCACAGTTCAAAGATGTGTGGGTTTTAAATTGCCCCCTAATGTCCAAAAGGGTAGGTGGGGTTACAGGGATCGGGCAGGAAGTAGGGTGCTCTTTCAGAGGATCGGTATAGATTTGATGGGCTGAATGGCCTCCTTCTGCACTGTAGGGTTTCTATGATTTCTATGAAGTCAAGATGGTGTAAGACTTGGAGGGGAAGTTGCAGGTGTTGCATCTGCTATCTTTCTCCTTCTAGGTGGTAGAGGTCACAGAATTGTAAGTGGCTATTGAGGAGACTTTGTGAGTTGCTGCAGTACATCTTTCAGATGGTACATACTGCTGCTACTAGGTTTTGAAAATGAAAATCGCTTATTGTCACGAGTAGGCTTCAATAAAGTTACTGTGAAAAGCCCCTAGTCGCCACATTCCGGCATCTGTCTGGGGAGAATGGTACGGGAATCGAACCATGCTGCTGGCCTGCTTGGTCTGCTTTCAAAGCCAGCGATTAGCCCTGTAAGCTAAACAGCCCCACAGCTGGTGCAGCCATTGAATATTTAAGGTAGTAGATGGGATTCTGATCAAACAGGTTGCTTTGCCTTGGATAATGTCAAGCTTTTTGAGTGTTGTCTGAGCTGTACCCATCCAAGCAAGTAGAAAATATTCCATCACATCCCTAACTTGTGCCTAATAGATGTTGGCCAGGCTTCTGGGAGGGACGGAAGAACTAGAAGAGTTGAAGTGCAAGATTAAAGCTGAATCCATGAGACGATGCACTGAAAACCAGAGTGAGTTGGCAAGAAGTCAACAAGAAAATAAACAGTGGAAAGAACAGTTGATTGTCCTTTAAGGACACCTGCAAAAGGAATGCGTAATTGTAGTGTGTATAACAAATTATAACGGTTTATTTACAAATGGCATTTACACAATGTCTTTTACGATGGTATCACCACTAACCCTAGGATCTACTCAGGCTGCAAATTTCTGTGCTCTGCACCAAGATCCCCGCGCTCGATTCCCATAAGGTGATGGGTTCACATGGCCCTCTCAACGTCCGCCCCTTAAAAGTGCCAGCTACTACAATAAACATTCAGCAACATGAAAACAGCAACAGTTTTGAGCAGCAAAATGGAAGCACATCAGAAGAAATACAAGGAGACACAGCTGAATTACAGAAATGCTCAAGGTGAAGCAATCGGACTTCACAAAGCAAAGAAAAACCTGTTGAAAGATCTTCAAATGCGACAAAGATTTTTCCGCTGGAAAATTGGAAGAGAAGCCAAATTTAACATCGCTCTAAACGAACTGAAAAGTCAGTTGGCAGAGAAAACTCAGGAATGTTCCCTATTCAAGGAGAAAGTCCAAAGCTTGAAGAAACAGAGCTGAAGAAGCAATTGAATGGCAAAGAGGAGACATTGAAAGGGAAAGCTGCAGAACTTTCTAAGCTGCAGACAGGTAAAGAAAAGACAGAAGATTGGAAAATGCAAATCTGACACTGAAGTGCAAGCAAAAGTTGAGCTGAATAAAAAGATTCATAAGCTTGTAAAATGATCTGAAAATGAAACAGCAAATAAATATTTGGCTGAAATAGTGAAACAAGAAGAAATAAAGGTTCCATTTAATAAGAACATAAGAACTAGGAGCAAGAGTAGGCTACCTGGCCCCTTGAGCCTGCTCCGCCATTCAATGAGATCATGGCTGATCTTTTGTGGACTCAGCTCCACTTTCCGGCCTGAACACCATAACCCTTAATCCCTTTATTCTTCAAAAATCTATCCATCTTTACCTTAAAAACATTTAATGAAGGAGCCTCAACTGCTTCACTGGGCAAGGAATTCCATAGATTCACAACTCTTTGGGTGAAGAAGTTCCTCCTCAACTCAGTCCTAAATCTACTTTCACCCGCCAATGGAAACAACCTGCCCGCATCTATCCTATCTATTCCCTTCATAATTTTATATGTTTCTATAAGATCCCCCCTCATCCATCTAAATTCCAATGAGTACAGTCCCAGACTACTCAACCTCTCCTCGTAATCCAATCCTTTCAGCTCTGGGATTAATTTAGTGAATCTCCTCTGCACACCCTCCAGGGCTAATACGTCCTTTCTCAGGGAAGGAGACCAAAACTGAACACAATACTCCAGGTGTGGCCTCACTAACACCTTATACAATTGCAGCATAACCTCCCTAGTCTTAAACTCCATCCCTCTAGCAATGAAGGACAACATTCCATTTGCCTTCTTAATCACCTGTTGCACCTGTAAACCAACTTTTTGCGACTCGTGCACTAGCACACCCAGGTCTCTCTGCACAGCAGCATGTTTAAATATTTTAGCATTTAAATAATAATCCCTTTTGCTGTTATTCCTACCAAAATAGATAGCCTCACATTTGTCAACATTGTATTCCATCTGCCAGACCCTAGCCCATTCACTTAACCTATTCAAATCCCTCTGCAGACTTCCGGTATCCTCTGCACTTTTTGCTTTACCATTCATCTTAGTGTCGTCTGCAAACTTGGACACATTGCCCTTGGTCCCCAACTCCAAATCATCTATGTAAATTGTGAACAATTGTGGGCCCAACACTGATCCCTGAGGGACACCACTAGCTACTGATGCGATATGTATATATCCAGTGAAAACATGGCAGGCATCATGAGGAAACTTGAGTCCTCTCTGGGAATCAAAGAGGAACACATTCCCTTCAGGAGGAATGGGACAACTGCCAATGTCCGACAAAGAGACGAGCTGTGAATAAGCAGAAACGCAACTCAAAGGAGTGCAAAAAGCAAATCAAATGGAGATAGTCAAGTACCACGAAGACAAAATACTACTCCCATTCTTTCAACCATGACAGACTGAGATGTAGAAGGGCTTTCAAGCCACAGGACCATCTGAATTCATAAAGGTAGTGACACAGATGGAGGGGGGGGGGGGGGGGGGGGGTGCTGGGAGAATGGATAGAAAGTAAAGATTGCATTGTAAAACTCACTTGGAAGGGAGGAAAGCTTGCGCCTGAAAGCCATTGTAATATAAAGATGCCTGTAGATCAAGGGTTAATATGGGATTGGGATTAGCAGCATGCATGGTATAATGCATAGAGTCACATGGTAATAGGCTCAGAGAGAACTCTCTTGGAAGCAGCCTACCTGCGTGAAGTTGCAACATCATGTATGATTGTAAGCTAGAATCTGTAAACAGTTAAAGATTAATAATAAATGTTTCATGATTAAATATTCAAGCCTCAAGATCCTCATCGCTTGTGACCCTGCAGCAAAGGCACATTATTACAATAAAATTATTAAAAATATGTAATTTTAGACTTTTGATACATTGAAATATTTATGATTTGTAAATATTTTTGCAGAATTTCTGAAAAAAATCAATTATTCATTATGCAACCAGATAGCAGACTGTCATCAAAACATTTACAAAATCAACAGGGAAGGAAAATATGAAAAGTAGGCAGTTACAAAGAAGAGTCATATTGGACTTGAAACATTTACTGTTTCTCCCTCCTCAGACGCTGTTAGGCTTGCTGAGATTCTCAAGCATTTTCTGTTTTTGACTGATTTACAGCATCTGCAATATTTTTCTTTTATGAAAAAGAACACGTGGAAAGGGAATTGTTTCAGGAGCTCCAGGAACCACACTATCTAAATGCAAGCTACAGAGCTCACTGCTGATCAGAATGCCAAGATACAATTAATAATGAGGGAGGCAGAAGTTAGATTTGCAGCAGCCTAACGGTAGCAATTTTCGGTGGATTCAAAATGATACAAGATGAAAGATGGCATTGCCAGGAAACAGACCTCCAGAGCCAGTCAGGCACACCTGCCATTATGTCACCATTCATATCTGCTGACTTAAGCACAGCTGTCAATATCCAAGGACATCTGCCTACGGTTGCCATGTTGACACTTAAGTATTCGTGAGATGCAATGTAAAAGCTCTAAGGGTGTGCGAGGACATGGCACTGGCAGGAAATATTTAGTAGTATGCAGTCTACAAAATACTATTCAGTAATTTTACTTTGTCGGAATTCCTTAAAGTGCTCCACTTCCCCCTGCTAATTGTGAATTATTTAGAAGATTTGAAATGCCTCTTTGTCTCATTGTGGCTGTGTTGCAAATTAACTTTCTTCGTAACTTATAATGAAATAAATTATGCATTGAAGAACCTGAATGTATTAATTACATTACTGCATTTTCTACATTTTAATATTATTTTGTTCAGAAGGTCCAGTTGCCCAGCAGTATGTCCCCGATCTGGGTCAGGTTAATAAATGATCACACAAGTATATCTTGTCTGACCATCCACCAATGGGAAACAGATTCAGATTTAGACTAGAATAATGGAATGAAAGTTTTCTCTGGTGGTGATGATGGTTTCACAAGATAAATAGAGATGAAGAAAAAGATATTCTCAGCATATTTTAGTTAATTCATCCAGAAAAACTTTACAATTCTCCCATTATGGCATCCAATTATTCCTTATAAATTTTGCCTCCTATATTCTATCTGGAAGTTTAATTCATGTGGGGATTATTTTTCAGTCAAGAACTTCCAGGCATCACTCTTAAATTTGTCTTTTAATAGTTTGAACCGGTGCCCGTCTTGCCATAATCTCATGGTTCAGTATGAAATGACTTTCCTCCCTTACCTCTTAATAATTTCCTTTCAAGTCTGAAGAGCCATTACCTTACCATATTTTTCAAAGTGTCGGTTCCGCTCAGAAAACCGGGGGAATTCCGTTGACGCTGACGGAGGGAAAACTCACTGAATAATCAGCCTCTTTAACAGCATTTTCTTCCCACGGGACTCATACCGCGCTCATGGTGGCTTGCCTCTGATATGCTTGCCCCAGGAAAGCTAAATCTCTGTAATCAGTGGGGCGCTCCTTTTAACCACCTCCCCAGAACTCCCCTGCACTTCTTCCAAGTCCTGTCGGGGTGATAGCAAACAGGAAAACAGCACCACAATTCACTGAGGGATTGTGTTGTGGAGAAGCATGTGGCGATATGCATATAGGCATAGTTGTACATAGTTGTATGTATATATTTGTACATAATATTGCCACTGTATATAGACAATGACCAACACATGTAGGGATAGCTATAACCTCCCGCCAGCAGGTGGAACCAGACTAGACAGATGTATATATATCAGAGGACAAATGGGAGCCAGACACTTGGTAGCAGGGCAGATAAGACGAAAGACAATAGTAATGGAGACGGAATCGTTTGTACATAGGAATGCATGGTTACCATTAAGAATAAATACTTGTAGCAACTACATCTTCGTGTTCTATGTGTACCTTCATCATCAAGAAGTAACTGAACACAGCAAAGGAGACTCATCTTTTCCAATTAAGGGCCAATTTAGGTGGATTTGCCATGCTAAATTTCCTTTAGGTTAGATGGGGTTGCTGGGTTACGGAGATAGGGTGGAAGTGTGAGCATAAGTAGGGTGTTCGTTCCAAGAGCTGGTGCAGACTCGATGGGCTGAATGGCCTCCTTCTGCACTGTAAATTCTATGATTCTATGATTCTAAGATCTCTCACCAAACTCCTGGATGGCGTCAAACAGAGGTGTGACATCTTCTACCCGTGATCGTGCAGACATCCATCTAGCAAGGTCATCACCGCAGCCTGGGAGACAGTGGCTGCGATAATGAGTGCCAACTCACTCCGTAAGAGCAAAGTGACAGTGCCGAAAGAAAATGAATGACCTTCTTCTTTTAACCAGAGTAAGCCTGCCTACTAGAGTCTTCTGCTGCACCCCTTCACGCACCGATCACACCTCCATGATGATCTCTCACCAGCCACCTCATGGAGTCCGAACACTTGAGGAGAGCTGGCAGGCGAGGACCAGGTGGGCACCTGTTCAGGGGGTAAGGCTGTGACAGCGGACAAAGGTGAGAACCCTCAAGCCATGG
The DNA here is from genome assembly GCF_902713615.1 of Scyliorhinus canicula. Lineage (NCBI taxonomy): Eukaryota > Metazoa > Chordata > Chondrichthyes > Carcharhiniformes > Scyliorhinidae > Scyliorhinus > Scyliorhinus canicula. The sequence continues at coordinate 235,125,700 of NC_052147.1, forward strand.
TGCAAGCTTCATGTGAGTTAAACCTTTCCCATCATTCATTCCCCCGTGATGCGCTAATGCCATCTCGCTTCCCATCTCGCTGCCCTTGCAAGTCAATCAGTTGACCAGCCCGGACCATCCTCGTGTCTTCTGGACACCACAGACCCAAGCAGCTCCGGGGGAGACACTTTGGAGACAAGCATTGAGAAGGCGTCATAGCTGTCCCCTGCACCCTTCACCAGCGCAGCGAGTCACCCCTCGGTGGGATTAACTAGCAGTCAGGCTTCTAGGTGGCATGGTGACACAGTGGCTAGCACTGCTGCCTCACAGCACCAGGACCCAGGTTGAATTCCGGCCTTAGTGTGGAGTTTACACTTTCTCCCAGTGTTTGCGTGGGATTCCTCTGGGCGCATTGGTTTCCTCCCATAGTCCAAAGATGTGCAGGTTAGGTGGATTTGCCATGCTAAATTTCCCCTTAGTGTTCAAAATGTGCAGGTTAGGTGAGGTTATGGGGTAGGGTGGGGCTAGATTGGCTGAATGGCCCCCTTCTGCACGATAAGGATTCTGTGGGTCACTCACTGGTGAGCACCTCACAGCTCAAGGTACACAGCAGACAGAGGCAGGGATGTCCCAGGGTACCGGCATTCAGAGGGATTTTGGAGCCCAGGACTCTGCTGAAACCCAGGCCAACGATGTGCCCCTGGGTCTGGTTATCCCAGAGCTGTTGGGAAAGAGTCACGAGCATCAGACAGCATCCCTTCTCGGACTGCAAGGCTGACTGCACTAGTCCCAGCACCTTCTGTCCAAGGAGACAATGCTGTAACTCCAATACAATCAAACTAACAATGTGAGGGAGGAATAGGAGTGCACTCCACGGTAGGGACCTCTGCTCCATGGTTCACCTCATGACCTCCATGGTGCAGGACTTCAACGGCATTGTGCAGGCATTAGTGAGAATCGACGAGTGTTAAGGCCAGAGGATGGTGCGATTTCTGGATCTCACTCCAGCTGCCGCTATATCTCACGGAGGATCCCAGGGACTCCTGGGTTCCCAAAGGCAGGGGGATAAGCAGGAGCGCAGGCAGGGACCTTCAATTCAGGATACCCTGGAGGTGTCCTGCCCACCTGACATCCACCTCACTGTGAGCGAGACACCTCTACCCTCGTACACTGAGGAGGGCAGCATTGCAACACCCATGCAGCCCGATAGCGGGCTGGGACCCTCAAGGTCTAGGCCCCCCTTGGGACACCTGCCAAGGGAATTTCAGGCAGCAGGACGTGAAAGTAAGCAGGTGCCTCAACCTCAGTTGTGGATCCTGGGGATACACCTAGAGGTAGCGGGATGTGAGAAAGAGTAAGGAACTATAGACAACTAGTGGACACAGGTAAACCTGGGCACTAGTAGACATAAGTCACAATTGTAATATGGCATTTATGTTAAAATCACTTTGTTCACCAATACAGACACTCCATGATGTCATGTCATGGTGCGATGCCCCGCAAACCCCTGTGCACACTCGGTGCTTCATCCCTGTGGAGTGTGGGAATGGCAGCACTATGTCCCTCCCACACTGACAATGCAGTAACGACACACCACTGCTGGCACAGACCTCCCAATACCCACCCCCACTCACGCCTCTGATGTCTGCCAGTACTTTCTAGTGATGAGGATGCCAAGGACTGAAACTGTGTTGAGGGCCTGTTCATCTTGTACATAGGTGGAGAAAAGCACCAGGACCTCAGAGAAGGCAGTAGTTGCTGAGATTTGTCATCCAGCATTTCTGGCGCCCATTCATTGGTAGGTTACTTTCATCTCTCTCTCAGGCAGGAGACTGACACTTTGCAGAGGATGAGAGGAGCATCGTTCTGTCCTCACTGCAAGTCATCATCATTCTCCTGCAGCGTCTGGCAATTGATTTAGTGTACTGCGCATGAAGGTAGCCACCATCACGATGACCTCCTGCAGGCATCTCAGTAGTAAGGTCTCTCCCATGGTGAGAACAGTCTTCACAACCTAGTCCTGGATGTCGGCAAATCAAGTGTCAAAGAGGCTCCCGTAGCCCTTTGGCCCATAAGGGCCTTGGCTATCGCCTAACGTCCTACCTCCTTCTCCTCCATGGGTTGCCCCATGCTCCCCTCCTCGACATCCGCCTCATCTGAGGAGATAGGGGGCTCCTCCATGTCCTCCTGGCTCAGCTATTCTCCGCACTGTAGTACCTGTTTGTGAAGAGTGCAGCAGACAACTATGATGGGCTCCTTACAACCGGTCCAGCCGCTGGAACTGCATCTTGTGCAGTCCAATCATCTGCTTAACCACTGCATGCATTGAAGACTCTTATTACAACAAGTCTGAGTGGGTGTTTGTGGATTCTGCATTGACATCATCAGCCACCTTCTGAGTGGGTATCTTTTGTCCCTAATGATCCATCCCTCCAGTCACTGCTTTCTCTCAAAAATTGGGATCTGTAACTATCATGGATGCTCCCTGGAAATGGGCACCTACCTGCATGTATGCATCGCATGGTTACAGAGAATCTGAAAATTGAGGGAGTGGAATAATTTGTGATTCAAGAGTGGCACCCCATGTTGCCATGGGGAGCATAGAGCCACGTGAGTGCAATCGATGACACTCTGCACCTGGGGCATGCCTACTATGCGGGTAAAGCTCATGGCTTTGGCATTGTGACTCGTCTGGTCCTGGTCCAAGTTGATGTACATGTGGGTCCTCAAACTAACTCATCTGTGACCTCCCTCGTGCACTTGTGCACTGCTGACTGAGAAAAGCGCACAGGCCATGATGCAGCCCTGAAACAGGCCGCTGGCATAGAGGTAGAGTGGCAGTAATTGTCAGGGTCACAGGCAATAGGTAACCTCCCAGTCCATGTGGTGGCAACTCTTGCATCACCTGGCATAGGTGGTCCACCATCCCCCGGGACAGACGCAGTCTTCTCCTACTGGAAGTAGGACGTTGTACGCTGGAATACCCATGGCCTATAGTGTCTCCTCTGAGGCTCCGCCATTTGTTCCCTTGTTCCTGGAGTATCAATGGGCTCTGCCTCCCCCTCCTCAGCTTTGGTGGGCTGCATGCTGTGGCACGTTGATGTTGCTGCTGCTGCTTGATAGGAATAAAAAAAATAGCCAGCTCAACAGGCTCAGTGATTCTCCAGATTCAAAAACTGGAAGGAAAAGAACATTAAAGTGAGTGATGAGGTGTCCTGACAATACCCTGACCCGCAGGCCTCTCAGGATCTGAGATATCCATCCATGCGTATCCCCCGATGAGAGCACCTTTCCACTAAGCCTCACTCCATTTCCTATCACACAACAGCTATTTCCTCATAGTTGTCCCACTCAACCCTCAACCTCATGGGGGATAAAGACATTACCCCATTTCATCCCTTGAACGGGGAGACTGATGAATTACTTCGCCATAATGCTTTGTACTGGGGGCCACATCCGTGGCACCTCTTTGTTATGTAGATTTAACCATGAGTCTTGGAGTTCAATGCTTCGGGGCTAGCCTTTCAGAGTGTTAAAAATGGACATCCATACACTAATGTATTGAATTGCTGACTAAATTAGCACAATTGACTCATCAAGGAAGTGTCAGGGAGCTGATTAGGCAATTGGCTCCCCCTTGTGTCAGATAATGGGCGGCACTGTAGCACAGTGGTTCACACTGTTGCTTCATGTCCAGGGTCCCAGGTTCGATTCCTGGCTTGGGAATTTGTGCGGTGTCTACTCATTCACCCCGTGTATGCGTGGGTTTCCTCCGGGTACTCCGGTTTCCTCCCACAGTCCAAAGATGTGCAGGTTAGGTGGATTGGCCATGATAAATTGCCCTTAGTGTCCAAAAAAGGTTAGGTGTAAGTTACTGGGTTACCGGCGATAGGGTGGAGGTGTGGGCTTAAGTAGGGTGCTCTCTCCAAGGGATGATGCAGACTCGATGGGCCGAATGCCCCCCTTCTGCACTGTAAATTCTATGAGACACACCCAAATCATGTGAAGACTGCAATTAGCATGTCAACTTCATTCTTAGTGGGCACTCTCATTTCTCAGTTCTCATGGGTTGTGGATTAAATAAGCCTTCCAACTTGAACAGCCAGCCATCCAGAGACTAATCCCTTGAACTTCCATATAATTCTGCCCTCTGGCTTGATTCTGCTGCCTGAGTGTGGGAGTTCATTCTCACTGCAATCATCCTCCCTCCTGTGTGAAGGTCTTCAGGCCTCATGAAACTGGAAATGACCCTTTATCCCCCACTCTGCCTCTTCAGCCTGACATCTCATGGCAGTCCACCCAAGAATTTTATAGTTGCCCCCTGTGGGGACCCTATGGATTCACCTGCTCTCACCAACTTTCCAGCTGCCACTCTGGAAGGGCAATCCCTCATGCTGATATTGCTCCAAGGCCAACAGACAGGACTGGGGAAGTGCTGTCTCCATGCCAGCCACCTAGAATCTCATAGACACTTCGAGCTGCCAAGGCCTGCGAGTGACCCTTCCCTCCCCGAGATGCCAATATAGAACCACCCACATCCCCTGGCGCTGTTAAACATATCTGGGTCCTCTCTGCTGCCCCTTCTGCTACCACCACCCTGGATGGTAATGGCGACCGAACACTCATCTACAATATCTCCTTCAGTGGTGTGGTCATCAGGTTCTCCTTTTCATACAGTTGTGTAAATTGCGCTGGTGTGATGCCATACCAATGAAAATTCATTGAGGGAGGAAATCCCGGTGGGAGGACTCACTCATGATATTATAATGTATTAAAATGAGGTTACCGGCCTTCTGTGGCATTTTTCTTGGCATCTCAATGTTTGTTAGGGTTTAACTTCATTTTGGCTCGTCTCCTGAACCAAACTAAAATTAATCTGAGAGAGGAATGTTGCTGGAGTCACATTAATTGGCAGTCCTGAACGAAAGCTCCTTTACAGACAGAAGGCTGGAGGTTAAGCTCTCAACTTCTGGTCTAGTAGGGAAACAAAAGTCCAGGTGGGCACACATTTGGATTCAGTTGGTAAGAACTGTAGAGAGGGTTAGGTAGGCAAGACTTTGACCAATCCATCTTCAAAAGAGAGCCAACAAGGTTTTGCTTAATAGGATAGGATGAACAAAGAACAAAGAAAATTACAGCACAGGAACAGGCCCTTCGGCCCTCCCAGCCTGCGCCGATCCAGATCCTTTATCTAAACCTGTTGCCTATTTTCCAAGGTCTACTTCTCTCTGTTCCCCACCCGTTCATATATCTGTCCAGATGCATCTTAAATGATGCTATCGTGCCCGCCTCTACCACCTCCGCTGGCAAAGTGTTGCAGGCACCCACCACCCTCTGCGTAAAAAAATTTCCACGCACATCTCCCTTAAACTTTTCCCTTCTCACCTTGAAATCGTGACCCCTTGTAATTGACACCCCCACTCTTGGAAAAAGCTTGTTGCTATCCTCCCTGTCCATACCTCCCAAAGAATATAGAAAGGTATAGAAGGATACGGCACAAGGAAGTGCTGAGGGTTTTGGCAAAGGTTGGTATCATGACCAGTACAGGCTTGGAGGGCCGAAGGGCCTGTTCCTGTGCTGTATTGTTCTTTGTTTGTTAAGTCTGTGAAAATGCTGTGCCTATTTGTAAACACAGTGTGGTGTGTTTTAAAAATATGATGAAGATAAAGAAGGATGAGATTTGCTCTAATGATAACACTTTATGATTGTAAAGCAAAGTAGCTTTAATGATCTGCATCTGGCACTGGTTTACTACAGTGTTCATCACTCTCAATCTTTTGGGCGATTGGAGAAGCACATGCCAAAACATTTCTGTGGAGTTTTGGAAACCAGTCTATGCTGTAAGGAGACCTAATTATCATACCACTGTCTATCATACATCTAGATATTGGGTGCTCGAAGTAAACTGAGGATAATGATGTGGGATCTATTTATGAGAGAGACAGGTGACACTTGACCCGATAGACTATATGGGCGAGACCCAACATTTGTAACAACATCTAAAAGATCTATCTTTTGTACGGAGTGTGTAAAACCCACATAATACTCCAGACTTTTATCACTACAACTTGTTGTTTTTTTTGTATGGTAACATGTTATTATGATTCTACAATTATCTAGGTTAGCCTCATACTACCTTGTGAGACTCAAGTTAGTAGGCAAAGCCCCAGAACATGAAAATGTTACTCCTAATTCTATGTTAATTGCTATTAGAATGGTTTGGTGCAGGAAATGAAGAAAATGTGTCAACTGCTGCAGAAGGGAATGGTCTTCTGTGATTAGTGATTGGATTGGAAGGAGGTGCAGTGGCGTAGTGGTATTGTCGCTGGTCGAGTAATCCAGAGACATAGTGTAATACTGTGGGAACCTGAGTTCAAATCCTGTCGGGGCAGATGGTGGAATTTGAATTCAATAAAAAAAATCCGACCATGAAACCATTGTCAATTGTTGTAAAAATCCATCTGGCTCACTAATGTCCTTTAGGGAAGGAAATCTGTCATCCTTACCTGGTCTGGCCTACGTGTGACTCCAGAATCAGCGATCTGGTTGACTCTTAAATTCCCTCAGATATGGGCAATAAATGCTGCCCAGCCAGCGATGCCATAAACCATAAAAACGAATAAAGAAAAAAAAACTTAGCTAAACTGTATCTGAAATATGGCTTTTCCAACTAACATTGATGATGTGGTTAAAATTTATAAGCTAATGTTTTCTTTTAAGTGCATCAAAGAACAAATACAGGAACAGGTCCTCCAGCCCTCCAAGCCTGCGCCGACCATGGTACCTGCCTAAACTAAAACCGTCTGCACTTATGGAGTCTGTATCCTTCTATTCCCACCCTATTCATATATTTGTCTAAATGCCCCTTAAATGCTGCTATCGTACCTGCTCCCACCACCTCCCCAGGCAGCGCTTTTGAAATATTTACCACCCTCAGTGTAAAAAAATTGACTTGCTTATGTGTTCTAAATTTTTCCCCATGCACTTTAAACCTATATCCCCTAGTACTTGACTCTCCTACCCAAGAAAAGAGCATCTGACTATCCATCCTGTCCATGCCACTCATAATCTTGTAGACCTCTATCAGGTTGCCTCTCAACCTCCGTCGTTCCAGTGAACAGACCGAGTTTCTCTAACCTCTCCTCATAGCTAATGCCCTCCATACCAGGCAACATCCTTGTTCTAAATTGCTTCTGTACCCTCTCCAAAGCATCCATATCCGTCTGGTAGTATGGCGACCAGAATTATACACAATATTACAAATGAGGCCGAACTAAGGTCCTGTACAGCTGCAACATGACTTGCCAATTTTTATATTCAATGCCCCGACCGATGCAGGTCAGCACGCCGTATGCATTCTTGACCACCTTATCTACATATGTTGCCACTTTCAGTGATGGGTGGACATGCACGCCCATGTCTCTCTGCCTGTCAATACTCGTAAGAGTTCTACCATTTACTTTGTAATTCTGACATGCATTGGACCTTCCAAAGTGTATTACTTCACACTTGTCCGGATTAAACTCCATCTGCCATTTCTCCGCCCAAGGTTCCTGCTAGTTTATATCCTGCTGTATAATCTGACAATCCTCTTCACTATCCGTAACTCCACCAATTTTTGTGTCGTCTGCAAGTTCTACCAGCTATATTTTCTTCCAAATCATTTATATACACTACGAACAATAAAAGTCCCAGAACTGATCCCTGTGGAACACCGCTAGTCACAGCCTTCCATTCAGAAAAGCACCCATCTACTGCTTCTGTGCCCAAGACAGTTTTGTATCCAACTTGCCAGCTCTTCTCTGATCCCATGTGACTTCACCATTTCTAACACTGCTGTCTTTCCTTCTTAATGCTAATTTATAACTTGGTAGCAATAGAAGTATGTGATTCTTATTTCTGATTTTTTTCCTTTCTCTTTTGTCTTAATGACAACACCATATTTTACGATTGTGGTTTGAAAGTCAAGAACATTTCTCTAATTCATATCTCTTCAAATTGTTGATATTTTTAAATCATCCTCTGCTCAATACATTTTTCTTCTTCGACGTTGTCTCAATTTAATCTAGCCTTCTCTGTGGCTCAGGAAATAGAAACACCACTTTTATAACCTGTGACTATATGGTTCATTCTAGGTAGTGATATTTTTCACTAGTTGCTAACATCTAACTTAAAAGACTTTTTAACGCGTTTAGTAATCAATCAAATCCAGTCTGTATTCTTCCTTCAGGCACACAAGCTGGGGTTTAACTTAACTAATGCAAGTCTGTGTAATTCACAACATTGGTAACTTTGTTATGTGCTGCTTCCATATGGTGTAAGCAGTGATCTGTTAAATGAGAAAATAAAATTCCATTTCATCTTTTGTTAAACGATTTATGTTTTTTGCTTTGAAAATGGTAGAATTTGCTCCATCTATAAACATATGTTAAATTACATAATTGTTAGGAAAGTAAAGGTAGTTTTCAAGGATTTATATTTGTAATGTTTACTATAAGATATAGTTTTAAGTGGTTTTAATTTAATGTTTCTGTGCATGGAAGGGTAAAACCTATAGTTATATTCATACTGACAAACGAAATGAAAATCGCTTATTGTCACAAGTAGGCTACAAAGCCCCTGGTTGCCACATTCCGACGCCTGTTCGGGGAGGCTGGTACAGGAATTGAATCCGTGCTCCTGGCCTGCCTTGGTCTGCTTTAAAAGCCAGCTATTTAGCCCTGTGCTAAACCAGCCCCTGGATTAAAATGTTAGTAGGCGTGGGAGTTGGTTCAGTTTCAACTGTGATTCTATTGTGCTTAGAGAGGGCTACAGTGAGAAGGACTAAAAAAAGGATAAGCATCTGGGTGTTGCTTAGCAACTAGGGTCTTGTAAGGTAGAGGGGCTTTTAAGTTGTAGTTTAACTAACTTGTGTTTGTGATAGATAGTGAGAGAGAAGACAGTTCTCACGGAGAACTCTCATGTGACAATCATCTGGGGGGTTTCTCAGGAAATATCCACAAACATTCACTTGGGGTTCAGAATGAAGCATATATTCGACGATAGTCATCTTAAGTGCTTAAAAGGAACTATGCATGAATGAGACTGTTGAAAATTAAGATGTACTTTACATAGATAGATAAATACATAGAAGATAGGAGCAGGAAGAGGCCTCCTGGGCCTTCGAGCCTGCTCCGTCATTTATTATGATCATGGCTTATCATCCAACTCAATAGCCAAATTCTGCTTTCTCCTCATAGTCTTTGATCCCATTCACCCCAAATGCTATATTTAGCCACCTCTTGAATATATTCAATGATTTAGCATCAACTACTTCCTGTGGTAATGAATTCCACAGGCTCACCACTTTGGGTGAAGAAATATCTCCTCATCTCTTTCCAAAATTGTATACCCTGAATCCTCAGACTATGGACGCCTTGTTCTGGACATACCCACCACTGGGAACATCTTCCCTGCATCTACCCTGTCTCGTCCTGTTAGAATTTTATAAGTCTCTATGAGACCCTCCCTCATTCTTCTGAACTCCAGAGAGAACAATCCATCAGATAAACCTCTTTTAATCTTTATTTGGTGGTACTATCACCTATTGTTAGAATATGTGTCATCACGGTAGCATAGTGGTTAGCACAGTTGCTCCACAGCTCCAGGGTCCCAGGATCGATTTCCGGCTTGGGTCACTGTCTGTGCGGGGTCTGCATGTTTTCCCCGTGTCTGCACGTGTTTCCTCCGGGTGCTCCGGTTTCCTCCCACAGTCCAAAAATGTGCAGGTTAGGTGGATTGGCCATGCTAAATTGCCCTTAGTGTCCAAAAAGGTTAGGTTACTGGGTTACGGAGATAGGGTGGAGACATGGGCTTGAGTAGGGTGCTCTTTCCAAGGGCTGGTGCAGACTCGATAGGCCGAATGGCCTCCTTCTGCATTGTAAATTCTATGATTCTAGTCAGTCTCTCCTCATATGACAGTCCCACCATCCCTGGAATCAGTCTGGTAAACCTTCACTGCACTACCTCGAGAGCAAGAACATCCTTCCTCAGAAAAGGAGACCAAAACTGCACACAATATTCTGGGTGTGGCCTCACCAAGGCCCTGTATAATTGCAGCAACACATCCCTGCTTTGTAATCCATGTTATTCCTAAAACGTAGGCGAGATTCTCTGATTGCCGATTCCAAAATTGCTTTCGGCGGTTGCCTGAAGAATCCTTTTTTACACCGAAATCGGGGGCTGGTGCTGTTTTTTGAATGTTTGTACCCCTCAAAAATGGCGCACTCGTCACCTGAGGCTCTCCCCCGATGCTCTGCTCCCTATGGGCCGACTTCCCGAGGGCGTGGGACACTTGTCCTCTCAACTTTTTAAAAATAAATTTGGAGTAGCCGCAATTATATTTTTTTCCCAATTAAGGGGTAATTTAACATGGCCAATCCACCTACACTGCACATCTTTGGGTTGTGGGGGTGAAACCCACACAGACACGGGGAGAATGTGCAAACTTCACATGGACAGTGACCCAGGGCCGGGATTCGAACCCGGGTCCTCAACACCGCAGTCCCAGTGCTAACCAATGCGGCATGTGCTGCCCATCCTCTCAACTTTTGTGAACCTGGCTTGGCGGCAGCGGACTGTGTCCAGTACCGCCACGGTTGGGTGGGGGGGTGGGGGGGAGGGAGGCGTTCCGCTGGCAGGGGGGGGTCTTCGGCAGGGGCTGGGGGGACTGTTGAGGGGGTGGTCCAGGGGTGGAAAGGGGGGGGGTTTACAGGGGGGCAGTATTTGGCAGGCCAGGTCTGCGCATGGCCAGCTCCATGTTGTACGATGCAGGCCACCCCTGTGCGCATGCGCAGCCACGGACCCGGCCATTCTGTGTCCGTATTGACATGTAAAGCCAGGGGCTTTACGTGGCTCGGCTGCTAGCCCCCCACCGGGAGAAGCATCGGTGCAGGGGCTCCGCCGACCTTTTGGTCATAAGACCAGACACATCCTCCGGACATAGCCGCAGAATCGGAGAATCTAGCTACCTGTGTGTAATTGTTAAGCTAACAGGGGAATAAAGGCAAATTGTATCATAATCCATTTTTCATATTTAATAAATGATTCTTCTTGTTGTTAAAACTAATTAGTAGTGGGACCTCTGGTGACCACATGTAGGGGAAGGTCATAAGGCCCCTGTCAGGCTCCTTGTTGTTTAGTCGATTTTGCTCGGTTCCTGGGGAATTTGGTGGACAAACCCGACCCATCTAATTGTCTTTGACAAAAGAATGTTTAAAGTCGCAGAAAAGGCTATTGGAAAGAAGGGTACGACTGGTAGTCCTTCGACGGAGCCAGAGAGTAAAGCTCACTGGGAGGAAAGATAGTGAAGGAACCTCCGCGGGTGTGACCTCGCCTATCACAGTGGAAACACTGACTTGGGTAATGGCACACAAATTATCAAAAGGCCTATTCAGGAGGCGTTGAGCTGGGTGAGGGAGAAATTGGGAAGGACTTCAGAAACCGTGAAAGAACGTGGGGAGATGCTGAAGGGTGCGGAAGGGATCTTATCGTGGCACAGTGACCAAACTGCTTAACTGGAAACAGACGCTGATGGTGAAGACGAGAAATAAGGCTCTGAGGGTGAACAGCAAAACCTGGAGAACAGGTCGAGGAGACAGAACCTCAGGATTGTGGGGTTGACAGAGTGATTGGAGGGCCTGAGGCCAACCAAGTATTTTTCCCAGATGTTCGCGAAGTTGTGTGGGTGGGGTGGGGGAATGTAAGGGTGTCCCCTCCTGAGCTGGATAAGATCCACCAAACACTCCCACAGAGACCTCGAGCGAATGAGCCACAATGGCTGATGATAGTTGATTTTCACGGCTTCCAGAAGTAACAACGAGTCCCGAAATGGGCCAAAAAGGACCAGGACATGAGCTGGGAAGGAAGCAACACCTAAATTTATCACAATGTCGGGGCAGAGTTAGCAAAGAGGCATGCATGCTTTAATAGGGCAAAGTGGAGAGTCTGTTTCCCAGGGGAGAGGGTTGCGGTGGATTAGGAAGGTAGGCATGTGACAGTCACTGGGACAATGGAAGGTAAGTCAGTGGTGCTGGTGAACGTATATTCCCCGAATTGGGACGATGTAACATGTATGAGAAGAATGCTGTGGAGATGCCGGCATTGGACTGGAGTGAGCACAGTAAGAAGTCTTACAACACCAGGTTAAAGTCCAAGAGGTTTGTTTCAAACACTAGCTTTTGGAGCACTGCTCCATCCTCAGGTGAATGAAGAGGTATGTTCCAGAAACATAGATATAGGCAAAGTCAAAGATGCAAGACAATGCTTTGAATGCGAGCATTTGCAGGTAATTAAGTCTTTACAGATCCAGAGATAGGAGTAACCCATAAGACCATAAGACCATAAGACATAGGAGTGGAAGTAAGGCCATTCGGCCCATCGAGTCCACTCCACCATTCAATCATGGTTGATTTCAACTCCATTTACCCGCTCTCTCTCCATAGCCCTTAATTCCTCGAGAAATCAAGAATTTATCAATTTCTGTCTTAAAGACACTCAATGTCCCGGCCTCCACCGCCCTCTGTGGCAATGAATTCCACAGACCTACCACTCTCTGGCTGAAGAAATTTCTCCTCATCTCTGTTCTAAAGTGACTCCCTTTTATTCTAAGGCTGTGCCCCCGCGTCCTAGTCTCCCCTGCTAATGGAAACAACTTCCCTACGTCCATCCTATCCAAGCCATTCATTATCTTGTACGTTTCTATTAGATCTCCCCTCAACCTCCTAAACTCCAATGAATATAATCCCACGATCCTCAGACGTTCATCGTATGTTAGGCCTACCATTCCTGGGATCATCCATGTGAATCTCCGCTGGACCCGCTCCAGTGCCAGTATGTCCTTCCTGAGGTATGGGGCCCAAAATTGCTCACAGTATTCTAAATGGGGCCTAACTAGTGCTTTATAAAGCCTCAGAAGTACATCCCTGCTTTTATATTCCAAGCCTCTTGAGATAAATGACAACATTACATTTGCTTTCTTAATTACGGACTCAACCTGCAAGTTTACCTTTAGAGAATCCTGGACTAGGACTCCCAAGTCCCTTTGCACTTTAGTATTATGAATTTTGTCACCGTTTAGAAAATAGTCCATGCACTTGCCCACGTTGAATTTCATCAGCCACTTCTTGGACCATTCTCCTAAACTGTCTAAATCTTTCTGCAGCCTCCCCACCTCCTCAATACTACCTGCCCCTCCACCTATCTTTGTATCATCGGCAAACTTGGCCAGAATGCCCCCAGTCCCGTCATCTAGATCGTTAATATATAAAGAGAACAGCTGTGGCCCCAACACTGAACCCTGCGGGACACTACTTGTCACCGGTTGCCATTCCGAAAAAGAACCTTTTATCCCAACTCTCTGCCTTCTGTCTGACAGCCAATCGTCAATCCATGTTAGTACCTTGCCTCGAATACCATGGGCCCTTATTTTACTCAGCAGTCTCCCGTGAGGCACCTTGTCAAAGGCCTTTTGGAAGTCAAGATAGATAACATCCATTGGCTCTCCTTGGTCTAACCTATTTGTTATCTCTTCAAAGAACTCTAACAGGTTTGTCAGGCACGACCTCCCCTTACTAAATCCATGCTGACTTGTCCTAATCCGACCCTGCACTTCCAAGAATTTAGAAATCTCATCCTTAACGATGGATTCTAGAATTTTGCCAACAACCGAGGTTAGGCTAATTGGCCTATAATTTTCCATCTTTTTTCTTGTTCCCTTCTTGAACAGGGGGGTTACAACAGCGATTTTCCAATCCTCTGGGACTTTCCCTGATTCCAGTGACTTTTGAAAGATCATAACTAACGCCTCCACTATTTCTTCAGCTATCTCCTTTAGAACTCTAGGATGTAGCCCATCTGGGCCCGGAGATTTATCAATTTTCAGACCTTTTAGTTTCTCTAGCACCTTCTCCTTTGTGATGGCAACCATATTCAACTCTGCCCCCTGACTTTCCTGAATTGTTGGGATATTACTCATGTCTTCTACTGTGAAGACTGACGCAAAGTACTTATTAAGTTCCTCAGCTATTTCCTTGTCTCCCATCACTAGATTACCAGCGTCATTTTGGAGCGGCCCAATGTCTACTTTTGCCTCCCGTTTGTTTTTAATGTATTTAAAGAAACTTTTACTATCATTCCTAATGTTACTGGCTAGCCTACCTTCATATTTGATCCTCTCCTTCCTTATTTCTCTCTTTGTTATCCTCTGTTTGTTTTTGTAGCCTTCCCAATCTTCTGACTTCCCACTACTCTTTGCCACATTATAGGCTCTCTCTTTTGCCTTGATGCATTCCCTGACTTCCTTTGTCAGCCATGGCTGCCTAATCCTCCCTCTGATAACCTTTCTTTTCTTTGGGATGAACCTCTGCACTGTGTCCTCAATTACTCCCAGAAACTCCTGCCATTGCTGTTCTACTGTCTTTCCCACTAGGCTCTGCTTCCAGTCGATTTTCGTCAGTTCCTCCCTCATGCGCCTGTAATTACCTTTATTTAACTGTAAAACCTTTACATCTGATTCTACCTTCTTTCTTTCAAATTGCAGACTGAATTCTACCATATTATGATCACTGCTTCCTAAGTGTTCCCTTACTTTAAGGTCTTTTATCAATTCTGGCTCATTACATAACACTAAGTCCAGAATAGCCTGTTCCCTCGTGGGCTCCATCACAAGCTGTTCCAAAAAGCCATCCTGTAAACATTCAATGAATTCCCTTTCTTTGGGTCCACTGGCAACATTATTTACCCAGTCCACCTGCATATTGAAGTCCCCCATGATCACTGTGACCTTGCCTTTCTGACATGCCCTTTCTATTTCGTGGTGCATTTTGTGCCCCTGGTCCTGACCACTGTCAGGAGGCCTGTACATAACTCCCATTATGGTTTTTTTTGCCTTTGTGGTTCCTCAACTCTACCCACACAGACTCCACACTGTCTGACCCTATGTCGTTTAGTGCTATTGATTTAATTTCATTTCTAATTAACAAGGCAACCCCGCCCCCTCTACCCACCTCTCTGTCTTTTCGATAGGTTGTAAATCCCTGGATGTTTAACTGCCAGTCCTGAACCCCCTGCAATCACGTCTCTGTGATGCCTACCACATCATACCTGCCAGTCACAATCTGGGCCACAAGCTCATCTACCTTGTTCCGTACACTGCGGGCATTTAAATATAGCACCTTTAATTCCCTATTGACTGTCCCTTTTTGTTTTCTTAGTGTGGTGGACCTTGGTTTACTGAGCCTTTCCATACACTGTTAAAGAGGTGTGAATTGTCTCAAGCCAGGACAGTTGGTAGAATTTCGCAAGCCCAGGGCAGATGGTGGGGGATGAATGAAATGCGACATGAATCCAAGGTCCCGGTTGAGGCCGTACTCATGTGTGTGGAACTTGGCTATAAGTTTCTGCTCGGGTATTTTGGTTTGTTTGTATTTTGGCGCCTTGGAGAATGCTTACCCGGAGATCAGAGGCTGAATGCCCTTGACTGTCGAAGTGTTCTCCGACCAGGAACATTTGTCGCGCGATGTCCGCTTATCCATTGTCGCAGCGTCTGCATGGTCTCGCCAATGTACCACGCTTCAGGACATCCTTTCCTGCAGCGTATGAGGTAGACAACGTTGGCAGAGTCGCGCGAGTATGTACCGCGTACCTGGTGGGTGGTATCCTCACATGTAATGGTGGTATCCATGTCGATGATCTGGCACATCTTGCAGAGATTACCATTGCAGGGTTGTGTGGTGTCGTGGTCGTGGAAGGCTGGGTAGTTTGCTGCAAACAATGGTTTGTTTGAGGTTGCGCAGTTGTTTGAAGGCAAGTAGTGGGTAGTGGGCGTGTAGGGATGACCTTGGCAAGATGTTCATCTTCATTGATGACGTGTTGAAGGCTGCGAAGAAGATGTTGTAGTTTCTCCGCTCCGGGGAGGTACTGGACGACGAAGGGTACTCTGTCGGTTGTGTCCCCTGTTTGTCTTCTGAGGAGGTCGGTGCGGTTATTTGCTGTGGCGCGTTGGAACTGTCGATTGATGAGTCAAGCACCATATCCCATTCATACGAGGGCATCTTTCAGCGTCTGCAGATGTCTGTTACGCTCCTCCTCGCCTGAGCAGATCCTGTGTATACGGAGGTCTTGTCCATAGGGGATGGCTTCTTTAATGTGTTTAGGGTGGAAGCTGGAGAAGTGCAGAATCGTGAGGTTATCCATGACCTTGCGGTAAAGCAAAGTGCTGAGGTGACCATCCTTGATGGAGATGAGTGCGTCCAAGAATGCAACTGATTTTGGAGAGTAGTCCATGGTGAGTCTGATGGTGGGATGGAACTTATTGATGTCATCGTGTAGTCGTTTCAGTGATTCTTCGCCGTGGGTCCAAAGGAAAAAAATGTCATTGATGTATCTGGTGTGTAACGTCGGTTGAAGGTCCTGTGCGGTGAGGAGGCCTTGTTCAATCTTGTGCATGAAGATGTTGGCATATTGAGGTGCGAATTTGGTCCCCATGGCTGTTCCGTGCATCAGGATGAAGAACGTGTTGTTGAAGGTGAAGACATTGTGATCCAGAATGAAGCGGATGAGTTGCAGAATTGCATCTGGTGATTGGCAGTTGTCGGTGTTGAGGACCGAGGCTGTTGCAGCAATGCCATCTTCATGGGGGTTGCTGGTGTAGAGTGCCGAGATGTCCATTCCTAAAGGAATGTTCCTGGTTCAACTGGTCCATGGGTGCTGAGTTTCTGTAGGAAGTCCATCGTGTCGCAACAGAAGGTGGGCGTTCCTTGCACAATGGGTTTCAAGATGCCCTCGATATAGCCAGAGAGGTTCTCACACAGGGTCCCATTGCCTGATATGATAGGACGGCCTGGTGTGTTGGCTTTGTTTATTTTCGGGAGGCATTGAGATCTCCAACGCGGGGAGTACTTGGGATGAGAGCACGTTGGGTGCTCTGAAGGTCTAGATCCAAGGTCTTGATCAGTCTGTTGAGTTGGCGGGTGTGTTCCTTGAATGAAAATGAAATTAAAATCGCTTATTGTCATGAGTAGGCTTCAATTAAGTTACTGTGAGAAGCCCCTAGTCGCCACATTCCGGCACCTGTCCGGAGAGGCTGGTACGGGAATCGAACCGTGCTGCTGGCCTGCTTGGTCTGCTTTAAAAGCCAGTGATTTAGCCCAGTGAGCTAAACCATCCCCTAGTGAGCTAAACCAGCCCCTAAAATCAAATTAGAGAATGTTGGTCGGATCTGCGGGTAACTGTCTGTAGTGTTCCTGGTTGTTGAGTTGTTGATATACTTCTTTGCAGTAGTCCGTTCTGTTCAGCAAGATGGTGGGCTCTCCTTTGTCTGCTGGTTTGATGACAATATTGAGGTTGGTCTTGAGAGCACGGATGGCGTTGTGTTGTGCTTGGGTGATATTCGGGGCTGTGTTGTGAATGAATCTAACATTGACGTGACTCCTGATGGCTTGAGCATACATGTCGAGTCTAGGGCAGCGGCCTTCATGAGGGGTCCAATTCGACTCTTTCCTCTTTGATTGCCACACCGCAGATCTATCGGTCTGCTGTTCCGGTTCATTGGTTGACTCATTGGGTTCACTGTCGGCCTCTTGTGGTGTGTGGAAGAACTCCTGGAGCCTTATTCGCCTGACAAATTCATCCATGTCTGCCACTAGACTGATGGGGTCCATTTTGCTCGTGGTGCAGTAATTGGGCCCTCTGCTGAGGACTTCGATTTTATCTGGTTGAAGGGTGTAGCCTGACAAGTTTTTTTTAAAAATAATTTTTATTGGAATTTTTTACAGAAAATATAACAACAAACAATGAAAAGCAACAATAAAACACCATTATGACTGTAACACCCCAAGACCGTATCAACCCACGTATCACACCCGCCCCCACCCCCCCAAACCCAGTAAACAACAAGAGAACTTAAAAATAAATTAAAATTAAATAAGCAAACATAGTCAACGTTCCCCCCCCCCCCGCCCCCCGGGTTGCTGCTGCTGCTGACCCAGTACCCTATCGTTGAGCCAGAAAGTCGAGGAAAGGTTGCCACCGCCTAAAGAACCCTTGTACCGATCCTCTCAGGGCGAATTTGACCTTCTCTAGCTTAATAAAACCTGCCATGTCATTGATCCAGGTCTCCACACTTGGGGGTCTCGCATCCTTCCACTTTAGCAAGATCCTCCGCCAGGCCACTAGGGACGCAAAGGCCAGCACACCGGCCTCTTTCTCCTCCTGCACTCCCGGCTCCACCCCAACCCCAAAAATCGCGAGTCCCCAGCCTGGCTTGACCCTGGATCCCACCACCCTCGACACCGTCCTTGCCACCCCTTCCAGAACTCCTCCAGTGCCGGGCATGCCCAGAACATATGGGCATGGTTCGCTGGACTCCCCGAACATCTGACACACCTGTCTTCGCCCCCAAAGAACTTACTCATACTAGACCCGGACATGTGGGCCCGGTGCAGCACCTTGAATTGGATGAGGCTAAGCCGCGCACATGAGGAGGAAGAGTTAACCCTCTCCAGGGCATCCGCCCATGTCCCATCCTCGATCTGCTCCCCCAGCTCCCCCTCCCACTTAGCCTTTAGCTCCTCTACTGACGCCTCCTCCACCTCCTGCATTACCTTGTAGATATCAGATATCTTCCCCTCCCCGACCCAGACGCCCGAAAGCACTCTGTCACTCACCCCCCTCGGGGGAAGCGAAGGGAATCCCTCCACCTGCCGCCTAGCAAACGCCTTTACCTGCAGATACCTGAACATGTTCCCCGGGGGAGCCCAAATTTCTCCTCCAACTCCCCCAGGCTCGCAAACCTCCCATCAATGAACAGGTCCCTCAGCTGTCTGATGCCCGCTCTGTGCCAACCCTGGAATCCCCCATCAATGTTCCCCGGGACGAACCGATGCTTCCCCCTTAACGGAGCCTCCATCGAGTCCCCCACTTCCCCCCTATGTCGCCTCCACTGCCCCCAAATCTTGAGTGTAGCCGCCACCACCGGACTCGTGGTATACCTCGTAGGAGGGAGCGGCAACGGCGCTGTTACCAGGGCCCCCAGGCTTGTGCCTCCACAGGACGCCATCTCCAACCTTTTCCATGCTGCCCCCTCCCCCTCCATCACCCACTTGCGCACCATCGACACATTGGCCGCCCAATAATACCCCGAGAGATTGGGTAATGCCAGCCCCCCACCATCTCTACCCCGCTCCAAGAAGACCCTCTTCACCCTCGGGGTCCCATGCGCCCAAACAAAGCTCATGATGCTGCTAGTCACCCTCCTAAAAAAGGCCCTAGGGATAAAGATGGGCAAACACTGAAAGAGGAACAAGAACCTCGGGAGAACCGTCATTTTGACGGACTGCACTCTACCCGCCAGCGATAGCGACACCATGTCCCACCTTTTGAATTCCTCCTCCATCTGCTCCACAAGCCTGGTAAAATTAAGCTTATGGAGAGTCCCCCAACTCCTGGCCACCTGCACCCCCAGGTATCTGAAACTCTTCACTACCCTCTTAAACGGGAGCCTCCCAATTCCCTCCTCCTGATCACCCGGGTGTACTACAAATACCTCACTCTTGCCTAGATTTAACTTATAGCCCGAGAAGCTCCCAACCTCAGCCAACAGCTCCATCACCCCCGGCATTCCCCCCCTCTGGGTCCGCCACATACAACAGCTGGTCGTCCGCATACAGCGATACCCTATGTTCTTCCCCACCCCGCACCAGGCCCCTCCACCTCCCCGACTCCCTCAGCGCTAAAGCCAAAGGTTCTATCGCCAGTGCAAAAAACAAGGGGGACAGGGGGCACCCCTGCCTGGTCCCACGGTAGAGCCTGAAGTACTCTGATCTCCTTCCACTGGTAACTACACTCGCCATCGGGGCCTCATAGAGCAACCTCACCCATTTGATGAACCCCTCCCCGAATCCGAACCGCTCCAGCACCTCCCACAGGTACCCCCACTCAACTCTAACAAACGCCTTCTCTGCATCCAGCGCCACCACTATCTCCGCCTCCCCCTTCACCGCCGGCATCAAAATAACATTTAACAATCTCCGCACATTCGTGTTGAGCTGCCGTCCCTTGACAAATCCTGTCTGATCCTCGTGTATCACCCCTGGCACACAGTCCTCTATCCTGGTGGCCAGGATCTTCACCAACAACTTAGCGTCAACATTGAGGAGCGAATTTGGCCTGTATGATCCACACTGCAAGGGGTCCTTATCCCACTTCAGGATCAGAGAGATCAGCGCCCGTGACATCGTCGGGGGCAAAGCCTCCCCCTCCCATGCCTCATTGAAGGCTCGCACCAACAGGGGGCCCACCAGATCCGCATACTTTTTATAAAATTCCACCGGGAACGCATCCGCCCCCGGCGCCTTACCTGACTGCATTTGACCAATCCCCCTGACTAGCTCCTCCAACTCTATCGGCGCCCCCAGCCCCTCTACCAGCTCCTCTTACACCTTTGGGAAATGTAGCTTGTTCATGAAGCTCTCCATCCCCCCCCGCCCACCCCCCCATCGGTGGCTCCAACCGGTACACTTCCTCGTAGAAGTCCCTAAAGACCCCGTTCACCTCTGCCCCCTTCCGC
This sequence comes from Scyliorhinus canicula, assembly GCF_902713615.1. NCBI lineage: Eukaryota > Metazoa > Chordata > Chondrichthyes > Carcharhiniformes > Scyliorhinidae > Scyliorhinus > Scyliorhinus canicula. Next base: position 235,146,284 of record NC_052147.1, read on the forward strand.
ACCACATTCCCACCCCTTCCGTCACTCCACCAATTTCCCTAGCCGCATCTCGCCTACGGAGCTGATGCACCAACATCCTGCTCGCCTTCTCCCCATACTCATATACCGCGCCTTGCGCCCTCCTCCACTGTGCCTCCACCTTTCTGGTGGTCAACAAGTCGAACTTTGCCTGCAAACTACGCCGTTCCCCCAGCAACCCCTCCTCCGGTGCCTCCGCATACCTCCTATCCACATCCAGGAGCTCCCCCACCAGTCTCTCCCTCTCCCTCCTCTCCCTCCTTTCCCTATGGGCCCGGATGGAAATCAGCTCCTCCCGAATCACTGCTTTCAGAGCCTCCCAAACCATCCCCACCCGGACCTCCCCCGTGTCGTTGGTCTCAAGATACCCCATAATACTTCCCCGGACCCTCCTACACACCTCCTCATCAGCCAGCATCCCCACATCCAGGCGCTACAACGGGCGCTGGTCCCGCGCCTCCCCATCTCCAGATCGACCCAGTGCGGAGCATGGTCTGAAATTGCTATGGCCGAATACTCTGCATCCTGCACCTTCGGGATCAATCCCCTGCTCAGGACGAAAAAATCTATTCGGGAGTAAACCCTATGTACATGGTAGAAAAAGGAATACTCCCGCGCCCTCGGCCTCCCAAACCTCCAGGGATCCACCCCTTCCATCTGGTCCATAAACCCCCTCAGCACCTTGGCCGTCACCAGTCTTCTACCCGTCCTTGAACTGGACCGGTCCAGTGGGGGATCTAGCACTGTGTTAAAGTCTCCCCCCATGATCAGGCCCCCTGCCTCCAGGTCCGGAATGCGGCCCAACATGCGCCTCATAAAGCCAGCATCATCCCAATTCGGGGCATATACATTAACCAGCACCACCTTCTCTCCCTGCAGCCTACCCTTCACCATAATATATCTGCCCTCCTTGTTCGACACCACCTCAGCCACCTCGAACGCCACCCTCTTCCTCACCAGAATCGCCACCCCCCGGTTCTTTGCGTCTAACCCTGATTGGAAAACCTGCCCCACCTACCCCTTCCTCAGACGAACCTGGTCCGCCCCCTTCAAGTGGGTCTCCTGGAGCATAGTCACGTCCGCCTTCAGCCCCTTCAGATTGGAAAATACCCTAGTTCTCTTAACCGTCCCATTCAGCCCCCTCACGTTCCAGGTAATCAGCCGGATCAGAGGGCACCCCGCCCCCCTCCCCCGCCGACTAGCCATAGCTCATCGACTGCTCGCCCCAGGCCAGCACACCTCGCCCGACCCGTTCCCCATGACGATACCGCCTCTCCTCTACCCCCCCCAGCCCACGCCAGCTCCTTCCTGGCCATTCCAGCAGCAACCCGGTATCCCCCCCCCCCCCCCCCCCCAGGCTAGGACCCCTCCTAGCCGCGACGCACCCTCCATGGTACTTCCGTGAGTCAGCTGACTTCTGCTGACCCCGGCAACTCCCGCCAAAACCCGGCCCCTCCCGACATGGGATCATCCCCCCACCTGCCACACCTCCTTGGCACCGCTTCAGCGCGGGAAAAAAACAGTAGAGGCCACGCTCCCACCGCCAGCTCCATCCCCCCGCCCCGCAGCGCGGGAAACCAGAGGAAAGCCCGCGCTTTCACACTGCCCCACCCCACCCTTCTGACGCAGTTCCCCAAATTCCAGCTCCACCCCATCCCCCAGCCCCGTACAGAAGAGAAAAGAAAAAGAAAAACAAACCCCCAACATTCCCCACATAACCCAAAACCATACCCAACAGACCCACCCGGAAACAGAGCAAAAAACCAGCATAAAAAACACAAGTCAAAGTTACAAAAACAGCAACAGCAAAAACAGCAACGACCATAGTGCACCGGACCCCGCAGCCCCCAGACCCTAGTTCGAGTCCAGCTTCTCCGCCTGTACAAAGGCCCACGCCTCCTCCGGGGACTCAAAGTAGTGGTGCCTGTCCTTATATGTCACCCACAGACGCGCAGGCTACAGCATTCCAAATTTGACCTGCTTGGCATGCAGCACCGCCTTCGTCTGGTTAAACCCGGCCTGCCGCTTAGCCACTTCCGCATTCCAGTCCTGGTAGATTCGCACTACCGAATTCTCCCACTTGCTGCTCCTCTCTTTCTTGGCCCAGCGCAGCACACACTCCCAGTCGCTGAATCAATGGAACCGCACCAGCACCGCCCTCGGGGGCTCATTTGCCTTAGGCCTCCTGGCCAGCACTCTGTGGGCTCCCTCAAGCTCCAGGGGCAAATGGAAGGACCCCGCTCCCATCAACGAGCTCAGCATCGTGGTCACATAAGACGGAAGATCCGACCCCTCCAGCCCCTCCGCCAGGCCCAGGATCCTCAAATTCTTTCGCCTCGTGCGAACGTCCAGCTCCTCCAAGCGGTCTTGCCACTTTTTGTGAAGTGCCTCGTGCAACTCCACTTTCCCCACGAGGACCACGGCCTCCTCCTCCCGCTCAGCGGCCTGCTGCTGCAACTCCCAAATGGCCACCCCCTGGGCCGTCTGGGTCTCAAGCAGCTTGTTGGTAGTCGCATTCAGGGAGTCGAGCAACTCAGCCTTCAGCTCCGCAAAACAGCGCAGAAGAGCAGCTTGCTGCTCCTGCGCCCACTTCCACCAGTCCTCGGGTGCTCCGCCGGCCGCCATTTTGTCCTCCTTCCCCCGCTTTTCCTGGTGAGCTGCTGCAGCCTTTTCCTTTGCCCCACTCCGGGTAAGCACCATAAATTTCGGGGAATGTTCCTCCAAACACCTTCCCCCACCGGGAATTGTCGAAACAGCACCGTTTGGGGCCCTAAAATAGGCCCGAAAGTCCTTTAATAGCGGGAGCTGCCGAACGTGCGGCTTCGCTCCGCATCGTCGCAACCGGAAGTCTCTAGCCTGACAAGTTGACAATAGATTTTCCTGTATTGTTTTCTACTGTGGTACCGGAGGAGGCTTGGTTGCTGCTGGTGGTGATGCCGAGTTTCTCAAGCTTCCTGTTCTTGGTGTGCATATAGGTGGTGTAGTATCGTTGTCTCATCTGTTTGGCCGTGTTCCGCAGCTGGTCTGCTGCGTTCTGAGCGCAAGTTGAGAATATGGCCTCTATCTTGGTTTCCAAGTTGCGGTGTCTGCTGTTGTACGAGGTGGCTGAGGAGTGTGAGAGAAGTGCGACGGCAGAGTCTCTCAGCGTAATCTGTGAGAAGAATGCTGACTGCAATACCAGATTTGGACACAAATCAGTTGATTCTGGGCGGAAATTTAAAACTTGACTGGTCTCAGCCGAAGTTGTTGGCCCCTTCGGGCATGGCAAAGGCGTTGATGGCATTTATGAGGAGATGGGGGGGGGGGGGGGGCACATCCATGGTGGTTTATTCACCCTGGGGGTAAATAGTTTGTTTTCCCCAGTACATAAAGTATATTTGAGATTAGATTTTTTTCTTGATGAGAAGGTTTCTTCTACCTGGGGTGAGGAAAGCAGAGTACTCAGCTATAGTCATCTCAGACCATACTCCATATTTAATGGCTTTGGTATTAGAGGTAGGTTTTGCTCAGGGCCCACCATGAATGCTGGATGTGGGGTTATTGGCGGACATGGGGTTCTGTGGACGGATAGCGAGGGCTACAGACGAGTACGTGGGGTTTAATGGGAACAGGTTGGTCGCGCCTTCCATTCTATGGGAGGCCCTATGTGCAAAGAGGCTAGAGAGGAATGCCAAACGTTAATGGATAGCATTTTGGAAGTGGACCGCAGATGTTTGAATGACCCAAACCAGAGCCCCTGGCAAGCAGGAAAAGACTGCAGATACAGTTTGATCTGTTATCTGCAGACAAGAGTGTGCGCCAGTTCCACTTCCTTCCTAGGAGATTATCCAGGTCAAAGACTCAAGTGGCAGGCTGGTGTCCCCTCTGGACAAAGTTAATGGAGCGTTTTAAACTTTTTATAAGGACCTTTATAGGTTGGGGCCGCCAGGGGGAGGGGAGGTGGGGTGGACCCTGTCATAATATCTACTCATGCATATCATGAGGTGCAGACAGGCAGTGATTGACACACAGGATAACCAATGGACACACACGACACAGAACAACCAATCACCAGACAGGACACCACCACTATAAAGCCCACAGGGCATTAAGGCTCTCTCTCTCACAGGACAAGGCTAGGGAGATAGTCACAGTGCACAGGCCAATGAACATCATCACCATGTGATAGAGAGCTAGTCTGGTCAAGCCAGTAGGAGGTTATCAGTTAGGTTAATAGAGTGTCAACACACAGCAGGTTATGTACAGAAATCAACAGGTTCAATAAAAGTGTTGGACCATCTCCTGTTTCAGAAGCCTGCTTCTCGTTTTACTGCATCCAGTTGCAGACGATGTTAGACCAACACAGATAACATATTAGATCCTTTATAGGTCAGAGCCGCCGGAGGGACAGTGGGGAGGGGGGGGGGGGTGGGGGGGGGGGAGGGGAGGGGGGGTGATGTGTTGCGTACTCTGGATCTGTGAAGACTGCGTTTACCTGAGCAGTAACATAGACAGGCTACCAACACTTGTAATAGTACAACTCTATTTGATTTAACTACGAGCTGTTAAACATACTTGCACTGTGGGTCGACACTATGTTAGGTTGACTGAAGACCTATGCCTAACTTGACCAGCCTATACTGCTAGCACAGGGTGGAGGTTTGTGCTACTGACTGTGGGCTCTGTCTGTCTCAGAGGCTGCATCCCGAATGAGTGGGAAAACTAGTGCCCTCTGGCTTTATAGTGACCATGCCCTGTCTGGTGATTGGCTGCTGTGTTGTGTGTGTTGATTGGTCTTGCAGTGTGTCAGTCAGTGTGTGTCTATGCACCATCATATACTTATGTGTATATTATGATGGGGGGGGGGGGGGGGGGGTCAGAGGCGGTGTCAGATATGTTGGAGTTTTTGAAGGGTTCAGAGTTTCTTCCTTGTGTGTGGGAGGAAGATTGTGAGCAGCTCTCGGAGCCGTTAGGCCTGGAAGAGGTCTTGGCAGCGACAGGGCAGTTGGAAATAGGAAGACTCCTGGGCCAGATGGACTCCCTGTGGAGTTTTACAAGATGGTGGCGAGACAGTTGGTTCATTATTGGTAGGGATGTTTGAAGACTGTAATACTGGGCTCCCTTCCTGTGATTCAGGCATCGATTTCCCTTCCATTGAAAAAAGGGCAAGGTTCCTGTGGTTGGTATTGACTAAGGTGCTAGCTATGAGGTTGGAACCTTGTCTTCCTCAGGTCATTGACAAAGATCAGACGGGATTTGTCAAAGGCCGGCAGTTGCCGTCCAATGTGCGACGATTGTTAATTGTGGTCCTTTCCCCGTCTGACAGGCCCGACCCAGAGGTAGCCATCTCATTAGATGTTGAAAAGGCATTTGTTAAGAAAGAATGGGGATATCTCTTTGTGGTTTTGGAGAGGTTTGCATTGGGGCCCAAGTTTGTGACTTGGATAAGCCTATTGTACAAAGATCCCTAGTGTCCGCACCAATACCACGAGCTTGGGGTACTTTCAATTAAATAGGGGAATGAGACAGTGCTGCCCTATATCCCATCTCTGGTTTGCATTGACGATAGAGCTTTTGGGCATCACTTTGAGGGCTTCAGGTAAGTGGAGAGGGATAATGAGGGGAGGCGGTGGAACATATGGTGACCCTGTACGCTGATGACCTTTTACTTTACGTGATGGACCCAGTCCCTATCATGGGTGATATAAGGGAACTACTGAGGTGCTTTGGCTTCTTTTCAGGATGGGAGTTAAACTTGGAAAAGAGTGAGTGTTTCCCAGTGAACCCCCTGGGAAGGGGAGCCAATTTGGAGGTGCTACCATTTTGCATGGGTTGTTCTAGCTTTAGATATCTGGAGGTCAAAGTGGTTTGAGATTGGGCCCGACTTTGTAAACTGAATTATACTAGTCTGGAATGTGGAGTCGAGACTGAACTGCAAAGTTGGGATAATCTTCCCATGTCCTTGACGGGCAGGGTCCAGTTGATCAAGATGAATATTTTGTCATGATTTTCATTTTTTTCCAGTGTCTGCTGGCTTTCCTTCCTAAATCTTTTTTTTGGAAGGGAGAGAAGTTGACATTAAAATTTTTTTTTTACAGTATCAAATTTAGGGGCAATTTAGTGTGGCCAACCCACCTACCCTGCACATCTTTTTGAGTTGTGGAGATGAGACCCATGTGGAGAGGGGGAGAATGTACAAACTCCACACGGACAGTGACCTAGGGCTGGGATCGAACCCGAGTCCTCGGTGCCATGAGGCAGCAGTGCTAGCCACTGCGCCACCGTGCCGCCCTAAAGTTGATATCATCCTTCATATTGGTGGGCAAGACCAGAGACGGTGCAGTGATCTGGGAGCTATGTGGGTGTGGATGGAATCAAAGTCAAGTAGGGGGTCTGGTCTGGGGGCGATAGCAACGGCCTAGCTCCCATTCTTACCGATAAAGTATTCATCAAATGCAGTGATTGTTTCCACTTTGAAGATATGAAGACAATTTTGACAACATTTTAAATTGGGGTAAGTGTCGAAGCTGGCTTCCGTTTGTGCCAATCATCTGTTCAAGCCAACAAGATTAGGTTGGTGGGAATAATCTCTCATTGTCACAAGTAGGCTTCAATTAAGTTACTGTGAAAAGCCCCCAGTCGCCACATTCCGGCGCCTGTTCGGAGAGGCCGGTACGGGAATTGAACCTGCGCCACGGGTGGTAGGGTCACTGTCAGAGATCTATCTCTAGCTAGTTGCAGATACTGTGTGATGATATAAATACTGATTAAGTAGGTCAGCGCGGGTTCAATTCCCGTTCCGGCCTCCCCGAACAGGCGGCGGAATGTGGCGACTGGGGGCTTTTCACAGTAACTTCATTGAAGCGTACTTGTGACAATAAGCTATTATTATTATTATTATTGTTATTATTCTACATTACAAGCCAGCTGTTTAGCTCACTGTGCTAAGCCAGCCCCTAAGGAAGGGAAGGAGCTGGAGAGAGTGGGCGATTTGTTCCTGGATTTGTTGGGGCTGGTTTAGCTCACTGGGCTAAATCGCTGGCTTTTAAAGCAGACCAAGCAGGCCAGCAGCACAGTTCGATTCCCGTACCAGCCTCCCCGAACAGGCGCCGGAATGTGGCGAATAGGGGCTTTTCACAGTAACTTCATTGAAGCCTACTCGTGACAATAAGCGATTTTCATTTTTTCATTTTCGTGGAGGGGCAGTTTGCCAGTCCAGAAGAATTGACGGAAAAGTTTGGGCTCTCGGGTTCGGATTCATTCAGATTTCTTCAAGTTCACAACTTTGCAAAATGAATTTTTCCGACACTCCCCGTGGTGCCGCTAACATCTCTGATGGAGAGGGTTCTTTCACTCCCAGACTCCAACAAGGGAACACTTCCAGTATTTATGGACGGATCTTGTTGAAGATTTGGTGTCAGTGGAGGGGGGTTAAGCGAGGTGGGATGAGGAATTAGGGTGCATATTAGATGATGAGTTATGGAATGAGGCTCTTCTCAGGGTGAACGCCATGTCCTCGTGCACAAGGCTTGGCTTCATCCAACTTAAGGTAGTTTTTAGTGCACACCTGACCAAGTCCAGAATGAGTCACTTCTTTGCAGAGGTAGAGGACAGGTGTGAGGTCCGGCTAACCATGTACACATGTCTGGTTTTGTTCCAAGCTCGTGAGGTTTTGGGTCTCCTTCTTTAGCATCATGTCGGCAATTCTGAAGATTGAGTTCCTGTCCTTTAGTGGCCATATTTGAAGTGTCAGACTCGCCAGAGCTGCATACGGGTGTGGGGGGTGATATCTTAGCCTTCGCTTGCTGATTGCCTGGAGGCAAGTGCTGCTGGGGTCAAGGCCTTCATCGCTACCCAGCACCTCAGTGTGGCTGGGGGACCCGATGGAGTGCCAAAGCTTGAGAATGGCAAAGACACCATGAGGGGAGCAATCGAGGGGTTCTATCGGAAATGGCAGCCGTTTATTTTTTATTTCAAGGAATTGGTCACCGTTAGTTGTTAATGGGGGGGGGGGGGGTAGTGAGGGGGAAGACAGGAAGGGTGGAGCTGAGGGGTTGTTTTATAGTTTTGCTTTTTAATGTATGTAAATGGGTTAATGTTTCCATTGTTATTTTGTATTTTACAAAATGAAAAATGTTAATAAAAATATTTTTAAAAATACTAATCAGTAGTGCTGTGATTCTGTTCCTCCGCGTTTTATAAAAACATGTGAAAGCTACAGTCCTTTGAGCCAGGGATCCATTCTGGGAATTTCCTATCCATTTATAACATCAACCGGGATTGGAACATAATAAAGAAGAAGGAATTATAACTGTCTCTTAAGCTGCATAATCAGTATGGATTTTGGTGTCATGCTTGTGTAAGGTTGTTGCTACCAAGCCTACCAAATGGAACAGCACTGCTTTGCAAACATGTCGCTTTGAGATTTATTCCTTATGACCCTGAGAAGTGAAACTTCTGTTGGCCATTGATTAAGCAATGAATAGCATTGACACTGCCTTTGAAAAATGTATAGCCTTGTGTAAAAGGAGGGAACACCCTAGTGGTAGCCCACAATGTGAAAAAAATTAATGGAAGGAAATCACAACTTGCATTCACATTGTAGCTTTTAGAATCGAAAATATCTTGAAGCATTCCACAGAAATGCTGTAAGAAAAAAATGGATGCCATTCCAAAGAAGGAATGTATGAGACAGCATTTACAAAAGCTTAGCTGAAGAGGTAGGTTTTAAGGAGCATGTTAATCAATGAGAGTGAATATAAATGTTCAGTTTACAAGGCCAGAGGTGATGTGCACAAAGCCAAAATTAGAAGATTGGAGAGTTCAGGGGCAAGGTTAGGGGTTGGGGTTGGGGAGGTGGGCAGATAGACTGTAGTGTTGGAGGAGGTTACCGAGATAGATAGGGCATCAAAACACGGGGAAGAAAATTTTACATTTGAAGTGTTGGGAGAAAAGGACGCAATGTAGGTCAATGGCGACAAGAATGATGAGAATCTGAATTTAGTACCTAGGATAGAATACGGACAGCAGAATTGTGGCTGAGCTGAAGATTTTGGAGGATTGAAAACTGGACATGAGAGCACTGTCATTGAGGGAAAAGGATCTTCATGATTGATGATGTTTTAGTAATGTAAAGATTTAATCAAAATGACAATATTGGAAAAAACTATGATAAATTAGGATTCACTCATTGCCGTAATGCTTCAGATTTTCACCTTCACTGCCTTAGTGGTAACTGGGTGAAGTGGATCACTCAACCTCTATTAGAACCATCTTGTTTTGCATTCAATTGATAGATGGTGAAATTGAAAACAACCTAAAGTATCACATCGCTGTGTTACGACACCCTGGGCCAATGCACGGTCAGTTTCAACCCCACTTATCCTGGAGTCGTACCACAGTTCAAATTAACTTTTATTTAAAAATACCCTAGGTTTTAAGCTGCCCAATAACTACAATCACCAGGTTTGTAAATTAAAACATGATTATTTTTTTATTTATAACAGTAACTATAATTAAATAGGCAACAAATACAGCTAGTTAACTACTATCTAATCTCTAACCCCCCTCCCTTTTAACTTGCCACGTGCTCTACACATACACACACACCCACACACACACACAGGAAAGAGGGGTGTAAAATAATCATGAAAGTAAAAGAATAAGGGTCTTTGGGTGGTATTCTCCATCCATTCACGGCAGTGGGATTCTCTGGCCCCAATGCAGTGAATGGGAGATTTGGCTGAGTGTCAAATGTTTTGTCCTCGCTAGCAATGGTAGCGGGGCACATTGGGATCGGAGAATCCCAGCCTTTGTTTCAGATGGATGTTTGCCATTTACTTTCCTCTTCAGTCGAAGCTTTCAGATGGATACTACCTTTTCTTTCAGCTGGTCATGGTTTTCACTGTAGGCACACAGAAATATCAGGTAGCTAGCATTCGAGAGAGGGATAGACAGCTTCTCCTTCCAAAAGCTTCTGCCTTCAGACAATAGGCTGTAGAACAGAGAGAAAGAGTTGCTTCTCCTGGGCTCTCGCTGAAAAACCCCACCTGGCAGGAACCAATCGCTGTCAGTTGCAGGGCAGAATAATGTCCCTGGCCAATCCATTGCCACCAGCCAATCAATTGAAACAAACCCCCTCCAATATTTTGGGCACCATAAAATCTGGATATTTATGATCAAAATACAAAACTTATAACACAAAGTACTATTTTAACACTTTGAGTTCCTTACTTCCTCTGCTTAACTTAAATGTATGTTTCCATTAATGATCCATTGACCAAAATTGATAAAGATAAAATAAAATAAATGAAAGATTGAAATGAAAAGAACTTATTGTCACAAGTAGGCTTCAAATGAAGTTACTGTGAAAAGCCCCTAGTCGCCACATTCCGGCGCCTGTTCAGGGAGGCTGATACGGGAATCGAACCGTGCTGCTGGCCTGTCTTGATCTGCTTTCAAAGCCAGCGATTTAGCCCTGTGCTAAACAGCCCCGTGGGAACTGTAAATAGGAACTAAGGGAATCAACAGGAAGGGCCCTTAGCAAAAAGTAAAAATATTACAGGTGTACAGGGTCACTGAATAGCGTTCTACACATCACTTTGCTACAAATTACTGCCCTCGCAAATTTAATACTTGAAATATTTATTTACCTACCACTTTGCAAACCTTGTTAAGATGCAAATATCTCTGTCATTCTCTTTCCCAAACCTATTATTTCCAGTTTGTTAATTCTATAAAATATTAACTTTTGGCTTAATTTTCCATAGACGATTTGCTGGAAGGTGAAAGTTTTAAAAAATTAATTCAAGGGATATGGGCTTCATTGGCTAGGCCAACATTACCTGCCCCATCCCGTATTGCCCTTGGGAAGGTGGTGGCGAACTGCCTTCTTGAACCGCTGCAGGTGTTGCAGGTACACCCGCAGTGCTGTTAGGGAGGGAGTTCCAGGGATTTGAGCCTGGAAGGAATGGCAATATATTTGCAAGTACTTCATTTGTTTATTCTCTCCCCTTTTTGAAACCTTCCTTCTTTGTCTCTGTTACGTGAATGATTATAAAAGGTATGAGCTTTACCACTTCCTTCTCTGTTAGCTGCTCCAGCCTTACAACCTGCCAAGTACTCTGAGTTTTTCCAGCTCTGACTGTGCATTTCCTATTTCCTTCAATCCACTTTTAGTACTGGCGTCAACTTTAGCTGCCTAATGTCAAAGTTCTGGGACCCCCTGCTAAACACCTCCCCTTCACTCTCCTTTTATGACTTTCCTCAAAACTTTTCTCTTTAAGCAAGCTTTTAGTTACTTTTTAATCTATTTGGCTCTTGTGAAGCATCTTAGGGTGTTTTACTATGCTAAAGCCAATGTACAAATACAATCTGTTGTTGTAAAGAAAGAAAAATTGCGAAAGTGTTGTGGAACGCAAACCATCTGGTCTCGGCAATTACTGAAGCTAATGAGGCAATTGAAATGCAGATAAAATAATAAACCAAACAGAAAAAATAATAATAATCTAACCAATTTTAACCCGGAGATGCGCTTCAGGCCACGTATCTATGACAATGCAAAGACTGCCTACTTCCACCTCCAACTTGCCCATGCCTCACCTTATGTGCTGCTGAAATCCTCATCTATGACCAGAACTTTAAATAATAATAATAATAATAATCTTTAGTATTGTCACAAGTAGTCTTACATTATAATGCTCGCTTATTGTCACAAGTAGGCTTCAATGAAGTTACTGTGAAAAGCCCCTAGTCGCCATATTCTGCCGCCTGTTCAGGGAGGCACGTACGGGAATTTGATGCCGCGCTGCTGGTCTTGTTCTGCATTACAAGCCAGCTGTTTAACCCACTGTGCTAAACCAACAACCCACTGTGCTAAACCAGCAAACCATTAACCCTGCAATGGAGGTACTGTGAAAATCCCCCAGTCGCTACACTCTGGCGCCTGTTCAGGCACACAGAGGGTGAATTTAGAATATCCAATTCACCTAACAAGCATGTCTTTTGGGACTGACGGGAGGAAACCGGAGCACCCGGTGGAAACCCACGCAGACACGGGGAGGATGTTCAGACTCTGTACACTCACCAGAAGTTTTAGAGGCAGCGGGGAGGATGAAATTGAATGGACAAAATTCCCTCCGGAATCCTGTCCATTCAGACCTGATAGCAATTTTACTCTGGTGGGCATGGCCTTGACAGGTGGGGAAGAGGTGGCGGGCTGTCCTTGCCCTAATTAAGGCCCTTAAGTGCCCATTTAATTGCCACTTAAGCGCCTTTTCCCACCCAGCCTCAATTTATAGGCTGGGGGCCAAATGTCAGACGAGGTGGGGAAACAAAAATGACCAAACGTACATCTGGGGCAGGAAGACCGGGGAGCACCACAATCAGAAGTCCTGTTCTGATTGGGTGTGCTCTCCCCTCAAGGCCACGAGTTCCTCTGATCTCTTCCCTCCTGGCTTATCCCCCAGGACTCCAAATATCTCCCTTATGACTAGAGGCGTCCTCTACCCTCCCTTCCCGGGACCTCAGTTACTTGGCATTGAACTGGCTCCCTGCACATAGTTTTAGGCACGTTGCTATAGTTCCTCTTCTGCCCATTGCAGCGCTGTGCCTGGAGAGATGCTAGCCAATCTGATTGCACAAATGAGAACTGATGTCCTGCCTCCTGCTAATTAATGCTCATTAGAATGTGAGATGTAAGTGGACCTGTCGGAATTGGCAGGTATGTATTCCTCACTTGGCCCCCACAATCCTAAAAGTTCACTGCATCTTTGACTGTTCCAATGTCTGAACTCCCATTTTTCACTCTCCATAAACTGCAGCTCATCCAAAACTCTGCTGCCTGTATTCCAACTCACAGAAAGTTCCATTCATCTTGCTGTGGTAGTAAGAGTTATATATTCCCGGCTTGAGTCACTAACTGTGTGGAGTCTGCCCGTTCTCCCCGTGTTTGCGTGGGTTTCCTCCGGGTGCTCCGGTTTCCTTCCACAGTTTCAAAGATGTGCAGGTTAGGTGGATTGGACATGCTAAATTGCCCTTAGTGTCCAAAAAAGGTTAAGTGGGGTTATTAAGTTACGGGGATATGGAGGAGGTGTGGGCTTAGATAGGGTGCTCTTTCCAAGGATTGGTGCAGGCTTGATGGGCCGAATGGCCTCCTTCTGCACTGTAAATTCGATGATTCTATGATTCATCCATTTATCCTTTGCCTGCTCCTGGCTTGGCAATGCCTCAATTATAAAATTCTCATCATTGTTTTCAAAGCTGCCCATGGCCTCGCCCTTCCCTTCCTCTGTAATTTCATCCAGCCTTACTACCCTCTGAGATCTCGACTCTTCCAATTGTAGCCTTTTGGGCAGTTGCTATTTTAATTACATGACAATTGGTGGTCAGCGGCATAGGTTTTAAACACTGGAATTACCACATTAAATCTCTCTGTTTCTCTGTCCTCCTTCTAGGCACTTGTTAAGACTTACTCCTCTGATCAAGCTTTTGATCACTTGGCCTTTTAGCTCTTCGTGTCACTCAGTGCCAAATGTTATTCGCTAACTCTCCTGTGAAACACCTTGGGGTCTTTCAACATGCTAAAGGCATCATATAAATGTAAGTTGTCGATTTTTGTTTTGCTGATTCCTGCAACCAGGTCACTCTCACAATACTGCACCTACTTTTGGTGAGGAGGCAGTACCATCAATGAGAGAATGTCAAAATGACTGCCAAGTCCAGCATGGAATACATTTAAGCATTTTAAAAATAGATTAGATGCAATTGTGCTCATCAGTTGTGTAACCTTAAAAGCATAGCATTCCGTCTGACCTTGAAAAGCAGTACATTGCAAAATTAGGTGTATTCAAGAGCCCACCTAATTTCACAATGTGCACTATGCATTATAGAACATAGAACAGTACAGCACAGAACAGGCCCTTCGGCCCTCGATGTTGTGCCGAGCAATGATCACCCTACTTAAACCCACGTAACCCCTATACCAGTAACCCAACAATCCCCCCATTAACCTTACACTACGGGCAATTTAGCATGGCCAATCCACCTAACCCGCACATCTTTGGACTGTGGGAGGAAACCGGAGCACCCGGAGGAAACCCACGCACACACGGGGAGGACGTGCAGACTCCACACAGACAGTGACCCAGCCGGGAATCGAACCTGGGACCCTGGAGCTGTGAAGCATTGATGCTAACCACCATGCTACCGTGAGGCTTATGTAACACTAATACATAGTGATGTGCAGTGTGGTGCGTTCACATTACTTTTATTTATATTTTGAAACGCTTCTTGAACTTGGCGAAATCAGTGAATTGCAAAGAAAAGTACAGCACAGGGGCAGGGCCTTCAACCCTCCAAGTCTATGCTGATCATGGTGCCCGAACTAAAAAAAAACCTTCTGCCCTTTCCTCTATTTCCTCCCTATTCATGTACCAATCCAGATGACGCTTAAATGTTGTTAATGTGCCTGCTTCCACCACATCCTCTGGCAGCATATTCTAGGCACCCACCACTCGCTGTGTGAAAAACTTATCCTGCACATCTCCCTTAAACTTTCCCCCTCTCACCTTGAACCTATGCCGCCTTCCACCCTTGGAAAAAGCTTCTGACTATCCGCCCTATTTATGCCTCTCGTAATTTTGTAGACCTCTATGAGGTTTCCCCCTCAGCCTCTGTCTTTCCAGTGAAAACAATCCTAGTTTATTCAATATCATGTACTTGTGTGCATATAAAACACACATTACCTGTGGAATTAGCTCTTCCGTGCCACTAGTGCTGGCGGATTTACAGTTCGACACAGCCTGTGTTCAACTTCTTTTTTGGGGATCCCCTACCTGGGACCTGAAGGCTGAAGCTCACCCCTCATCCTCCCCTCATGTCTCACCCACACCCTCTCTTCCTCACCCCCCCTTCCCACACACCCTCTCTTCCTCACCCCCCCCCCACACACCCTCTCTTCCCCCAACCCCTTGCACACACCTTCTCTTCCCCAACCTTGCACACACCCTCTATATCTCTCCACTTCAGAACACACACTCTCTTCCCCACTCATCATACATGCTCCCTCGCTTCCTCCCCATTTCTCACAAACACTCTCTCTACCCCCACCCCCTCACAATTTCTCTTTGCCTCACCCCTCACACACACTCTCACTTCCTGCCCTCGTGTGCACTCTGATGTCCTCTCCACCTCTTGCACACACACTCTTCCTACCCCTCGCACACACTCTTCCTACCCCTCGCACACACTCTCTCTTTCCACCCCTCGTACTACTCTGCCTTCTCCCCACACCTCATGCAAATGCTTTCTACCCCCACCCCCTCTACCACCAGAGGTGTTGGGAAAATTGTTGAGGTCCAGGAGCTCTAAGAAAATATGTTGGCTATATAATATTTCTCAATATTCTACTACATTGTTTTCCTATGTATAAATCATTTGAGTCCCTAAATGTCAGTAAAATACTTTTTAGGTATTAGTGTCAGTTGACATTTCATTTCAACCCATGAATCCTTGTATCATTGGTCTTTAGCAGAGCTAGAAATTTATTATGCAACAATTTAATAATGTAATGCAAGACTATTAAATGTATGAATTTTATAGCTTTATCATAGAATTTACAGTGCAGAAGGAGGCCATTCGGCCCATCGAGTCTGCACCGGCTCTAGGAAAGAGCACCCTACCCAAGGTCAACACCGCCACCCTATCCCCATAACCCAGTAACCCCACCCAACACTAAGGGCAATTTTGGACACTAAGGGCAATTTATCATGGCCTATCCACCTAACCTGCACATCTTTGTGACTGTGGGAGGAAACCGGAGCACCCGGAGGAAACCCACGCACACACGGGGAGGATGTGCAGACTCCGCACAGACAGTGACCCAAGCCGGAATCGAACCTGGGACACTGGAGCTGTGAAGCGATTGTGCTATCCACAATGCTACCGTGCTGCCCCACCAACAGGGTATGGAACAAAACGGAGTAAAAAGAGTTAAAATACAGGTCAGCCATAATGGCAGAACAAGCTCAGGGGGCTGAATGACCTACTCTTTTCCTGTGTTCCTATCTCGGTATTAATGAATGGGTCTTGGCACATATTTGCAAATATTCATGCTTTGGGCTCTTTCTTCAGTAAATTCAAACTAGTCCAGATACAAAGAACTGTTAGTCAGCTAAGTTAATGGCTTGCACAGTCCATCTCCAATATTCAACAACATTTGAGGTTAAATGTTATCAGGTCTGTCAAAATAAGTCCCTGCGGCACTTCACTAGTAATAACCTGAAAATGACATATTTATCCTGACTGTTTCCTGGTAGTTAACCAATCCCCTATCCATGCTAATATATCACCCTAACAGCCCCAGCCCCAACACCATGAGCTCTTGTGTTTTATGTGGTGCCTTATTGAATGTCTTTTGGAAATCCAAATATACTACATCCACTGGTTCTCCTTTGGTCGGCACGGTAGCACAGTGGTTAGCGCTGATGCTTCACAGCGCCAGGGACCCGGGTACGATTCCTGGCTTGGGTCACTGTCTGTGTGGAGTCTACACATTCTCCACGTGTCTGTGTGAGTTTCCTCCGGGTGTTCTGGTTTCCTCCCACAAGTCCTGAAGGATGTGCTTGTTCGGTGAATTGGATATTCTGCATTCTTACTCAGTGTACCTGAACAGGCGACGAAGTGTGGCAACTTGGGGCTTTTCACAGTAACTTCATTGCAGTGTTAATGTAAGCCTACTTGTGACACTAATAAAAATTATTATTATTATTGTTCACCCTGCTTGTTACATCCTTAAAGTGCTCTAACAAATCTGTTAAACATGATTTCCCTTTCGGAAAACCATGTTGACACTGTTTGTATTAAGATTTTCCACATGTCCTGCTACTACCTACTTCATAAGGAGATGCACAGTAGCAGAGTGGTTAGCACTGCTGCCTCACAGTGCCAGGGACTCGGTGTCAATTCAATCTTGGGTGACTGTCCATGTGGAGTTTGCTTTTTCCCACCTTGTCTGTCTCCCTCCTTTCTTGAATAGTGGTGCTGTATTTGTGGTTTTCCTATCCATTGGGACCTTTCCAGAATCTGTAGATTTCTGGAAGATTACAACCAATACATCCACTATTTCAGCAAACACTTCCTTTAAGACTCTATGCAGGCCATATAATCCAGGTGAATTATCTAAATTTAGTCCCAGTACCTTTTATAGTATTCTTTCTCTGTGATTTTGATTGTTTTAATTTATTCCCCTCCTTTTGCCTCTTGATTTCCTACTACTGGTACAGACGGTTGCCATGCTGAACCTATGCATTTGATAACTGGATCATTTGAGATAGTCCTGCAATACTTGCCAGAACACGTCTCAAAGTTTGTGCTGCTCTGCTGAGGGAGCTCCACAACTTCACCACCACGAGAGTGCGCCCATTGCCACTAATAATTTGAAGGCCACCATCAGGAGAAGAGGAAAAGGAAGCATCCAGGTTCCCACCACCCTCTGGGTGAAAAAAGGCTTCCTCAAATCCCCTCTAAATCTCTTGCCAATTAACTTAAATTCATGCCACCTGCTTATTGACCCCAAAACTAAGGGGAAACATTTCTTTATACCTACCCGATCTTTGTCCTTCATAATTTTGTGCACCTCAATCAGGCCCTCCTCAGACTTCTCTGCTCCAAGGAGAACAACCCCAGTCTAAACAGCCTCTCTTCATAGCTGCAATGCTCCAGCCCAGGGAACATCCTGGTGAATCTCCTCTGCACCCTCTCTGGTGCAATCACATCTTTTCTATAGTGTACCGAAAAGAACTGCACCCTGTATCTTGCTGGGGGCGAATGAGTATTTTATGCAGCTCCAGCATAACCTCCCTGCTCTTATATTCTATGCCTTGGCTGATAAAAGGCAAGTATCCCAAATGCCTTTTAACCACTTGATCTACCTGTCCTGCTGCCTTAGATCATAGAATTTACAGTGCAGAAGGAGGCCATTCGGCCCATCGAGTCTGCACCGGCTCCTGGAAAGAGCACCCTACCCAAGGTTAACACCTCCACCCTATCCCCATAACCCAGTCACCCCACCCAACACTAAGGGCAATTTTGGACACAAAGGGCAATTTGTCATGTCCAATCCACCTAACTTGCACATCTTTGGACTGTGGGAGGAAACCGGAGCACCCGGAGGAAACCCACGCACACACGGGGAGGATGTGCAGACCCCGCACAGACAGTGACCCAAGCCGGAATCGAACGTTGGACCCTGGAGCTGTGAAGCGATTGTGCTATCCACAATGCTACCGTGCTGCCCTCAGGGACCTATGGACATGCATCCCAAGGTCCCTCTTGTCCTCTGTACTCCCTAGTGTCCTACTCTTAATTGTATATTCCCTTGCCTTGTTAGTCCTTCCAAAATGCATTCCATTTGCCACTGTTCTGCCCATATGACCAGCCCGTCTATATCATCCTGTAATCTAAGGATTTCCTCCTCGCCATTTACCATGTTTCATGTCATCTGCAAATTAATGATGATACCCCCCACATTCTCAACTAAAATCATTAATGTACACTTCAAACAGCAAGGGACCCAGCTCTGATCCCTGCAGTACACAACTGGACACAGGTTTCCTGTCATAAAAATAATCTTCACCAAAACTCTGCATCCTGTCACTAAACCAATTTTGGATCCAATTTTTCCCTGGATCCCATGGCCCTTACCTTCTTTATCAGTCTCCCATGCAGGACCTTGTCAAAAGCCTTACTGAAGTCCATGTAGACTACATCAACTGCACTGTCTGCATCTACACACCTCCTCAAAAAGTTCAATCACATTTTTAGGCATGATATCCCCTTGACAAAGCTATGCTGACTATCTTTGATTAATCCTTGCCCTTATAAATGGAGATGAATTCTGTCCCTCAGAATTTATCCCAATAATTTCCTAACGCTGACGATAGGCTCACTGGCCTGCAATTACCTGTTTTTCCCCAACATCCCTTCTTGAACAACAGTACCAAATTAGCTGTCTTCCAGCACCTCTCCAGGAGTCAGAGAGGATTTGAAAATTGGCATCAGAGCCTCTGCAATTTCCTCTCTTGCTTCACACAACTGCCTGGGATACATCTCATCAGGACCTGGGGATTTATCCACTTTTAAGCCCGCTAAAATCACTAACACCTCCTCCCTCTCAATACTAATCTGTTCAATTTTATCACAGAACCCATCCCTGATTTCTATACCTACATCATCCTTCTCCATAGTGAACACAAAGACAAGGCCATTAAATAGCATTCTGTGTTCTCCTACCAGAGGTGACTCACTACTGATTTGCCCTCACATTGGGAGCGTAAATCCGGAGCTGATTCCTGTGCTTTGCCTTGCTTTTCCTCGTGAATCCTGCTGTTGGGCTGCCATTTTGAGCAGGCCGCCTGATAGCAAGGTCTTGCGGCTGGGCCCCTCGCCCCTGCAACGGAATTTTCTGGATGATCCCCCCCAAAATATGAGAGTGACCCACCCCTCCACCAAGACCCCCCATTACGGAGACCCCACCAGAGACCCCCATAAGAGAGCCTCACACCAGAAAGCCCCAGTACAGAGATCATCACCAGAAACCCCATAAGAGAGACCCCCACCAGAGACTCCCCCATAGATGAGACCCCTTACTCTGAAACCCCCCACAAGAGAGACCCCACAAATAGTCAGCTGTGAAACAATGCTTATAAATCAAGCTATCACTGAAAACTCTTGGTGCACATCAAAGAGAGTTAAGTGCTCTCACTTCCTCTTTTTCTCAAAGGAAAGCACTTAACTGTCTTTGTGTGGTCCAAGAACTGTCATTTATAGCTAGAGGTTTATAAACATGGTGGTTAGTTTCACAGCTGACTACTTGAAACCCGCTCAAGCGTGAAGGGAAATTAGGTTAAACAATCCTGACAGCTGGCTGTGTGTGGAAGTTGGCAATTACAGCCTAGTAAAATCAATTTCACATTGTTATGAATGAAAGCATTGCAGCTTAAAGACCTGACGGCATTTAAACTCCGCTGATGTGGTTTTCTCTTTCTCAGAATTTAAAGTTTCTGCTTCCTCTGCCTGAGCCAGCATGTGGAGGTGTATTGCACACTGTCTTTGTCTGGACTGCTCTCTAGCTTCCAGGCAAGGGACTCTGTAATGGAGGGTTTCCAGGCAGGAGGACTCTGTAATGGAGGGTTTCCAGACAAGGTTCTCTGCAATGGGGGCTTCCAGGCAGTGAGGGGTGGGTGGTCTGCTGGCGGTGGGTTGTCCAAGATCAGCACTGTAAGGGGGAGGATGGCTCTGCGATGGACTTTGGGGGCACCCCTCCTCAAGAGTTCCCCCTTTGGCCCAACGTGAGGTCAACTGTGTTAGCGTCATGCTGGGAAATACCTACACCAATTCTCACCCATGTGAACCCTGGCCCAGAGAACCGGACATTCACGCAGGCTTGGAGAATCCAGTGCTCAACCCGTTAATCAATTAACCCATTTGCATCCTCTCACTGGCGCAGTGCCCAAACCTCGATTGCGCTGCCAGTGGGTGACTGGAACATCGTTGCTGAATTCACTGAATTGGGAACTCCAGGACTGCCGGTCAGTGGTGGAAAATCAGCCTATAGTCACTATCACCATTGACACTTCTACCACCTGCTCGGTCTCATTTCCTAAAACTAGGTTAAGAACCATCCCCTCTCTTGTGATAATTTCTACATATCGGCTCAAAAATGTTGTGGGACTTTCTACATATTGGCTCAAAAATTTTTCCTGGATACACTTTAAACCTTTGGCCCCTCAAAGCCTTTCACACTCCGCATATCCCAATTAACATTGGGAAGTTGAAATCGCCTACCATTATTTGACTGTAAGAAATCAGAACAGAAGTCGGCTGTTTGGCCCCTCGAGCCTGCTGTCATTCAATAAGATCATGGCTGATTCGACATTCCTCATGTCCACTTTCCTATCTTTTCCCCATAATCATTGATTCCTTACAATCAAGAATCTCTCTATCTCACCCTTAAATATACACAAGGGGCGGGATTCTTCATTGCCCGATGCGGATATCATAATTCCCAATTGGGCGTAGAATCCCAATTTATGACCGAATTGGAGGTAGTGCCCAGGCTGGATTCTCCGAGATATTGCGCCGAAATTGGGAAACGATATCAGCCGGGGAATCAACTCCACCACCAAAATCGACTTTGACCCCAGTTTTGCGCCGATTCTGAATTCTCCCAATCCCCCGACTCGACGGAATCACGGCTCACACCGCGGCCCGGAGAATCGCCTCAGGTGCCCCGATGACTGATTCTCCGGGGCCTCAGCGATTCTGCGGCTCGGATGGGCCGAGTTCCTGAGGGAGTGTTCGAACCACCTATAAAAATTCATGAGGCCAGAGTGTTGGCTGAAGCGACTGCGGGAGGCAGTAGGAGCTGGTGTGAGGGGGACTGCGGGCTCCCGGAATGGACACCGGCCGTGCATTCTGGGAGGGAGGGTGGGCCTGCCAGGGTCGGGGGAGGGAAGGGGAAGGGGGGGTCAGGCCAAGCAGACGGCGAGCCCCTGCCATTACAGGGCTGTGCCCACGCACCGAGGTCCATTATGGAGGCCTCTTGTTGGCCACCCAGCCCGGGCACTGGGTGAACGCAGGGTTAACGTTCGTATGGATGGCTGCCGCCCCCCTCCCCGGCCACCTCACTCAACCGTGACACCCACCAGGGGGGAGCACCCTGGGCCACACCGACGGCAGAGCCCAGTGATGGCAGTGCCATGAAACGGTGGCCCTGACAGCAGGGACGGGCGCCAGGAGTGTGGGCACCAATGGAGCCAGGGTGGAGGGCATGCATGGCTGGGGTGCGCGGTGCCAACTGGAGAGACCATGTAGCCCAAGGCACCTGGTTGTGCACGGGTCCATGCGCCATGGTAACATTTTCTCCCCTGCAGATCATAATCATAGAATTTACAGTGCAGAAGGAGGCCATTCAGCCCATCGAGTCTGCACCGGCTCTTGGAAAGAGCACCCTACACAAGGTCAACAACTCCACCCTATCCCCATAACCCCATAACCCAGTAACCCCACCCAACACTAAGGGTGTTTGGGAACCATCCAGAAATGTTGGTTGCGGTGGTGGGGGCCACTGCCCTGCATGCAGCCTGTGGCAGTGTCAGCTCAGGCGGCTCAGAGAGGAGGCGGAGGCTGCAGCAGAGGAGCGACCTGCAGATGGCCAGTGACAGCTGGTCAGGCTGGATGGCCGCCTGCCCGACAGGCCGAGGAGGAAGAGGAACAAGGTGAGGAGGGGGAGGAGGAGCAGGTGGTGATGGTGCCAAGGAGATGCCTGATGAGGTCCCGCATGTACCGGTGCTGCATGTCCTTTGAGTTACTCCCGGACAGGAAGAGACAACGGATGAGCTGCAAGACTGTCCAACACATCTGCCACATGATGGAACACCTGGAACTGCGTGGGAGTGGGCGAGGACACACGCTCCTGGTGGCCATCAAGGTGATGATCGCCCTGAATGCTAGGCCCCACTCATCCACCACCCCTCATCCACAGTGGCCATCACTGAACGCCTCACAACCCACACCCATCAGACAGAGCACAGACGTGCATTCAACGGTGAGAATATGTCTTTAATGTGAAGAGGTTTATACAGTCTGTGCTCTGGCCTCTATAAGGCTAAATTATGCCCTGCACCTGTGCCAACTTAGCTGGTGTCTAGTTTTCTGGCCTTAGGAGCCCTAACACTACGCCTAGGTGGTTCCCCAGACGGTACAGCAGGAATGGAGGTGGACTGCTGTGACTCCTGCCTGCGACTAGGGTCCACATTGGCGCACCCTTCCTGGGGCAGCAGGCCTGGATTGGGCAGGCTGCTCCTCGGATGTCCAGGGTGGCATGGTGCCACCCTGTTCTGCCCGCTGCCCACCAGATGCACCAGAGTCAGGAGTGGGGGGGGGGGGAGGCTGAGTTGCTGCGGTGTTCTGGGACCTCCCCTGCAGGAGTTACTGGCACGGGCCCCAGCACCTCCTCCTCCCTGGTGATGCCCGATGGCCCCCGGGCTTCTCCATGGAATGGGATGCGAGCGGAGCCAAACCCCGAGGCCCCCCTGACACCTGGCGCAGCCAGTCCTGGATGCCCGCTCTGGTATTGACCCGGCTCTGTATGTTCGCGGCCATGGAGCATTGGGACTGTGCCACCTCCCTCTGGGACTGTGCCACCTCCCTCTGGGACTGTGCCACCTCCCTCTGGGACTGTGCCACCTCCCTCTGGGACTGTGCCACCTCCCTCTGGTTCTGGGCCATCTCCCCCTGGGTCAGTGCGATGCTGGGCAGCACCTGGGCAATGGCGCCGATGCTCTCAGCCATGGCCTGCTGTGACTGGGCCACACTGAGGAGCGCCGCTGCAATCTGCAGCTGGCTCTGGCACATGGTTGCCTGTGAGTGGGCAGCCCTTTCCAGGGCCACGGCCCCCGCCTGAACGGAATGCCCCAGGCCTTGCAAAACCTGACCCATGTCCGACACTGTCGCCCTCATTGCCTCCACCACGGACGGCACCTGTGTTGTTTCGGCCTGGGTGGCACGCATGACTGGCACCACTCCTTGCTCCTGCGTCTTCAGATGCTGGAAGCCGTCCGTCATCCCCTCCTCTAGTCCCTGGGTCTCTGACTACACCTGCACTATGGGTGGGAATAGAACTTCCAGGAGCCCGGTACCTGGCTGGGCGGCAGCTGGTTACCGGGGCCGGGCTGTCATTCGACCATCCGGCCCCTCGGCTGATCCTACCTCCACCTGCTGTACAACTGTGTGGTGCGCACCAGTCAGTGTACCAGAAGCCTCTCCATTAAATTGCCCAACGTAGGAGGTAGTCTCAGATGGTGGATGGTGCAGGAGACAGCAGTGCCGGAAAGTCAATGTCATCATCGGACCTGGGGTCCGGGGGTCTCCTGAGTCATGGTGTGCTGTGTGTCTGTCCCCTGGGTCGTGGTGTGCTGTGCGTCTGTCCCCTGGGTCATGGTGTGCTGTGTGTCTGTCCCCTGGGTCGTGGTGTGCTGTGCGTCTGTCCCCGGGTCGTGGTGTGCTGTGCGTCTGTCCCCTGGGTCGTGGTGTGCTGTGCGTCTGTCCACTAGCTCGTGGTGTGCTGTGCGTCTGTCCCCTGGGTCGTGGTGTGCTGTGTGTCTGTCCCCTGAGTCATGGTGTGCTGTGTGTCTGTCCCCTGGGTCGTGGTGTGCTGTGCGTCTGTCCCCTGGGTCATGGTGTGCTGTGTGTCTGTCCACTAGCTCGTGGTGTGCTGTGCGTCTGTCCCCTGGGTCGTGGTGTGCTGTGTGTCTGTCCCCTGGGTCGTGGTGTGCTGTGTGTCTGTCCACTAGGTCGTGGTGTGCTGTGTGTCTGTCCCCTGGGTCGTGGTGTGTTATGTGTCTGTCCCCTGGGTTGTGGTGTGCTGTGTGTCTGTCCCCTGGGTCGTGGTGTGCTGTGCGTCTGTCCCCTGGGTCATGGTGTGCTGTGTGTCTGTCCCCTGGGTCGTGGTGTGCTGTGCGTCTGTCCCCGGGTCGTGGTGTGCTGTGCGTCTGTCCCCTGGGTCGTGGTGTGCTGTGCGTCTGTCCACTAGCTCGTGGTGTGCTGTGCGTCTGTCCCCTGGGTCGTGGTGTGCTGTGTGTCTGTCCCCTGAGTCATGGTGTGCTGTGTGTCTGTCCCCTGGGTCGTGGTGTGCTGTGCGTCTGTCCCCTGGGTCATGGTGTGCTGTGTGTCTGTCCCCTGGGTCGTGGTGTGCTGTGCGTCTGTCCCCGGGTCGTGGTGTGCTGTGCGTCTGTCCCCTGGGTCGTGGTGTGCTGTGCGTCTGTCCACTAGCTCGTGGTGTGCTGTGCGTCTGTCCCCTGGGTCGTGGTGTGCTGTGTGTCTGTCCCCTGGGTCGTGGTGTGCTGTGTGTCTGTCCACTAGGTCGTGGTGTGCTGTGTGTCTGTCCCCTGGGTCGTGGTGTGTTATGTGTCTGTCCCCTGGGTTGTGGTGTGCTGTGTGTCTGTCCCCTGGGTCGTGGTGTGCTGTGTGTCTGTCCCCTGGGTCGTGGTGTGCTGTGTGTATGTCCCCTGGGTCGTGGTGTGCTGTGTGTATGTCCCCTGGGTCGTGGTGTGCTGGGTCATATCAGGCAGAGCGCTAGTGTTCCGGTTGCTCTCACCGTCCGTGCTTGGATTTCTGGGGGGCACCGGACCTGGCTGAGGGCGAGGGGCCTGGAAAGGCCGGGCCCATCACCGGCTGGTTATATAAGACACAAGACAGCATGTATGGTTAGACATCCAGACAGGGGTGAGGCATGAGGTGGTGAGGACTGTTGACGTGGGGGGGGGGGGGGGGGGGGGGTGAGGGGGTAACGGGTGAGGTGGTGAGGGTTGTTGATGTAGGGGGTGTGGGGTTAGGGGTGAGTGGTGGAGGGAGTGAGGGGTGAGCGCTGTTGGTATGGGGGTGTGTTGGAGTGAGGGGTGGGCACACATGTGTCGAAAAGAGCCACAACCAGGCAGGGGGTCTCACTTGGTGGCGTACCTCCGACCTCCGCAACGGTGACCTCCCTCTCCTCCAGCCCACCGACGATGTTGAGTGCCCTCTGCTCGGGCACGGTGAGGGGACACAGGTCTTCCGGTCCCCCTCTAGTCTTCTCCCGCTCCCGGCGGTTATGAGCGGTCTTGTCCTGTGGTGGGGGGGGGTGGGGGGGGGGGAAACATAAACAGCAACACTGTTAGACGGTCTGGTGCATGCAGCCCAGTCTCTGATGGCATTGATGCACAGGGCACCTGACCATTGCGGCTGGCATGGGTGGGTGCAGCCATGTGGGTCAAGGTGGGGGTGGGACCTGATGTGTTATCTGTGTTGCTCTAACATCGACTGCAACTGGATGCAGTGAAATGAGAAATAGGCTTCCGACACAGGAGATGGTCCAACACTGTTTTATTGAACCTGTTGATTGCTGTACATAATCTGCTGTGTGTTGACACTCTATTAACCTCACTGATAACCTCCTACTGGCTTGACCAGACTAGCTATCTATCACATGGTGATGATGTTCATTGGCCTGTGCACTGCGACTATCTCCCTGGCCGTGTCCTGTGAGAGAGGGAGAGCCTTAATACCCTGTGGGCTTTATAGTGGTGGTGTCCTGTCTGGTGATTGGTTGTTCTGTGTCGTGTGTGTTCATTGGTTATCCTGTGTGTCAATCACTGCCTGTTTGAATCTCCTGATATACATGAGTGGATACTTTGACAGGCCCGTCCCACTGGGGGGGGGGGGGGGGGGGGGGGGGGGAAGGGGAGGGGAGGTGTGGTGGGTCACATGTGTGTGGGGGTAGGGGGGTTGGTTCCAGGGGCACAGTGCTGGGTACTCACCCTGGGTGCCCTGAGGAGGTTATGCAGCTTGCTTCTGCACTGGTCAGCTGTCTGGGTTACCATCCCGATGGCGCTGACATGTCGACCACCTCCGCCCACGCATACCGAACGATGGCGCCTGCTGTCCTGCAGCCCAGCCCAGGGTATAACACCAGCCTCCTCTCCTCCACGGTATCCGGGAGGGTCTCAAGTTCCCCGTCCCTAAATCGCTGCGCTGCTCCGTGCACCACAATCTTTCCTGCGACGCTGTGTGGTGGGGGGGTGGGGGAAGAATTTTTAACTCGAGTCGCGAATTCGCGTCAATGACAGAACCGGCGAATCAGCGGCCAGTCCGTCACGCGTTTCATGTCCCGCCCGTGCTAGCCCCTTGTGGGCCATTGAATGGCTCCACCTCCACGGTTTTCACGATGGCGTCAACACTTCGCCCCATTTCGGGAGAATCCAGCCCCCTGTTTACGGATGCTCTGCCCCTCCAAAATGGCGACATTGAGGAGTACGCCGCACGCCATTGGGACAGCCTCAGGATGTTACGTGAAGGCCCTCCCCTAATGCTCTGCCCCGGATTGGCCGGGTTCCCCATGGCGTGGGGCACGTATGCTCTCAGTTTTCGTGAACGCGGCGTGGCGGCTGCAGACTGTGTCCAGCGCTGCCACAGTGGGCGGTGGGCGGGGGGGGGGGGGGGGGGGGAGCTGTGCTGCTGGCCGGGGGCCCTTCGGTGAGGGCTGGAGGGACTGGTGGAGGGTGGCGAGGGGGTGGCGAGAGGGTATCTAGTGGGCACTATCTGGCAGGTCAGGTCCGTGTGCGGCCAGTGTCATATTGTACCGCGCGACCGCTGCAGGTCATTCGCTGTCTGCACGTGCGGCCACGGACCCGGCAATTCTCCAGGCATTTACATCAGGAAGGCCATGCGTTTTACGTGGCACGGCTGCTAGCCCCTCATAAGTTGGAGGATCGTTGCTGGGACCTCGCCGATATTTATGTCGTAAAATTAGACACTTCCTCTAGACGTAGCCTCAAAATCGGAGAATTCAGCCCAAGGACTCTGCCCCCCACAGCTCTCAGTGGCAAGGAGTTCCAAAGACTCATAACCCTCTGAGAGAAGAAATTCCTCCTCATCTCAGTCTTAAATTGCCCCCCCCCACTTTATTCTGAAACTATGTCCTTTGGTCCTAGACTCTCCCATGAGGCAAAACGTCCTCTCAGCATTCACTCTGTCAAACCCCTGAAGGATTCGTGGACTTCTACGACAGCAAAACTGGCGTCACACCTGGACCGATTCAACAACCGTTGAGGGACTAGGGCCAGCGCCATGTGGAACTTAATAGATTCCAATGAGAAATGGTGTTGGATTTGCGACTGACACTCAGGAGGCTGACAAGCTGCACCGCATATACACCACTCCACACACATACATCATCCTAGCTAACAAGATGGCAGCGAGGAGAGCGGCACCCTGTTTTACGCACAACGAGCTTGAGAGCCTGCTGGATGCCGTGGAGGAGAGGTGGGTGTTCCTGTACCCCGGCCCAGAAAACAGGCTGCCAGCAGCCGTTGTTCGCAGTGCCAGGTGGCTAGAGGCTGTCAGCCCCACGAGCAACACCATCCGCACCGGCCAGTAACGCTGGTACAAATTCCACGACCTCCTCCGGGCTGCCAGGGTGAGTAGGCAGCACTGTGCCCCTGGCACCAATCCCTGTCCCACACACCTGTAACCCTATAGCCCCCTCCCCCCCTCCCCCCCTACCCACCCCCACCGCACCTGGAGGGCGGCCAAACCCCCACCTGCATCACATGCCTACACCCATACCAGCCATAACCAGATGCCCTGGCCACTGAAGCCACCAGCTACCCACCCCCTACCCACCAGCTACCCACTCCCTGGGCTGCATGCTTCGGACTGTTAACACTGTGCATTTTCTGTGTCCCCAGAGATACTCACCTCAGTTGGCCATTTTAGTGAAGAGGCTCCTGAGGCAAATTCTGGTCCGGTAATCAAGAGGAGGTAGTAACTCCCGAGGGTGCGGATTGTCGGAGGGCAGGCCGACCCCAGGGACTAGCTGCTGTCTAGATGGGTTTCAGGCTTCTGGAACGGACAGCCCCATCGATTGTGGAGATCTAATTGCAGAGCCAGAGACTACATGAGGGGTTGTCGGGTAGCATCCAGCACCTGTAAGTAGGCATAGGTGGAAGAGTCCAACCACATGCAGGAGCAATAGGTGGTGTCAGACATGTTTGCCACCCAGGCCAACAGTGCACGGGTGGCATCCACGGTGGAGGATCTTGGGGAGTGGGTTTCGGCAATGGATTAGTATGTCTAAAGCCTGGGGCATTCTGTACAAGCGGTGGCCGAGGCCCAGGACAGGGCTGCCCTCTGACAGGTAGCCATGTGCCAGAGCCACCTCGACGTTGCTGCGGCGCTCCTGGTTGCCAAAGGGAACCTAGGTCAAAGGCCGGGACTCGCAGCAGGCCGCCTCCACTCCTGACGTACTGTCATCAGTTAAGTTGGCAAGAGTACATATGTTTTCACATTAAACACCTGTGCACGATGTTACAACCTGCCTCAGCGCTCTGACAGAAGGGTCTGAGGGGTGGGTTGGTCTGGGCTGGCCGCTTAGGGGGCCCGGTTGGGGGAATGGGTTAACGTTGTGGGGAGGCTTGGGTCAGGGATCGCAGTTCAGCCAGTGCTCACTGCTCCAGTGTCGTCCCATTCACCCCCCAGCTGTCGCCCCCTCCGCACCCCAGCGATTTTATGGGACCGTGTGATGGAATGACTAGCCTTCATGTGGAGATCACCCAGGTGGACGGTGGGAAGCGCTCCCATGGGCAGGGGTCAGACGTTGTCAAATGATGCGGAGCACCACAGCTCATCTTAGGGCGGGTTGTCATCCTGCATCCCATGGGCCAGACCTGGAGTTACTGCCAACCCAGGGCCTGGCGTGTGGCCTCCCATGCCTGCCCGGGTCCTCCCACACCCACCTCATCAGATGAGAACAGCCATTCATCCTTCTCCTCCAACACGTTATTCCTTTGCTGCGCGATATTGTGACTTACCAGAACAGGCCACCACGATGCGGGCCAGCCTCCCAGCGTCACACTGCAGGGCTCCTCCAGAATGGTCCAGGCATCTGAACCCCACCTTCAGGATGCCGAAGCACCGCTTGATCACGCTCTGGCCTCTGCTTGGGCTTCATTGTAATGGGTCTCTTCATTGGTCTCCGGATAGGCGGCATCAGACATGCCTGCAGCGGATAACCTGTCGCCCAGGAGCCAGCCCCACAGACGAATTGTCGAGTATACCAGAATGAAGGCATCGTGCCCACTGCCTGGGTATCGGTCATAGACGTGCATGATGCGCATCTGATGGTCACACACCATCTGCACATTCATCGAGTGGAACCCAATTCAGTTTGTATAGAGTGGCCTGTCACCTGAAGGTGCTCATAGTGCAACATGCATCCCATCTCGGCGATGGGCGTGAACCCCGCTGACCTAGTGGGCTCGGTCCACATTGAAATGGATGTATTACGCCGACTGGACATATAGGGCCTCTGTGACTGCACAAATGCCCCTATGTAGTGAGGTCTGTGAGATCCTGGACAGGTCCCCACTTGGTGCCTGGAAGGACCCGTTACGTAGAGGTCAGGGTGACCATCACTTTGACGGCCACTGGGTGTCCTTTGCATTCGCCCGACAGGTTTGAATAGCCAATGTTGTTCCTTTGTTTAAGAAGGGTAGCAAGGATAATCCAGCGAACTACAGGCCGGTGAGACTTACGTCAGTGGTAGGGAAATTACTGGAGAGAATTCTTCAAGACAGGATCTACTCCCATTTGGAAGCAAGTGGACGTATTAGCGAGAGGGAGCACGGTTTTGTGAAGGAGAGGTTGTGTCTCACTAACTTGCTAGAGTTTTTCGAGGAGGTCACAAAGATGGTTGATGCAGGTAGGGCAGTGAATGTTGTCTATATGGACTTCAGTAAGGCCTTTGACAAGATCCCTCATGGCAGACTGGTACAAAAGATGAAGTCACACGGGATCAGAGGTGAGCTGGCAAGATGAATACAGAACTGGTTAGGTCATAGAAGGCAGACAGTAGCAATGGAAGGGTGCTTTTCTGATTGGAGGGCTGTGACTCGTCGCAGGGATCAGTGCTGGGACCTTTGCAGTTCGTATTATATATAAATGATTTGGAGGAAAATGTAACTGGTCTGATTAGTAAGTTTGAGGATGACACAAAGGTTGGTGGAATTGCAGATAGCGATGAGGACTGTCAGAGGATACAGCAGGATTTAGATCGTTTGGAGATTTGGGCGGAGAGATGGCAGATGGTGTTTAATCCGGACAAATGTGAGGTAATGCATTTTGGAAGGTCTAATACACATAGGGAACATACAGTGAATAGTAGAACCCTCAAGAATATGAACAGTCAGAGAGATCTAGGTGTACAGGTCCAAAGTCACAAAGGGGCAACACAGGTGGAGAAGGTCGTCAAGAAGGCATATGACATGATTGCCTTCATTGGCCAGGGCATTGAGTATAAAAATTGGCAAGTCATGTTGCAGCTGTGTAGAACCTTAGCTTGGCCACACTTGGAGTATAGTGTTCAATTCTGGTCGCCACACAACCAGAAGGATGTGGAGGCGTCAGAGAGAGTGCAGAAGAGATTTACCAGAATGTTGCCTGGTATGGAGGGCATAAGCTGTGAGGAGCGGTTGAATAAACTCGGTTTGTTCTCACTGGAACGATGGTGGTTGAGGGGCGACCTGATAGAGGTCTACAGAATTATGAGGGGTATAGACAGAGTGGATAGTCAGAGGCTTTTTCTTAGGGTGGAGGGGTCAATTACTAGGGGGCATAGGTTTAAGGTGTGAGGGGCAAGGTTTAGAGGAGATGTACAAGGCAAGTTTTTTACACAGAGGGTAGTGGGTGCCTGGAACTCGCTGCCGGAGGAGGTGGTGGAAGCAGGGACAATAGTGATGTTTAAGGGGCATCTTAACAAATACATGAATAGGATGGGAATAGAGGGATACGGGCCCCGGAAGTGTAGAAGATTTTAGTTTGGACGGGCAGCATGGTCGACGCAGGCTTGGAGGGCCGAAGGGCCTGTTCCTGTGCTGTACTTTTCTTTGTTCTTTTTGTTCTTTTGTGTGCCATGATCTGGCAGACATTTTGCACTGTCCCGTTGCTCAGCTGCAATCTTTGACAGCATGCCTGGTCCGGCAGGTCCTCCAATGACAGGCGGTGCCAGTACACATGAGGCTTCCTGTGGCGCCTTCTTTGCACCTCGCCCTCCTCCTCGGCCTCATGGGTGGCCAGCTCACCCTCCTCAGCGGCTGCTTCCTGTCCCTCTGCGGCAAGCTCCGCTGCTGCAGCTTCCTCCTCCTCGAGCAACTCCAGCTCGTACATCCTCAGTGCATCCACCAGGGCTGCAGCGATGAGGAAGAAGGCCACCATTGCTGGTTGTATTCCAATATCCAAGGGGGTGAAAGGTAGACATATTAGCATGGTGTGTACCCCCATGCCCAAACAGGTCCAACTGGCTACACGGTGCCCCCGACTGATACTGTGGACTCTGCCCCACATGTTCCCCCACCCCCCGTCCCTGGCCCCGTCAGTGTCTCGCACCGGGGGGGATTCAGGCAGGGGCACCATCAGCTGGCTCAGCCCATGCCAGCCGTATGGTTCGCGACCCCAGTCTGACATCCTCCTGTAGGGGCTAATGCGGGCATTGCCCAGCGGGGGGGGGGGGGGGGGGGGGTTATGGCAGAGGGTGGGGTGCGGGGTGTGGAGGGTGGTCGCTGAGATTCCAGGTTGGTGGGTTGGGAGCACCCATTTGGCTGGTGGCACTCTGCAGAACCAGGTGGTCAGTGGGGTGCGCAGCAAGATGGCTGCCTTGCAGGCCATTGCAATAGCGGTCCATACCTGGACACTGCCCTAGTCCTGTGGGGGGTCACCCGGCCCACAGCCGTTCCCCCTGTCACTCGCTCCCGCCGGTCCTGGCAGGGCCCCACGTCCCCCACAGCAAGCCCGGCCAGTGTCAGGACCAGCAACCCAAGGTCACACCTCTCTGTGTCCTCTGGTGAATCACTGTGTGCACCTGTATTAGAGGATGTAAGGTAGGACCTGTACTACAGGTTCGCCAGTAGCCCCGGCCGGCTGGCTCTGCCCAATAAGAGCTGTATAAATATGCGTATCCTTCTCTGATCTGCCATTTTGCCAGCTGCATCAGGTCACGCATCTGAGTGCAATAAAGCCACAGTGTACCCAATCTGAGTCTTTGTGCAATTGATCGTGCATCATGTCCTACCTCCTCTCTCTCTTTCATTGTCCATGGTGCCTGTTCCTTGATTTTTAAAATCAGAAGTGAACTTCGCCGTCAGTAATCCTCGCCCAGTGGAGGCGGAGAATCGCGGTGGCCCTGGAGAATACCAGGTCAGGGCTGCTGATGATATGCAAATGGCATTTTACTGTACATGCGGAGTGGAACGCATTGACGCCACTGTCGAGGTACTGGAAAATTGCGATTTGGCAGGAAACCGACACCCGCCACGATTTCAGCGTCAAAACCGATTCTCCGGCCAATCGCGTTTCTCGATTCCACCGTCAGCTGAGCGAGAATCCCGCCCCAGATCTTTGAGAATAGATTCTGGCATTTTACTGATTGTACAACTATAATATTTATTGTACGATTCGTGCCTGAGTAATAGACTTGCATTTGGACAATACACGAGAGACTGAAATAAGAGGAATCTTTTAATTGAATTTGAGAGATTTCTAATCACACACGGTTATAGGCCCCCTATTGAGCAGACAACAAGCCAGCAGCACAGGACATGCTGGCATGCATGCAGAAATCATGAGAAAACTTGCCTTCCACCTGCTTCAATGGGCACAGGTTATGTTTAAAATAATTTGAAATTTCTGTGATTATACATCTGAATGCCCTGATGGCCAAAAAGCATCTCCCATGCCAGGTTCCTTTTTCTCAACTCTAAAATAGCCAACATTCCAGCAACAGGAGAACAAAGAACCTACTTCAAGCACTTCTTGAAGTGTGGCAGCATTGATGTTATTAACTGGAAGGGGCTTGCCGTTGATCGTTAAAATTGGCAATAGTTTTCCCATCCAGCTATATTACACTTTGAGTCATGACATCTTAATAATGAGGCAGAGCGGCAATGGAGAAGGAAAGAAAAAGAAGCAAATCCTGCTGTCTGGATCCCGTGACCTTGTGGAATATCCTGTCCCATGCGCCTGAAGACCTGTGTTTCGAGAATTGGCCTGTTCAGTCACATGAAGACCCAAGGCAGAAACTCACTACACATCATCATTATCTAGATGGCCAGCCTGTGATGACATGGCGGGAGGCGGTGGCATAGTGGTTTTGCCCCTGGGCTGGTAATCCGGAGACCCAGGGTAAGGGTCTGGGGAACCAGGTTCAAACCCATTCAATAAAAATCTGGAATTAAAAGTCCAATGATGACCACGAAATGAGTGTTGTACAAAACCACAAATGTCCTTCTGGTAAGAAAATCTGTCATCCTTCCCTGGTCTGGCCTACATGTGGCCAACAGCAATGTGGTTGACTCGTAAATCACTCAGTTCAAGGGCAATTAGAAAGGGCAATAAATGCTGGCCCAATCATTGATGCCCACATCCCATGTAAGAATAAAAGAGTACACATCTGGTTGTTTGACTTTATGCCAATTTTTATTTTACTGAAATGGCTTATCTATCACTCATGTGACGTGAAATTGATATTATTGCAGATGTCCATTCTGCTAGCTGAAATAAATATGAATCTCTGCAGCATAAACCACAAAAATTAGAAACTTGTTCCTAATCACTTACATAACAGAAAAATATGTGAGTTTTATTCAATTCTATTCTACTAGTGAGAAACATGTAGAGCTTCATGACAAATATCCATATTTCTGATATGGAGGCATTCATTTGCACTAATCAGGTTATAATCATAAGAAATTTTCCATAATTTTTCAGCGTGTCAGGCTCTGACTGAAAACCAGAGTTTTCCCCTCCAGATGCACAAGACAAAAAAAAATCAGGAATGTGGTTTATGCCGTCTGTCTGGTGGGGCGGGTCCTGATAGAGCTGGCAGGCAGTCCCATAGAGATTGAGAAGCCATCATTAAAAGCCATCATTAAATGATCAGCACTGGTGTTAAATTACCCCTAGCTTCCTCCACCACCACAAAGGTATCGGGGCTCCCTCCCCACCCCATGTCACGATTATTGGGGGCTCTCCCTCCCTAGCATCACACAATCATCAGGGGTTCTGCCCATGCCCAAAGATGTTTCAGTTGAATAGCAGTGTTAACCACTGTGTCACTGAACCCTCTCAATGCAAGGTTCCCCCCCATGCCAGGTCCCCCCAACAATACCAGGATTTCCCCGTAACTGCCAGCTCTCCCCCCGCCCCCCATCACTGTCACGTTCCTCCCTTCAAAAGCCTTGGCACTCTTCCACCCACCACACTTAATGGGAACCCCCATAATTGAGCTCCCCGGATGGCCCACCCTTGGCACTGTCCCTTAGCACAGGTTGTCACATGTTTTCACTGCCAAATTGACACAGGTTGACACTGTCAGGTTGATCCAGGTTGGCACTGTCAGGTTGGTGAAGGCTGACACCTCCAGGTTGGTGCAGGTTGGCACTGCCAGGTTGGTAGTGCCAACCTGGCAGTGCCAACATGTGCCAGTGGAAGTGCCAGGGGCAGTGCCCAGGCATGCCCCTCTACCTCTGGGCAATACTTATTTTGGTGGCCCCAGCGGGATCCCCTCGACTGCTTCACATCTTAAAATAACTTGTGAATCGAGGTATGAACGTTTAGTGAGGGGGGAACATATGACGAGGAAGCCCTTTAATCATATTTAAATGTAGTGAAATTTATTAAAATTAAGTTCCAGCCTTTTCTGGGTGGAACCTTGTTGTGTCACTGGCAAAGGGTGGAGAAAATTTGGAAGTGAGATCTTGCCATCAAGAATCTCATTTCGATCATGAAGTATTTTACGTCCGCATTGCTGTTCTCGCTGTACAAATCAACTGGTGCCCTTGAAGCACAGAGCTCATAATTACCGATGAAATTAATAAATTGTTTCACTTCATCTTCAAAAAGATTTGTATCTAAGTTCACCTGGTAGAATTAAATTAAACTTTTTCTGAAGCGGTTCTCAGTAATCTCATCCAAACTTTTATCAAAAAGCACGCAAAATAATTCAACAGTCTTCTTCAAAGATTCATATCTACTCTGCAATTGTACCATTATTGTGTCACAAGTAACATCGACGGTCACAATGATGATCTTCTCTTTCTCTTTTAGTGATTTCATTATCTTTAGTTCCATCAAAAAATAATTTCTTGTGTCTTGTATGCTTCTCATCATCAGAGGGACCTGTATTCATTGTTAATGTTAGTGCCCCTGTTTCCACTGAGGTATTGTTATTTTGAACTTCTAACTGAGGCTAGCAATTGTGAAGCATTCAATAAAGATGCATCAACATTTCTCAGTGAATTGCTGACAGTAGTAACTATTTGAAGTAAACAGTTCCACAAAACAGTAAAAACTGCAATTTTGTACTTTTCAATCTTTCTGCTAAGAATTTTTAAAGAACTTTCACACAGGAGTTCCCTGAATTTGATGTGGCTATGTCTGATAAGCATTATTTTACATCAACAAAGTTCAGTCTCAAAGCCAGAGCAACATCTGAACCTGGTGTTACAAATTCCTTTGACTGTCAAATGTTTTCCATGTGTCTACTCCAAGCTTAATTGCAGCAAATCCCACTGATGCGTGGGAACCGAAAAGAAGGCATACAAGTTTTGAACAAAGTCAGAAAAATGGATGGCTGCTTCACAGGATTCAGCTGCTACATTGCAGATTAAATTCAAGGAGTGGCTGGAACATCATTGTTCAGCTTTGTTCAGTCTTGCTTGTGGACCTGAATATTTTCCTGCCAAATCTGCGGCAATATTGCAGCTCTGCCCACAACAATTTTTGATGACCAAACCTAAATTTGAAATTGCATCCAAAACTGTAGTCTCCAGGCACTTAGCAGTGTGGGATTGTAGCTGGACAAAACAGAGAAATCACTCTACAAGTTCACCATCACTGGTCACTTACCTTAAAATTAATGTGAATTGGTCCACATAGCTCATATCTGGAGTTCAATCAACTTTTATGGAATAGTATATGGCATCTTTAACTTCATCAGTGAATTGGTTTCTGAGCCGCTCTCTCACTATAGTGATGAAGTCACCGTAGGGTCTGTGCGTAAAATGTTGGTCTTCCCTTAGCCACAATATTGATAACTTTTCAAATGCTCTTTGAGAAGCTCGTCAAATTCACTGAGATATTCAAGGCAGGCTAATAAATTACCTCTTTGACTTGACACTAATTACTCATCATGTACTCTTAAAGAAAGTCCCAAAGAAGGCAGCAGTTTGACTCTGACAACAAGACGTGTCAGCACTTTCCTCCAATAAGAACAATCCTTATCAAACTGAGCCGATAATGCAGAACCAATTCTTCCAGATAATTTACATCTTTGACCGAACGCATAAATAGCTTTAATATGACTTTTGGAAGTTTCATGATCAGCAATATCTCTTCCAATATTTCTCCAGTAGAGTAACCATTGACTGATGATTAGTTCCCTATACTATGGTCAGGGAATAATTTGCAAACATAACTGAGATTTCCAAAAAATAATCAACCAATTTCTCCTTTCCATCATGCCATTTCTCTTCATTAGACTCACGAAGACTTGTAAACTGCTTTCGGCCTTGACCCTCAAACTCTTTTCTCAAATTTTCCATATTACCTATGTTCTCTGCTCAATGTATTATGGGATGCTCAATTGTACCTAGCGGAACAGATTTTGGCCATAAGGCAATGTCTTCAGGGTACGTTTTTATCCCTCATTTCAGTTGCAGAACAATGAGCTTGAGCAGTATCTTGTAGTTCCATTCCCATTTCAGAGTTCACATCTTGGTCAAGTTTTTCAGGCGATCTGTTGTCTCCGGAAATCGCCAAGTCGAAGTCATCAGCCAAGTTAGGAAAACGTTTTGTGGATGTTGTTGTTGGGCACTGCTCAAAACTTCACACCTTCTAAATTAAAGTGCCAAACTGTCTTTTTGCCGAGCTTCGTCCACTTGTCTCACCTTTAACTTCCCGCATTGGTGACTGCCAGATTCATAGGGCGGGATTCTCTGGGCTCCCAGCCACGTGTTTCTTGGCGGTGGGATGTGGCACTCCATTTGCTGGTGGCAGAATTCTCTGCTCCCACTGCTGTCAATAGAAATTCCCACTGAAGATGCCCCACGCCGCTGGGAAACCCACGGGTGGGGGTGCGCTGCCAGCGAAAGACCGGACAATTCTAGCCATAGTGTCTCTTCACATTGACTGGGGCTGATCTGTCTTAATTTCAGCGATTCACAAATAATTCTTCAGAATCTTCTCTCAAGGGAAGCCTCGTTAAGCATAAGGAGCCAATTGTTTAAGCTGCTTAAAAGCAGTGACAAATTAAACAAAGATTAAGGGTTGGTAGGCGTGTCGTCTCCGGAAATTGTGAAAAGAATTGTTGTGAGGATGAGCCGGAGTTCACTGCCAAAATCCCACCAGAGTAACTGGCAGCTGGCAGTAATGTGGGGGAAGGCTGTGATGGTCAAGACATGCTGGATATTATAAAAGACACTGCAATTGATCAGAGAGAGAAATGATCGACACCCAAAAGGACAGTAAATTCAACATTCGAAAACAAGAAGAAGAAAGATGTTGGTTGCTGCCTAGATCTCTCACTCTCCGCCCTGCGAGTCAGAATACAGGAGGGAGATAGAGAACCTAGTGGAGTGGTGTAGCGACAACAATCTCTCCCTCAATGCCAGCAAAGCTAAAGAGCTGGTCATTGATTTCAGGAAGCAAAGTACTGTACACACCCCTGTCAACATCAACGGGGCCGAGGTGGAGATGGTTAGCAAATGGTGGAGATGGTTTCAAATTCTTAGGGGTATCCATCATCAAAAATCTGTCATGGTCCACCCACATCGTGCTACCACCAAGAAAGCACAACAGCGCCTATACTTCCTCAGGAAACTAAGGAAATTCGGCATGTCCACATTAACCCTTACCAGCTTTTACAGATGCACCATAGAAAGCATCCTATCTGGCTGCATCACAGCCTGGTATGGCAACTGCTCGGCCCAGGACTGCAAGAAACTTCAGAGAGTCGTGAACACCGCCCAATCCATCACATGAACCTGCCTCCCATCCATTGACTCCATCTACACCTCCCGCTGCCTGGGGAAAGCAGGCAGAATAATCAAAGACCCATCCCACCCTTACTCACTCTTCCAACTTCTTCCATCAGGCAGGAGATACAGAAGTCTGAGAACATGCACGAACTGTCTCAAAAACAGCTTCTTCCCCGTTGTTACCGGACGGCTAAACGACGCTCTTATGGACTGAACTCATTAACACTACACCCCTGTCTGCTTCATCCAATGCCGGTGCTTATGTAGTTACATTGTATACCTTGTGTTGCTCTATTATGTATTTTCTGTTATTCCCTTTTCTTCCCATGTACTTAATAATCTGTTGAGCTGCTCGCAGAAAAATACTTTTCACTGTACCTCGGTACACGTGAAAATAAACAAATCCAATCCAATCTGCAGCCTGGCTGGCCCCTGGCTCATATCGAGTCCCCCGGTCCCAAGGCTGCTGCTCCCTGATTTCCCGAGACACGATGCTTGCTTGGCCTTCATCGTACCATCTGACTGCTGCTTTGCTCACCTCTCACTCGGGTCTCCAGCCTCCACAGCTGACGAACAGGTGTGCTCCTGGCTGGCTCCTGCTGCTGGCTATCTGCTCTGGCCTCTGCTCGCTCACTCTCTCCCTTGCTGCCCAGTATGATTGCTGTCCAGCCCTCTCACTCAGCTCTGCTGCGTGGCTGGTCTCTGGCAGTTCAGAGTCACCCAATGCTCTCCTCACCTTCCCAAGAGCTTCACAGACTTACCCCTGATGTTAGGCCGGTGGCCTCACTTTTGCCTCAAGCTGCCTGCCAGACTGAATGGCAGAAATATGGCTGTTGCTTTGTACCTTTGCTCAATGACAGTTCAGAAACTTCACACCAATTCAGGAGATCCGTGTCTGAACTGCCCTAAGTCTCCACCACCTCTCAACATCTGGCAAACTATTTTCCCGCTCTAAAGGGGAGTTCACCAATCATAGCCCAATGTTCTTCTGTATTGCCTGCTGATAGGCTCAAGAATTTTGAATGGCCATCAACAAATTTGGAACCACCAAGGCTCTGCTTAGTGTACCCATAGTTTTCCCACCACAACAGTCACCTTTCCATTTGGTGTTCTCCCATCGGCCAAAGTCCTGCACTGCAGCGCTACGTGTTTCACAGGTCGGCACAGTGGTCAGCACTGTTGCCTCACAGCTGCAGGGTTTGATTCCAACCTCAGGTGACTGTGTGGAATTTGCACATTGTCCCCTTGTCTGCTTGGGTTTCCTACGGGTGCTCCGGTTTCCTCCCATAGTCCAAAGATGTGCTGGTCAGGTGGATTGGCCATGATAAATTTCCCCTTCGATTGGGGTTGCAGGAATAGGGCAGAGTTTATGCCTTGGTAGCATGGCCTTTCAAAGGGTCAGTGAAGACTTGCTGGGCCGAATGCCTTTCTTCTGCACTGTAGGGATCCTATGATTCTATGAAAGTCCACCGCTGGTCTCAATCGCAAATTTCTGATCATAACTATGGTTTCACATCACTGGCATCATCTGGAGAAATCTGCACTGATACTCCACTGTTCTTTCTAAAATGGGACACTTAAGATCTCAGCACCGATCTGTAGTCTAGCCAGTGTTTTGCTTTTATACAGTCACAAATTCCATTGACAGGTACCGTTTTGGCTCTTTATTTATTCCACACTCATTTTTAATTTGAAACCTTAGGTCTCTGTTCACCAACACACTTCAGTACCTTTTCATTCATTGTATGCTCCCATTTTTGTTTTATTTCTTCTTGAAATGTATTTGCTCTTCCTAGTGCACATTAAATTATATCTGTCATCAGACTCCACATTCTACTAACCTGAGATCCTTTACAGTTCTCTTCAATGTTTTCCAAACTTCCTAATTTTACATTGTCAGAAATGTTTAGATTGTGTGTTGACAAGTATAGCAAAGTACAAATCCCCACCAGCCCCACCTCCCGCCTCTTTCTCTCTCTTGGTATATATAAGATCAACAATGAATCTGATGAATCTGATGAAGGAGCTACGCTCTGAAACTTAGTGATTCCATAGAAACCTGTTGAACTTTAATCTGGTGTTGGAAGACTTCTTACTGTGTCCACCCCAGTCCAATGCCGGCATCTCCACACAATGAATCCAGCACTGCTCTTTGAAAAAGATATCCCATT
Source organism: Scyliorhinus canicula (assembly GCF_902713615.1). Classification (NCBI taxonomy): domain Eukaryota; kingdom Metazoa; phylum Chordata; class Chondrichthyes; order Carcharhiniformes; family Scyliorhinidae; genus Scyliorhinus; species Scyliorhinus canicula. The sequence goes on from NC_052147.1 coordinate 235,187,073, forward strand.
TCCCTGCATTTTCCCCATAGCCCTGCATTGTTTTTATCTTTTCAAATATGTATCCAAATTCAGTTTTAAAGTTACTATTAATTCTTCTTCCATTGCCACTTCAGGCAGTATATTCCCGATCATAACAACTTGCAGCATTAAAATATTTCTCCCCATTTCCACTCTTGTGCTTGTGTCAATAATCTTACATCTGTGTCCTTTAGATACTGACCCAATGGAAACTATTTCTTCATGTCAACTCTACCAAACCCTCATAATTGTGAGCACCTTTTGAAAGAGAGCAATGCCAACTTCTCTATCCACATGACAGATGTTACTCACCCTGGAAGCATTTTAGTAAATCTCATCTGTACTCTCCAAAACTTGCCACCCTTCTTAAAGTAACAAAATCAGAAAATACTGAATAAACTAGGCAGATCTGGCAGCATGTGTGGGGAAAGAAAATAGAGTTAATGTTTTGAGTCCGTATGACTTGCTCAGATTGTTAACTCTATTTTTTCTCTCCGCATGTGCTGCCAGACCTGCTGAGTCTTTACAGCATTTTCTGTTTTTGATTCAGATTTCCAGCATCTGGGGAATTTTGCTTTAATTACCCTTCTGAAAGTGTTGAGCACAGAAGGGGATGCAATGCTCCAGCTGAGAGCTGTTACGATCCCAGTTGATGTTATAACTGGACAAGAAGGCCAGGACAAGAATGGAACCCTAGCTCAAAGGATTGTAACTTTTACTCCTTTTTTTTATGAAACATGGAGGAACAGAGTTACAGGACCACTAATTACTTTTAACAGCAAGATAAAACACTAATGGAACATGAAAAAGTTGAATTGTGATACAGTACACCTTTACTCCCCTCTTAGCTTAACAATTACACACAGGCTTTAGAATTGACATGAATTACTGAGAACATCTTAATCTAATGGTCTCATTAAGACAAAGTCCCCTTTAAGCACACAAGATGACCATGGGTAAATACACTCTCTACTCAGAACCCAAATGAATGTTTGTGGATATCTTCATAGAATCCCCCCTCCCCCCCCCCCCCCCAGATGATTGTCATGTGAGAGTTTATAAACTCGCTTCCAAAAACACACTTTTAATTTTTTTTCTCATAATTATGCTTTCCCTTAGTTGTTTGCATTCCGACATGTAGACCAGGACAGGAATTCTCCGATCGTCAGGATTCACTTTTCATGCTGGTAGTGCACCCCAGCCAGTGGGTTTCACAGCAGCGGGGGTGGTTTAGATGGGAAATCCCATTGACAAGCGGTGGGAGGATAGAATCCCACTGCCAGCAAATGGCGCGGCTCAGAAGCACATGGCTGAGGAAATGACATTTTTAAACAAAGCTTCTGCTCCAATTTCAACAGTGAATCCAGTACAGGATTTTACACCACCCCCTTTTAGGTTTCCCCTGCCTTGACTACTTTTACACACACTTCGAGACCCTAGCCATTGATTTCCATAGTTATTTCAACTCACGTTGCACAGGCTGCAATAAAATCTCACAAACCTGAAAATCACTTGAGATATCTTTCGGGAGTCTCAGCCTTTTTCTCAGCTTGGTCTATTTTTCCTGAACAGGTCTTTCTTCTAGTACCTTTAACCTCAAACATCTTGGAAACCTCTCTTCATTTCTCTAGTTTCCTTAGCTAGCTTCAGATCTCTGCATTTATTTTCTTGACCATTAAGCCATGGTATGTTTTTTCTTTTAGCTTCCCTCTCTAGTCTTCTAGTCTTTTAGTTCCCTCTCTAGTCTTCTAAATCAACTGCTTCTGGCAGAGCTGTGAAAACAGCTGTGAGAAGTGGGCAGCATAATCAAAGACCCCTCCCATCCAGCTTATTCACTCTTCCAACTTCTTCCATTGGGCAGGAGATACATAAGTCTGAGAACATCTTTAACAGATTCAAAACAGCTTCCTCTTGTCGTGGGTTTCCTATTGACAGGGCGCAAATCCAACAGGAAATCCCACTGACAGCAATGAAAGCAGAAGATCTCTTCACCGGCCAATGGTCGGCCGCCTCCCACTTACAGAGAAATACACAGCTGTGGCACGTGGAAAATCCCCCTCATTATTTACTTTGGGAGGAAGAATGGAAAAACAGAACACTATTTATAGGTGAGACACCAGAAGTGTTGGCATACAAAAGGATTTGGATGTCCTTGTACATGAATGACAGCAAATGAACTTGAAGGTTCAGCGAGCAACCAGGAAGGTCAATGCTTTGTTAGTTTTATCACAAGAGGGCTTCAGTAGATGTGTTTCTCAGTTGAGATCACATCCAGAGTACCATGTACAGTTCTGTTCTCCAAGGAAAGACCTGCCTTCCAGAGGGTGAAACAAAAGTTCACCAGAGTGACTCCTGGGGTGAGAGGCCTGTTTTAGGATGAGAGATCGAGTCAAATGGTGCTATATGCTCTGGAGTTTAAAAAAAGTAAGGTGATGTAATTGAAACATATGTTACAAGTACTAAATAAGATTGTTATGTTTTGGGACCACCTCTTAAACTTGTGAAATGGAGAAATGAGTGGGGTCATGTGACTTGTTCTAAGTTCCACCCAACAAGGGTGGTTTGATTATGAAAGGGTTGTTTTACTGGAAAGAAGTTACAATATGTTCACACTCTTCCACAAAAGCAGGAGCATCTGTGATGACTTGTGGGTCGACTCGTATACCCGAAGATCCACTCCCGATTTGGGGACGCAGAGATGGGAAACCTTGTGTGCTCTGGCTGGGAGGGTGCATGATGGGATCGGGGGGGGGGGGGGTGCTGCACAGACTCCTGAAACAGGACCGATGCACAGGTGAGCACTATATGGGTTAATTACATCACTCAGTCCAAATTTAAGTGTCAGCTCCAGAACAACTGTCAGAGATCACAAAATCCTAACACTGATAAAGAGGTAAGAAGATGTTCTGCAGGTGTAATTAACACAATAGGAATATTTTTGAAATGTGTGGGATATCTTAAATCCGCACCTTTGGGTAAATTTATATGAATATTATAACTGCACAATTGTTCAGCATAAACCTTTAATGATGTTACTACGCAATCAAATAATAAAACTGATCATTTCCCCTGGCGAAAGTCTAAATAATACAAAATCAAAATACTGCCATGCTGGAAATACAAACAGGAAAACCCAGTTATCATATCAGGCTGAGGCCCCATGTTTCTCTCTCCAGATATGATTTGAGCTGCTGAGTAGTCCTAGCATTTTCTATTTTTATATTATGTGAGCAGAGCTGACCTGTTTTACACCAGTTACTTTCGTATTTTGATAAACTCGATCCTGTGAGCAGGAGCTGGTTGCCAATCCAATAATGGCCATTGGAAGAAATCATTGTAACAGCAATGCATGAGAGAGTGGCTGAATTCAGTTACAGTGTATTTTTAAAAAATAAATTTAGAGTGCCAAATTCATTTTTTCCAATTAAGGGGCAATTTAGCGTGGCCAATCCACCTAACCTGCACATCTTTTGGTTTGTGGGGGCGAAATCCATGCAAACACAGGGAGAATGTGAAAACTCTACACGGACACTGACCCAGCGCCGGAATCGAAACTGGGACCGTGACGCTGTGAGACAGCAGTGCTAACCACTGCACCACCATACTGCCCCAGTTTCCAATGTATTTAACAATGAAGTTGAACTGAACTGATGCACGATCAATTGCACAAAGACTCAGATTGGATACAACTGTGGCTTTATTGCAGTCAGGCACGTGGCCTCCTACTGCAGCTGGTGAAATGGCAGATCAATGGAGGACACGGATATTTATATGGCTCCTTGTGGGCGGAGCCAGCTGGCAGGGGCTACTGGTGAACCTGTAGTACAGGTCCTACCTTACATCCCCTAATACAGGTGTACACAGTGGTTCACCACATGAACATAGACTCGGTTTCCCCAATTCTCTCGCTCTGTCTGTTATACATCACTGGTTTAATCTATTATTGGGAATAGGCAGTTAAGAGAACGCAGAATCATATTACTTTCACTGGGACTCGAAATGTTAGCTCCCTTCTCTCTCCACAGATGCTGTCAGACCTGCTGAGATTGTCCACTATTTTTTGTTTTGGTTTCAAATTCCAGCATCCTCAGTAATTTGCTTTTATCCTATTACCCATTATAACAGGCGTGGCTTAAACTCAGAAAGAAATGCCACCTTTTGCCAACACCTTTGAATTATATCCTTTCCTCCAATTACACTCCCTGTTATGTCAACCTTGCCGATCCATTTCCCAGAAGAGTTATCTGATCAGAATTGCATTAGGAGCAGCTTAAATACTGTCATGATTTCCCTCATGCTGGTGGTATTTTTACTTTCGTGGACAACTCGTCACTCACCGATCCAAATTGGAAGCTGTGTGTGGAAAGTAAGTACTAGCTCAGTGTTTGCAAACGGCATTCAGCGGTGCAAACTTCCCAAGGACACGTGTGTGTGTGTGTGTGAAACTTTCAGATCCACAACGCCTCCCTGGGCTCGGGTTGGTGATTTTATTGACAAATCTTTGGTTTTGTTTTGAGAGTGTGGATATTGATCTGGGATTAATCCACCTTGCATTTGGCTGTGCCCTAGACTCGTTACGTCAGTGGGATTTGTTGCAGTGCATGTTGTGAGATTGCTGCAGGTGTCTGTTCCGAGTCTTTTGCTGCTGTCAGCGTCGGGGTGAACACAGCGGGCTGAAGCTAAGTCAGGCTGGCAGTGTAGCCTGGCGCCCGAGGAGATCCCAGCTCTCGGTACAGTCTTCCCCTCCACCCCCCCCCCCCCCCCTCCACTAATATTTATTCAGCTGTTGTATCGACTGCTACTTGGCATTTCCATGTTTATGTGTATAGAGATAATATTTACATAAGCTTCCACCATTACTTCTAAAAGTAAAGAGTTCCTGGATCTGGCTTCTCGAATACTCCGAAGAAAGTGTGTGATCGCGGCAGTGTTGTGCACGGTGATGGCGCTCCTCCTCCTTGTGCTCATCCCAGTGCTGGTGCACACTTCCCGAGTTGCCGCTCACTATGAGATGCTGGGGACATGCAGGATGATCTGTGATCCTTACAGCCCCAAAGCCAGCAGCACGGCCGTGGAAGTGCTGCGGGATTTTAGCGCCATCCCTCCGCCGCCCTTCATCCAGGGAGCGAAAGGGGAGCCTGGGCGGACAGGGAAGCCCGGTCCGAGGGGAGCTCCGGGAGAGGCCGGCCCACCGGGTCCAAGGGGGCCACCGGGAGAACGCGGCGACCTGTTGAAGGCTGCCTTCCCCGGGGGGAGCAGCGCCTCAGCGGGACCGGTCACGGGAGCGCTGAGCAGTGCCGCCTTCAGCAACCCGAAGATCGCCTTCTATGTCGGTTTGAAAAGCCCCCACGAAGGCTACGAGGTCCTTAAGTTCGACGACGTGGTCACCAATCTGGGAAACTACTACGATTCCGCCACTGGAAAGTTCACGTGCGCTGTGCCCGGGACCTATTTCTTCACGTACCACGTCCTGATGAGAGGAGGGGATGGGACCAGCATGTGGGCTGACCTCTGCAAAAACGGCCAGGTGAGAGAGAGAGAGAGAGCTTGCCCCTCTCTCAGCGCCACGCTCAGACTTCCTGACATTGCGCTGCGCCCTACTTTACTCAGCATTGTTTAACTGCAAGGAAACCTCGCCAGACAGAAGGGACTGAGCAAGGCGATTAGGCACAAAGAACTATCCTTCAACAGTGAAGTTAATTTGGAGTTAACTCATTTCACTGTCGCTGAGGAGGTGTTTATGAAGAAAACTTTTTTCATGAACACATCCTATATTTACCTTTTCTGCTGGTGTGTCCATCAGTATTTAAGCTGTTGAACGTGCTGCTCCCCCCAGTTATAGCTAACCTGATTTAGAGGGTGCAAAGGAGATTCACCAGAGTGTTGCCTGGGCTGGAGTGGTTCCGCTATCAAGAGAGGCTGGATATGCTGGGGTTGTTTATCTTGGAGCAGAGAAGTCTGAGGGGGGCTTGATTGAGGTGTATAAAATTCTGAGGGACATAGAGATAGGAAGGTACTTTACCCCTCAGTAGAGGAGCCTCAAGCAAAGGGGGGGGGGGGGGGCATATATTTAAGGGGCAAGAGGTTTGGTAGGGATAAAGTAGACGTGGAGCTGATGCTTTCTCTTGTGGGGCATTCTAGAATGAAAGGCCATAGTCTCCGGATAAGAGGTAGCAAATTTAAAACGGAGTTGAGGGGAAACTACTTCTCCCAAAGGGTTGTGAATCTGTGGAATTCGCTACCCCAGAGTGTGGTGGATGCTGGGACAGTGAGTAAATTTAAGGAGTTAGACAGATTTTTAATTGGTAATGGGTTGAAGGGCAACCATCATTGAAGGAGAACGGGCAGCACGATTGAGTTAAGGTCAGGATTAGATCAGCCATGATCGAATGGCGGAGCAGACTTGATGGACCAAATGGCCTAATTCTGCTCCTATATCTTATGAACTTCTGAAGGGTGGTGGAGTTTGGAAGGGTGGTAGAGGCGGGAATCCTCACAACACTTAAGAATCATTCAGATGAGCAACTTGAAGCCAAGTGCTGGAAAATGGGTCAGAATAGATATGTGTTTGACAGCCGGCACGGACAAGATGGGCCGAAGGTCCTCTTGCTGTGCTGTAAAACTCCATGACCCTATGACTACTTCCAACTAAGCCCCTCTCCCTGTTAGGAGCGAATATAACTGGCCTCCAATTTTAATTTTTTTGTCACGAGTTTGCAGCCCTCTTGCCCCAATACCAGAGGAATGTGGCTGAATAAAATAGTCGCTTGGAGTAATCATTTCTCTTTTTGTCCAGGTTCGTGCCAGTGCCATAGCCCAGGACGCCGACCAGAATTACGACTACGCCAGTAACAGTGTGGTCCTGCACCTGGACTCGGGAGATGAAATTTATATTAAACTAGACGGCGGGAAAGCACACGGTGGCAACAATAACAAATACAGCACCTTCTCCGGTTTCATTTTATATCCCGATTAAGTGACATGGATGAGATATTCGGAATAGAAATGAGATATTATGTAACGGCGTTTACCTGTCAATGTCAGTTTGTCTCTGGTTATTTACATTGTCCTTCAGACTTTATTTGTACTGAATGCCAAAGTGCGCTTGTTGGTGTATGGCATATTGGTAAATGGAGCGCATGTGGCGCCAGGCTTAGTAACAGTGCATCACATCCGACAACTCCTGCATGGGCGCTTCTTGGGAAGGACAGAATCAGCTGCAACAATTGGATTTATTCATTCAAAAGCAAAACACTGCGGATGCTGGGAAATCTGAAATAAAAACAGAAAATGCCGGAAACCCACAGGAGTCTGATGAAAAAGGTCATCGAGCCCAAGCGTTAACTCTGCTTCTCTCTCCTCAGGTGCTGCCCGACCTGCTGGCTGTTTCCGACATCTTCTGTTTATATTTTGAATGTGTTCATTACTGGTTGACGTGCTGAGTTTTGCGTGATGACACACAACATTGGGCACATACTGCTGCTGCTGTACATGAAATACTCGTCATTTCGTTACAACCCAAACCTTTGATGTATTGTTACAACATTAAAATGCCATTTTCTACAGTACTTGCTCTGGTCATTTACATGTACTGAAAGCAACTGAATAGATGGCCTATTGCTGCTATTTAAGTCCCACAATTTCGTTGTCAGTGTTCAGCCGGGATTTCCTGGCATGTGAATAATTCCGAGAACTGGTCCCATAAAATCGTTTGTGAGGTAAAACTGTATCTCTTAACTTCCGTAGGCCATCAATATGTTTTTTAATACAGATATTCATTACACACCTCGGCATCACTTTTGATGTTGTACACGTATCATTCCTGGAGGATTGTAGAATTCTAACCACTTGTTTTGTTAAGCAAGTGGCCTTTGATTGAACGACTAAACAAAGATTAACACGACCGTGTCACCAATATTTTAAGGCCAAGTTAGATAGGCTCTTGATTAAGCAGTGGTCAGAGGGTGTAGGACGTACATTGGAATGTACAATTGAGCCATAAGCAAGGCAGTCAGGATCTTATCAAATTGCCTACTCCTTCTCCTAATTCGTCTCTTCATATTGTGCCCAGAATGATTAAAAGCACCCAACTCGTTCTTATCAATATCAAGGACTGTGGTTGTACACCGCACATTGAACACGAGCCATTGAGAGCTTTCACAAAAGTATTTCCATAAATTTGACGTGGTGATATATTACAGCAGTTAGTTTTCACAGAAACGAGTGTCGCTGTTCTTGTAACGAGAAAGACAGCAATGTTTTATTTTACAATCCTCTTCCACGTATTTTAGATATGGAGAAAGCAAATGGATGCAGAAACTTGTCTTATTAGCTGTGATTGCACGTTTGATACGTGTACAAGTAGAAAGGCAACTTCACTGGGATTCATATCAAAGCATCATCAGGCCAGCCGGCTGCCCAGGCCAGAGGTGATCCGAAAATAGTATCCACTGTGTGATGATTTTAATAAAGTTGTACATATTTTATATCGTGATTAATCCCCCCAATAGATCACCTTTAAGCAGAAAATAACAATTTATCTTAAAGCTGGTTCAGCTAAAATGAGTTTCATTCACTTCACAAATTTTGCTTTAAAACAATCCAATTCATCCAGGGAGACGGAGAGAGAGAGAAAGCTTCTTAAACGTTCAGAAATTAATACCGGCCTATGCGGTCTTTTCTGGGGCAGTATCGAAATCTAAGGGGAGAGATATCATTGTACTTTATTCTGGTGCAAAGGAAAACTGTTTGTACTTTTAACAAAGGCCTGAGCATTCCCCATGGTGAAAGGCCAATGAAGATTCATTGCGAGGGAATTGGTGTTCACATTAAAAATACAAATTTCAGCCTGAGATTCTTAAATCTGTATTCCCCGCTACAGGCGGTGCACTCCACTTCTCATTCACCGCTGCAGATGTGTCTGCTGAGATGTCAGAGCCGAAAGGATGATGGATTGATGAGGCTGGTGAAAGAGGAGAGTTGCGTGACAGTTAGCCCTGACAGTGATGTATGTATCCTCACATTATCAATGTCATGCCGGGGAGTTAGGAAAGCGCCCCACTTTCTACATGCTGTCATGTTGCTAATTATCACATCGGATAACATTCACAAAGACATATTGCTGGTGACAATGACACCAGACACAATCGGTTAAGAAAAAATGAATCAATTCAAAATATGGTTTACCGGCGGTTTATGCTTTACATTCTTTCTCCTAGTTACAACATTAAATCACAGTACCTGCAACATTAATTACATATAAAATGCTTTTGAAGAGGTGTCAGGGCTTCTCAATCAATAGAGCCAATTGATTGACTACAATCTCCCGAGACTTTTTGGTCCGTAGAAAAGAAACGCCCAGGGCATTAACATTAACCTTAGAACATTAATTAAACTGAAAGAGTGAACTCAGTTTACTTTATCAGATTTCATTGGAGCAGCTACACTGATGAATAAGTAATTAATATTGATTTGTGATTGGCAAATCGGAGCAACACAGCTTCAAGTGCAAGTGTCAGATTTTCAGCATTGAAAATTATTAGTGGCAATTAAAATGACAAACTTTGTAAAATTACCTTTAAACAATGCAAGGATAAAACTTTCTGTACTGGTGTCAAAGAGGCGACTTTTCTCTGGCCTACTATTAAAATTGGAAGAATGTATGGGTGGAAGATGGGTCATTTCTGAGACAGTGGTTTAACGTTGCCCACGTGATCGTGGAGTCAGGGTACAAGTTACAAGTTCATTCATTGAGTTGTGAGCGAACACGTTGCGTCAGAAGTAGGGTGGCACCACACCCGAAAGCCAGTTTTTCGAGGATACTTTTGGCTATCACCCCTTGAAGGTCAATGGAAGAGAAAGTCGGGCCGAGTGCAAAGTGGACTGGTGATTGGTTACTGTCTGTTTTGTGCTCCTACCCAATGCAAATTGACACCACTGGCAGCTAGAGGTACAAGATCTGTACTCTGGAACGGGCATACTGTGCAATGTAAAGCATCTTTAAGCAATGCAACGTTTGTCGACATGTGTCAGACAAATAGCAGTTCATTGCACACAGACAAGGGAGCTTGGTGAATTATTTGGGAGTGAATGTTTGGAAGGTATCAAAAATTAAAGGAAAGTGCACGATATAGTAAATAGCTACACAAATGACTTGAGTAAGTGCATGATAATATATGTCTTTCCCATTAAATGTAAATGCATCTGATTATGTCAGGGACCCTTGCATCCTGTAATGGAGTATACCCTACCAAATGTATGGTAATAATCTTTATTATTGTCACAAGTAGGCTTACATTAACACTGCAATGAAGTTACTGTGTATGTCAAGTGCAAAGAGGGCAGAAGGTGGTGAAATGGTTCTTAGTTTCTTTGCTTAACTCTCCAGAACCGATATTGGAACCAAGTAATTGTTGGGAATTAAGCAGAATTAAAATCATCCTCGTTGTAAATCTTTATTGTCCATTTTATTCCTAAAACAAAGAAATGGGGAAAAATGTAACTCCTAGACCTTTGGTTACACTTTGGTGATCTTATACAATTACAGTATCATAATTTTAAAATCTGTTAATTGGTAGTCTGATTAATAATTATATCCTTGTCAATACTATTTTCATGACGTTGTCAATGCAGCATTCTGCTCGCAATGCCAGAATGTTACAGAACCATTCTCTCTATTGCAGTTATTTTTTTTATGAAAGAAAAATAACTAAGCCATAATTTTAAATATCATACAATGTGTCAGAGTTTTTTAAAAAAGGCACTTGTTCACTTAAATAATGGATGTAATTAAAGCAATGTACGTCCAATGTTAGATGTTGTAAAAATGATTATTTCATGTTGCTAAGTGACCAGCATATCTTCTAGAAGAATGAAGATACATTACCTCGAGGGTATATTGCCAAATTGAAAGAGAATATGTACATGCACTGAAAATGTCACTTTAACAAACATCTAGAGTTCAAGACAGCTAAAATGTGCTCATTGACCTGGATGCTGGATTATGTGTTATTTCTGAGAATGTCAACCCTTCAAATTATAGATGAAAAGAAATGAACATGACTTACTGAAATGCTACAACTGTCAGAATTTTATGTGAGCGTCAGGTATCATGCCATTTCAGCTTTAGCACTTCTGATTTGTATAAACAGGTACAGGGGTGCACGACCTTTGAAGACGATCCTCTGGATAAGGGCATTTCTTTCCTAATTCTGCACATTTCCTGGCTCTAAATGCTGATTGACGATATCCTGGTTGACAATGCCCTGCAGTTCTCTAGCCCGCACACTGCCATCTATTTCCTGCAACTTGCAGTATTCATAGCTGACCCAACCTGCCCAAACTTACGGAGGTGAACCAAGAATTACTTAACAACAACTTATATTTATATAGCATCTTTAATATAATGAAACTGCCTTAGGTGCTCAGATAAATGTTTTACACAAAATTTGCCACCCAACCACAAAAGGAGATATTAGGGCAGATGATCAAAAATGTCATCAAAGAGGTAGGTTTTAAGGAACCATCTTAAAGGAGGAAGGAGAGATTTAGAGGTTGAGAGAAGGCCTTAAGTTTTTAAGTTTAGGGCCTTGGTGGTTGAAGGCATGACCACCAATACAGGTCAAGTATCCTTTATCCAAAACCCTTGGGGCGGATTACATTTTGGATTTCAGATAATTTAGTTTTGAGGATACCACATGTAGGTCTAGGTCTACTTACATTACAATGGCCGAAGCTGAGGTAAGTAAAATAGCTAGAAACATAAAATGTACCACTGAATAATAAATACAAGGTGCAGTCAGCGAGGTTCTTGTCAGTTTGCGTCATGTTGGTTCTAGTCACCAACTTCCTACGCTGAAGGTTGATAATAATCCACAAAGCATGGCTTTTGGATGTGTTCAGTTTTCAGATTAATGGATAAAAGATACTTGACCTCAAAATTGTAGGTGCTCAAGAGACTAGAATTAGAGGAACACAGATCTCAGAGGGCTGTGGGACTGGAGGAGATTGCAAGATAGAGAAGGGTGAGGCTGTGGAGGAATTTGAAAACAAGAGTGAGAATTTTATAATTGAAATGTTTCTTAACTGTGAGCCAGTATAGGGCAGTGAAGAGAGAGATGATAGGTGAGCAAGACTTATGATGCATTAGGACCTAGGCAGCAGATCTTTGGATGACCTAATAACCTTGACAGTAGAATGTAGGAGGTGATCAAAGTATATTGAAAATAGTCAAATTTAGAAGTAACAATGGCATAGATGCGGGTGTCAGCAGCAAAAGAATTGATGTAGCACAGAGTTGGGGAATTTACAGAAGTGGTAATAGGCAGTTTTAGTGAATGTACAGACGTATGATCAAAAGTTAATCTTGGAGCCAAACATGATACTAAGGTTGCAAGCAGCCTGGTTCAGCTTCAGACAATGCAACGGTTCAAGAACATGGCCCATCAATATCTTCCCAAGGGCTATTACGGATGGCCAACAAACCACTGGCTTTGCCAGCAACACACACATCCCATGAAATAATTTTTAAGAATTGCCAGAGCCAGGACTGAGTTTCTTGTGGAGTGATTTTCTAGTGCTACTGGGAAGGGTTAAAACTAACTTGGTAGGGGTGAGAAGCAGGACGGAATGCCAAGGTGCACAAAATATTTGGAGAGATAGATAGCATTAGAGTAGGAAATGTTCAGTTATTAGGTGGCTTCAGTGTAAGGGAAAATGTAATAAAATTTAAATCAGCGTTATTGTGCATGTATGTGAATGCATGGAGTATGGTAAATAAGATTTGAGAGTTACAGGCACAGATTGTTGAAGTGGGGTAATTGAAATAATTTAACATTAAGATTTATGTTAAAATAAGCATTAGCACCGTTAAGAGTAGACAAGATTAGTTACAAGAGCTTTTTACCAGCTTCATGCGACATTTCGCCAATACCATCAGCATGATGGGATCCTTGGCCAAGGATAGTTCCAGAGGCGGCTAGCCTAGGAGTTATAACAAGAAAAGCTTTCACAGGCATTCATTGCTGAATAGGATAATAATAATCTTTATTAGTGCCACAAGTAGGCTTACATTAACACTGCAATGAAGTTACTGTGAAAATTCCCGAGTCGCCACACTACGCACCTGTTCGGGTACACTGAGGAAGAATTCAGAATCTCCAATTCACTTAACAAGCACATCTTTCGGGACTTGTGGGAGGAAACCGGAGCACCTGGAGGAAACCCACGCAGATGTGGGAAGAATGTGCAGACTAGGCACAGACAGTGACCCAAGCTGGGAATCAAACCCATGTCCCTGGCGCTGTGCTAACGATTGTGCTACCAAGCTGCCCAGGGAGTGGGCAAAAAGATGGCAGATGGAAGTTTACATGGGGAAGAGTGTTGTAAGAAATAAAAGGAGACTATTTTTAAAAGGTGTGAAACTTGTTGGTGCACTGTGGCACAGTGGTTAACACTGGAGCCTCACAGCACTGGGTTTGATTCTGACCTTGGGTCATTGGCTGTGTGGAGTTTGCACATTCTCCCCGTGCGCGAGTTTCCTCCGGGTGCTCCCAATCCCTTTCACAGTCCAGACGCCACACAGACAGTGACCCAAGCCGGAAATCGAACCCGGGTTGCTGGCGCTGTGAAGCAACAGTGCTAACCACTATGCTACCATGCCGCCCAGGACATACCCAAAGCTGAGCGCTGAGATAATTGGAACATCTACTTATAGAATAGAATGGTTAGTTAAGGAATTAATGAGAAACATCATAATGAAAGTAATTCTAGGTATTATTTGAACTTAAATTCTAATCGTGTTAACTTGAGACTTCAGCCATATTAGCAACATAATCTTTATTATTGTCACAAGTAGGCTTACATTAACACCGCAATGAAGTTACTGTGAAAATCCCCCAGCCGCCACACTCCGGCACCTGTTCTAGTACATTGAGGGCGAATTCAGAACGTCCAATTTACCTAACAAGCACATTTCCTCCCACAGTCTAAAGATGTGTGGGTTAGGTGGATTGCCCTTGTTAAATTGCTCCTAAGTGTCCAAAAGGCTAGGTGAGGTTATGGGCGATTGGGCTTAGTTAGAGTGGTCTTTCGCAGAGTAGGTGCAGACTCGATAGACCAAATGGCTCCTTTTGCACTGTCGGGATTCTATGATTCTGTGATGATCCCTCTCATTAAAGTTTGTTTCTGTCACTTCTTGCTAAGCTAAAAGAATGTTTCATGATATCTTCCTTTCACATTTGTTCAGCATGGAGGGAAATATGCCATCCTGCCCTCAGGATTGATGTCTTGAGCTCATCGTCTCAAACTTTGTTTAATTGGTATTAAATCAAACTCTTATCAGTGATTCTATGTTTTGTACAAGGCATTTGAACATTGATGTTACTTCCCTCTGTGGTTACTTGGAATGAGTTACTTTACTTTTAAAACAAAAAATAGAATGGTAAAGTTGCTGATAACCTTAAAACTAATAAAGCAGATTACAAAGTGGGTTATATTGTGAATATATAGAAGAGAAGTGGGGATGGTTTCAATTCCTGCTCTTTCTGAGATAAGACAGCATTCAATGGGTGGAATCTTATCCTAATTTTTGCAAAGTGTCAGGCTCAGATTGAAAACTGGAGTGTAACTCTCCAGTTGCACAGACCAGTTTTCACTTGAACCTCTTTAAAGAAAGGAAAGAGTGGGCATGGTTAAGGCCGTCACTCTGGCTGGTTGAGGCCTGATAGAGCAGCACCCGACTCCACAGAGATCGGGTTGCCATCTTTAGAGGGCGCCTCCAGCAGCACTGAAGTTTTATTCTCTCCAGCTCCGGACAATAATCCCTTTTGTGGGCATTAACATCGTGACGTCGCTGGCGAGGGGTGAGGAAAATCGGGAAACGGGATTTTCCGGAGAGAATTGCCTTCCCCAATTCTCTCTGATGGCAAATGCAAGCTAATAATCGCCCTCAATGTCTGGGAACATGGATCCATTATTCTGGATATGTCTAATTGATCTGCAGATATCAGCATTTCCTGTAAAATTTCATTAAAACAGGTGCTTATCAACCTGTTATTGTTGAGACAACTGCTTTGTCATAGTGTGCTTTGCTGTATCTGGCTGTGCTTGGTATAAGTTAATTAAAAATGCAAAACTTACAAAGTTATAGCAATTGTGTACAGTCTATATAAAATAAATATAAAATCAATGCTTGAAAGTGATTCGCGTGTTAAAAGTAACACAGCACATTCAACTTACAGATATTCAAATTTGAAAGAACTATAGAGGTACAAAAGCTAAATACAGAATTTAATTCTAAACTTACAAAATCAAAGATGGTTAAATACAGTGAAACAAAGTGACTATTCCTAAACATTCCAAGTTAACGGCACTAATTTGCTGCACAAAGCAGAATGCTTTAACATTTGGTTTTCTTTGCACAATTGGTCTTTGAATTTAGAGAGCCAAGCTGATCATTTTAATTGCTCGAGATGTAGATGGTTCCACGCCAATAAGTGTTCAACCTTGACATTTTGCATCACTGGCTTAAGGGCCATATGTTTATGCTCCCTTGTCAATTATGATTGTAATGTTAAGAGCAAGTCATGTGATGAGCTAGTGTTAAGAACCCCACTAATGTTAAATGCGAGAGTATTCAAATCCCTGAAGGGTAACTTCGAACACCGGTTCTTAATGATGTATATTTGCAATTTGGTATAATGTAAGGAAAGATATGCAAACCAGGAAGGAATAATCCAGTCCTTTTGTGATCATTTAATAAATAACTTAAAAGAACAAAACACATGGGGCGGGATTCTCCGTGCCGAAATCGCACTCGGCAGGGTGCCGGAGAATGGGGCGTCAGACCCGCGATCGGGTCCGATGCCTTCCACGGACCAGAGAATCGCCGCCAGTCGCGTGCGCGCAGTTGATGCGGCACCAGTCGGGGGCCATGAAAAGAGGCCCCCGTGGCGATTTTCAGCCGGTAGTTGGTCGAATTCTCGCCGGCGTGATTCAGTCATGGTTCTGCACAACGGGAGCTCGGAGTGGAGGCTGCGGACCCAGTCCACGGCTGCGTGGTTGGGGGAGGGATGGATCCATCATTGGGGTGGGGGGGAGG
Source organism: Scyliorhinus canicula (assembly GCF_902713615.1). Classification (NCBI taxonomy): domain Eukaryota; kingdom Metazoa; phylum Chordata; class Chondrichthyes; order Carcharhiniformes; family Scyliorhinidae; genus Scyliorhinus; species Scyliorhinus canicula. The sequence goes on from NC_052147.1 coordinate 235,203,181, forward strand.
GGCTTCCAGGACGGCCAGGTTCGCGATCGGGGTCCACCAATTGGTGGGCATGCGCGATCTGGGAGGCTATGTTGTTGGGGCCGGCTTGCTGTGTCGGTCCACCATGTTGTGCGGGGCCGCCACTGCAGGCAGCCTCCGTGCGCATGTGGGGACCGGCGAACGGAAGTGCAGGGCACCGTATTGACAGCAGGAGCTGCGTGGACTACTCCGGGTCCTGCAAACCCCCTTCAAAATGGAGAATCACTCTGGACTTTCTCCAGGAAACTCCACGTGATTTGCGCCCGTTTTCTCACAGGCGTAGGGAATTCCACCATGGACAATAAGACACTATAAGAGTACACTTAACCACATTGATGGCTATACTCACAGTGTTACATGAAGTTACCTCTTCGTTCCCAACTACCTATGCCCTGAACTCTGAGAAGCCCCTTGATCCCAAAAAACATCCAATATTCTGGCCAGATAATTACTACGCACAAGTTATTTATCACAAAGAACAAAGAAAAGTACAGCACAGGAACAGGCCCTTCGGCCCTCCAAGCCTGTGCTGACCATGCTGCCCGTCTAAACCAAAATCTTCTACACTTCCTGGGTCTGTATCCCTCTATTCCCATCCTATTCATGTATTTGTCAAGATGCCCCTTAAATGTTACTATCGTCCCTGCTTCCACCACCTCCTCCGGTAGCGAGTTTCAGGCACCCAGTACCCTCTGTGTAAAAAACTTGCCACGTACATCTCCTCTAAACCTTGCCCCTTGCACCTTAAACCTATGCCCCTAGTAATTGACCCCTCTACTCTGGGAAAAATTCTCTGAATATCCGCGCTGTCTATGCCCCTCATAATTTTGTAGACCTCTATCAGGTCGCCCCTCAACATTCGTTGTTCCAGTGAGAACAAATCAAATTTATTCAACTGCTCCTCATAGCTAATGCCTCCCTACCAGGCAACATCCTGGTAAATCTCTTCTGCACCCTCTCTAAAGCCTCCACATCCTTTTGGTAGTGTGGCAAACAGAATTGAACACTATGCTCCAAGTATGGCCTAACTAAGGTTCTATACAGCTGCAACATGATTTGCCAATTCTTATACTCAATGCCCCGGCCAATTAAGACAAGCATGCCGTATGCCTTCTTGACTACCTTCTCCACCTGTGTTGCCCCTTTCAGTGACCTGTGGACCTGTACACCTAGATCTCTCTGACTGTCAATACACTTGAGGGTTCTACCATTCACTGTATATTCCCTACCTGCATTGGACCTTCCAAAATGCATTACCTCACATTTCTCCGGATTAAACTCCATCTGCCAAAGTCTCCAAACAATCTAAATCCTGCTGTATCCTCTGACAGTTCTCATCGCTACCTGCAATTCCACCAACCTTTGTGTCATCTGCAAACTTACTAATCAGACCAGTTACACTTTTCTCCAAATCATTTATATATACTACGGACAGCAAAGTTCCCAGCACTGATCCCTGTGGAACACCACGAGTCACAGCCCTCCAATCGGAAAAGCACCCTTCCATTGCTACCCTCTGCCTTCTATGACCTAGCGAGTTCTGTATCCATCTTGCCAGCTCACCTCTGATACCATGTGACTTCACCTTTTGTACCAGTCTGCCATGAGGGACTTTGCCAAAGGACTTACTGAAGTCCATATAGACACCATCCACTGCCCTACCTGCATCAATCATCTTTGTCACCCCTTTGAAAAACTCTATCAAATTAGTGAGACATGACGTCCGCTTCACAAAACTGTGCTGCCTCTCGCTAATACGTCCATTTGCTTCCAAATGGGAGTAGATCCTGTCTCGAAGAATTCTCTCCAGTAATTTCCCTACCACTGACGTAAGGCTCACCGGCCTGTAGTTCCCTGGATTATCCTTGCTACCCTTCTTAAACAAAGGAACAACATTGGCTATTCTCCAGTCTTCCGGGACATCACCTGAAGACAGTGAGAATCCAAAGATTTCTGTCAAGGCCTCAGCAATTTCCTCTCTTGCCTCCTTCAGTATTCTGGGGTAGATCCCATCAGGCCCTGGGGACTTATCTACCTTAATATTTTTCAAGACGCCCAACACCTCATCTTTTTGGATCTCAATGTGACCCAGGCTATCTACACACCCTTCTCCAGACTCAACATCCACCAATTCCTTCCCTTTGGTGAATACTGATGCAAAGTATTCATTTAGTACCTCGCCCATTTCTTCTGGCTCCACACATAGATTCCCTCCCCTGTCCTCCAGTGGGCCAACCCTTTCCCTGACTACCCGCTTGCTTTTTATGTACGTGTAAAAAGCCTTAGGATTTTCCTGAACCCTATTTGCCCATGAGTTTTCGTGACCCCTTTTAGCCCTCCTGACTCCTTGCTTAAGTTCCTTCCTACTTTCCTTATATTCCACACAGGCTTCGTCTGTTCCCAGCCTTCTAGCCCTGACAAATCCTTCTTTTTCTTTTTGACAAGGCCTACAATATCTCTCGTTATCGAAGGTTCCTGAAATTTGCCGTTTTTATCCTTCTTCCGCAGAGGAACATGCCGGTCCTGAATTCCTTTCAACTGACATTTGAAAGCCTCCCACATGTCAGATGTTGATTTACCCTCAAACATTCGCCCCCAATCTAGGTTCTTCAGTTCCCGCCTAATATTGTTATAATTAGCCTTCCCCCAATTTAGCACATTCACCCGAGGACCACTCTTATCCTTGTCCTTGTTAATTTATCCTTGTTAAAACGTACTGAATTGTGGTCACTGTTCCCGAAATGCTCCCCTACTGAAACTTCTACCACTTGGCCGGGTTCATTCCTAAAAACCAGGTCCAGGACAGCCCCTTCCCTAGTTGGACTATCTACATATTGTTTTAAGAAGCCCTGCTGGATGCTCCTTACAAACTGTGCCCCGTTCAAGCCCCTACCACTAAGTGAGTCCCAATCAATATTGGGGAAGTTGAAGTCTTCCATCTCAACAACCCTGATGCTTTTACTCCTTTCCAAAATCTGTCTACCTATTACCTATCTGCTCCTCTATCTCCCGCTGGCTGTTGGGAGGCCTGTAGTAAACCCCCAACATTGTGACTGCACCCTTCTTATTCCTGATCTCTACCCGTGTCGCCTCGCTGTCCTCTGAGGTGTCCTCCCCCAGTCCAGCTGTGATATTCGCCCTAACCAGTAGCACAACTCTGCCACTCCTTTTACATCCCCCTCTATCCCGCCTGAAACATCTAAATCCTGGAACGTTTAGCTGCCAATCCTGTCCTTCCCTCAACCAGGTCTCTGTAATGGCAACAACATCATAGTTCCAAGTACTAATCCAAGCTCTAAGTTTATATACCTTACCTGTTATACTTCTTGCATTATGCATCTATGCACTTCAGTCCACCAGACCCGCTGTTTTCAGCAACATTTCCCTTTCTGCTCTTCCTCAGAGCAATACTGGCCCTATTCTCCCTCAATGTTTTCACTTTCCGACCTATTGTAGCGGTACCCACACCCCTGCCATACTAGTTTAAACCCTCCCGTGTGACACTAGCAAACCTCGCGGCCAGGATATTTATGCCTTTCCAGTTTAGATGCAACCCGTCCTTCTTATGCAGGTCACATCTGCCTCGAAAGAGCTCCCAGTGGTCCAGATAACCAAAACCCTCCCTCCTACACCAGCTGTTTAGCTACGTGTTGAGCTGCTCCATCTTCCTATTTCTAGCCTCACTGGCATGCGGCACAGGGAGTAATGCCGAGATTACAACCCTGTCTTTTAACTTTCTGCCCAGCTCCCTGAACTCCTGCTGCAGGATCTCATGCCCCTTTCTGTCTATGTCGTTAGTACCAATATGTACAATGACCTCTGCCTGTTTGCCCTTCCCCTTCAGGATGGCTGCTACCCGTTCGGAGACATCCTGGACCCTGGCACCAGGGAGGCAACATACCATCCTGGCGTCTCTTTCACGTCCACAGAAGTGCTTATCTGTGCCCCTGACGATAGATTCCCCTATGACTATTGCTCTTCTGCACTTTGACCCTGCCTGCTGAACATCAGAGCCAGCCGTGGTGCCACTGCTCTGGCTGCTGCTCTTTTCCCCTGATAGGCTATTTCCCCCAACAGTATCCAAAGTGGTATACCTGTTCGAGAGGAGGACAACCACAGAGGATTCCTGCACTGACTGACTGCCCCCTTCAGGTGGTCACCCATCTCTCTGCCTGCACCTTGGGTGTGACCACATCTCTGTAACTCCTATCTATGACGCTTTCCGCCACCTACATGCTCCTAAGTGCGTCCAATTGCTGCTCCAACTGAACCACGCGGTCTGTGAGGAGCTGCCATTGGTTACACTTGTGGCAGATGCAGTCAACTGGAATGCTGGAAGCATCACAGATCTGCCACATCTCACAGTTGGAGCACTGCAGCCCACTGAGTGACATTTAAGCACTAATTAATTAATTAAAAATAAACAGTTGAATTATTGTTAGATTGAGTTACAATTAACTGTATGGCCCTGATGCTAGATGATTTTTACTGTAAAATTAAATGCTAAAGACTGATCGCTGCCCTCAGGTTTAGGTACTCCACTATCTAGTCAATCAATTAGATTTGTTTTGCAATATTATTTTTTTTTCAAATTTAACAGATTCCCAACCAGCCAATCAGGTCACAGCTTTACTGTGATGTCACTTCAGTCCCCCCCCCCCCCCCCCCCCCCACACACACACACAATTTGAAAAGGTAATAATAAAAAAATAAAAATAAAAATCACTCACCTTCCCAGGACGCTCTCTGGTTCTCTCCCTGCAGATTAACAGTTACAGGCCAGAAGAAAGAGAACAAAACGGTAGGGGAAAAGCACCTTCCCCCACTCTGCACCGAATTACCTCACTGCCCCAAATTACCAAGTTCCAATTCCCACTCTGGATGTGTATCACTCACTCAGGATGTGTCTCCTTCACCTGCGCAAAGCAGGAAACCGTCTTCAGTTTCAGCAAAGGTGTACTCTTCTCGGCTCGAGTTTTGGGATTTAACCGACTGCCCTTTTAGCAGTAACTTGTTTTCAGGGGGGACTCTATCAGTAGCTGGGTGCGGTTGTGACATTAGCTTCTTTTTTTGTGTCCATTTCTCCAGTTATTGTGCTGTGGATATATCATTCTTTCCTTTTGATGTTACCCACCTGGCTTTTAGCATATAAGTACCAATACCCTTATCTCTCCACTTTGAAGTTACCTCTTCTATACCCCAATTTTCCCCCTAGTCACATCGTTAAACATTTGCTTTTCTCACTGGTATGTTATTTCTCATATCAAAACACCCTTCAGACAGCTGCCTTTATACATTTCACAATATACATTAATGATCTGGAAGAAGGAACTGAGGGCACTGTTGCTCCGTTTGCAAATAAGGCAAAGATATGCAGAGGAACAGGTTGTATTGAGGAAGCAGGTGGGCTGCAGAAGGACTTGGACAGCGTAGGAGCGGAAGTAAAGAAGTGGCAGATGGAAGACAATGTGGAGTTTATACACATTGGAAGGAGGAATGGGGGCATAGACTATTTTCTAAATGGGGAAAAGCTTAGGAAATCAGAAGCACAAAGGGTCTTAGGAGTCCTTGTTCAAGATTCCCGAAGGTTAACGTGCAGGTTTAGTCGGCTGTTAGGCAGGCAAATGCAATGTTAGCATTCATGCCGAGAGGTCTAGAATGCAAGGTCAGGGATGTATTTCTAAGACTGTACAAGGCTCTGGTCAGACCCCATTTGGCATATTGTGAGCAGTTTTGGACCGAGTATCAAAGAAAAGATGTGCTGGCCTTGAAAAGGGTCCAGAGGAGGTTCACAAGAATGATCCCTGGAATGAAGAGCTTGTCGTATGAGGAACGGTTGAGGACTCTGGGTCTGTACTCGTTGCAGTTTAGAAGGATGAGGGGGGATTTTATTGAAACTTGCAGGATATTGTGAGGCCTGGATAGAGTGGCCATGAAGAGGATGTTCCCACTAGTTGGAAAAACTAGAACCAGAGGGGACAACCTCAGACTGAAGAGACGATCCTTTAAAATTGAGATGAGGAGGAATTTCTTCAGCCAGAGGGTGGTGAATCTGTGAAACACTTTGCCGCAGAAGGCTGTGGAGGCCAAATCATTGCCTATCTTTAAGACAGAGATAGATAGGTTCTTGATTAATAAAGGGATCAGGGTTATGGGAAGAAGGCAGGAGAATGGTGATGAGAAAAATATCAGCCATGGTTGAATGGCAGAGCAGACTTGATGGGACGAGGGACCTAATTGTGCTCCTATGTCTTTTTATTTTAACAAACATTTTATTGATGCATTTATAGTTTTATGATAATAAAAGATACAAATATGCAAGCAAACATAGTTTAGTTTGTAACATGTTCCTCCATCTCCCACTGTTCCCGCCTAACTCCCCCTACACCCCCCCCCCCCTTATTGAACCTGCTGACAGTTTAATTTTCTCTGAAGAAGTCGATAAACGGCTGCCACCTCTGGGCGAACCCTAATGTTGATCCTCTCAGGGCGAACGTAATTTTCTCAAGATTGAGAAACCCAGCCATGTCGCTAACCATACCTCTGATTTTGGGGGCTTCGAGACTCTCCACGCTAGTAATATCCATCTCCGGGCTACCAAGGAGGTAAAGGCCAAAACGTCAGCCTCTCTCATCCTCTGTACTCCCACGTCTACCAACAATCCAAAAATCACCACCTCTGGACTCAGCACCACTCTCGTTTTTAGTATCGTGGACATGACATCCGCAAATCTCTGCCAATATCCCCCAAACTAAATCTGCTTTCGCACAAAATCCCTCACCTGCAGATAACAAACCCCATTCTGTCCCGGTAATTCAAACTCCTCTTCCAGCTCCCATCAATAAATAGATCCCCAGCCTCTCAATCCATGCTCTCTGCCACCTCCAAAACCCCCCATCCATCCTGCCCGGGACAAACCGGTGATTACCACAAACTGGAGCCCACACCGACGCTCCCTTGACTCCCATATGATTCCGCCACTGTCCCAAACTCTCAGGGCCGCCACTACCACTGGGCTCATGGAGTACCGGGCTGGCGAGAACAGCAGAGGAACCGTTACCAATGCCCCCAAACTTGTGCCCCTAAATGAGGCCGTCTCCACCCGCTCCCATGCCGACCCCTCCCCCACTACCTAACCATGGCTATATTTGCCGCCCAGTAGTAGTTCCTAAAGTTTGGCAGTGCCAGCCCACCCCACCCTCGGCTTCGTTCCAACAGTATTTCGTTTACTCACGGGGTTTTACCCACCCACACAAACCCAGATATCACCCGCTTAAAAACCGCCTTTTGTATAAAAATAGGGAGGCACTGGAAAACAAACAAAATCTCGGGAGGACCGTCCTTTTTACGGTCTGTACCCTCCCCGCCAGTGACAAAGGGAGCATGTCCCACCTCCAAAAGTCCTCCTTCATTTGTTCGACTAAACGGGCCAGATTTAATTTATGAAGCTGCTCCCAACCCCTTGCCACCTGAATACCCAAGTAGCGAAAACTCCCTCCCACCACTTTAAACGACAACTCCTCCAATCTCCTCTTCTGCCTTCTCGCCTGGATCATAAAAACCTTGCTTTTACCCATATTCAATTTGTACCCTGAAAATCTGCCAAGTTCCCCTAAAATCCACATCATCTTTCCCACCCCCTAACAGGTCAGAAATATACAGGAGCAGGTCGTTTGCATATAACGAGACCCAAGTTCCACTACCACCCCCGTCCCCGGACTAGCCCCCTCCAGTCCTCTGACGTTCTCAGCGCCATCGCCAATAACTCCATAGCCAAGGCAAATAACAGTGGGGAGAGGGGACATCCTTGCCTTGTCCCCCGGTGCAGTCTAAAGTAGTCCGAACTCACCCGGTTCGTCCACACACTCACCACCAGTGCCTGGCACAGCAACCACACCCAGCCAATAAAGCCCTGCCCAAACCATCCCAGGACCTACCACAAATAATTCCGTTCCACCCAGTCGAAGGCCTTCTCCACATCCATAGCAACCACCACCTCAGCCTCCCTCCCCTTGGAGAGCATCATGATCACATTCAGGAGCCTTCTAACATTGGTCGTTAGCTGCCTGCCTTTCACAAACTGCGTCTGGTCTTCCCCCGGAACACAGTCCTCTATCCTCGAGGCCAGAATTCTGGGCAACAATTGGCATCGACATTCAGTAGGGAGATTTCTCTGGGTCCTTCTCCCGCTTCAGGATCAATGAAATCGAAGCCTGTGACATTTTTTGGGGGGGGAAGAACACCCCACTCCCTTGCCTCATTAAACACCCTCACCAGCAGCGGGCCCAGCATCCCAGAAAACATCTTGTAAAATTCCACTGGGTAGTCGTCCGGTCCCGGGGCCTTGCCCGACTGCATGGCCTCCAATCCCTCTACTATTTCTGCAATCTCAATTTTGGGGCTCCCAACCCCTCCACCAACTCTTCCTCCACCTTCGGAAACTCCAATCCTTCCAAAAATTCCCTCATCCCTTCCACCCCAGTTCGGGGCTCCGTCTCATACAGCTGACTGTAAAACTCCTTGAACACCCCATTCATCCCCGCTGGTTCCCCGCTCTGTCCTTCACTTCCTATCTCTCTGGGAGCCCTCTCTTTTCCTTAGCTAGTTTCCTAGTATCCTACTGGCCTTCTCACCATACTCATATATCGCCCTTCTGGCCTTCCTCAACTGCCCCACCGCCTTCCCTGTGGATATCAGACAAAACTCCATCTGCAGCTTCTGCCGCTCCTTCAATAGTCCCGTCTCTGGGGCTTCAGAATACGTTCTGTCCACCTGGAGTATTTCCTTAACCAACCATTTCTGCCCGCTCCACCTTCTCCTTATGAGCCTGCATCAAAATTAGCTCCCCCCTAACCACTGCCTTCCTGGAGTACACTTGGTGAACATGGGAGAAAAAAGAAAACCTCCACGGATCTACTCCCCTCCCCATCTGTTCCATAAACCCCCTTAGCTCCTTCGCCACAGCTGGCATCCTCTCTGTCCTCGAACCTGACCCATCCAACCTCGGATCGATAACCGTATTAAACTCCTCCTCGTGATCAACTTATGCGAGTCCAGGTCTGGAATCGTCCCCAACACCCGCCTCATAAACTCTGTGTCGTCCCAGTTTGATGCGTAAATATTCATTAAAACCAACGGCTTCCCCTCCAGCTTCCCATTCACCATGACATACCTACCCCCTGAATCCGCCACCATATTCCCTACCTCAAAGAACACTCGCTTATTGATCAAGATCGTAACCCCCCTAATTTTAGAGTCTAGCCCCAAATGAAATACCTGCCCAACCCACCCCTTCCTCAGCCCAGTCTGATCCACTACCCTCGGGTGTGTGTCCTGTAACATTGCCACGTCCGCCTTCAAACTCTTCAAATGCGCGAACACACGGGTCCTCTTGATCGGCCCATTCAGCCCTTTCACTTTCCATGTGATCAGCCCTAGTCGGCCCCGCCCCTCCTCACCAGTCAACCATCACCCTTCTTAGGCCAGCCTCCAGCTCGTGTCCCGCGCCTCCTTAGGCCCTCCCTCGGGGATTCACCATCATCGACCTCCAATTTGTCGCCAAGTGCCAGGCCCTCCCCTGTCAGCAGAACAATACCCACTCCCACCCCACCCACCCCCACTAACAAAACAACAATCCCAACCCCCCATATCAAACTGATCACCTGCTCGTCCCGCACTGCGCTTCCATGAGCTAGTCCGCCAGCTAGCCTGGTAGCTCCCGCCCTTGCGCCAAGCATCCTACTCTCCACAGATCTCCCTCCCCACCCCCGCTTGAACATACACATGCAAGACATAACAATCCCCAACAAACGCAAAGAAGAAAATTCCACCCACCATCCCCCAACAAGAACAAAGTTAACTCGCATACAAAACTGTGCAAAGGCCCAAGCATTGGTACAAAGGCACTACATACAAAGTCCAAAAAGAAAATAAATTTAGCAGCATAGACACAGAATTACTCGCCCCCAAGTTCAATGTCCTCCATCACCAGCCAATCCCCTGTCCTTAACAAAGTTCATCGCATCATCCGGCAATCCAATATAAAGTTCTTGACCCTCGTAAGTGACCCACTAACGACCTGGGTACAACATACCGAACTTCATCTGCTTCTTGAAGAGGGCAATTTTAAACTTGTTGAAGCTTGCCCTTCATTTGGCCAGTTCCGCACACAAGTCCTGGTAAATGCACAGCTCATTATTTTCCCACTGACAACTCCTCGTCTGCTTGGCCCACCTCAAGATCTGTTCTTTCTCCAGGAACCAGTGCATTCACCCTAGGCGCCTCATTCATCCACAGCTTCCTCGCAAGCGCTCTGTGCGCCCTGCCCACTTCCAAGTTTCGGGTAAATGTACTTTCCCGTAGCAGCTTCTCGAACATCAGTGCCACATATGCCCCTGCGTCGGATCCCTCGCTGCCCTTTGGGAGGCTAACGATCCTCAGGTTCTGTCTCCGGGTCCTGTTCTCCAGATCCTCCTCTTTCTCTTGCAGCCTTTTCTGGTGATCCCTCATCAGATCCATTGCCGCCGCCATCGCGTTGAGCTGGCCCCCGTGCTCAGCCACCGCCTCTTCCACCTTCTGGATCGCCTGTCCCTGGGTTTCCAATCTTTGCTCCAACCGGTCAATCCCTGTTTTAATCGGCTTCAGATACTCCTGTCTTTGTTTGGTGAAGCTCTCCTGAAGGAATTCCACCAACTGCTCCGTTGACCACTGGTCCGGCAATCCCAGTCCCTGAACCCCCGCTGTGTTTTCCTGTGTTGCAGACTCCACTCCCTTCTTTGCTCAACAATCTCTCTTTGCAGACCACTTCTGGTCCACGACTCCATAAACTGGTTGGGGATTTTTCTCCTCTGCCTCACCAATCTCCTCTCTTATCGCTCAAATCCCCCATAAGTCGGGTGGAAAAGATCCCAAAGGTCCACCACGAGCAGGAGCTACCAAATAAGTGACCTCTCACTCCATGGCCACCACTGGAACTTGTGCTTCTATGTCTTATGGTTTATCAATTCTTTTTCTTATTTTATTTTAACCCAATTTCATTTTTAATCTTAATTTTCTGCAAATCTGAACACTACTGTCCTAGAATTCAGCATAAATAATAATAATAATCTTTATTAGTGTCACAAGTAGGCTTACATTAACACTGCAATGAAGTACTGTGAAAATCCCCTTGTCATCACGCTCCGGCCCCTGTTCAAGTACACTGAGGGAAAATTCAGATTGTCCAATGCACCTAACAAACACGTCTTTTGGAACTTTGTGGGAAGAAACTGGAGCATCCGGAGGAAACCCACGCAGACACGGAGAGAACGTACAGACTCGGAACAGACAGTGACCAAAGCCGGGAATTGAACCTGGGTCCCTGGCACTGTGAAGCAACAGTGCTATCCACTGTGCTACCGTGCCGCCCACCAAACCATATTGGGTTGACATACTCCGATTATTTGACTAATGCCAGAATAAAACTACAAACTAATTGTAAATGACTATCAAAATTAAACTTTCCTTTGGTAGGAAGATCAGGGCTGGGATTCTCCCCTACCCGGCAGGGCGGGGGGGGGGGGGGGGGGGTTCCCGGCGTACCGGAGTGGCAAGAATCACTCCGGCGTTGGGCCTCCCCAAAGGTGCGGAATTCTCTGCACCTTTAGGGGCTAGGCCCACGCCGGAGTGGCTACCGCTCCGCCGACGGGCGCCAACGGCCTTTAGCGCCCCGCCGACCGGCGTCGGGGCTGGCCGAAAGGCCTTTGCCGGTCGGCGTGAGTCCGCGCATGCGCCGGAGTGTCAGCGGCCGCTGCCGTCACCCCGGTGCATGCGCAGTGGAGGGGGTCTCTTCCGCCTCCGCCATGGTGGAGGCCGTATCTGCGGCGGAAGAAAAAGAGTGCCCCCACGGCACAGGCCCGCCCGCTGATCGGTGGGCCCCGATCGCGGGCCAGGCCACCGTGGGGGCACCCCCTCTGGGTCAGATCGCCCCGCACCCCCCCCAGGACCCTGGGGCCCGCTCGTGCCTCCTGCTCTTGCCGGCACCAGAGGTGGTTTAAACCACGTCGGCGGGAGAGGCCTGTCAGCGGCGGGACTTCAGCCCATCGCGGGCTGGAGAATCGCCGCGGGGAGCTCGCCGACCGGCGCGGCGTGATTCCCGCCCCCGCCGATTCCCGGGTGGCGGAGAATTCCGGCCACGGCGGGGGCGGGATTTACAAAGGCCTGGAGCGATTCCCCGACCCTGCGGGGGGTCGGAGAATTCCGCCCCAGAACTATAAATATGTGCTACAAGCCCTGGACCATGGCATGCTATGGTTCTCACTCTCCGGCATGTTGTTGAATAAAGACTTTACTTCCTGGAACTCAAAGACGTGAGTGATCTCATCTTTTACTGTAACAATCGATGTGGTCAGCAGGATTATTTAAATATCAGTCACTGACAATGGATCGAACACTGACAGCAGAGATTCGGTGAGTACTTTCATTTACCTCCCATTAAATAGGGTGGCCAGCATTTTAAACAGGAAGCTGGTGGGTCAGTTTGAGAATGTGATCCAGCATATGAGTCAGTGGGTGGATTCTTACTGTAATTTTTCAAAGTGTCAGTTCTGGTGAAAATAACGGAATTACACTGGCGGTGGGAAATCACACGGAATATTGAATCTCTTGAAATATATTTTTCTACCAACGTGAATCTCACTGTGCTCATGGTGGCTTGCCGCTGATTCACTCACCCCAGGTCAACTTAATCATGACAATTAGTGGGGTGTTCCATATAAACCCCCTCCCCAGCATTTCCCACCATTTGCTCCAGATCCAGTCATGGTGGGGGGGGCGGGTGGGGGGCCGCGGATGGCTACCAGGAAGCCAACGCCAATATTTTCAGCGGGGGCCCTGACCAAACCTTTTGATTGTGTGGGGAAGAGGCAGGATATCCTATGCCAGGGTCCTATAATGTGGAGATGCTGGCATTGGTCTGGGGTGGGCACAGTCAGAAGTCTTACGACACCAGGTTAAAGTCCAACAGGCTTGTTTCGAATCACTAGCTTTCGGAGCGCAGCTGACTCCCTGAGGAAGGAGCAGTGCTCCGAAAGCTGGTGATTCGAAACAAACCTGTTGGACTTTAACCTGCTGTTGTAAGACTTCTTACGGGTTCCTATAGACTTCGTTCCATGAAGGTCACCACCCCAGCCTGGGAGGCAGTGGCAGCCTTAGTGAGTGCCAGCTCACGACAGAACAGAATAAGGGATCAGTGCCGGAAGAAGCCAAATGACCTTCTTCGCACAGTCAGGGTAAGTCTGCCTCCTCAAATCTCCCATTGCAACCCTTAATAATAATCTTTATTAGTGTCACAAGTAGGCTTACATTAACACTGCAATGAAGTTACTGTGAAAAGCCCCTAATCGCCACACTCCGGCGCCTGTTCGGTTACACTGAGGGAGAATATAGAATATCCAATTCACATAAAAGCACGTCTTTCGGGACTTGTGGGAGGAAACCTGAGCACCCGGAGGAAACCCACACAGACAAGGGGAGAACGTGCAGACTCCGTACAGACAGTGATCCAAGCCAGGAATCGAACCTGGGTACCTGGTGCCGTGAAGCAACAGTACTAACCACTGTGCTACCATGCCGCCCATTCACACACCCTTCATAGCCCAGGTCATCTCTCACCCCGCACTCACAAGTTCCCAACACAACCATGCGGCTCTCTGCCGACCCAACCCCTCCCAATCATCTTCCCCCAGTAGCTAATCTGCTCCTCACATCCCAATTTCCACTCGAGTCCCATACATGCCAGACTACATCACCATCAGAACTGGCAGGATCCCTACACTCTCCTCAAATGTGTCATTGTCGGATAAACTGGAGCATAACTAGCGTGAAGGGGCGCAGTCGGCCAGAGTCATTCCCAAGTCAGATCCTCATGCCATTTGAAGAAAGAGCTTTAAGGCCGGTGAGGAGCAGGACCATACCTGTGCAGAGGGTGAAGTGGAGGCAGCAATAAAAGTGAGAACCCGCGAGACACGCAGTCATAATTTAAGTCTCACGTGAGTCATTTTCTCCCATCAGTTATCTCTCATTATGCACCAATACCATATCCCTCCCCTTGCAGGCCAATCAGTAGACCAGCCCGGTTCATCCTTATACACTTTGGGCACCGCAGACCCAAGCAGCACAGATGGAGACAATTTGGAGATGAGCATCGAAGAGGTGTCATAGCTGTTACTTGCACCTTCCAGCAGTGCAAATACTCATATCTCAGTGGGACTAACTAGCAGGCAGGCCTCTGGGGCACTCAATGGTGAGCACCTCACACCTGATGACCAAGAAAAGGCAGAGGCAGAAACGTCCCAGTGATCCACAGTCAGAGGTATGCCAGAGCATAGGACACTGCTAATCCCCTGGCTGGTGATGTGCCCCACGGTATGGTCGTCGCTGAGTTGTTGGAACTCTCAAGGCAGAGTTGCGAGCAGTCCTCCTCAGACAGCAAGGCTGACGGGAGGCGTCCCATGGCCTTGTCTCTGAGGAGATGGCACCATCAGACCAAGACAACGAGGCCAACATTGCGAGGGTGGCATCCACAGTAGAAACCTTCGCACAGGACTGCTGAAGTGTTCCCAGCCTGGAAGGGAACATTCCTGCCTGGTGATTGTCATGCAATGTCCGTTCATCCATTGTCGCAGCGTCTGCATGGTACCACGCTGCAGGACATCCTTTCCTGCAGTGTACGAGGTAGACAGCGGTAGGCGAGTCACATGATCATGTACCACGTACCTGGTGGGTGGTGTTCTCACGTGTAATGGTGGTGCCCATGTCAATGATCTGGCACGTCTTGCAGAGGTTGCCATGGCAGGGTTGTGTGGTGTCATGAACAAACATCTTGCCAAGGCCATCCCCACACCACCCCCACTACTTACCTTCAAACAACCATGCAACCTCAAACAGACCATTGTTTGCAGCAAACTACTCAGCCTTCAGAACAGCGACCACGACACCACACAACCCTGCCATGGCAGTCGCAGAATCGCCGAGCAGAAAGTGATAGCCAGGTTCCGCACGCATGAAATCGGCCTCAACCGGGACCTTAGATTCAAGTTGCATTACATTCACCCCGACCATCTGGCCTGGGCTTGCGAAACCCTACCAACTATCCTGGCTTGAGACGATTCACACCTCTTTAACCTGTGATTATCCCTCTCTCCAGTCACTCCGACTGGACCTGTAAATACTTAATTACCTGCAAAGACTCACCATTCAAAGTATCATCTTGCATCATTGACTTTGTCTATATATGTGGTTGTGGAACCCACCTGTTCGTTCACCTGAGGAAGGAGCTGCGCTCCGAAAGAGAGTGATTCGAAACAAACCTGTTGGACTTTAACCTGGTGTTGTAAGCCTTCTTACTGTGCTCACTCCAGTCCAACACCACATCCCACATCCTGGAACAGGTAGTCCACCGCCCCCTGGACAGGATCAGTCTTCTCCGGCACTGCAGCTCTGACATCTGGAGGTAGGAGTTTTGACATCGGAAGAGCGTTTGTCAGGAGTATCTCCTACTAGGCTCCACCATTCGTGCTTTTACTCTCAGAAAAGCAACAGGTCCCGCCTCCTCCTCATCTACAAGCAGCTGGTCCTCGCTGCGTGCAGCGGCACGTCCATGTCACTGTCGCTAGTCGATCACAATCAATAGAGTGACCAAATTGACTGACTCTATGATTCTCCAGAAGCATAAACTGAAAGGAGGAGAACAACAAAGTGAGTGATGAGTATCTCTGACAATGCTCTGACTCTCCACCCTCTACCCTTCTGGGATATACACCCATGAGCTTCCCCCTCAGTGAGCGCCTCTCCACTAAACCTCACTCCCTCCCCTCTAACACAACAGACACTTCCCCACAGTTGTTCTTCTGGACTCTATATGGATGAAGCGCGTCAACCCTAAAGAATCTCAGTGGTACCCAATCCCCGATGATCCCCCCGCCATCCCCTCCCCCTCCTCAACCCAAGAGTTAGGTGATAGGGTAGTTGAGTGCATGCATTGGATAAGCGTTTTTACCCCATAGGGGACCATAACAATGCCTTCAGCATTGGAGTGCAATGTGTGGGACCAACGCTTCCTACTATTTTGATTACATTTTGTGAAGTTCCTGTCAAGGGTTTTGAAGTGGTGCAGAAGGAAGAAAAGCAATGGCCCGTAGGGTTATGATCTTGGCTCTAATCAGTGGCACAGTCACGTATTTCTGTGCTGACTTAATTGGCACAATTGACTTATCAAGGAAGGGTCAGGAAGCTGATCAGTCAACTGGCTTCCTCTCTTGTGCAGGCGAGGCATACCTGATTTGTGTGGAGACTGCAATTAGCATATCTATCTCATCTTTAGATGGCACTCTCATTCTCTCAGTTCACAAGGACTGCTGATTCAATGATCCATCCATTCATTACAGCCTTCTACCCTGACACTAATCTCTGACAGTCAAACCTCCATACCGAGTGGGCTTGACTTTTCATGCAGCTTATCCTCTTTGTTCTCACACTGCTCCCTGAGTGTTGGATTAAAATCTCACAGCAGTTGTCCTCCCCCATTGAGAGGCTCTTCAGGCCTCTGGAGGCCGGGAACACCTCTTTCCTGAGTTCCCCACTCTGCTCTTGCTAACTGGCCTCCCATGGAATCCTACCCAAGAACCTGACAGCTGCCCCCAGTGTTGACCCTTTGTCATCACCTCCTCCCAACCACTTCCCAGCTCCCACTCTGGAAGGGTGCTCCCTCACCATAATCCCAGCCAAGCTCATGTCAAAGCTCCAAAACCTAGGAATTGGCTCCTCCCTCTGCAACTGGATCCATGACCCATAGACCACAATCAGTAGGGATAAACAACAACACCTCCTCCACAAAAGTCCTCAATACCTGAGCCCTGCAAGGCGGTGTACTTAGCCCCCTACTATACTCCGTATACACACACAATTGCGTGGCAAAATTTGACTCCATCTACAAGTTTGCTGATGACACGACCGTAGTGAGTTGGATCTCGAACAATGATGAGTTAGAATACAGGAGAGAGATAGAGAACCTAGTGGAGTGGTGTAACAACAATAATCTTTCCTTCAATGTCAGCAAAACTAAAGAGCTGGTCAATGACTTCAGGAAGCAAAGCACTGTACACACCCCTGTCTGCATTAATGGGACCTCGGTGGAGATGGTTGACAGCTTCAAATTCCTAGGTGTGCACATCACCAAAAATCTGGCCTGGTCCGCCCACGTCAACGCTATGACCAAGAAAGCACAACAGCGCCTCAACTTCCTCAGGAAACTAAGGAAATTCGATATGTCCACATCGACTCTGACCAACTTTTACAGATGCACCACAGAAAGCATCCTATCGGGCTGCATCACAGCCTGGTATGGCAACTGCTCGGCCCAAGACCGCAAGAAACTTCAGAGAGGCGTGAACGTAGCCTAGTCCATCACACAAACCTGCCTCCCATCCATTGACTCTGTTTACACCTCCCGCTGCCTGGGGAAAGCGGGCAACATAACCAAAGATACCTCCCACCCGCGTACTCACTCTTCCAACTTCTTCCATTGGGCAAGAGATACAAAAGTCTGAGAACACGCACTAACAGATTCAAAAACAGCTTCTTCCCCACTGTTACCTGACTCCTAAACGACCCTCTTATAGACTGATGGACTGATCTGATCCCTTCACACATCTTCACCCAATGCCTGTGTCTATGTATTTACATTGTGTATTTTATGTTTGTCCTATTATGTATTTTATTCCCATGTACTAAATGATCTGTTTGAGCTGCACACAGAACAATGCTTTTCACTGTACCTCGGTATACATGACAATAAACCATAACAATCCAATCCAATCAGTCAGGGGCGATATTGACACAAGCCCAGCAAGGTGGATACAGGATGTGCTGCCAGCATGTCAGCTGCCAAACCGTTTAAACAAAGGGGCGCCCCGACATGAAGGGAAGGTAAGGCCTGCAAATGACCCTCCCGCTCCCTGAGATGGCAATACTGATTCCCCCTGCCCCCCAACCCTTGGCCTGGAGTTGAACTTTTCTGGGTCTCCCGTGTTGTCTCCATTGTCCCCTCTGCAACTGGCACCTAGAAGGTGAGGTGACCTGAACGCTCACCTGCAATGTCCCCTTCGGAGGTGAGGATGCAAGGGTCAAGTTTTTATAAAGCTGTTGTAAATGACGCAGATGTAGCATCACACTGGCGGCCACTGAATATTCAGTGAGGGAGTAATCCCATGGTGAGTACTCATTGTCGACCTGTTAATGTATTAAAATTAGGTTCCTGGGCTCCGGTGCCATTTTTCATTTTACTCCGCCAGCGAGGGGGTTTGAAAGTCGTAAATCAGAATCTCACCGGCAACGCTCACATCTGATTCGCTCCAGATTTTGTGCCCGCGTCAGTGATCCCACCCACTCACGGTGAACGCGGGCTCAAAATCGCCCTATGTGGGTGCAATAACTAAAGATAGCGTGGCGCAATGAACACAATTTGGTTCATTGGGCAAACAAGGAGGGAGAGATTATTGTACTTGTTCTCAGGGTAAACTAAAGACACGATGAACAAGAACCAACAGGGTAAAACAGCTAGAATCATTTCCTAACTGGGTGGGTAAAATGGAGGGACCGTTTCCTACAGAACCTGTAGGGTAAAACGGGATAGGGCTGTTTCCAAACTGGAGATAGTTGGGCTATAAACACAACATCGGCCATGACAGATCAAGATTTAGATTGGGGACTGGAAGGGTCACTCACTGAATTTGTGGCAAATAATTGAAAAGTCGAAACAAATTACATTGATGTAATTCACTAAACCAGTGTTCTTCAAAGTCGGGGGCGTGACCCACGGGTAGGTCGCAGGCGGGTGTCAGGAGGGTCGCGGAACCGTTTTCTGTGGCGCTCCCGATCGTGCAAATCCCTGCACAGGAGCTGGCTTTTCATAACGCCGCCTGCAAGCGGCCGCGAACATGTTAAAAAAAAGTTTGGCTGCATTGTGCATGCGCGCCGATCATCGTGCGCACATGCGCAATGCGGTCAAATTTTTTTAAACGGTAGCAGCTTTTTGTTTTACAAGTTCTGTAGTGGTTTTTATTCATTTATTTTATTCATTTAATTTTTAATTTTTAATTTATTTTATTCATTTTATTGTTTTTTTACAAGTTCGGGGGGGGTTTATTAATTTTTTTCATTTATTTTACTCATTTTATTTTTTATTTTTTTTACAAGTTCGGGTGGGGTTTATTTGATAAAATTGTACAGGAAAAAAATTCAGAACTTTGGACAGATGGAGACTCCACACTTTCCGACACTGGAAGGCGTGTATGAGAGCCAAAGGGACACAAAACCGTTTCCTCCATTTTTGTCAGCAGCAAACAAGGTAAGAGAAAATGGTGGGTCGCGCAGGGCGGCCGGCGTGGGTTGCGAAGGATGGCCGGGTTAGGTCCCGAAGGTTGGCCGGTTGGTAAAAATGGGTCCCCCGGGAAAAAGGTTTGAAGAACACTGCACTAAACCATTAGCTCTGGGGAGAGCGAGAGAGAGAGATTGGGTTACTCCTCGGGGGTTTAATGAACAGTGACAGGCATGGGGGTGATGCAGGCTGGGAAGGCCCCAGGGCCAGACTGGTTCCCAGTAGAGTTTTATGAAAAGCTTGGGGCGGAGCTGGGGCCACTGCTGGTGAGGACGATAATGAGGCGAGGGAGAGCGGGGATTTTCCCCCCACATTGTTGCAGGCTTTAATCTCCCTGATTTTGACGAAGGATAAGGACCTGGAGCAATGTGGGCTATACCGCCTGATATTGCTATTGACTGTTGATGCCAAACAGTTGGTGAATGTGCTTGCATCACGGATTGAGGTTTGTGTGCTGGGGGTGATAGGGGAGCACCAGACGGGTTTTGTGAAGGGAAGGCAGTGGTAGGCGAATATGCAGAGGTTACCTAATGTGATTATGATACCCTCGGGTGGGGGGGGGGGGGGGGGGGGGGGTCAGGAAGTAGAAGTAGTGATGGCGATGGTCAAAGAGAAGGCTTTTGATTGGGTGGAGTGGGCTTATTTATTTGAGGTGCTGGGGCAGTTTGGGCTCGGGCAGGAATTTATGGATTGAGTCTGCTGTACAAGGTGCCGGTGGCGAATGTGTGGATGAACCAAATAAATTCACAGTACTTTGGGCTACACCGCTCAGCGCATTGTGGGATTGAATGGGAACGGGGTGCCGAGCAAAGGGTTTCGCAAAAGCGAATGATTTGTTACTGTATATGTCAGATCGGATAGGAAGTATTAGTGGGATTATGGTGATGGGGGGAATTTGGCCATTTTTTGGGTTATAGATTGAACATGGGAAAGAATGAGGTATTTCCCATTAATGCCAGAGGGAAAGAAAGGAGATTAGGGAATTGTCGTTTAGCGGGGTGGAGACGAGCTTCATGTACCCAGGTATTCAAGTGGCTTGGAGCTGGGCCCAACTTTGCTTGATTGGTGGAGGGCAAGAAGGTGGAGTTTAAGAGGCGGGATGTTTTACTGCTGTCACTGGCTGGGCAGGTGCAGACAGCAAAAATGAAGGTACTGCCTAGGTTTCTGTTTGTGTTTCAGAACCTCCCAATCCGAGTACCCAAGTCTTGTTTCAGGAAAGTCAGTGGGCTTATCTTGGGGTTTGCATGTGTTTGTGTGTGTGTGTGTGTGTGTGTGGGGGGGGGGGAGAGGAGGTGGCGGGGGGGGGGGGGGGGGGGGGGGGGAGGAGGCCTCATGGGTGCAGCGGACCTATTTTGGAACAGGAGCAGGGGGGATGTGGGGGGTCTGAGGGAGAACCTTGCATTGCTGAGTTTGAGAAACTATTATTCGGTGGTGAATATTGCGACGGTGAGGAAGTGGGCTGTGGAGGAGAGGTTGGCCTGAAGGTGAGAGGAGACGGCATTGTGTAGTGGAACGTGTTTGAGGGCATTGTTATTGTCACCTTTGCTGTTCTCGCCGGCCAGGTACTCGATAAGGCCAGAGGCGGTGTCAGCTTACAAGGTGTGGGGGCAGTGTAGGCAGCATTTTGGGCTGGAGGGCATTGTGGGTGCCGATCTGCGGCGATCATAGGTTTGTGGCAGCGGGACTGGACGTGAGGTTTCGGGGGTGTGGCAGGTGGGAATTTTAAAAAAAATAATTTTTATTGGAATTTTTTACAGAAAATATAAAAATATAACAACAAGTAATAATATGCAACTAACTGCCCCATAACACCCACAAATCCCCCCAAACCGTAACATCACATGTATCACACTCCCCCCACCCCCCAACAAGAAAACTTAACCATAAATTAAAATTAAATAAATCAAATTTAAATAAAATAAACAAACATAGTCAACGTGTTCCCCCCCCCCCACCTCCCCCCCCCTCACCTCCCCCCCCCCCCTCCCCCCGGGTTGCTGCTGCTACTGTCCCAGTGCCCTATCGTTGAGCCAGAAAGTCGAGGAAAGGTTGCCACCGCTTAAAGAACCCTTGTACCGATCCTCTCAGGGCGAATTTGACCTTCTCTAGCTTAATGAAGCCCGCCATGTCATTGATCCAGGTCTCCACGCTTGGGGGCCTCTCGTCCTTCCATTGTAGCAAAATCCTTCGCCGGGCTACTAGGGATGCAAAGGCCAGCACACCGGCCTCTTTTACCTCCTGCACTCTCGGCTCTACCCCAACCCCAAAGATCGCGAATCCCCATCCTGGCTTGACCCTGGATCCCACCACCCTTGACACCTTCCTCGCCACCCCCTTCCAGAACTCCTCCAGTGCCGGGCATGCCCAGAACACATGGGCATGGTTCGCTGGACTCCCCGAGCACCTGACACACCTGTCTTCACCTCCAAAGAACCTACTCATCCTCGTCCCAGTCATGTGGGCCCTATGCAGCACCTAGAATTGAATGAGGCTAAGCCGCGCACACGAGGAGGAAGAATTTACCCTCTCCAGGGCATCAGCCCATGTCCCGTCTTCGATCTGTTCCCCCAGTTCCCCCTCCCACTTCGTTTTCAGCTCCTCTACTGACGCCTCTTCCACCTCCTGCATAAGCTTGTAGATATCGGATATCTTCCCCTCCCGACCCAGACCCCTGAAAGCACCCTGTCACTCACCCCCCTCGCGGGGAGCGCAGGGAATCCCTCCACCTGCCGTCTAGCAAATGCCTTTACCTGCAGATATCTAAACATGTTTCCCGGAGGGAGCCCAAATTTCTCCTCCAACTCCCCCAGGCTCGCAAACCTTCCGTCGATAAACAGGTCCCTCAGCTGTCTAATGCCCGCTCTGTACCATCCCTGAAATCCCCCATCCATGTTCCCCGGGACGAACCTATGGTTGCCCCTTAACGGAGCCTCCATCGAGCCCCCCACTTCTCCCCTATGTCGCCTCCACTGCCCCCAAATTTTGAGGGTAGCCACCACCACCGGACTCGTGGTATACCTCGTGGGAGGGAGCGGCCAAGGTGCCGTTACCAGGGCCCCCAGGCTTGTATCCCCACAGGGCGCTCTCTCCATCCGTTTCCATGCTGCCCCTCCCCCTCCATCATCCACTTACGCACCATCGACACGTTGGCCGCCCAGTAGTACCCCGAGAGGTTGGGCAACGCCAGCCCCCCCCATCTCTACCCAGCTCCAAGAAGACCCTCTTCACCCTCGGGGTGCCATGCGCCCAAACAAATCCCATGATGCTGCTGGTCACCCTTTTAAAAAAGGCCCTAGGGATAAAGATGGGCAAGTACTGGAAGAGGAACAAGAACCTCGGGAGAACCGTCATTTTGACGGATTGCACTCTGCCCGCCAGCGATAGCGGCACCATGTCCCACCTTTTAAGTTCCTCCTCCATCAGTTCCACTAGTCTGGTGAAGTTAAGCTTATGGAGAGCCCCCCAACCCCTGGCCACCTGCACCCCCAGGTACCTGAAACTCTTCACCGCCCTCTTGAAAGGGAGCCTCCCAATTCCCTCCTCTTGATCTCCCGGGTGCACTACAAATACCTCGCTCTTTCCTAAATTTAGCTTATAGCCCGAGAAGCCCCCAAATTCCGCTAACAGCTCCATCACCCCCGGCATTCCCCCCTCTGGGTCCGCCACATATAACAGCAGGTTGTCCGCATAAAGCGATACCCGGTGCTCCTCCCCACCCCGCACCAGACCCCTCCATTTCCCTGACTCCCTCAACGCCATGGCCAGCGGTTCAATCGCCAGTGCAAAGAGCAGGGGGGACAGGGGACACCCCTGCCTGGTCCCACGATAGAGCCTAAAGTACACCAATCTCCTTCCATTTGTGACTACACTCGCCATCGGAGCCGCGTAAAGCAGCCTCACCCATTTGATGAATCCCTCCCCAAATCCAAACCTCTCCAGCACCTCCCACAGATACCCCCACTCAACTCTATCAAACGCTTTCTCTGCGTCCAGCGCCACCATTATCTCTGCCTCCCCCTCCACTGCCGGCATCATAATAACATTGAGCAGTCTCCGCACATTCGTGTTGAGCTGCCGCCCCTTGACAAATCCTGTCTGATCTTCGTGAATTACCTCTGGCACACAATCCTCTATCCTGGTAGCCAGGATCTTCGCCAGCAACTTAGCGTCTGAGTTAAGGAGCGAGATAGGCCTATGTGATCCGCACTGCAAGGGGTCCTTATCCCGTTTTAGGATCAAAGAGATCAGTGCTCGCGACATCGTCGGGGGCAAAGCCCCCCCTCCCATATCTCATTGAAGGTTCGCAACAACAGGGGACCCACCAGGTCCGCATATTTTTTGTAAAATTCCGCCGGGAACCCGTCCGGCCCCGGGGCCTTACCTGACTGCATTTGTCCGATCCCCCTGACTAGCTCCTCCAACTCTATCGCCGCCCCCAGCCCCTCTACCAGTCTCTCTTGAACCCTTGGGAAACATAGCCTGTTCATGAAGCTCTACATCCCCTCTCTCCCCCTCGGAGGTTCCGACCGGTACAATCCCTCGTAAAGGTCCCTAAAGACCCCGTTTACTTTTGTCCCCTTCTGCACTACATTTCCACCCCCATCCTTCACTCCACCAATTTCCCTAGCCGCATCTCGCCTACAGAGCTGATGCGCCAACATCCTGCTCGCCTTCTCTCCATACTCATATACCGCGCCCTGCGCCCTCCTCCACTGTGTCTCCGCCTTTCTGGTGGCCAACAAGTCAAAATTGGCCTGCAAACTGCGCCGTTCTCCCAGCAACCCTTGCTCTGGTGCCTCCGCATATCTCCTGTCCACCTCCAGGAGCTCTCCCACCAGTCTCTCCCTCTCCTTCCTCTCCCTCCTTTCCCTGTGGGCCCGGATGGAGATCAGCTCCCCCCGGATCACTGCTTTCAGAGCCTCCCAGACCATCCCCACCCGGACCTCCCCTGTATCATTGGTATCCAGATACCCCTCAATGCTTCTCCGAACCCTCTTACACACCTCCTCCTCCACCAGCATCCCCACATCCAGGCGCCAGAGCGGGCGCTGGTCCCGCGCCTCTCCCATCTCCAGATCAACCCAGTGCGGGGCATGGTCCGAAATCGCTATGGCCGAGTACTCGGCATCTTGCACCCTCGGAATCAATCCCCTGCTCAGGACAAAAAAGTCTATCCGGGAATAAACCCTATGGACATGAGAGAAAAAGGAATACTCCCGCGCTCTCGGTCTCCCAAACCTCCAGGGATCCACCCCTCCCATCTGGTCCATGTATCCCCTCAGCACTTTGGCCGCCGCCGGTCTCCTACCCGTCCTTGAACTGGACCGGTCCAGTGTGGGATCCAGCACTGTGTTAAAATCTCCCCCCATGATCAGGCCCCCTGCCTCCAGGTCCGGGATGCGGCCCAACAATCGCCTCATGAAGCCAGCATCATCCCAATTCGGGGCATATACGTTCACCAGCACCACCTTCTTTCCCTGCAGCCTACCCTTCACCATGATATATCTGCCCTCCTTGTCCGACACCACCTCAGCCGCCTCGAACGCCACCCTCTTCCCCACCAGAATCGCCACCCAATCCTGTTCTTCGCGTCCAATCCTGAATGATAAACCTGCCCCACCCACCCCTTCCTCAGATGAACCTGGTCCGCCACCTTCAGGTGGGTCTCCTGGAGCATAGCCACGTCCGCCTTCAACCCCCTTAGATGGGAAAACACCCTGGTTCTCTTAACCGGCCCGTTCAGACCCCTCACATTCCAGGTAATCAGCCGGATCAGAGGGCAACCCGCCCCCCTCCCCCGCCGACTAGCCATAGCTTGGCAGATGTTCGCCCCAGGCCAGCACACCCCACTCAACCCGTTCCCCATGGCGATAACGCCTCTCCTCTTCCCCCCCGGCCCCCATCGGCTCCTTCCTAGTCGTTCCAGCAGCAACCCGGTATCCCCCCCCACCCCCCTCCCCCCCGCCAGGCTAGGACCCCTCCTAGCCGCGTAGCACCCTCCATGGTACTTCCGTGAGTCAGCTGACTTCTGCTGACCCCGGCAGCTCCCGCCAAAACCTATCCCCTCCCTGCATGGGGTCATCCCCTCTTGCCACACCTCCTTGGCATTGCTGCAGCGCGGGAAAGAAGACCCGTAGAGGCCCCGCCCCCACCGCAGGCTCCACCTCCCCGCCCCGCAGCGCGGGAAACCAGAGGAAAGCCCGCGCTTTCACACTGCCACACCCCAACCTTCTAACGCAGTTCCCCAACATTCAGTTTCACCCCAACCCCCAGCCCCGTACAGAAGAGAACATATAAAACACAAACCCCCAACACTCCCCACCTAACCCACAACCATACCCAACAGACAAACCCACCCATAAACAGAGCAAACAGAAAACCAGCATACATAACACACATGTCAAAGTTAAAAAGTTGAAACAGTTGAAACAAAACAGCCACAGCGGAAACAACGCCGGCCAAAGTATGTTCCCAGGCCCTAGTTCGAGTCCAGCTTCTCCGCCTGTATAAAGGCCCACGCCTCCTCCGGGGACTGGATGTAGTGGTGCCGGTCCTTATATGTCACCCACAGGCGCGCAGGCTGCAGCATTCCAAACCTGACCTGCTTGGCATGAAGCACCGCCTTCGTCCGGTTGAACCCGGCCCGCCGCTTAGCCACCTCCGCACTTCAGCCCTGGTAGATTCTCACTACCGAATTCTCTCATTTACTGCTCCTCTCTTTCTTGGCCCAGCGCAGCACGCACTCCCGGTCACTGAATCGGTGGAACCGCACCAGCACCGCCCTCGGGGGCTCACCTGCCTTGGGCCTCCTGGCCATCACTCTGTGCGCTCCCTCAAGCTCCAGGGACAAATGGAAGGACCCCGTTCCCATCAATGAGCTCAGCATCGTGGTCACATACGCCGGGAGATCCGACCCCTCCAGCCCCTCCACCAGGCCCAGGATCCTCAGATTCTTTCCACTCGTGCGAACGTCCAGCTCCTCCAAGCGGTCCTGCCACTTTTTATGAAGTGCCTCGTGCAACTCCACTTTCCCCACGAGGACCACGGCCTCCTCCTCCCTTTCAACGGCCTGCCGCTGCAACTCCCGAATAGACTCCTCCTGGGCCGCCTGGGTCCCAAGCAGCTTGTTCGTAGTTGCATTCATGGAGTCCAGCAGCTCAGCCTTCAGCTCAGCAAAACAACGTAGGAGCGAGGCATGTTGCTCCTGCGCCCACTTCCACCAGTCCTCGGGTGTTGCGCCGGCTGCCATTTTGTTTTCCTTCCCCCGTTTTTTTGGGGGAGTTGCTGCAGCCTTTTTCTTCGTCCCACTCCGGGTGAGCACCATATAGTGTGCGGCAAGTTCTTCCAAGCACCTTCCCCCACCGGGATGCGTAAAAACAGCGCTGTTTGGGGCCCTCGAAACGGCCCAAAAGTCCCTAAATAGCGGAAGTCGGCAGGTGGGAATTGAGTGTTTTAGGGACTTCTTTATAAGGGGCAAATTTGTGAGCTGGAGGAGTTGGAGAAATTGTTTGAGCTGTCCAAGGGGAATTGCCAGCAGGGTAGCACAGTGATTAGCACTGTGGCTTTACAGCTCCAGGGTCCCAGGTCAATTCCTGGCTTGGGTCAATGTCTATGCGGACTCTGCACATTCTCCCCGTGTCTGCGTGGGTTTCCTCCAGGTGCTCCGGTTGCCTCCCACAAGTCCAGAAAGACGTGCTGTTAGGTAATTTGGACATTCTGAATTCTCCCTCTGTGTACCCGAACAGGCGCCGGAATGTGGCGACTAGGGGCTTTTCACAGTAACTTCATTGCAATGTAAGCCTATTTGTGACAATAAATATTATCATTATTTAGGTACATGCAGGTGAGGGAGTTTGTGAGGAGAGAGGTGCCGTCCTTCCCTGGGCTGCCTCCTCTAGTGTTGCAGGACCAGCTGTAGTCGGAGAATGAGACAGGGGAGGATGTCAGATATTTAAAAGTTCACTCTGAGGGAGTTCGTAGAGGGGTCACCAGGAGGTGGAAACCGTTCATTGATTTCTTCAAGGAGAATTAAGTGGTCAGCAAAGGGGAATGGTAATTGTTGGGGGCGGGGGGGGGGGGGGGGGGGGGGGGGGGGGGGAAGGCGGATAAAATGGGAAAGGTAGGACATGGCGGGGTATTGGTGTCAGTGGGGTTGGAGTGTTGTGGTTGTTCATTGGGTAGAGATGTCGTTCCTCTGATATTCTGTATTCTGTGTGTATATATGTTTAATGCCTTGAATAAAAATATATTTTTGAAAAACTCTTTCTTTCAGCTTTTGGACTGTTGAATCAATCCATTCTGGCTCAAGCAGAATGGGTCCTTGTTCTTTATTTAGAGATAACCGCAGATGTAACATGAGTTTCAGCAGTTTAAAAAAAAATCTGGGAATTTATCTGACGATTATCAACACCTCAGCATAGTCATTGTTTAAAGGCTTTAATTTACTTTAACAAAAGATTTAGGTCGGAATTTTCCAGCCGTTGGGATTCACTTTTCCTGCCAGCAGCGCACCCCCGCCGTGGGTTTCCTGGTGGTGTGGGGTGGCTAAAATGGGAAATTGCATTGACAAACGGTGGAAGTAGAGAATCCCGCCTCCAGTATACGGTGTGTCGGTGAAAAACACGGGGCTGGGGGGGCCGGAGAATCCAGCCCCTAATTCTGCTCGCGAAGAGGTGACCTGATATGAACACACAGGCCAATGAGTATCAGACTTGTTAGCAAGTTACCTTTGAAAAACTGTGATACCAGCTGAGATATGTGTTGATAAACACATAGGGCTTTTATTCTGGATATAAATTCACACATGAGAGAGGGATAGTTTGACTTTAATAGCGTAAATTATAATTTTGAAATAACTGATCCCAAGTTGGGTTGTCATTGGGTTGGAAACTTTTTAAAGATTTGAGGTTTTGTTCCCAATAAAGTTCCCAAAGAGGGAAGGGAATTTTTACTTCAAAATGTTTGACAACAATTGACACAAATTCAAAATGTTGCACGTTTCTGCGTTTAAAATAATAAAGGTTTAAAATGTACTTGTAGTCAGCTCAACAACATGGTATCTGACGTTAAAATGAAAAGGTCAGGTAAAGTCTCGTGGTTAACTTTGAGAAAAGGAAAAGGCTGTTTAAGGAAATATAGGCAAAGAAGCAAAGTATGTTAATGCCTAGAATCAAGGAGAAATGTTATCTGTTTTCAGGATATTATGAGAACATTTCATTGGACTGTAAAAACTCTTCCTGAATGAGATAAGATGGTAACTATTGTGCGTGTAAAATGGTGTGAGGAAATGATTAAGGGTAGGAGATAAAGTTAGGGAAATAGGATACAACATACAAACTTTTAAGGGAACTGAATTTGATAATTGGACCATCACCTGAGACACTGAAACCGGAGAGGGGAAGATAAGCAAAGATGTAGTGCTAGAGGTGTCCCCTTTCAGCTAGAATGGTGAAAAGGCCGTAAAGAGTAAACAAAATAGAAATTGACTTTCAGAGAATCTTACGATGACCAGGGGGAGTTTTAAACAATTAACGGAAAGGTACAAGGAACTTTTGTTAGAGGCAACTGAAGGTCAGGGAGAAATAACATTAAATAAAAATATCTCCTGGATGAATTCAGGTAAATGGAGAATGGAAAAAGGATGGGTGGATGTAATATGGTGGATGTGCCTGTGAACTACAAGTAGGACCACAGGAGTAACGCCATGATAAGAGGCAGAGTTATGCGACTCCCAGGGGGAACTGCCTAGATGCGAAAATACTGGGCCATTGGGAAATAGGACAAGAAGATGCATTGTGGAGTTGTGCAGACAGCTTAAGGAATTGAGATCTGGGGTGAGGCAGCAGTAGCAGAGCAGGAAAGAAGTGAGGGGGAACGGTTCCCCCGGGATATGCCTGAAGTAGGGTGTAAGGTAAAGGTTAAGAGGGCATCAGAATGACAGGGATCTGATATATCAGTTTGTTTCTGTCAGCAGGAAAGCAACCAGAAGCTCACGTAACTCTTTTATTTCAGATAAATCCTCAGGGCAATGGCAATCTGGAGATTAGGAGCAGCAGGAATCACACTCTGAGCAATAGCAGCAATATGGGAGGTGCCCACCATGAACATCAGCAAAGCCACCTGTCTGTATCCAGGACAGTATGTGCAGCTACCTAAAGCAGGGAACTGAGATCAATAAGTAAACCAAGTGCTGGGATTTCTGACAGCTACCATGAATCATTGTACTATCCTGGTTATGTTATCCAAAGGGGCAGTCTGACTCAGGTACGTTGCCCTGATCTTTTACACCAATCACAAGTCTGAAAATGTGGACATAAAAAGAGTGTACACCAACTTGGTTAATTCTGTTATCTGTGTCCAAAACAGGAGTAAGTGGCATGGCAGGATGAACTAATCTGCCACCATTTGTCTGCGAACTGAGATTAGAAGGGTGAGCATAATGAGAGGGGCCATATTGTTGGAGAGGACAGTGTGAAACAGACTGGTAAGCTCGAGGAGATACTTGTTCGGAAGGAAGATGTGGGGGGCATTTTGAAAACCTTGAGGATAGACAGGTCCTCCGGGCCTATATCCAAGGATTCTATGGAAAGCAAGAGATGAAATTGCAGAGCCATTGGCAATGATCTTTTCGTCCTCACTGTCAACAGGGGTGGTACCAGGGGATTGGAGAGTGGCGAATGTCATGGCCCTGTTCAAAAAAGGGAATAGGGATAACCCTGGGAATTACAGGCCAGTTAGTCTTACTTCGGTGGTAGGCAAAGTAATGGAAAGGATACTGAGGGATAGGATTTCTGAGCATCTGGAAAGACATTGCTTGATTAGGGATAGTCAGCACGGATTTGTGAGGTCTTGCCTCACAAGTCTTATTGAATTCTTTGAGGAGGTGACCAAGCACGTGAATGAAGGTAAAGCAGTGGATGTAGTGTACATGCATTTTAGTAAGACATTTGATAAGGTTCCCCATGGTAGGCTTATGCAGAAAGTAAGGAGGCATGAGATAGTGGGGAATTTGGCCAGTTGGATAACGAACTGGCTAACCGATAGAAGTCAGAGTGGTGGTGGATGGCAAATATTCAGCCTGGAGCCCAGTTACCAGTGGTGTACCACAGGGATACGTTCTGGGTCCTCTTCTATTTGTGATTTTCATTAATGACTTGGATGAGGGAGTTGAAGGGTGGGTCAGTAAATTTGCAGGCGATACGAAGATTGGTGGAGTTGTGGATAGTGAGGAGGGCTGTTGTCGGCTTCAAAGAGACATAGATAGGATGCAGAACATGGCTGAGAAGTGGCAGATGGAGTTTAACCCTGAAAAGTGTGAGGTTGTCCATTTTGGAAGGACAAATATGAATGTGGAATACAGGGTTAACGGTCGGGTTCTTGGCAATATGGAGGAGCAGAGAGATCTTGGGGTCTATGTTCATAGATCTTTGAAAGTTGCCACTCAAGTGGATAGAGCAGAAGGCCTATGGTGTGCTAGCGTTCATAAGCAGAGGGATTGAATTTAAGAGCTGTGAGGTGACGATGCAGCTGTACAAAACTTGGTAAGGCCACATTTGGAGTACTGTGTGCAGTTCTGGTCGCCTCATTTTAGGAAGGATGTGGAAGCTTTGGAAAAGGTGCAAAAGAGATTTATCAGGATATTTCCTGGAATGGAGAGTAGGCCTTATGAGGAAAGGTTGAGGGTGCTAGGCCTTTTCTCATTAGAACGGAGAAGGATGAGGAACGACTTGATAGAGGTTTATAAGATGACCAGGGGAATAGAGTGGACAGTCAGATACTTTTTCCTTGGGTGGAACAAACCATTACAAGGGGACATAAATTTAAGGTGGATTCCACTTCCGGGCGGCGAGCGAGGAGGTCGCAGGGAGAGGGGCTCCCGCAAGCGGTGGACAGCAGGAGGAACAGCCCCCCCCCCCACGACAGGCCGGACGGCGGAGGAGGAGCGCCGGCGGAGGAGCCGGAGCGGGAGCCGAGGAGCCGGAGCCGAGGAGCCGGAGCGGAGGAGCCGAGGAGCCGGAGCGGAGGAGCCGGGGAGCCGGAGCGGAGGAGCCGGGGAGCCGGAGCGGAGGAGCCGGGGCGGAGGAGCCGAGGAGCCGGAGCGGAGGAGCCGAGGAGCCGGAGCGGGAGCCGAGGAGCCGGAGCCGAGGAGCCGAGGAGCCGAGGAGCCGGAGCGGCGACAGGGGGGCCCAACAGCAGCAGGTCCATCCCCTCTCCCTCCCCCCCCCCCACGCGGGCCAGGAGCGGTGCGGCGGCGGCGGCCCCTCTTCTCTCCCCCCCCCCACGCGACCCAGGAGCGGTGCGGCGGCGGCGGCCCCTCTTCTCCCCCCCCCCCCCCCACGCGGGCCAGGAGCGGTGCGGCGGCGGCGGCCCCTCTTCTCTCCCCCCCCCCCACGCGGGCCAGGAGCGGTGCGGCGGCGGCGGCCCCTCTTCTCTCCCCCCTTCCCCCCCCCCACGCGGGCCAGGAGCGGTGCGGCGGCCCCTCTTCTCTTCCCCCCCCCCCCCCAGCCAGCAGCGGGGACCCCCCCCCCAGCCAGCAGCGGGGACACAACCCCCCCCCCCCCCCCCAGCCAGCAGCGGGGACACAACCCCCCCCCCCCAGCCAGCAGCGGGGACACAACCCCCCCCCCCCAGCCAGCAGCGGGGACACAACCCCCCCCCCCCCAGCCAGCAGCGGGGACACAACCCCCCCCCCCCAGCCAGCAGCGGGGACACAACCCCCCCCCCCCCCCCCAGCCAGCAGCGGGACACAACCCCCCCCCCCCCAACCAGCAGCGACCACCGGCCCACTCGCCCCTCCCCCCCCCCCCCCCCCCCCCACCAACTGCTGTGACCACCACGTGGCAAAGACAAAGGGACTCTCTCTCCTGGTTGAGTGGGGAAAAAAGAAAAAAGAGACTTGTATTTCTGTTCGTCCCAAAAGAAAACTGGTAAAGAGAAAAGGGGTAGGGGAAATAATTTAAAAAAAAAAAAAATATATATATATATATATATACATATATAGATATATAATAATAAATAAAATAAAAATAGGGTGCGGAAAAGGGGGAAAAAGAAGAACAAGGAGAGAAGAAAAGATGAAGGGGAAGGGGGAGAAAAAAGTGCCAGAAAGGAGCCAAGAGAAAGGGGGCACCGGAAGTAGACTGGGCAAAGGGAAAGCCAGCTCGGGCGAACGAGTCAACACGCGAAGCGGCGGGAAGGATGCTTCGCCGCATCCAGAAGAGCTGGACGGGCGGGCAACCTCTCCCCTGGGGTTAGAGGGGGGCGTGAATTGGAAGGAAGCCTTTGCCGAGGTGGTGAGGGAGCAGCTGCAGGCATTCAAGGCAGAGTTAAAAGCAGACGCAGAGGCCGCAGCACAGGCAGCAGTGACCAGGGCCATGTCAGGGGTGCAGCAGGTTCTGACCAGATTGGAGAAGAAAGTGGATGCCCAAGGGAAGATACTGGAAGCCCAAGGGAAGATACTGGAAGCCCAGGGGGCAACCATTAAAGAGCTGGAGAAGGCAGCGACTGACGCGAGCGACCGGGTCATATCCCTGGAGAGGGGAATGGTGAAACTGAGTGCAACACAGGGGAGCCTGAAGGGCAGGGTAGACGACCAGGAGATCAGCTCGAGAAGGCAAAATATCAAGATAGTGGGCCTGCCAGAGGGGATAGAGGGTAGAAATCCCACAACATTCGTGGCTGCGATGCTGGGCTCCTTAGTGGGGCGGGAAACTTTTCCCACCCCACCGGAAATGGACAGAGCTCATCGGTCACCGCGCCCGAAGCCCAAGGAAGGGGAAAAACCGAGAGCAGTTATAGCCAGACTGCACCGGTACCGGGATAGGGAGACAATCCTGCGCTGGGCCAAGGAGAATAGAGCCTGCAATTGGGACGGGCACGCCATCCGAATCTACGAGGATTTTGGAGCGGACATAGCTAAGAGACGGGCGGAGTTCAACAGAGCGAAAGCAGCTCTCTATAAGAACAAAGTACGTTTTGGTATGCTGTACCCAGCAAAACTCTGGGTCACATACCAACACAAGGAATATTTCTTTACAGCCCCTGCCGAGGCGAATAGATTCGTCGAGGAGCACGGGCTGGAAAAACGCCATGGGAAGTAGGGACGAGGGGCCCATGGCAAGGAGACACGTCATGCCGACGGGGGGGTGGGGAGGGGCGAGGCAAAGCCAGCCCCCTCCCCCCTGGCAGAAACACCCAGAACGGAAAACAACCCAATGCCCTAGGGCCCGCTCCAGGTGGGAGGCCAGGCCCCGGCACGAGGGAACGTGAGTACTGGAGAGGGGAGAGGGGAAGCGGGACAGCAACCTCCGAGAGGGGAGCCACCGTGCTAGCAGGAAAGCTAGCGAAGGGGGCGCGCAACAGAGCAGGGCCGCAGCGCACCCCCAACAGGGGGGAAGGCGCCAGGCAGGGGAGGGGGGGGATCACCCATCAAAGGTGGGAGAGCAAATGGGGACAGGAATGGGGGAGAGAGGGGCAATGGAGGGGTACACAGGGGTATCCCCGAAAGGGATGGAGCGGGGGGGGGGGGGCACCCGGGGGGCGAGAGACCAGGGAGGGGAAACGCAGGGACGAAGGGACAAAAGAGGCCAGTAAGGGAATAGGGCCACAAAGTGCCACAGACAAGGGCTCGAAACAGGGAACTGCTGCAAGCACCCACCCAGTACGGTCTGTGGGTGAAGGGGCCCCCCGGAGTGCAGGGGACTACCCGCGTGGCGGACACAAAGTGGACGGCCATGGCGGGTGTCCCCGGGACAAGGGGGAACCCCGGAGCGCAGGGACCCGACCGCATGGGGAGAGCAGTGATAGTGGACATCCTGGACGGCCCCCTAACATAGGGAAACCCCAGAGGGCAGGGGCGCGTCCACCGGACAAATATGGTTAACCCCACAGGAGCAAGGGGGCAGAAGCCCCCCACCAGAATAGTCACCTGGAACGTAAGGGGACTTAACGGCCCAGTGAAGAGATCTAGAGTCCTCACCCACCTTAGAAACATGAGGGCCGACATAGTCTTCCTCCAAGAGACGCACTTGAGGGAGCAGGACCAACTGCGGGTAAGAAAGGGCTGGGTGGGACAAACCTATCATTCCTGTTATGGGGCAAGGGCCAGGGGGGTGGCGATCCTGATTGGCAAGAGGACAATGTTTAGGGCGACAAAGACGGTTACGGACCCAGGGGGACGGTATGTCATGGTCAGCGGGGCCCTGGATGGGGCGCCGGTAGTTCTAGTTAACGTGTACGCGCCCAACTGGGACGACACGAGCTTCATCCAAAAGACCATGGCAGAAATCCCGGACATAGCGACGCACCGACTAATCATGGGGGGGGACTTCAACTGTGTACAGGACCCAACGACGGACAGATCAAACCCCAGAACGGGGAAAACCTCAAACATGGCAAGGGAACTCAGCCACTATATGGAGCAGATGGGAGCAGTAGACCCCTGGAGATTCGCCCACCCGGGGGAGAAAGAATTCTCTTTCTTCTCCCCAGTACACAACGTGTACACCAGAATTGACTTCTTTGTGGTGGGGAAAACGGTGCTTCCAGAGATAGACAAGGTGGAATACTCCGCAATTGTGATATCAGACCATGCTCCACACTACATGGATGTGCGGCTAGAGACGGGAAGGGCCCAGCGCCCCAAATGGAGGTTGGACGGTGCCTTACTAGCTGACAAGGCCTTCAGCGAAAGGATAGCGCAGGCCATAGCGGAGTACACTGAGATCAACCAAAACGGGGAGGTCTCACCCTCCACGTTCTGGGAAGCGCTTAAGGCCGTACTAAGAGGGGAAATCATAGCCTACAAAGCGCAAAGAGATAGGGAGGAAAGGGTGGCTAGGCAGAAGCTGGTCGACTCCATACTGGAGGTAGACCATAAATACTCCGAGGCCCCAACTGTAGAACTCCTGGCGGAGAGAAAAGAATTACAAAGGAACTTTGACCTGCTCTCCACCAGGAAAGCAGTACACCAACTCCGCCAGGCACGCGGGGCCCTATACGAACACGGAGACAAAGCCAGCCGCCTGTTGGCCCACCAGCTGAGAAAGCAGGCAGCCAGCAGAGAAATTGCGCAAATCAGAGATACCAGAGGCACGTTGGAAACAGAACCAGAGAAGATTAACAAAACCTTCAAGGCCTTCTACCAAGAGCTGTATACCTCAGAGCCCCCAACGGGGAAGGCTGGGATGAACCGGTTTCTTGACGGACTGAACATACCAGTTGTGGGAGAGGGCAGAAAACGGGATCTGGAAGCACCACTAGCACTGGGAGAGATCATGGAGAGCATTAGCTCCATGCAGGCGGGGAAGGCGCCGGGACCGGACGGATTCCCGGCGGACTTCTACAAAAAATTTGCGACAGCGCTGGCCCCGCACATGCGGGAGATGTTCACAGACTCGCTAGCTAGGGGCACGTTGCCACCCACGTTAGCACAGGCCTCAATCTCGCTGATACCTAAGAAAGACAAAGACCCAACGGAATGTGGGTCATACAGACCCATATCTCTGCTGAATGCAGACGCCAAAATACTGGCCAAAATCCTAGCCAAAAGGCTAGAAAACTGTGTACCTGAGGTGGTCACAGAGGACCAGACGGGCTTTGTCAAAGGTAGACAGCTGACCGCGAACATCAGGCGCCTGCTGAACGTGATAATGACCCCCTCCGGGGAGAGAACACAAGAGGTGATCGTCTCCCTGGACGCAGAAAAGGCCTTCGACAGAGTCGAATGGATATACCTCATAGAG
Organism: Scyliorhinus canicula; assembly: GCF_902713615.1. Taxonomy (NCBI): domain Eukaryota; kingdom Metazoa; phylum Chordata; class Chondrichthyes; order Carcharhiniformes; family Scyliorhinidae; genus Scyliorhinus; species Scyliorhinus canicula. Next base: position 235,239,355 of record NC_052147.1, read on the forward strand.
GTACTGGAGCGGTTCGGGCTTGGAACAGGGTTCACAGCTTGGGTAAAGCTCCTGTACAACGCTCCCATGGCGAGTGTACAGACCAACAATACCAACTCCCAATACTTCCAGCTGCACAGGGGCACCAGACAAGGATGCCCACTGTCCCCGCTGCTGTTCGCACTAGCAATCGAACCGCTAGCAATCGCGCTCAGGGCAGCAAAAAATTGGAGGGGGATCCGAAGGGGAGGTAGAGAGCACAGAGTCTCACTCTATGCGGATGATCTGCTCCTCTATATCTCGGACCCACAAAGCAGCATGGACGGAATCATCGCGCTCCTGAAAGAGTTTGGAGCCTTCTCGGGCTACAAACTCAACATGAGCAAAAGTGAGATCTTCCCATTACACCCGCAAGGGGGGGGGGGGGGGGGGGGGGGGGGCAGCACTAAAGGGGCTGCCGTTCAAACAAGCCCGACATAAATTCCGCTACCTGGGGATCCAAATAGCCCATGACTGGAAAGGGATCCACAAATGGAACCTCACCAGCCTGACGGAGGAAGTTAAAAAGGACCTGCAAAGATGGAACACACTCCCGCTCTCCCTCGCGGGGAGAGTTCAGACGATCAAAATGAACGTACTGCCCAGGTTCCTCTTCCTGTTTAGATCCATTCCGATCTACATCCCCAAGGCCTTTTTCAAAGCGCTGGACAAACTCATCATGGCGTTCGTATGGGGGGGGTAAAAATGCTAGGATCCCAAAGAAGGTCTTACAAAAAACAAAAACCAGGGGAGGGTTAGCCCTCCCGAATCTACAATTCTACCACTGGGCAGCAACAGCCGAGCGAGTAAGGGGATGGATCCAGGAGCCAGAAGCTGAGTGGGTGCGTGCGGAGGAGGCCTCCTGCATGGGAACCTCCCTCCGGGCCCTCGCCACGGCAGCACTCCCATCCCCACCCAAAAAACACTCCAGCAGCCCAGTGGTGACAGCCACCCTCCAATCCTGGAACCAACTGCGGCAGCAACTTGGCCTGACCAAAATGTCGAACAGGGCTCCCATCTGCAACAACCATAGGTTCAAACCAGCACTGACCGACGCCACCTTCAAAAGGTGGAGGCAGGACGGGGGGACACTGACAGTCAGGGACCTATACACGGACGACAGGATCGCAACACTGGACGAACTGACAGAGAAATTTCAGCTAGCTGGGGGGAACGAGCTACGGTACCTGCAGCTCAAAAACTTCCTACGAAAGGAGACAAGGACGTACCCACAACCGCCACGACAGACACTACTGGAAGACCTACTGGACGCAAGTATCCTAGAGAAAGGGAACTGTAGTGACATGTATGACCGACTGGTAGATAGGGACGACACCGTACTGGACGCAACAAGGAGGAAATGGGAGGACGACCTGGGGATGGAGATCGGGTGGGGACTCTGGAGCGAAGCACTGCATAGGGTCAACTCCACCTCCACGTGCGCAAGGCTCAGCCTGACGCAACTAAAAGTGGTACATAGAGCCCACTTAACAAGAACCCGTATGAGTAGGTTCTTCCCGGAGGTGGAAGACAGATGTGAACGGTGCCAAAGAGGCCCGGCCAACCACGCCCACATGTTCTGGTCCTGCCCCAGACTCGTGGAGTACTGGACAGCCTTCTTCGAGGTAATGTCCAAAGTGGTGGGAGTGAGGGTGGAGCCATGCCCGATAGTGGCGGTCTTCGGGGTTTCAGAACAGCCAGATCTATTCCTGGGGAGGAGGGCGGATGCCCTTGCCTTTGCCTCCCTGATCGCCCGCCGTAGAATCCTGTTTGGCTGGCGGTCAGCAGCACCGCCCAGAGCTGCGGACTGGCTGTCCGACCTCTCGGAATCTCTCCAAATGGAGAAAATCAAATTTGCCATCCGAGGGTCGGACGACGGCTTCCACAGAACGTGGGAGCCATTCATGCAACTGTTCCGGGACCTATTTGTGGCCAATGTACAAGAGGAAGAATAGTCGGGGGAAGGTAGCGGGGGGGGGGGGGGGGGCTACAGGTTCGTTACGGGGGTTCGATGGCTAGCTAAGGCCCAAAACCAAGCTAAATAAACATGTTGAGGGGGGGGGGGGGGGGCGCAGTTACTACTACGAAGATGCTTACCTGTAAATATGTATGTTAATTTTTGCGTGTTTGTTTTTGTTTGTTTTTTTTTCTCTCTCCTAACAATTTGTAATTTGTTCAATATAAAATACGAAAACTGAATAAAAACATTTATAAAAAAAAATAAATTTAAGGTGAATGGTGGAAGATATGGGGGGATGTCAGAGGTCGGTTCTTTACCCAGAGAGTAGTGGGGGCATGGAATGCACTGCCTGTGGAAGTAGTTGAGTCGGAAACATTAGGGACCTTCAAGCGGCTATTGGATAAGTACATGGATTACGGTAGAATGCTGGGGTGTAGATTGATTTGTTCTTAATCTAGGACAAAAGTTCGGCACAGCATCGTGAGCCGAAGGGCCTGTTCTGTGCTGTATTTTTCTATGTTCTATATTACAGTTGTTATTAAGTGTCTTGGTTGTGCGAATACACTGTGTTTTAATTTGTAAATGTAGGGTATCTTTTCACAGTAACTACATGGCAGTGTTAATGTCAGCCTACTTGTGACACTAATAAAGATTATTATTATCAGAAACCACTAAGTACCCAGCACCATGTCACCGCACCAGGTGGTATAATTAGAATTGGGAAATCGAAAGTGATATTACATAATGTTAGAATGGGTATGCTGGAAGTGACCTACAATTTCACCAATCTCATCCTGACCTTATTAACTGATTGGACAAAACATATATTACAGTGCTCAGAGACCACAGGAGGACTGTGATTCACAGCACAGGGAATTGATCAAAATTACAGCTGCATAAGATCCGGGGAAGGTATTCACAAGGGGTTATAAATCATTCATATGACTGAATCACAGTCTAGGGGGAGGAGATGTGATCTCTTGACTTGATAGATAATGCTAGCTCAGATGCTGAAGGTACAAGATTTGGTACAGCTGAAGAACAACATGCATTTGTAGTTACACAGTCCGTGACTAGAGGCACAATGCAGTTTCTGGTGAGCATATCACAGGAACATTATGGAATATATCAGGGTGGGTATAAATTCATATTCCTGGGAGAGGAATTGGTGGGTGTTTCAGGTAGGATCCCGGGTGTTTAGTGATTCAACATTACATCATCTGCTCCTGTTGTCATAATATACACCAGTATATCATGGTGCAGACACACACACTGATGGACATACAATAGGACCAATCAACATGCATAAACACCGCAGCCAATCACCATTTAGAGCACACTCACTATAAAGACAGAGGGCATCAGTTTTCCCGCTCATGCAGGATGCAGCCTTTCAGAAGTACAGAGCTTATAGTTTACAGCACAGATTCTCACCATGTGCTGAGTGATTAGACTGGTTAGGACAGGCACAGGTCTTTAGTTAATCTAACATTGTGTTAACCCACAGTAAGAGTATGTTCAACAGTATATAGTTTAATAAAATAGTGTTGTACTATTTTAAGTGTTGGTGGCCTGTATGTGTTCCACGGATCCAGAGCACCCAACATATCACCTGTAATATCCTGAAACCCATCAGTAACAATTCTGCCATTGTGTTGATTAACTCTCTTGAAGGAGCCTTCAAGACAGTCCAAACCTCCTCTATACAGTGGTGATTTCTGACAGACAGGGCAAGATTCCTACATGAAGGGTTAGAGTGTGATAATAACAGCACCTTCTGTTTACCTATCACTGACTCCTTTATGGTTGAAAACTTCCATCTTGCGGGTAAGGCCCTCACTGGTTATGTATTCAATCTATGGTGGATTAAATAACAATGACATCACAGACCAGATGGCTTTGGTAATGGTGGAGAGGGCCTGAACCACTTCCAGGAGTTTTATGGAACAAAGCTGTTGAGCAGTCACGAGGGAAAGGGTGCAGGTGAATCTAGCCCCCAGGAAGGCTAAATGTTGGAAGATTCAGCTATAAATCTCATTAAGATGGTGAGAATGCAAGATAACTGGTGGGACGTAGGGAGGATGGCAGCTGCCACTGCATGTATTGCACGGCTGATGGTCAGACCTTGTATTTGCAGTTGCAAGAGACTGACAGTATCCTAAGCAGTGCAGATGGTAATGTTGGCTCATAAAGCATATACCTCGGTGTCCATTACAAAAGAGGAAATATAAAAATCCGCAACATTTATGAAGGATTTACAATTTAATGATGTGATGCTTTCAGGCCTATCTTAGGTAAATAGGAATTGGCGAAGCCATGAGGGAGCAATAGGGCAGTAGACCCAAAGCACTGGACTCAGGCAGGATCGCTAGAGTTTCAGGTGGGAAAAGGGTCTTGAGAATTGCCCACCTGGGCCAGATAGTACCTGACCAAAGGTCCAAAAGGAGGGACTGAAGTGGAGTAAATTAAATAATTTGATATTAAGATTAATATTAAGATGAACATTACCGGATCTGAAGTAGACAAATGTAGTTATGAGCTTTAACAACTTTAAAAGTAGACTTGAATGAGCTCTTTCTCAGCATGATGGGAAATTTGGCCATTACTCTTGGCATGATCAGATCCTTAGCCAAGGATAATTCTAGGGGAAGCTGGCCCAACATTAATAACAATAGCAACATTCACAGATATTTATGCGACCATCAATTCACTCAAAGACACGAGTAGAAGTAAACTGAGGTTTTAATCAGCTTAGAACAGTGCCTGCCTGCGACTGGTACTGTGATCCGCCTACAGGTCAACTGCTCTTTATACTTCCTTACAAGGGGAGGAGCCATGGGCGGAGCCTGTACATGCCCCAACATATCCCCTGTGGGTGACGCCACACAATGGCCCATAGGTGGAGCCCACAAGGTCAAGAACATAACATAGCTGTAACACAATGGCAGAAGATGATACTAATACACTGGTGAATTACTAGAACTATACATTCACCACATTCACCCCCTGTTAAAAGAATGAAGTCCGACAGGGATGACGGGTTCATAAGTTCAGCCGGTCTGGCTCATGGATTGTGTGCTGCGATCGCCGAAGCACTGGTGTTGCTAGTCCAGGTGTCGGGCTCATCCGTGCTGGCATCGGAAGTGGGGCCGGTGCGGGCACAGGCGTGGACTCCGGGAGTGTCCCTTCTGGAGCTTCATTCCTGTGTGGCGGGCTGGAGGGAGCGCGGGGGCCATATAGGAGTGGGGGCACTGGACATGGTAGGTTGGGCGGGATATAGTGGGGGGCTGAGGTGGTGGTGGTGGAGCCTGCGGGCGCCAGGTCCCGGAGGGAGACGGTATCTTGTCGGCCATCGAGGTGTTCAACATAAGCATACTGGGGGTTGGAGTGCAGGAGCTGGACCCTCTCTACCAGAGGGTCGGTCTTATGGCTCCTGACGTGTTTTCTGAGGAGGACTGGTCCCGGTGTCTTCAGCCAGGACGGAAGCGAGGCCCCTGAGGTAGTTTCCCTAGGGAAAACAAACAAGCGGTCATGAGGAGTCTCGTTCATGGCCATGCAAAGGAGGGACCTGATAGAGTGGAGTGCATTGGGGAGGACCTCCTGCCAGTGAGAAACTGGGAGATTCCTGGACCACAGGGTCAGTAGGACGGTCTTCCAGACCATTGCGTTCTCCCTCTCCACCTGCCCGTTTCCCCTGGGGTTATAACTGGTAGTGCTGCTCGAGGCAATGCCCTTACTGAGCAGGTACTGACGCAGTTCATTGCTCATGAACGACAAGCCCCAGTCGCTGTGGACATAACTGGGGAAACCAAACAGGGTGAAGACACTATGCAGGGCTCTAATGACAGTGGACGTGGTCATATTGGGGCAGGGGATTGCAAATGGGAAGCGGGAGAACTCATCTATAATGTTGAGGAAATATGTATTGCGGTTATTAGACGGGAGGGACCCTTTGAAATCGATACTGAGGCGTTCAAAGGGCCGGGATGCCTTTACCAGGTGGGCCTTATCTGGTTGATATAAGTGCGGTTTACACTCCACACAGATTTGGCAGTTCCTGGTGACAGCTTTAACCTCCTCGGTGGAGTAGGGCAGGTTGCGGGCCTTGATATGATGGGCGAGCCGGGTGACTCCCGGGTGGCAGACGTCATCGTGGATAGCCCGTAGTCGGTCATCTTGCGTGCTGGCATATTTGCCGCGGGACAGGGCATCTGGAGGCTCGTTGAGCTTCCCAGGACGATACACTATATCGTAGTTATAGGTGGAGAGTTCAATCTTCCACCTCAAGATCTTATCGTTCTTGATTTTGCCCCGCTGCGTATTGTCGAACATGAAGGCTACCGGTCGTTTGTCGGTGACGAGGGCAAACCTCCTACCCGCGAGGTAGTGCCTCCAGTGCCGCACGGCTTTCAAGATGGCTTGGGCTTCTTTTTCGACAGAGGAGTGTCAAATTTCAGAGGTGGTGAGGGTGCGCGAAAAGAACGCTACCGGTCTGTCTGCTTGGTTGAGGCTGGCAGCAAGAGCAACCTCTGATGCATCACTCTCCACCTGGAAGGGGACGGACTTGTCCACCACGCGCATCGTGGCTTTGGCGATGTCCGCCTTGATGCAGCTGAAGGCCTGGTGGGCCTCAGTTGCCAGTGGAAAGATGGTGGCCTTGATTAGTGGGCGGGCTTTGTCCGCATAATTGGGGACCCACTGGGCGCAGTATGAAAAGAACCCGAGGCATCTCTTCAGGGCCTTGGGACAGTGAGGGACAGTGAGGGAGAGGGAGTTGCAGGGTCGGGCCCTAGGACCCCGTTCTCCATGACGTAGCCGAGGATGGCTGGTCTGGTTGTGCGTAAAATGCATTTCTCCTTGTTGTAGGTGAGATTGAGGGTTTGGGCAGTTTGGAAAATCGGTGGAGGTTGGCGTCGTGGTCCTGCTGATCATGGCCGCAGATGGTGACATTGTCCAAGTACGGAAATGTAGCCCGCAGCCCGTACTGGTCCACCATTCGGTCCATTGCTCTTTGGAACACCGAGACCCCATTCGTGATGCCAAAGGAGACCCAGAGGAAATGGAAAAGGCGGCCATCTGCCTCAAAAGCCGAGTAGTGGCGGTCCTTCGGGCAGATTGGGAGCTGGTGCAGACTTCAGATCCACCATGGAGAGCACCCGGTAGTATGCGATCTAGTTTACCATGTCTGCAATCCGGGGGAGTGGGTACGCAACAAGTTGCGTATACCGGTTAATAGTTTGGCTGTAATCAATGACCATCCGGAACCTTTCCCTGGTCTTGACGACCACCAACTGAGCTCTCCAGAGGCTATTGCTGGCCTCGATGACACCCTCCTGCAAAAGACGCTGGACTTCGGACCTAATGAACGTCCTGTCCTGTATGCTATACCGCCTGCTTCTGGTGAAATGAAAATGAATGAAAATCGCTTATTGTCACGAGTAGGCTTCAATGAAGTTACTGTGAAAAGCCCCTAGTCGCCACATTCCGGCGCCTGTCCGGGGAGGCTGGTACAGGAATCGAACCGTGCTGCTGGCCTGCTTGGTCTGCTTTTTTAAAAGCCAGCGATTTAGCCTTGTGCGCTAAACCAGCCCCTGGTGGCGACTGGCTTGCAGTCGGCGGTGAGGTTTGTGACGAGAGGGGGAGTGTCGACTTTTAGGGTCGCGAGGCTGCATATGGTGAGTAGGGGTAGGGGCCCCCTGAACTTCAGGGTTAGCCTCCTGAGGCTACATTGGAAGTCGAGTCCCAATAGGAGAGGAGCGCAGAGGTCTGGGAGCACATATAATTTAAAGTTAGCGTACTCAGCACCCTGTATTGCTTGGGTCGCAGTAGTGCACCCTTTGATTTGCGCCGAGTGTGACCCAGAGGCGAGGGAGATGGTTTGCTGCGCCGGGAAAATTGGGAGCGAGCAGCATCTTACCATGTCCGGGTGAATGAAGCTCTCTGTGCTCCCGGAGTCGAAGAGGCAAGGCGTCTCATGCCCATTAACCCGGATGGCCATCATGGAGCTCCGGAGGTGCTTGGGTCGCGACTGGTCCAGGCTGACCGTGCCTAGCTGCGGGTAGCCGGCGGCGTGGTTGGAGATGCTGGGGCGGCCCCGCAATGACTGTCCATTTTGATCATACACGTCGAGCGGCATAGCAGATGGCAGCCAAGATGGCGGAGTTGGTCGAGCGTGTTGGGCGGTGAGGAAGATGGCGTCCAAGATGGCAGCCTCCATGGATTGCACGTGGCCGGCCGCGTGGGGGAGGATGGCCAAGATGGCGGCCCCCGTGCATTGCACGTGCTGTGGGGGCTGGAAGATGACCGCCCCCACTGACAGCACGAGGCTGATGATGCGTCTGCAGGCGGCGGAGTCGGCAGACACGCTGCCACACTGCGGGGTCTGTGGGCCTGTGAGTCTGAGGATCGGGCCTGTGAGTTCGAGTTCTTAGACCTGGCCAGGCAGACTTTGGCGAAATGTCCTTTTCTCCCGCAGCTGCTGCAGTTTGCGTTGCGGCCGGGCAGTGCTGTCGGGGTTGTTGAGACTGGCTGCAAAAATAGCAGGGTAGCCCCCCCATGATGGGAGGGTGGCCGTGCGGCCCAGGCCTGGGGTAGTCTTTGGTCGGGGGCCCACGAGGGGGTCGCGTGGTCAGCCGGGAACGCAGTAAGGTTCTGAAACACAACCTCCAGGGAGGTGGCTAACTTTACCGTGTCATCCAGGTCCTGGGTCCCCTTTTCGAGCAGGTGCTGTCTCGCATAATTTGACCGGACCCCCGCCACATAGATGTCTCGGACGGCAAGTTCCATGTGCTGAGTGGCCATAATGGCCTGGTACTTACAGTTGCGTGCGAGGGCTTTGAGGTCGCGTAGGTAGTCATCTATCAACTCCCCGGGGTGCTGGCGGCGAGTGGTGAAGATGTGTCGTGCGTAGACCTCGTTCACGGGCCGTACGTAGAGGCGTTCGAGCATCGCGAGGGCGTCTGCATAGAAGGAGGCCTCATGGAGCTGAATAGAAATGCAATGGCTCACCCATGCGTGGAGGAGGTTCAGCTTCTGTTCATTGGTGATGGAAGGCGTGGAAGAGGCAGCGAGATAGGCCTTGAAGCATCGAAGCCAGTGCGAAAAAATTTATTTCGCCTCCGCAGCCTGCGGATCGAGTTCCAGTCGATCAGGTTTGAGGGCTGATTCCATAGTTGTGTTGAAGCTGATTAAATTGATGCGACCATCAATTCACTCAAAGACACTGTGATCCGCCTACAGGTCAACTGCTCTTTATACTTCCTTACAAGGGGAGGTGCCATGGGTGGAGCCCGTACATGCCCCAACATATCCCCCTGTGGGTGAAGCCACACAATAGCCCATAGGTGGAGCCCACAAGATCAACAACATAACATAGCTGTAACACAATGGCAGAACATGATACTAATATACTGGTGAATTACTAGTAGTACACATTCACCACAGATATTCAGTACTGAAAGGGGAAAAAAGCAGATAAGGTGAAACTGAAGGCCATACCTAATGCTGAGCAGTGAGATAATTGGGACATCTGCTGAAAGGCGATGGTTCTCTCTCTCCAGAATATGCATGAATAAAGGCTTTGCTAACTGGAACACACAGGCACATGTGGTTGCATCTTTTACCACAACAATACCATGTAGGAATACAATGTTGTGAGTATAGAGACCTGACTCGAAGAAGGTCAGCACGAGGTATTAAATATTCCTGGATATGGAGCGTTCAGGAAAGGTAGAAAAGGAAGCAAAGGGGAGGTCTGACAGTATTGATTCTGGAGAATATTGCAGTTCTGTAGACAGATAATGTTCCAGAAGGATCTGTTTGGCTAGTGCTCAGGAACAAAAATGGTACAATGCTTGGTGTAACCCTATCAGCCACCAATTGGTAGGAAAGATGTAGAGGAACAAGTTGCAAGGTGATTACAGAGAGGTGCAAACACTATGGAGTAGTTATCAGAGTTACAAAGCTAGAGCTCAGAGTGTGGATAGGGGCAAACCCCTAATCCAGCTCTTTGCCTGCTCCCCAAAACAATTCAAATTGAATCCAATTCATGGTCCTCACAAGAGAGACATACCAGATCCAGGCATTACACCTGACCTCACACTCATCTTAGCCAAGAGACCGAGGGGATCTTTAATTATCTGAAGATAGTCTGGGATAGTAGCAGTGTAAAGGGCAGAGAGAGAAAAAGATTCCTAGAGTGTATTCAGGAGAATTTTATACAGCGGTATGCTTACAGCTCAACAAGAAAGGGTGCACTGCTAGACCTGGCCCTTGGCAATGAGGCAGGCCAAGTGGATCGAATGTCAATAGGTGGACATTTAGGGGACAGTGATAATTGTTTGGCACGGGGCTATTCAATGAAGAAAGAATAGATCTGGGCCAGATGAATTGGAACCCTGGGTTGGCCGGAACAGCAGTATATGAAGAACCTTTATAGAAGCGATAGTTTGGACACATTCTAGGTATATTCCAATGAAGGGGAAAAGGAGGGCCAAACAAGTTCAGGGCTCCCTGGATGACAAAACAGACAGAGGTTAAGATGGCAGTGAAAAAGTGAGAGATGTCAGGTGAACAATACAATTGGGAACCAAACTGAATAGAGAAGGTTCAGAAGGTAAGTGTGAAAGCAAGTTTCAAAAAATAAAGAGAGATTCTGAAAAGAGACGAGCAATGAACCTAAAAGGGAATCCCAATCTACTATCGGCATATGATGCATGAAGCGTGCACAATGCCCTCTCTTTATCACCGCATGAGAAGTTGGCCAATAGCAAATAGGAAAGGGCGCAGACAGGTGGCAGAGTCCTCACCCCCTACGAGGAACGGGCCCTGGAGGTCGCGGGATGAACGAGGACAGAGCAGTCACCAAAGTCAAGCTTGGCTTGTGCCGCAGAGCTGAGTAGCCACCGGCCCCCACCCAGATGACCTGTTACACGTGTGTTGCTCATGCCAGAATGTTGATCCCTCACTCCCACTGACCATATGTCCATTTGCCTGCAGGGTCTCCATCGGATGGTGCCGATCCATCTGGGGTGGCCCCTCCCCACTGCCTTTCAAGAGGATATCTCAGAGGAGAGCTCTGAGGATGCCACCATCGAAGCATCACTGCTGTCATCCCCACCTTCCACTAGTGCAGAGGTACACCTCGGTGGGCGAAAGTAGTGGACACTCTAGGGCACAATGTGGTGAGCACCATGCAGTGCTGATGCACATCAGGTGAAGGCAGGAACGCCCAGGTGAGAGAGCAGTCAGAGGCCTGCTGCATCCCAGGACCCAGCTGATGCAGACAATAGGGTGCTGCCGTGATATTTAGAGGGTGCTGTCAGCGACACTCCAGCAGGTCCATAATCGATTGGAGGAGTCCCAGAGGCTATGGGCGCAGGAGATTGCGCTGGCACTGTGTGGCCCCGAGGCCAACACTGTTAGGGTGACGACTGCAGTGGAGAGCCTGGAACATGACATCAGCAGCATGTGGTGGTGTCCAAGGCATTGCTCAGTCAGTGAAAGTCGTGGCTGAGCTCCTCGACAGCATGTCCTGGTCGCTAAGGGCGTGTCGCAATTGCAGATGGGCCTTGCCGAGACACCCCAGAGTATGTCCCAGTCGGTGAGGACCGTGTCCCAGTCCCAGATGGACATTGGCGAGCCACTGCAGAGCGTGGCCCGGCCACAGAGAGGCATCACTAGGGCCTCGACATCATGGTGCAGACAATGGGGAGTTGCCAGGGCTGACAGAGCCCTACCAGCCTCCCTGAACAGGTGCTGGAATGTGGTGACTAGGGGCTTTTCACAGTAACTTCATTGAAGCCTACTTGTGACAATAAACAATTATTATTATGATGCAGGAGCCTCTGGAGCGTTCTCCATCTGCCTCTTCATCTCAAGCTGATGCCCAGGGCTCTACGGACACTGACTGGGAGGAGGGAATGCAGGAGGCTGACCCAGAGCCTACCTATAGGGAGACAATGGCAGTCACCAGCTCTCCTGAATTTCCCACCCCCTCCTGACAATGGCGCATCTCGGGGTATGCGGGCAGGACAGGGTGACATCGGCAAGTCTGCTGGAGCCCTCCGGCCCCAAGCCCCCTAGAGGACGCCCACTAGGGGCATCATAGGTCAGACGGCATGGTGAGCATCAAGCTGACTCCACCTCTGATGCGCATCCTGGGGATACATGGAGAGCTAAGCAGATACATGATTACTGAGAGGGCACTGGGGGTGAGGGTTGCGGCACAATTGGTAGCTAGGCACAGTTAGGGTCACCGTTCTACACCACTGGGGACCAGTTTAGCTCACTTGGCTGGACAGCTGATTCGTGATTGAGCAAGGCCAGCAGCGTGTGTTCAATTCCCGTATCGGCTGAGGTTATTCATGAAGGCCCTGCCTTCTCAACCTTGCCCCTCACCCGAGGTGTGGGTGAACCTCAGGTTAAATCACCACCAGTCAGCTGTATGGTGACTTTACCTTTACCTGTACACCATTAAAACACATTACACCTGATACCTGAAGCCTCTGTCGCATTATTCCGCACTGTGGGTCCCTGGCTCCCCCCGACTTGGAGTTTCTTGTCATTTTCACCTAATTAATCTTCTGGTTTTCTTCTGGTTGGGAAGCCAACCACTTCTAAGATTGTTTCTTGTCGGACAGATTTCAAATGTTCCCAATGCTCTGCTCATGCATTAGTACCACTGCCGGAAATCAGGTAATTGCAGAATCTGTCTTCAAGCTTGGTGTGGAAACTGTTTTACCCTCTGGTAGATTGAGTGTATGGACTTATAATTTCCTCATCATTTCATTTGTAGGCCTTTCCTTTTGGGTGATAGTTTGAATCTGAAGGCAACAATAGCTTGACGGGAGCTGTGGTCGGTGTAGCAATCTGCATTAGGCAGATCTCTGCTGTGTAGCATTTCCTGCACGTTACATTGGCATACCAGAATATGAAGAATAAAAATAGTGATAGAGAAAAGATACGGGGAAATTGATAAATATATATACTGATAAGTACGAGAATAAAAATGCAAATCATAACAGATAGGCTGATAGTTGGTTAAATGAGCAACTTTGATGATATTTACATAAATATTGCCACCCTCACCAGGGAATTCCTACAAATATTTATCTGCTCCTGTGACACCTGGCAAATACTAACATATCCCCAGTGGTCCATTATCTCAAATTCTGAACGACTGACATCTACCTAAAAAATATAAGTCCTATGTACTATGTTTCCATGCTCCGAGCAGGGGAATGGCATTTGAAGACAGTATGGTTCAAGGTTGAATTATAATATTATTGTCTTGACTGTCCAACCCATGCTCCAGGTGACTACCTCTCCCTTTTTAGAAGCTGGGATCATGTAGTTTACTTGATATTACTATCATTACAAATTATTAGTTGATGTCCCATGGTGCTGTGGCATTCAGGTCAAAGAGGAAACAGGTGGAGGGCTCATTTTTTCTAGGGAGGTGAGGGGTAAATAAGCAGATGGGAGGTAGGGTGGCAGAAGGTGATGGAGCAAGAAGAGCGTACAAGAGAATAGGTAGAGGGAAGCAGTGAAGAACAAAGAAGAAGGAGAATGTGAGAAAGAGAATAGGGAGAGCATGTAGGCCTAAGCGGAACAGCTCTATGTAATGCCAGGTTTGGTTGAACACTCGCCTGAATTGATACATTTAGACAGTAGCACCTATGGCAATTGACATGATAACTGCAGTAATATGAGCTATAAGTACACAAAAATGCTCACATTTCTGCTATGGGTGACCCAAAATAAGTCAAGGTCAGCTTTGACAGCTTGAGCACTGCTAAAAGACAACCGTTATGGAGGGACCGCCATATCTTCTGGAGCCTTACTCTTGTATGCTCACATAGATGAATGAAAAGCATGTGTACATGGCCTTCAGCAGTGGCAGGTGTGGGGAAGATTGGGAGCAATAAATCTGCAGTGATATCAGCAGAAATTGAAGACTTACAACACATTTGGAGAAATATTGCATGCACCGAAGAAGCAGATGCACTCATTCATTAAATAAACCTGCCACATTTGTATAGCAAAATATTATTTTAAATGGAAAAGTGATGTTAGAGTCATAGAATGATTTAGTTTAGTCCGTCATGGTCATGGGTCTCCACAAGAGCAAATTACCTCATCCCATTCCCCCCAATCCTTTACCTGTAGCTCTGCAATTTGTTTCTCGTCAGGTGCTTGTCCAATTCTATTTTGAAAGCCATGATTGACTGTGCCTCCAATACACTCTCAGGCAGCGTATTCCAGAACCTAACCACTTGAAGCGTAGGAAAGCTTTTCCTCATGTTGCCATTGGTTCTTTTGTCAATCACCTTAAATTGGTGTCCTCTTGTTCTCAATTTTGCTTGCTGGTTTTTCTCTTCTACCAATGGGTACACTACTTTCTATATCTTTACCTAGACCCCTAATAATTTTGAATACCACTCTCAAACCTTCTCTCAATCTTCTCTTGGCTGAGGAAAAGAAATCCAACTTCTCCAGTCTACCATGTAACTGAAGTCCCTCAGCCCTAGGGCCAGTCTTGTAAATCTTTTCTACACCTTTCAGCAGTGATCGTCACATTAAGGGCAACACAGCAGAGTAAGCGTCACCTGGTCTGGGTGACCAAACAGGACTCAGAGTGGGAAATCACCCAGGGGAAGGAGTTCTCCTTGGCTGAGGTATATTAGAAATAGCTGCAAACACACTGCTGCTCTACATGACTTAATAAATCCCTCGTTATTCACCAATTAAGTCTCTTAAATTGCATTTTTTCACCTTACTAAACGCTTCACCTCCTTCCTAAAATGTAGTGCCGGATTAAGTCAAACCAGTGTTTCACAAAGGTTCATCATAACTTCCTTGCTTTTATGTTCTATACCTCTTTTTGTAAAATCCAGGATTCGGTGTGCCTTTTTAACAAATTTCTCGAACTGCCATGCTACCTTCAACTATTTACACACCCGTAACCCAGATCTCTCTGTTCTTAAACCCCCTTTAGCATTGACCCCTCTATATTTCCTCTCCTCATTCTTTCTACCAACATGTATTACTTCACAATTTTCGGCATTAGATTTAATCTGCCATGTGCCCCCCTCCCTCCATACCACCAGCTTGTCAATGTCCTTTTGAAGTCACGGTTTACAATACTTCGAAGCTTGGTCACATTTACAAATATTGAAATTGTACATCAAGTCTAAATCATAAATATATATCAAGAACAGTGGTCCTAACACCAACTCCTGGAAACTTCATTTCTTACCTTCCACCAGTCCGATAAACCTACCGTTGACCACTACTCTCTTTTTCCTGTTGCTAGCCAACTTTATGTCAAGGCTGTTATAGCCCCTTTTATTCTGTAAGATTTAACATTGCTGACAAGTCTCTTAGTCATTAGTCATGCTTGATAAAAATTGTTGTTAGGGAGGTAATGGGGTGTGATGCATTGAGTAGTATGCCCAGCTAATGCTGCAGTTGGTGGAATATGGCATTTGAAGATGAAATCACTGTTGAGCACTCAAGTGAGCTCATTAAATCTTTTGTGGTACTCCAAGCATGTTCTTGGCATGAGAGTTCTGTTACTGATCACCATGGCGACTTGCTCCCACTGCCTTTTCAGTTTGTCTGGAGGGTCCCCTGATCCCTTACATTGAATAAGGACCTCCCTTCTCCTGCTCCTCCTCCTCCACTTAGGTGTCTAGCGCAGAGTCAGAGAACACATTTTCTTACCTGTTGTCCAATAATCATTGCTCTAATTCTTCTACAACCAGTTCAAGCACCTACTCCAGGCTGAATGTACCTATCCTAGATCTGATGCCGGCCAGCTTTAAGTGCTGCTTGTGATGCACAAACCTGAGCCCCTTCTGAGATATGCAACCAGTCAGAGCATATTTAGCACAACTTGTGTGCTGTTATCATGCAAAGCCCAAAGCCTTCGGCCAGAACGTTCAGGTTGTGCACGCCAGCGGGATCTTCCAGTCCTGTGGACAGTGCAGCCCTGCCACAGGGCTCATGGTGGTAAGTAGTGCATTCATACGGGAAACCCCATTGACAATGGAAATGCCAGAAGATCCCGCTGCTGGCTAAAGGCAGGCCACCTCCCAATGCAGCAAACCATCTGCCGGTTTGCATGGTGACTCTCGCCCATAATGTTGCACACTGCTTGCTTTGGAAGTGACCATTAATTATCTATTACAATACCAGTGACCATCTTTGGACCTTATCCAATTTTGCCGCCCTAAATATCACAAATCGCAGTGCAAAAATCTACAGCTGACACTGCTAAATCATCTCTGACCAAGTTGTCCATGTCATAAATCATAAAAGGGTGGAAAAAGGAAGGCTGTGGCTGATTCGGGGTAGGAAAAATTAGATCTTCCAATGGAAGCAGAGGGCGTGGCTGTGCTATGAAACGGATGTTTTCCAACTGCCTTGACTAAGGACGAGAATGCTTCCAATGTTAGTAAAGGAATAGTAGATAAATTCTACTGAATAAAAATATATAAAGAAGCATTACTTAAAAAGTTTGGCAGCATTCTAAAAAAAGTAAGGATGGAAATGGAGAGATTTTGGTCTCAATCTTCCTGGGATAGGGGAGTGGTGGCAAATGACTGGAGGATTGCATAAATTGCATCCCTTATCAAAAAAGGGAGTGGGAAAAATACAGCAATTGCCAGCAAAAAGGGTAAAACCTTTGAAACTATAATCCAGGACAAAATTAATTAGCATTGGAATAGCCCAGGTTAATGAATAAAAGCCAACACGGATTATGGTCAAGGCAAATCATATTCGACTAACTTGATTGAGTTATGTATGTGTGGTGATCCACCACTGTATATATATATATGTGTGCCTGTATTAGGGGATGTACAGCATTACCTGTATTACAGGTTTGTCGGTAAGCCCCTGCCGGCTTGCTCCGCCCATAGCGAGCAGTATAAATATCCTGAGCTGCCATTCTACCAGCTGCAGTCGAAGGAATAACATCTCACAGTAATAAAGCCTCTCTTGTACCGATTTGAGTCTTTGTGTGCAATTGTTAGCGTATCAAGTTCTTACCGTGAGATTTTACGCATCATGGACATCAAAATTAAACCCAACCGCTTGCAGCTGGATCCTCAATCGCTGAACGCCAGAAAAGACTTTAACCACTGGCTGGCTTGCTTCGAGGCCTACATCACCTCAGCAGACTCTACACCATCGGAAGCTCAGAAAATTCAACTCCTCTACTCAAGGTTGAGCTCCAGCGTGTTCCCGCTGATACAGGACGCGCCGAACTACACACACTCCATGGAACTTCTCAAAGAAAATTACGTCCAGTTGACGAACACTCTGTTTGCGAGGCATGTACTCGCCACTCACGTCCAGCAACCGGGTGAGTCGATTGAGGAATTCTGGCTGGCCCTTATCCCTCTAGTACGGGACTGCGAGTGCCAGGCCGTCACGGCCATGGAACATTCCAATCTCCTCATGCGAGATGCCTTTGTGACGGGTATTGCATCGGACCCCATCCGGCAACGACTGCTGGAAGGGGCCGTGCTTGATCTAGCGGCGACAAAGATTTTAGCGCTCTCTATGACGGTCGCTTCCCGTAACGTACAATCCTATCCCGCCCGCCGCGCGGCCCACCCATCCTACCCCTCGTGGACCCTGAAACCGACCCCCCCCGACTGGGGCTGCTCCCGCACAATATGCCACACCGCGCACCCTGGGGGTCCCCGCTGTTATTTCTGCGGCCAGCAGAAGCACCCCCGCCAGCGCTACCCGGCCCGCACCGCGACCTGTAAATCCTGTGGCAAGAAAGGCCACTTTGCAGCGGTGTGTCAGGCCCGCGCAGTTGCCGCTATCGCGCCCGACCTCTCCCCTTTTCCTCAGCCAATCGCGCAATGGGCCTGCTGTCCGCTGCTCCCGGGGCCACGTGCGACTAATGGGCGCCGCCATCTTCTCCTCCCAGATCCACGTGCGGTCAGTGGGTGCCGCCATCTTTCGCTGCCCCCGCAACATGCGCTCCATGGTCGCCGCCATCTTGCCCCCCCCACAACATGCGCTGCATGGGTGCCGCCATCTTCTTCCCCGCAGGTACTTCGGACGCCGCTATTTTGTCATCTCCTCGGGACTGGACCACGGGACCCGGGTCGCTGCCGCTACTCGTCGGACTCTTCGGACTCTTCGGCCGATCGCCCGCTACTCGCCTCCCTGACGCTCGACCAATCCCGTTCTCGCAACCTGGCTACCGCTTCAATGATGGTGCTCATCAACGGCCACACGGCCTACTGCCTACTTGACTCCGGGAGCACCGATAGCTTCATCCATCCGGACACGGTAAGGCGCTGCTCCCTCGCGGTCCATACCGCCAACCAGCGGATCTCCCTGGCCTCCGGATCCCTCTCTGTACCGATCCGGGGTTTCTGTCTGGTCAAACTCACCTTACAAGGTGTTGAATTCAGCGGTTTCCGCCTGTACGTTCTCCCCAACCTCTGTGTGACACTTTTACTGGGCCTGGATTTCCAATGTAACCTCCAGAGCCTCACCCTCAAATTCGGCGGACTCCTACCCCCCACTTACCTTTTGCGGCCTCATGACCCTCAAGGTTGACCCTCCCTCCCTCTTTGCCAATCTGACTGCAGATTGCAAGCCCATCGCCACCAGGAGCAGACGGTACAGCACCCAGGACAAGACCTTCATCAGGTCCGAAGTCCAGCGGCTGCTTCGGGAGGGTATTATTGAGGCCAGCAACAGCCCCAGTAGAGCCCAGGTGGTGATGGTTAAAACTGGGGAGAAACACAGGATGGTCGTGTACTACAGCCAGACCATCAACCGGTACACGCAGCTCGACGCTCATATCTGATATGGTCAATCAGATTGCGCAGTACCGGGTCTTCTCAACAATTGACCTGAAATCCGCCTACCACCAGCTCCCCATCCGTAAATCGGACCGTCCCTACACTGCCTTCGAGGTGGACGGTCGACTCTATCAATTTCTTAGGGTTCCCTTCGGCATCACTAACGGGGTCTCGGTATTTCAAAGAGAAATGGACCGAATGGTTGACCGGTACGGACTGCGGGCCACGTTTCCGTACTTAGACAATGTCACCATCTGCGGCCACGACCAGCAGGACCATGACGCCAACGTTGCCAAATGTCTCCACATCGCATCTCTCCTCAACCTCACTTATAACAAGGAGAAGTGCGTATTCAGCACAGACCGCTTCGCCATCCTCGGCTACGTAGTCCAAAGCGGACTACTGGGGCCCGATCCCGACCGCATGCGCCCCCTCGTGGAGCTTCCCCTCCCCCACTGCCCCAAGGCTCTCAAACGCTGCCTTGGGTTCTTTTCTTACTACGCCCAGTGGGTCCCACAATACGCGGTAAGGCCCGCCCACTGATCCAGTCCACGCAATTTCCCCTCACGGCTGAGGCACAACAGGCCTTCACCCGTATTCGCTCAGACATACCCAAGGCCGGGATGCACGCAGTAGACAAGACACTGCCCTTCCAAGTAGAGAGAGAAGCTTCAGATGTCGCCCTTGCCGCCACTCTAAACCAGGCAGGCAGACCCATGGCATTCTTTTCCCGCACCCTCCTTGCCTCCGAAATTCGACATTCGTCTGTTGAAAAGGAGGCCCAGGCAATCGTTGAAGCAGTGCGGCACTGGAGGCATTACCTGGCCGGCAGGAGGTTCACTCTCCTCACTGACCAACGGTCGGTAGCCTTCATGTTCAACAACACACAGCGGGGCAAGATCAAAAACGACAAAATATTGCGGTGGAGAATCGAGCTCTCCACCTATAATTACGAGATCTTGTATCGCCCCGGCAAGCTCAACAAGCTTTCATGTATTTTCTTGTATTTTCTTGAATTTTGTTTAATTCTCTTTTCTTCCATGTACTGAATGATCTGTTGAGCTGCTTGCAGAAAAATACTTTTCACTGTACCTCGGTACACGTGACAATAAACAAATCCAATCCAACGAGCCCCCAGACGCCCTCTCCCGAGGTACATGTGCCAGCGCACAAGTGAACCAGCTCCGTGCCCTGCACGATAGCCTTTGCCATCCGGGGGTCACTTGGTTGTACCACCTAGTCAAAGCCCGCAATCTGCCCTACTCCGTCGAGTAAGTGCGGACAGTCACCAGAGACTGCCAGGTCTGTGCGGAGTGCAAGCCGCACTTCTACCGCCTAGACCGCGCGCGCCTGATGAAAGCGTCCCGCCCCTTTGAACACCTCAGCGTGGATTTCAAAGGGCCCCTCCCCTCCACCGACCGCAACACCTACATCCTTAGTGTGGTCGATGAAATCTCGAGGTTCCCCTTCACCATCCCATGCCCAGATATGACGTCTGCCACCGTCATCAAGGCCCTCGATTCCATATTCGCTCTGTTCGGTTTCCCCGACTATATCCACAGTGACAGGGGACCCTCATTCATGAGTGATGAGCTGCGTCAGTTGCTGCTCAGCAGGGGTATTGCCTCCAGCAGGATGACCAGCTACAACCCCGGGGAAACGGACAGGTAGAGAGGAAGAACGGGACGGTTTGGAGGGCCGTCCAGCTGGCCCTACGGTCCAGGAACCTTCCAGCCGCTCGCTGGCAGCTGGTCCTCCCTGATGCACTCCACTCCATTGGGTCACTGCTGTGCACCGCTACTAACAACACACCCCATGAACGTGTTTTTACCTTCTCTAGGAAGTCTACATCCGGGGTGTCGCTCCTGACTTGGCTTGCAGCTCCAGGGCCATTCCTACTTCGTAGGCATGTCAGACTCCACAGGGTACGCCTGCTCCACGCAAACCCCCAGTATGCCTACGTGGAGTTCCCCGACGGCCGCCAGGATACAGTCTCGCTCAGGGACCTGGCTCCCTCGGGTGCCGATCCCACTCCCACACACCTCCCCACCCACGTGCCACCCTCCCCTTCCCCGATGCCCCCAGCATCAGCCCCACGAGGTCCATCCCTCGTTCCCCTGCCCACACTAGAGGACATGGAAGATCTCGGCACGCTCCCGGAGTCGTCCAGCCACTGGCCAGCACCAACACTGCCAGCACCAACACCGCCACCACCGATGCCGTCGACGCCGACACCGCCTGTGCAGACATCGCCACCACTGCTGCATCACTCCCAATAAACCGTCAGACCACCGGTCAGACTCAACCTATGACGGGCACCGGATGCAAGATGGACACTTGATTTTTTTTCCCCTCCCCTCTGTTAATAAGTCACGGATTATGTATATAGTTTCACGTCACCCCCGCCAGACTCATTCTTAACAGGGGGTGAATGTGGTGATCCACCACTGTATATATATGTGTGTGCCTGTATTAGGGGATGTACAGCAGTACCTGTATTACAGGTTTGTCGGTAAGCCCCTGCCGGCTTGCTCCACCCACAGGGTGCAGTATAAATATTCATGAGTTCTCCTGAGCTGCCATTCTACCAGCTGCAGTCGAAGGAATAACATCTCACGGTAATAAAGCCTCACTTGTACCGATTCGAGTCTTTGTGTGCAATTGGTAGCGCATCAGTATGAAGTAATGGAGAGGGTTGATAAGGGTAACTCAGAGTATGATGTTGGAACTGGCCTCGCAAAAGGTGTTTGATAATGTATCACATAATAGACTAGTTAGCAAAACTGAAGGTTCATGCGATTAAAGGGGGAATGACTGTCTGTATACAAAATTAACGAAGGAGCAGCAAGCAGTATTTTGTGATGTTTTTCAGGCTGGAAGGAAGTATACAATGGTGTACATAGACTGCTTAAATGTGCAGGAACAGGGCAAATGAAATTTAATGCAGAGAAGTGTGAATTGATGAAGTGATACGTTTTGATAGGAAGAGAAAGGAGAGGCAATATAAACCAGATGAAGCAATTTGAAAGGTGATGCAGAAACAGAAAGACCTGGGGATGTATGTACACAACATTGTGAAGTTGGCCAGGCAAGTTGAGAACATTGTTAAAAAGGATCATTGGCTTTATAAATAGAGGCACTGAGTACCAAGGCAAAGAAGTTATGCTTAACGTTCACAAAATACTGGTTAGGCCTCAGCTGGAGTATTGCGTCTAATCTGGACACTTGGCATTTAGGAAACACACCAGAGGTATATTTAAGAGGATGCAGAAGCGATTCACTGGAATTGTATAAGGATGATATGCAGTTTCTTGCACTAGAAAAACTGAAAGTGTTTTACCCAGAGCAGAGCAGGTTAAAGCAGAGATGAAGAGAATGTTTTCTCTCAGAGGGTCATGATCCTTTGGAATTCCCTTCTTCAATGGGCAGTGGAAGCAGAGGTTTTGAATATTTTTAAGGCAGCGCGAGATAGATACTTGACAAGCAAGGGGGTGAAAGGTTATCAGCGATAGGCGGAAGAGTGAAACTGAGGTTGCAATCAGATTGGCCATGATCTCACTGAATAGCGGAGCAGGCTCGAGGGGCTCATTGGCTTACTTCTGCTCATTATTCATACGTTCGTATGCAAATAAGGGAAAACTGTGTTTAGTGGCAGAAGGGTCGACAACCAAAAGGCATAGATTTAAGCTGATTGGCAGAAAGATGAAAATGACTGACCAAAATACATTATGCAGTGAGTTGTTATGATCTGGAATGCACTGCTCAAAAGGTTGTTGGAAGCAGTTTGAACAGCACTTTTCAAATGGGAACTGAACTAAAAAAGTGAAAGAGAAAAATGTGCATAGCGATGGGGAAAGATGATGCCCTGGCAGTGCAGCCAATGGCCTGATCACCTTTCTTTCAAATGTAAATATATCTGATGATCGGTCAGGGGTAAAAAAGAGGCAGATCATGCCCGGCCAAAGATCTACCACCAGTATAACAGAAGACAAAAATTCCAGCTATTACTATTGCAATCATTTTATTGGACTGCTTGTTCATTTTTATCCTGTACCGTGGTTTACTTAACTAATATTTATTATGACGATTAACTATCACTGATGAATCACTTCAAACAGAATGCCGAAAATGTCATAACTGTGCTGACTTGACAGAATCTGAACCTTTTTTGTGTTTAATGATGTCATGTTCACTCTGTTTCATAACTTGTCATCCCCTTGTAGATAGGGTGCATTTCTTTTCAAATATAAAGTGAACTGAGCACTTCTAATTCTTAGACATAGCTAAGCTTGTAAAGCAACCTGCAGTTCTCTGAATTTATGTATGCTTAAGACAAGTAACTGCAGCTAATTACAGGACTCCTCAGAAAGGCTAATTTTAGAATTATAGAATATATTGGATGAAAACTGGCCATTTGGCCTACCCATTTATGTTGGTGTTTTCCACTGTAAGAGTCTCTGGGGAGATGTTTGACTGCTGGCTCCCAGTTTTTTTGCCTGAAAGGACATTGGCCACACACCACTGATGCCCAAGGCCCTCGCGATTGTCAGATGGGTCTGAAAATGAGAGAAGGGTTCATCTTCCTGTTTCCAGCTGAAGTAACTCACCTCTTGACTCCCCAAAATCTGTCCACCATCAATAAGACACATGTCAGAAGTGTGATGGAATATTCTCCAATTGCTCCAACAATACTCAGCTTCAACACCATCCAGGACAAAGCAGCCACATGATTGGCACCACATCCACAACCTTCAACATCCACTCCTTCCACCATGGACAGACAATGGAAACAGTGTACCATCTTCAAGGTGCACTGCAGCAACTGGCGAAGGCTCCTTCAAGAGCGCCTTGCAAACATGAGACCTCTGCCATCTAGAAGGCAAGGGCAGCAGACTCATGGGAACGCCCCCACAAAGAAGTTTCACTTGGAACCACTCATCGTCCTGAGTTGACACTGTTCCTTCACTGCCATTAGGTCAAAATCCTGGAACTCCCTCCCTAACAGAACTGTGGGTGTTCTTATACCACATAGACTTGAGTGGTTCAAGATGGCAGCTCCCCGCACCTTCTCAAGGAAAATTAAGGATGGACAATAAAAATGCTGGCCTAGCCAGCAATGCCCATGCACTATGAAAAGAATAAAAAATAAATACATTTGAAAATGGGATCCTATGCTACAGCAATATTCAGATACAGTTGGACAGAACTTTGTACCAGCAGAACAATAGTCCTGAAAGGGTCCCTTAAGATTGCCTTCTCCTCCTCTCTCAGATTCAATCTACTGACGGACATAGTCAAAAGAAATGTAATATAAGGCCAAAAAATTACTCAGCTCCTTTGCCAGGCCCGCCATCATGGCTGGTCGAGCTGCCTCGCTGCCAAGCTTACTGCCGTGGATCAAGGTCGAATTAAGATTGCTGACCTACATGGATTTTTTATTGGATTAGGTATTATGCCATTTTGAAAGGGTGCCCCAATCTCTATGTGAGCTTGAGGGTTCCCCCCCCCCCCCCCCCCCCCCCCCCCCACGCACATGCAATGTCACCCCCTGCAGACATGGGCATTACTTCACACTCACCCAAGTGAGGACATCACATTATCGGATCGGTGAGGGCCCCTCTTTTCAGGCAACCCCACCCCCACTTTTGGGCCCCCTTCTTTCAGGACCCCACCCTGAACACCCCCCCCCCCCAACCTTTAAGAGGCCCCTTCATACCGATCTATATCCCCCCCCTTCATATTCCCCCTCATCTCCCCTTTCATGGGCATGGCCCCCCTCAGGCCCTGACTCTTGGCAGTGCCACCCTGGCACCCATGCATCCTGGCAGTGCCCGGGTTGCAATGTCAAGGTGCCAGGTGCCACAGTGCACGGGCACCAGAGGGAGAGTCAGGTGGCCACCCTGCCCTATACGATAGTGACGTTTAAGGGGCATCTTAACAAATACATGAATAGGATGGGAATAGAGGGATACGGACCCTGGAAGTGTAGACGTTTTTAGTTTAGACAGGCAGCATGGTTGATGCAGGCTTGAAGGGCCGAAGGGCCTGTTCCTGTGCTGTCCTTTTCTTTATTCTTTGTTTGTTCTTTGTATCCGACCACCTAGGGGTCTCCAGATCTCGTTACGCTCAAGTTTGTGTCCCCAGTACTAAACGGTGCCCGGTTGAGGCCTCGCTGCGGGCGGGGTGGGGGGGGGGGGGGGGGGGGGGGGGGGGGGGGAGGCGGGCATAATTCCCAGACGCTGCGAGAATCTGGGGCAGACATACTTAAATGAGCCATATCTATATCTGAATCTTGTACAGCAAAGGTTCTGAGTAATCTTGCGAGATGTCTCGAGCATCGCGAATCTCGCAAGATTCATCGTGTCACCAAATTGAACGGGACGAGGCCGGTAAATCATGCCCAATGAAGGTTTTAAACTGTCTTATGTTTCAGCCAACATAAAGGGAAATCCCAAAGTTTTATGTAGGCATAGAAATAGTAAAAGGGTGGTAAAAGGACGAGTAGGGATGATTAGGGACCTAAAAGGAAATTTATACATGGAGGCTGTATAAATTAATATTTTGTATCCGTTTTTACCAAGGAGATACCGAGGACATGATGGCAGACGAGGAAACTCTGTCCCTAAAATTTATGAAGGAGAAGTGTTGACTACACTGTCGACTGAAAGTTGAGAAGGAACTGGGACCGGGTGAGATGCATCCATGGACATTGCAGGAAGTGAGGATGGAAATTCCAGGGTCACTGGTTGTAATCTCCCAATCTTTTCCAGACTCAGGGGATGTACCAACAGACTGGAGAATTGCAAATGTTATGCCTTGTTCAAAAAGCTGTAATGATAGGCTGACCAAGTACAGACAGGTTAGTTTAACATCAGTGGTGGGCAAGCTTCCAAAAACAATTATTTCAGGCTGGATTTGTAGTCACATGGAAAAATGTGGGTTGAGCAGGATTTCTTAATGGGAAATCATGTCTAACTAACTTACTGGAGTTTTTTGCAAGGGAAACAGAAAGGTTTGATGTGGATAATGCTGTTGATGTGGTTTACATGGACTTTCAAAAGGCATTCAAAACAGTGCCATACAACGGACTTGTGAGAGAAGTTATAGCTCATGGAATAAAAGTGACAGTGACAATGTGGATACAAAATTGACTGAGTAATAGGAAACAGAGACAGACAGTCAATGGGAGTTGGTATTGGGTCCCTCACTATTCCTCATATTTATTAATAATCGAGAGCTTGGTGTGCAGGGAACAATTTCAAAGTTTGCAGATGACACAAAACATGCAAACTGTGAAGGGAATAGCATAAAACTTCAAAAGGACATAGGCAAGTTCGTGGAGTGGGCAGATAGGAGGCTGAGGGGAGATCTGATAGAGGTCTACAACATAATGAGAAGCATAAACAGGGTGGAAAGTCAGAGGCTTTTTCCAAGGGTAGAAGTGTCAAATACAAGGAGGCACAGGTTCAAGGTGAGAGGGGGAAATTTGAGGGAGATGTACGGGGTAGGTTTTTCATGCAGAGAGTGGTGCGTGCCTGGAACGCGCTACCAGAGGATGTGATGGAAGCAGGCACATTAGCAACATTTAAGAGGCATCTGGATGGGTATATGAATAGGGAGGAAATAGAGGGCTACGGACCGAGCAAGTACAGAAGGTTTTTTTCCAGTTAGGGCACCATGATCAGCACAGGCCGAAGGGCCTATTTCTGTGCTGTACTTTTCTTTGTTCTTTGTTCTTTATAGGTGGCAGATAAAGCTCAATGTGGAGAAGTGTGAGGTGATGGATTTTGGTCGGAAGAACATGGAGAGACAATATTAAATGTGGGGTAAAGTACTTAAGAGGGTGTAGCAGCAGAGCGATCTGGGTGTATCTGTGCATTAATCATTGAAGGTGACAGGACAGGTGGAGAGAGTATATAGTATATAGTATTCAGGGCCTCATTAATAGGGGCGCAGAGGACAAGAAGGAGGTTATGCTGAACCTATACAAGACATTAGTTAGACCTCAGCTGGAGTATTGTGTACAGTTCTGGGCGCCAAACTATAGGAATGATGTGAACATATTGGAGAGAGTGAAGAAATAGTTTAGAATAATGGTTCCGGGGTTCAGAAACTTCAGTTATGAGGATAGTTTGGAGAAGTCAGGACTGTTCTCCTTGGAGACAGGAAGGCGAAGAGGGCATTTGATCGAGATGATCAAAATCATGAGGGGGCTGGACAGAGTAGATAGGGAGAAACTTCCGCTTGTAAAAGGATGAAGAACGAGAGGACACAAATTTGAAGTGATTTCCAAAAGAAGCAAATGTGGTGTGAGAAAAATCTTTTTCACACAGCGAGTGGTTCGGGTCCTCAATGCACTTCCTGCAAATGTGGAGGAGGCAGGTTCAACCGAGATATTCAAGATGTTATTCGATGATTATTTGACGAGAAACAATGTGCAGGCATATGAGATAAAGGAAGGGGAAATGGTACAAAACCATAATTTTCATTTGGAGAGCCAATGCAGATTCGATGGGCCAAATGGTCTCCTTCTGCACCATAAAAATTATGTGATCTTGTCATATTGTCCTTTAAGTAAGGAGGCCTGCCACACGTAACTGAACCAAAATCTACTAGCCCTTTAGGGATGGACTGGGAGAGGGGAAGGTGTCATGGAATAGATACATGACGTTCAACGTTGCAGTGCATGATGGGAAGGTTGACAGATTTGTTGCCTTATGGAGCCCAACTGAGTCACTAAAATGACCAATTAAGGGCCATTTCCTAACTCCCCAGATATGTTGTCTGCACTATTTCAGGGAAGGCAGGGTGTGGCTTGCCATTATGAGGGTCGACCATCCAGAGAAACCGGCAGTTTCACCATGGGCTCTGACGGAGCCCTCTATTTTGGGCACTCCATACCCATGTTGGGGTCCCCTGTACCAAT
The DNA here is from genome assembly GCF_902713615.1 of Scyliorhinus canicula. Taxonomy (NCBI): domain Eukaryota; kingdom Metazoa; phylum Chordata; class Chondrichthyes; order Carcharhiniformes; family Scyliorhinidae; genus Scyliorhinus; species Scyliorhinus canicula. The sequence goes on from NC_052147.1 coordinate 235,267,097, forward strand.
GGCTGCCCCAACCAACTTGGCCCCAGTGTTCCCCAATCCCCAATCCAGTGTTTCCCCTCTTTGAGGATGCCAGGCTACTGAGGTGCCCTCCCAGTGGCACTGTTAAGCCTGTTGGACTTCTGATTGGGGTGGGGTGGAAATTCTCAGAGTTAGGCTACCAGTGGTGGCCTCTACTGGGAAAATACCTTCTATGGCCCCTGCCACTGGCTGAAGCAGGGTCACAACACGCTTTTGAACTCTGTATTGGGATTTTTATCAACCCAGTAAAATTCAGTCCCTGCTCTCAGATTTGTGTAACTTCACTCTTACTGCAATGTGTTTCACTCTTAACTGCCCTCTGAAATGGCCTCAAAAGGCCCTCCGTTGTCCAAAATACTGCAACTCACTATGGACCCCATGTGTTGGCCTGGCCTGTGATGCCCACATTCTGTTAAAAAGGGGGTAGTCTGCCCTGAAGTAGATAATCCTGTTGATGAACTCTCAAACTTTGTTCTGAATCATGTTTGTGTAACTCTGGATGAGTTTTGTTTTATTAGGTGTCAAGTAGACTTTAAGGAAGCACCTTTTTGGCAGGGGCAAATTAATTTATTAGTACATGAAAAAGGCACAGACTAGCCATAATCATAGACAAAAGCCTATTGATTGCTTTCTGTCTGTGTCTTGTTCACCCAGTTACTCAGACCAGCTATTTGACAAAAGTGAAAAATCAGAGGAAACTTTGGTCCTTCATGATTTAATAAATTCTAGGGCAATGTTAGTCTGAGGTCTGAGGACCCTGCCATTTTCACCTGAACAGGACGCAATGGAAATCATATGGAAGATTGACCACAGACTTACCTTTGGCCTTCTGTCCATTCTTATCTTGGAGTGGACGTTAATTTAGGCAGTCAGAGTTCTCACTAGTGATGAAGGACCCCATCAATCTATGCAAATCGCAAATTGTGGTGAATGTAACTTAGTAATTCACACTGTATTTACCAATACCATTGTAAGCGCAGTAGCGTTATCCGACCACTAGGGGGAGTAGCTCTGGGACTGCTCAGGAGTTTGTACAGGGCTCCACACTTGGTTCCGCCCATGACTCCTCCCCCTGGACTGCTGTATAAATACCCTTGTCCAGAGCCAGCCTGCCAGTTCATCGAGAGTTCAACGGGTAACAGGCTGGCTCTGTAGTAAGTAGATTAAAACCATTGTTCATATCTCAAAGCACGTGTCTAGTGAATTGATGGTTCCATCAATTTAATCTAGTTAAGAACAGTCAGGATCGATCATGGAATCAGCCCTCAAGCCTGGACGCCTGGAACTCGACCCACAGGATGCAGAGGCAAAATAAATCTTCTCCCACTGGGTGCGGTGCTTTAAGGCCTACCTGGCAGAAGCGAGCACAGCCAAAACAACAGAGGAACAGAAGTTAAGTCTACTGCACGCGAGGGTGAGCCACAGAATCTCTATGCAACTAAACTCGGCCGGTTCATATACTGCAGCGCTAGCGATACTCGATAAGATGTATGTAAGGCCCATTAACGAAGTTTACGCATGCCATGTGTTCACGACTCGCCGCCAGCGGCCTACAGAATCACTCACCGAATTTTTAAGAGAGCTCAATAATCTATCAAATGACAGTAACTATCAAGCGGTTACCGCGGCTGAACACAGAGAACTTGCTGTACGCGATGTTTTTGTAGCGGGCCTCAGGTCTAATTATGTGCGCCAACGACTGCTGGAAAAGGGGGCTCAAGACTTAGAAACAACTGCGGAAATTGCTACCATGGTGGAGGTCTCCTTCCACAGCCTTAACTCATTCCCCGTGGACCCCGCGACCCAATCATGGGCCCCCGACCAGCGACTCCCCCAGGCCTGTGCCACGCGGCCGCCCAGCCACCATGCTGCCCCAGCCAGCCACTATGCTGCTCCAGCCAGCCACTATGCTGATCCAGCCTGCCATTTCTGCGGCCAGAATCAGCACTGCCTGGCCTGCAACACGACCTGCCGCAGCTGCGGGCGGAAAGGCCACTACGCGAGAGTGTGCCTCGCAAAAAGGGCCCCAGCTTCCAACTCCCCAGCGGCACAAAGTAATCGCTCCCCACACCCGCAGGCCCGAAACGCTGCGGCATATGCCCCGACCCCGACCACGGGCCCGACCTGCATCTCCACGCTCGGACAACTCATCGGAAGAGTACGACCTCCCCGGGCGCTCATCACGTGGCCCGCAACTCGGCGCAGTCACCCTGGATTAATCACGCCAGAAGCATCTGCGAAATTCGATGGCAGAGGTCCGAATCAACGGGTACAACACGCCATGCGTTTTCGACTCCGGGAGCACTGAGAGCTTCATACACCCAGACCTGGTAAGACGCTGTTCGCTCCTCGTTTTCGCCGTGCGGCAAACTATCTCGCTCGCTTCAGGCTCATATTCTGTCCAGGTCCAGGGGCGCACCACCGCGACACTCACAATCCGAGGCGCTAGCTACTCAAAATTTCAACTCTACCTTTTGCCCGAACTCTGCACGCCACTCTTATTAGGTCTAGATTTTCAGTGTAACCTTAAGAGCCTCACCCTCAGCTTTGGCGGGCCCCTGCCCCCACTCACTATCTGCAGCCTCGCTACGCTGCGAATCTCCCCCCTCCTCTCTTCGCCAATCTCATAAAGGACTGTAAACCCGTAGCCACTCATAGCAGGCGATACAGCCTGCAGGATAGGGTATTTATCAGATCAGAGGTCCGAAGGCTTCTCAGTGAGGGGATTATAGAGGCCAGCAATAGTCCTTGGAGAGCTCAGGTGGTGGTCGTTAAGACCGGGGAAAATTTCCGCATGGTTGTCGACTCTAGTCAGACCATAAATAGATTTACGCTCCTCGACGCGTATCCCCTCCCCAGGATTGCAGACATGGTAAATCAGATCGCCCAGTATCGGCTCTTTTCCATGGTGGATCTGAAGTCTGCATACCACCAGCTCCCAATCTGCCCGGAGGACTGCCACTACACGGCATTCGAGGCTGATGGCCGCCTCTTCCATTTCCTCCGGGTCCCCTTCGGCGTCACTAATGGGGTCTCGGTGTTCCAACGAGCAATGGACTGAATGGTGGAACAGTACGGGCTGCGGGCCACATTTCCGTACTTGGACAATGTCACCATCTGCGGCTATGACCAGCAGGACCACGACGCCAACCTCCTCCGTTCTCCAGACGGCACAGAAATTAAGCCTCACCTACAACAAAGAGAAATGCGTTTTCCGCACAAACAGACTGGCCATCCTCGGCTACGTCGTGGAAAACGGAGTCCTGGGCACAGACCCGGACCGTATGCGCCCCCTCTTAGAACTCCCCCTCTCCCATTGCCCCAAGGCCCTCAAATGGTGCTTGGGCTTCTTCTCCTACCACGCCCAATGGGTCCCTCAATATGCGGACAAAGCCCGCCCACTCTTTAAGGCCACACGATTTCCCCTGTCAGCTGAGGCACGCCAGGCCTTCAACTGCATCAAGGAGGAGATCGCCAAAGCGGCCATGCGGGCGGTGGATGAATCCGTCCCTTTCCAGGTTGAGAGCGACGCCTCAGAGGTCGCTCTAGCAGCCACACTAAATCAGGCAGGGAGACCAGTCGCATTTTTCTCCCGTACCCTCTCCGCTTCAGAACTCCGACACTCCTCAGTCGAGAAAGAAGCACAAGCCATTGTGGAGGCTATTCGTTACTGGAGGCACTACCTCGCAGGTAGGAGGTTCACCGGTTCTTCGGTTGAGGATCGAACTCTCCACCTATAGCTACGATATTAAGTATCGACCCGGGAAGGTCAACAAGCCTCCGGATGCCCTATCCCGCGGGACATGCGCCAGCGCGCAGTTTGACCGACTGAAAGTCATCCCCAACGACCTCTGCCACCCGGGGGTCACCCGGCCCGCCCCCTACATCAGAGCCCGAAACCTGCCTTTCTCCAACGAGGAGGTAAAAGCGGTCACCAGGGACTGCCCGATCTGTGTGGAGTGCAAACCGCACTTCTATAGACCAGACAGGGCCCACCTAGTCAAGGCTTCTAGGCCCTTTGAACGCCTCGTGATTGATTTCAAAGGGCCATTCCCCTCAACTAACAAGAACATTTACTTTCTAAATGTCGCAGATGAGTTCTCCCGTTTCCCATTTGTTATCCCGTGCCCCGACATGACCTCCCACACAGTCATTAGGGCCCTGCATAGCATCTTCACCCTGTTTGGTTTCCCCAGCTATGTGCACAGCGACTGGGGTTCGTCCTTCATGAGCGACGAGCTGCGTCAGTACCTGCTGGACAAGGGCATTGCCTCGAGCAGGACTACCAGCTACAACCCCAGGGGGAACGGGCAGGTGGAGAGGGAGAACGCGACGGTCTGGAAGACCGTCCTACTGACCCTCCGGTCTAGAAAGCTCCAAGTCTCCCAGTGGCAGGAAGTCCCCCCAGGCGCGCTCCACGCTATTAGGTCCCTCTTATGCACAGCGACCAATCAGACCCCTCACGAGAGGCTCTTCATTTTTTCCAGGGGCACTACCACGGGGGTCTCATTTCTGGCATGGCTGAGGATACCGGGCCCGGTACTCCTGAGGAAACACGTCAGGGCACACAAAACCGACCTCCTTGTTGAGAAGGTGCGCCTGCTCCACTCCAACCCCCAGTACGCCTTTGTAGAGTTCCCTGACGGCTGTCAGGATACAGTATCCCTCCGGGATCTGGCACTCGCCAGATCCAGCGCCCCCTCTACCCCCACAGAAGGACCCCTCACCCTACACCCCATGCTGCAGCCCCCTCGCGCTCCCGGGCCCACGAGCTTGCTCCACCAGTTCCGTGCACCCGCGCCGGCCAGCCCCCAGCGCCCCCAGTACCCGGTCGAACCAGAAGAGTGTGAAGCTCGGACACAACCCTCCCTGGAGTCCGCCATCGTACCCCAGCACACAACACCCATCCAGCCACCGCAAGAGGCTGCAACCCCGGTGCTCCGCAGATCATAGCAGACAGTTCAACCACTGGACAGACTTACTTTGTAGACCACCACCCCCGCCAGACTTGATTTTTTTGCAGGGGGTGAATGTGGTGAATGTAACTTAGTAATTCACACTGTATTTACCAATACCATTGTAAGCGCAGTAGCGTTATCCGACCACTAGGGGGATTAGCTCTGAGAATGTTCAGGAGTTTGTACAGGGCTCCACCCTTGGCTCCGCCCACAACTCCTCCCCCTGGACTGCTGTATAAATACCCTTGTCCAGAGCCAGCCTGCCAGTTCATTGAGAGTTCAACGTGTAACAGGCTGGCTCTGTAGTAAGTAGATTAAAACCACTGTTCATATCTTAAAGCACGTGTCTAGTGAATTGATGGTTCCATCACAAATAATATAACAATAATCACTTATTGTCACAAGTGGGCTGCAATGAAGCTACTGTGAAAAGCCCCACATTCCGGCACCGGATTAGGGAGGCCGGTACGGGAATTGAACCTGCCCTGCTGGCCTTGTTCTGAATTACAAGCCAGCTGTTTAGCTCACTGTGTTAAACCAGCCCTGTAAATGACCACAGCACAATTTATATATTTACTCGCATTGTTACCAGCATATTCCTGAACCAACCACAGGTTATGGGTGGTACAAATCAGGATGCAGTCATTTCCAGCAATGCTTAAATGAATCTTTAGCTGCAGCAAGGTAAAGCTGGAAGCAATCAACTGTGTATTTTTGAACCCAAAAGATTTAAAATATTTGATATTGCTTCTGTAGGAACCGCAGAGGTTTTGTCTGCCAAGATAAACTGCTGATCCCTTTCACGTACACTGCTTCTAGTCCTGCCGTATTCGCAAGTAGACCCTGCCCAGTTTCCTACCCATCCACTCAGCGAGCCATCTATAAGGAGTGTAATTAGCACTGGCAGTTTGCCAATTCAGAATTAATTAGGCTTGATCAAGGAAATTCGTTGAGCATTGGGCAGCACTGGGTAGGCAGATCAAACACCATACCCTCCTCCCACCCACTGTAAAATTAATCGAATATCATTACCAGTTATTCCACAAGGAAAGTACGTGAATCTAAAAAGAAAGTTCTCCAGCAAGTTTTGCTTCATAAAATACTTTTAAGATTGAACGTACTGCTGACACCACTATTTGAAACTGCTGTTTGGGGGAAAAAACCTTCAGGTATTATAAATAAAACATTGAGTTTCTTAAAATTTGGGATTGCCCTGTGGATAATTCCTTGACCAATAATTTAAATAGTCAGAAACGTAGATGCAGCAAACACACACACACACACACATTCGAGTTTCCAATGTGTGTTCCCAGTAGCCTACCGATTGGGAGCAGAAAGTTATGCGATTGGTCAACAAGGCATGAAGAAAACCATACTGAAATATATTCGCTTTTTCAGCAAGACAGTTTCAAAAATTGGCAGCAAAAATATTTGAAATCATTTTTTCTTCTCCTTCAGAATTCAATTCTCTCTGTGCGAGGAGAATTGGAGAATGCCACAATGCATCTGGGAGTGTTGATTAGCCAGACTTGAAAATCAGTGAGTTTTCAGCCAGCTGGTGCCTTTGTGAATTTTGTGGTCACTTTGCAGCTCAAATTATTTATTGAGAAGTCTCCTGCTGCTTCAATTAGACTGTAGAATCTATATTAATCCTGACTTTTAAAAAAGATCTCCGCTGGTGTCATTTTAATAATTTTTCCAGGGCATATAAACTAAGATGGTCATAAACAGACTCTAATTTTCTGCACATGGGGTAGGATGTCTGCTGGGGTCCTCCTGATTAGTTATTATAATGGAAGCTGTCGTAAATGCTGCTTAGAGCAGTTCTCCATCACTTCTGAAAATCTCTTGTGGACATTATGGTGGCAGGTAGTGACAAACCTCATTGAAGATAATGGAGTTCTTCTTTTTAAAGGACCATAGGCACAGATTGAGGTGATTCAGCCCATCGTCTCTGATCATTAGAACAATCTGTATAATCGCTGTGGAGACTAATAACTTTAAAAAATAAATTTGAGCTTTCAATTTCTGACTGAAATGATCATGCAGCAGGATTTTAAGTTATAAACCTTGTACTGTAATAAAAAAACTAAAAGCAACATTGTCTATTATGCAGTGGGCAACTTATATTCTAAACTATAGAAAAGATCCTCCCACTTAATTTTTAAAATGACCGATAAACTCCCATCCCACCATTATGCTTTATCCTGCCCCCATGTGCGCACACTTCATTCTTGAGGAACCAGTCCAAAGCCACCCTCAGCGGTCCATGGCTTGCTTCCTTTTCTAAATTTCCATTTGGAAAATTCATCCCCCAACTTGAATGAAAGGGAGGGTTACTCTGGAGCTTCCTCTCCTTAGCCAACGCTAGACAAACGTTCCAGCCTTACCACTCCTTCCATTTTAATAAACAATCAGGACAACCCCAGCAGGCATCCTACCCTCATGCACAGAAAATTAGCACCTACTTACGGCTATTTTAGTTTACATGTCCGGGAAATTCCACTTGCATTCTGCATGGCGGACAATAAAGACTGGCTGTCTCTATCTTTCTACTCTCTCTCTCTCTCTCTCTCTCCCTCAGATTCATGCAGACTGATGTTTTTGTGAGGTTCGAGGTTATCTTAAGAAAAACCCTGTGGCCTGTTACTACTTTGGCTTCCTATGGATTCTTCCCCTTTGAAGGTTTATCTCCATGGCAAAGCAAGTCACATCGACTTAGAAAGTCGATGGAAATGTTAATTAGCTATCCTATAGACACTCCGAAATCCATCCTATCTTTAATGAAATAGACGGTTTAAAGTATGACACAAAGTTGGTTGGGGTGGTGAGCTGTGAGAAGGATGCAGAGATGCTTCAGTGTGATTTAGACATGTTTGAATGAAGGGGAAAAATTAGGGCAGATGCAGTGAATAAATGTGAGGTTATTATTTTCTGAATGGCTATAGATTTGGTGAGGGAATGTGCAACGAGACCTGGGTGTGCAACGAGATCTGGGTGAAAGAAAGCATGCAGGTGCAGCAGATGGTGAAGAAGGCAAATGGTACGTTGGCTTTCATATTGAGAGAGGATTTGAGTTCAGGAGCAGGGGTTTCTTGCTGCAATTATACAGCAAGAAAAGAGTCTTGATCTGGAATATTCTGTGCAGGCTTGGGACTCCTTTTAAGAGGAAGGATGTCCTTGCTATGGAGGGATTGCAGCAAAGGTTTACCAGCCTGATGCATGGAATAGCGGGACTGACGTTTGAGAAGGGATTGAGTCCATTAGGATTTTATTTATTCGTTTAGAAGAATGAGGGGGAATCTCATAGAAACCTATAACAGTTTAACAAGACTAGACAGGGTAGATGCAGGAAGGATGTTCCCAATGATGGGGAAGTCCAGAATTAGACATCACAGTACAAGGATACGAGATAAACCATTTAGGACTGAGATGAGGTGAAATTTCTTCACAAGACAATGGTGAACCTGTGGAATTCTTTACCACGGAAAGCAGTGAGGGCCAAAACATTATGGGCGAAATTCTCTACATCAGAGACTAAGTGTTGACACCGGGACTGAATTGGGAGAGGTTTCTTTTCCCATTGGGGGCACCAGTCCCGGAGCTACTCAGGACATGCAAATGGGCCAGCACTCTGCCCACGTGAAATTAGTGTAATTCTAATTCCCTTCGGTTTTGGACTGGAATTGACACTGGAGAGCTTGACCAGCTGGAGCTACTTATTCCACACTCATTCCAGCCAGGACGTTGGACCCAAGACAAGTAGCCCCTTGGTTCACAGACAGTGAGCTGGGCAGGATGCTTGATGCGGTGGAGGAGAGGTGGGACATCCTCTTTCCCAGGGTAGGCAGGAGTCTACTGCCCGTCGACCACAACCAGGCCTGGGCGGAGGTGGCAGAGGCAGCGAGCACTGTGGACTTCACCAGGCGGATAGGTCTGCTGTGCAGGAAGGAGATTAACAACCGATTAAGGTCAGCCCAGTGAGTGACAATCTCTGTGCACCTGACATCACCCCAGCCCTCAAACCATCGCCCCTCCCCCCACCCCTCCATCCCAGAGGCCAACCATAAACCACCTGCCAACATTGACATCCCAACCTCCATCAAACCCCAACACCTGTACTGTCCCCTATGGCCAGGTGCCTTGCACACATAGGCCACCAGCTATAGACCCCCCCCCCCCATGTAACCTGTGTCCATTTGTCACACAATACCCATTATATGTCCCCCCCCCCCCCCCCGTCCCCCCCCCGCCTCCGGAGAAGATAGCCCATAACTGCTGAGTGTGGAAGAAGACCGGTGGGGGTGAGCCCAACCTAAGGATACTGAGCACCACCAAGAAGGGAGTGATGGAGCTAGCCGGGGAGATGTAATGGAGGTCTACCTCCCAGGTTAAAGTCTGAATGGTTCAACCAAGTGAGTCCCTAATGCATGAAGATATCCTTATAACAATTGAGTCACTCCTCTTTCCCACACCACCCCTACCTGGGATCTTACTATCTGTCTTGCCTTTTGTCTTGCAGGATCTCCATCCGGTCTGGAAACCTCACCCCAGTTGCAACTCGAGCTCACCCCCTCCAGTCTTTTTCCGCTCTCAGCGGTTATGGGCTGTCTTCTCCGGTGGGGGGGGGGGGGCGGACGGACATATAATGGGTATTGTGAGATGCCCCGGACACCCCTGCGCTTCTAATGAGTGCACTGAGGAGTGGAAGCACCAGGTGTGTCACTGGTTCATCCCGTTGATGGGTCAACTGGGGGTGGAGATCTCCAGAGGGGCAGCCTGGGTGGGCTCCAAAATGACCAGGAGCACTGTTGACATTTGCAGGGCACAACGAGTAGTCCACAGACTGGGCTGCCAGGGGATTGTGACCTGTACCGAATGGTTGCCGTTGTGACAATCACTGCAACAATGGCGGTCCGTGCCTGGCTAACCCAACCCCAAAGGGTTGATGGGGCCATGAGCATGTCGTTCCCTGCTACTCCCCCGGTCCTGACCCCCCCCCCCCCCCCCCCCTTTTTATCCAGTGTAGAATGATTTTGAGACCTTCTCTTATCTCCTCTATCTCCCTCTGAGGCCATGGAGCACAGACCCTGCTTTTCAATAAACGTTAGCGTGAGCTTTCCATTAGCTCTTTTCTCTCCCTACAGATGTTGCCGGATCTGTTGAGATTTTCCAGCATTTTCTCTTTCCTTTTCAATACATGTTGGGTGGCACGGTAGCACAATGGTTAGCACTGTTGCTCCACAGCACCAGGAACCCAAGTTCGATTTCCAGTTTGGGTCACTGTCTGTGTGGAGTCTGCACATTCGCCCCATGCCTCCGGGTGGGCTCCAGTTTCCTCCCACAAGTCCTTATTAGGTGCTTGAATGATGTACTTGTTAGGTGAATTGGACATTCTGAATTCACCCTCTGTGTACCCGAACAGGTGCCGAGTATGGTGACTAGGGGATTTTCACAGTAACTTCATTGCAGTGTTAATGTACGCCTACTTATGTCACTAATAAAGATTATTGTTTTTATTGTTGACTTTGTCCGTGTCACTTTCCCTTGAGATGGGCGGTGAATCGCAGAGGCCCGGAGTCAGTCCTGTTAATGAAATGTAAATGCTTGCAAATGCCGGATTTGCATGCCGGCGTGGAGTGAGGTGCATGTTGCGATCCTAGCAGTGTTCCGGAGCATGCCGTTGGGTTCGATGCCTGGCATGGACTATGATTTCCATCGGACGCCTGATTCTCCGCCAGATAGCAGATCATGTTATCTGCGTCAAGGGGTGGAGAATTTAGCCCCATATGTTTTCTAGAAGGAGTTAGATCTAGATCTTGGGGTGAAAGGAATCAAAGGATATTGGGGAAAGTGGGAACAGGTTACTGAGTTGGGTGATCAGCCATGATCATAATGAATGGCGGAGTGGGTTCAAAGGATGAATAGCCTACTCCTGCTCCTGTTTACTATATTTTTATAATCATTTATAAAACTTTATACTCCTAACACGTCTCTGTGATACTTGTAGACTAATGACCCAGCGTTATGACAGATACCCTTGCCATCGTCCAAGATGCGGCAAGGTGGCACAATGTTTATCACTGCTGCCTCACGGCACCAAGGACCCGGGTTCGATCCTGGCCCAGGTCACTGTCCGTGTGGAGTTTGCACATTCTCTCCATGTCTGCGTGGGTCTCACATCCACACCCCTAAGATGTGCAGGGTAGGTGGATTGGCCACACTAAATTGCCCCTTAATTGGAAACATTTTAAAATAAACAAACACTGCTGTCTCACAGCACCAGGAACCCGGGATCACTTCTGGCCTTGGGTAACTGTCTATGTGAAGTTTGCACACTCTCCCCATGTCTGGGTGCTTTAGTTTCCACCCATGTCCAAAGATGTGCAGGTTAAGTGGAGTGGCTATGATAAATTGCCCCTTAGTGTCCAAAGATGTGCAGCTTAGGTGGGGTTACAGGGATAGAGTGAGGGAATGGACCTATGTAGGGTGCTCTTTCAGAGGATCGGTGCAGACTTGATGGACCAAATGGCCACCTTCTGCATTATATAGGGATTCTGATTCTATGAAATCTGCATAAAGATGTGAACACCTTGCTCCTTTTTTCCCAGTCAATCAACCTGGGCTTCGTTGTTCCCATAGCAAACATGCCACACAGGCTTGTTGTCAAATGGGTTTTGGAGCAGGTCAGAACTCCATTTTCCTTCACTGCTCCATTTGATGTTAAAATAAATGCACAATTGCAAAACATAATATCTTATAAACTGCATATTTTGAACAAATCCATAATATTTTCACTGTCCAATCTGGAGACAATAGGCATTCTGGCTTAAATTGCACTCAAAATTATGCCTGTTTTGAAAAATGGCTTTCCCCCCCATATTTCCAAAGTAATTTACATATCACAAAACAGAAGGTATGCCATGAACCATTGCAAAGGAATGGCATTTTAAAATGTAATATATATATATTTTAAAACATCAAACATTAAAATTAAAAAGAAATTTAAAACTCCATCTGGTTCAGTAATGCCTGTTAAGGGGGGAAATCTACCGACCTTACTCAAGTCTACATGTTACTTCAAAGCCACAGCTTTGTCACTGGGGTTGACTTTTAATTACCCTCAGAAATGGCCTAGCAAACCTCTCAGTTGTATCAATCCATTACAATAAACCTACAGTAAGAATAAATTTGATGGATAAACTAGCATTTACTTAGGTACTTAGGCACAACAAATATGGGGAGGCGGTGGCATAGTGGCATTGTCGCTGGACTAGTAATCTAGATATTCAGGATAATGTTTTGGCGACCCAGGGTTCGAATCCCACCATGGCAGATGGTGAAATTTGAATTCAATAAAAAATCTGGAATTAAAAGTCCATGAAACCATTATTGACTGTCATAAATAACCATCTGGTTCACTAATGTCCTTTAGGGAAGGAAATCTGCTGTCCTTACCTCATCTGGCCTATATGTGACTCCAGATCCACAGCAATGTGGTTTATTCTTTAAAAAAAAATGCCATTCATTTCAAGGGCAATTAGGGACAGGCAACAAATGCTGGCCTTGCCCACGACGCCCACATCCCATGAAAAAATAAAGATGCACAACCTTGCAGCATCCTCCTCATTAACACTTGTTTTGTGGTCACAGAGGAGGCCAAATAAGAGGCGTAAAGAAAACTGGTTTATTGCAAAGTAACTATGTACACAGTATGTACACAGGTTCCAGCTGGGACTGCACAGGATCAGCTCTCATCTGGCTGCCTTTCATGCTCGAGGCTATTTACTCCACTGATGGGCCCCAGCCCTACAGGAGAGAAACTTGTATTCAATGAGGGTCAAGGGGAGACTAATTGGTCCATCCACGTAGGTCTCGAGCAGGTTATAATAATGTGGGAACTCGTGCTAAAATTGAGAGAGCTGTCCTACAGACTAGCCAGAAATTGTCATACTAACAGAATCATATCTAACATAGAACATAGAACATTACAGCGCAGTACAGGCCCTTCGGCCCTCGATGTTGCGCCGACCTGTAAATCCACTCTAAAGCCCATCTACACTATTCACTTATCATCCATATGTTTATCCAATGACCATTTAAATACCTTAATGTTGGCGAGTCCACTACTGTTGCAGGCAGGGCATTCCATGCCCTTACGACTTTCTGAGTGTAGTGCTAACAATTATACTCAAAGACGAGAGACTAGGACAATAGAGGCTTTATTGCTGTGTGATGCTATTCCTCCATCTGCAACTGTAGACTATGGTCTGAGTGACTCACACGCATATTTATACACATGCTCCCTGTGGGCGGAGCTAGCCAGCATGGGCTTACCGGAGGAACCTGTATTACAGGTACAGGCATACATCCCCCTACTGCAAGTACACATCACTACAGTGGTTATATCACCACACTGAGTAAAGAACCTACCTCTGACATCTGTCCTATATCTATCTCCCCTCAATTTAAAGCTACGTCCCCTCATGCTAGAATCACCATCCTAGGAAAAAGGCTCTCACTGTCCACCCTATCTAATCCTCTGATCATCTTGTATGCCTCAATTAAGTCACCTCTTAACCTTCTTCTTTCTAATGAAAACAGCCTTGAGTCCCTCAGCCTTCCCTCATAAGATACCAGGCAACATCCTGGTAAATCTCCTCTGCACCCTTTCCAATGCTTCCACGTCCTTCCTATAATGCAGCGACCAGAACTGCATGCAATACTCCAAATGTGGCCGCACCAGAGTTTTGGACAGCTGCAACATGACCTCATCGCTTCGAAACTCATTCCCTCTACCAATAAAAGCTAACACACCGTACGCCTTCTTAACAACCCCATCAACCTGGATGGCAACTTTCAGGGATCTATGTACATGGACACCGAGATCTCACTGCTCATCCACACTACCAAGATTCTTACCATTAGCCCAGTACAGTGTCTTCCTGTTATTCCTTCCAAAATGAATCACCTCACACTTTTCTGCATTAAACTCCATTTGCCATCTCTCAGCCCAGCTCTGCAGCTTATCTATGTCCCTCTGTAACTCACAATATCCTTCCGCACTGTCCACAACTCCATCGACTTTAGTGTCATCTGCAAATTTACTCACCCATCCTTCTACGCCCTCCTCCAGGTCATTTATAAAAATGGCAAACAGCAGTGGCCTCAAAACAGATCCTTGCGGTACACTAGTAGTAATTGGACTCCAGGCTGAACATTTCCCATCAACCACCACCCTTTGTCTTCTTCCAGCTAGCCAATTTCTGATCCAAGCTGCTAAATCACCCTGAATCCCATGCCTCCGTATTTTCGGCAATAGCCTAACAGTTAATGTCCCAACTGTTCCAATCATCACCCCATCCCATGACAGAATAAACAAACCAAAGGTTGCACAACAGTGGTAGGCATCTGGGAGGGAATATCCCTGGGAGTCCTCAAAATTGGCTTTGGACAACATCAGATGTCATTGCATCAGGACAAACATGAACAAGGAAATCTCCTGATTACCACATACTGCTCTACCTCAACTGAGGAATCAGTACTCCATGTTGAATATCACTTGAGGGCAGCAAGGGCACAGTGGGATCTTCAATGCCCATCACCAACTGTGACACGATAGCACCATTATTGAGGTAGCCATGTTCCGAAAGGCATGTCTATGAGCCTAGCTAAAAACTGACCATTGATGAGGCACTATGGGACATCAGCAACAGCAGAATTGAATCATGTTGCAATCAGTAACCTTATGGCCCTGCATATCTCTCACTCTGCCATTACAATTAAGCCAGGAGTTGGACCCTGGTTGAATAATAAGTGTAGGAGAGCATACCAGGAACAGGAGCATGTGTACCTAAACATGAGGTCCCATTGTGATCAAGATACAACACAGGAACTAAAAGTAAAGTTGTCATAGTTCCAGATGACCATAGGCTGCTGGTGATGTATCCTCAAGTTAAATCACCACCAGTCAGCTCTCCCCCTTAAAGGGGAATGCAGCCAATGGCCATCTGGGACTATGGCAACTTTACTTTACTTTTCCCACAGCCAGATCCATCCTCCCCTTGGAAATGCACAATGGGTGAAATATGACAGGCCAGTCTACAGTCATAGCAGAGAGAGTTGCAAGTGACACAGGTAGTGTCTAGAAAGTTTTAGCAGGGCAAACAGATTGAAAATCTGTGCTCTCTCCCTCTCTCGCTTTTGAAAAAGGAATGTCAGCTGGTTCGAGAAGTCAACTATCAGAAACATGCCAGAAAACTGAGATCTTGTAATAAATACAACATCTTTTACATTTGACTGTATCCAAGATCCGAGTCCAAATCAGCTGCAACGTTTAACAATCTACACCTCACAGACAATCAAAGGACATTCAACAGTATATTCATTTACATTTTTTTTATTGGACTCTAATTTCCCTATTTCTGATAAATTTGTGTATGACGTGTTTTTATTATTCCCCCCCCCCCCCCCCCCCCCCCCCCCCCCCCCCCCCCTGGGTTTAGGGGTTAGTAGATGTACTCTTTCTTTAATTCAAGCAAACTGGGTTTGATTGGCTCCTTATTTCCCACTGCATAAACAATTTAAAATGTTCTGATTTGAAAAAGACATCTCCTCATGAGAAAGAAACATAAAAAACCTATGTTGGGACTAAATAAGGAGGTTGAATAGAGGGGTGGGGGCAGTTTGCTCCTCACCTGAGCATAACACCTCCATCGTAGTGTAGAATTGGGAATGTTTGCTGATGATTACGCAGTGTTCAGCACCACTCACAACTCCGCAGATATCGAAGCAGTCTGCGCCTGTTTGCATTAAGACTTGGACAACATGTTTGGGCCAATAAGGAGCAAGTAACATTTGCACCACAAACGTTCCAGGGAACAACAATCTCCAAAAAGCGAGAATATTACCATCTCTCTTTGACATTGAATTACCATTGCTGAATTCCCATACAATCAACATCCTGGGAGTTAACATTCATCAGAATTTTTTTCTGGACCAGCCATATAGATATTCTAACTACAAGAGCAGGTCAGAGGCTGGGATTTCTGTGACACATGACTCACCTCATGACTCCTTAAAGCCTTTTCAGAATTATAGTATGATAGAATACTCACCATTTGCCTGGTTGAGCGGAGCTCCATCAATATGTACAATGCTCAGCAGGACAAAGCAGCCCACTTTATTTACACCACACACACCATCCGGCATCTTGAACATTTACTACCTCCTCCAGTCATTAACCAAGGCTGCAGTGGATATGAGTAACCCCTGGTTTTGATGATCCCAGAACTACTGCAGGTATTCATTAAGCTGGTAGCCTCCCCATGCTGTCAAAGGTTTCCCTGTCATTGGCAAAATATTGTCAGCCTGGTAAAGCGGTCCTGATTCAGCTGTTTAGTTATGGAAATCAGATTCTCTTCTCCTTAGAGTGCAAAGCTGATCTGCATTTCTCTCTGCAAATGCCATGGTGGTGGGATTGCATCAGCGTGCCATTCAGATGCAGATCTCCACTTTTTTATGAGCTCTGCAATGCTCCCCGCCCCACCCCCATTCCCTGCACACAAAGGTGGGGAAAATTCTGCCCAGTCTTTCAGGCAGATGAACATAATAATCATCGACCTGAATGCTAACTCAGTTTCTCTCTCCACAGATTCTGACAGACCTGTTGAGCATTTCCTACATTCTCTGTTTTTATTTCAAATTTCCAGGACTCACAGTATTGTGCTTTTACATTAGCGTTGCATAGGTATGGGTTGTGGATTCCTTCATAGGTGCTACTAAGTTGTCCAAATTCCTCAGCATTTTTACAAATGCTGTTAGGGGCTGTTTAGCACAACGCTAAATTGCTGGCTTTGAAAGCAGACCAAGCAGGCCAGCAGCACGGTTCGATTCCCGTAACAGCCTCCCCGAACAGGCGCCGGAATGTGGCGACTAGGGGCTTTTCACAGTGACTTCATTTGAAGCCTACTCGTGACAATAAGCGATTTTCATTTTTCATTTCAAATGACTTTATACTGTGGACGCGGGAGCTAATAAACGGCCTATGTAGAGAGGGGGAAGAGGTTGAAGTTCCTACAAATAGATGGGTAGCGGAACAAAAGGATCTAAAGTACAAATACATCAATCACTAAAAGTTGCGACACGTGTCAGCACGGCCGTAAGTACGCAAACCAAGAACTAGGCTTTATTTTTTAGAGACATTGCGCTGTAGTTCTGTATCAAAGATTGGTTAGACCTCATTTCAAGTTTGTGTGGTCTTGATCACCATATAAAAAGGATATGGAGGGATTGGCGAGGGTTCAGAGAAGATTGAAAGGGGTGGTATCATAAGAACTAGGAGCAGGAGTAGGCCATCTGGCCCCTTGAGCCTGCTCCGCCATTCAATGAGATCATGGCTGATCTTTTGTGGACTCAGCTCCACTTTCCGACCCGAACACCATAACCCTTAATCCCTTTATTCTTCAAAAAACTATCTATCTTTATCTTAAAAACATTTAATGAAGGGGCCTCTACTGCTTCACTGGGCAAGGAATTCCATAGATTCACAACCCTTTGGGTGAAGAAATTCCTCCTAAACTCAGTCCTAAATCTACTTCCCTTTATTTTGAGGCTATGCCCCCTAGTTCTGCTTTCACCCACCAGTGGAAACAACCTGCCGGCATCTATCCTATCTATTCCCTTCATAATTTTATATGTTTCTATAAGATCCCCCCTCATCCTTCTAAATTCCAACGTGTAAAGTCCCAGTCTACTCAACCTCTCCTCATAATCCAACCCCTTCAGCTCTGGGATTAACCTAGTGAATCTCCTCTGCACTCCCTCCAGTGCCAGTATGTCCTTCCTCAAGTAAAGAGACCAAAACTGAACACAATACTCCAGGTGTGGCCTCACTAACACCGTATACAATTGCAGCATAACCTTCCTAGTCTTAAACTCCACCCCTCTAGCAATGAAGGACAAAATTCCATTTGCCTTCTTAATCACCTGTTGCACCAGTAAACCAACTTTTTGCGACTCATGCACTAGCACACCCAGGTCTCTCTGCACAGCAGCATGTTTTAATATTTTATCATTTAAATAATAATCCCGTTTGCTGTTATTCCTACCAAAATGGATAACCTCACATTTGTCAACATTGTATTCCATCTGCCAGACCCTAGCCCATTCACTTAACCTATCCAAATCCCTCTGCAGACTTCCGGTATCCTCTGCACTTTTTGCTTTACCACTCATCTTAGTGTTGTCTGCAAACTTGGACACATTGCCCTTGGTCCCCAACTCCAAATCATCTATGTAAATTGTGAACAATTGTGGGCCCAACACTGATCCCTGAGGGACACCACTAGCTACTGATTGCCAACGAGAGAAACACCCATTAATCCCCACTCTTTGCTTTCTATTAATTAACCAATCCTCTATCCATGCTACTACTTTACCCTTAATGTCATGCATCTTTATCTTATGCAGCAACCTTTTGTGTGGCACCTTGTCAAAGGCTTTCTGGAAATCCAAATATACCACATCCATTGGCTCCCCGTTATCTACCGCACTGGTAATGTCCTCAAAAAATTCCACTAAATTAGTTATGCATGACCTGCCCTTTATGAACCCATGCTGCGTCTGCCCAATGGGACAATTTCTATCCAGATGCCTTGCTATTTCTTCCTTGATGATAGATTCCAGCATCTTCCCTGCTACGGAAGTTAAGCTCACTGGCCTATAATTACCTGCTCTCTGCCTACCTCCTTTTTTAAACAGTGGTGTCACGTTTGCCAATTCCCAATCCGCCGGGACCACCCCAGAGTCCAGAGAATTTTGGTAAATTATCACTCGTCCATTTGCAATTTCCCTAGCCATCTCTTTTAGCACTCTGGGATGCATTCCATCAGGGCCAGGAGACTTGTCTACCTTTAGCCCTGTTAGCTTGCCCATCACTACCTCCTTAGTGATAACAATCCTCTCACGATCCTCACCTGTCATAGCCTCATTTCTATCAGTCACTGGCATGTTATTTGTGTCTTCCACTGTGAAGACCGACCTAAAAAACCTGTTCAGTTCCTCAGCCATTTCCTCATCTCCTATTATTAAAACTCCCTTCTCATCCTCTAAAGGACCAATATTTACCTCAGCCACTCCTTTTTGTTTTATATATTTGTAGAAACGTTTACTATCTGTTTTTATATTCTGAGCAAGTTTACTCTCATAATCTATCTTACTCTTCTTTATAGCTTTTTTTAGTAGCTTTCTGTTGCCTCCTAACGATTTCCCAGTCCTCCAGTCTCCCACTAATCTTTGCCACTTTGTATGCTTTTTCCTTCAATTTGATACTCTCCCTTATTTCCTTAGATATCCACGGTTGACTTTCCCTCTTTCTACCGTCCTTCCTTTTTGTTGGTATAAACCTTTGCTGAGCACTTGTGAAAAATCGCTTGGAAGGTTCTCCACTGTTCCTCAACTGTTCCACCATAAAGTCTTTGCTCCCAGTCTACATTAGCTAGTTCTTCTCTCATCCCATTGTAATCTCCTTTGTTTATGCACAGAACATGAGTGTTTGATTTTACCTTCTCGCCCTCCATCTGTATTTTAAATTCCACCATATTGTGATCATATCAGAAATGCATGGATATACATATTAGGAAAGGATTGACAGTTCATGTCTCCTTTCTCTTGGAAAAAAAAACTGAGGTGTGCCCGAAAAGACTTCTTTAAAATGAAGAAATGTTTCGATAGAACGGAGACTGCTGCAAGTATTCAGACCTGATTACAATTTCCTGCTGCTACTTCCTTTAAATCCCAAATTCACAATTTAGGTAATAGGTCCTGCTGATCTGACCTGCAAGGTACAATCATGTGAGAAAGACACACACACAAATAGTTACAGACAGCCCGTGGACTTAAGATACAATTGGTTCCTGAAAACTAAATTGTAAGTTGAAACGTCATAAGTCCAAACCGATTTTCCCATCGGAACAATGTTATGCATGGGGGACTAGCTCCTGAACCGATTTTCCCATCGGAACAATGTTATGCATGGGGGACTAGCTCCTGAACCGATTTTCCCATCGGAACAATGTTATGCATGGGGGACTAGCTCCTGAACCGATTTTCCCATCGGAACAATGTTATGCATGGGGGACTAGCTCCTGAACCGATTTTTCCATAGGAACAATGTTATGCATGGGGGACTAGCTCCTGAACCGATTTTCCCATCGGAACAATGTTATGCATGGGGGACTAGCTCCTGAACCGATTTTTCCATAGGAACAATGTTATGCATGGGGGACTAGCTCCTGAAGCAAGGTTGGAAATCACGCATGGGGCACCCGGCGGTGTTAAATGCTCTCAACTCTTGACCTGTTAAGTCACTGAGGCGACTGTTGCTGCCTGCATGCCTCAGCACAAGAGCCTCGGTTAGTGTGGTTGATATAATTAAGCCATTGATCACTGTCAGTTGCCTGTTTAACCCTAAACTCTGTGAGTCTGTGCACATATGAAATACAACATAAGCGTATAAATGCATTAAAATCACGACGACTATGCCAAAATAAATTAACAGACTAAAACATTAGTTTCCAAACTAATAAAGATGGTTCAACCTGTCCAGTCATACAGATAGCAATGTGTATGAATGTACTAGTGTGGCATCACAAAGTTTAAATCTACATTACAAAGTCAAAACAGGATATCAATTTATAAAAGTCAGAAGTGCTGTTTGCCATAACTCAAACGGTGTAAAGTCAAGGTCTGCCTGTATGATGAAATGAAGTAGAATTTATGAAGTAAATGTTAAATATCCAGAACAAGTGGTGAAGACAGTATGAATTAACCCTCAAAGGCCAGGGATCCTCTGAGCACTTACAGCACAGTGGCAGTCTTTCTCTTCTAAGTTATCCACCATGGGTCATTAACTGGCCGTTCAAAGGATGTCACCTTAGAAGCTCTGGTGATGCTACACCAGTGATGTCATAAAACCTTCAATAATTATCCTTAATTCTGAAAGTCCTTGTACCATTTTTGGACATGGTTTGTATTAACTCATTCAATTGGGTAAATTCTAAGCTGAACCCCGACTTCCGTGGTTCAACTCACGTGGTCAGCAGCTGTAAAACACAAGTTTATTCTTTGTACTCAATGCTATCTCTATATGTTGCATGAATTGAAAGTACAAGTGACATTTCCATTAAAATATTTGCTTTTATATCACAGTGTATGACCATTTAATCTCCTCAAAATGTTTTGGCACATGCATAGGGACTAACCACACATAGTTCAGACAGTCATTAGTACCAGAAGGCAAGTGGTGTCTTTAGTGGTGACACAGGAAAGATAAGTAAAGAGGTGCCTTAACTGTCTTACTTTATTGATCCCTTAAATGGTCAATGTGTTCGAAAACTATTCCAATCAATGGATATATGTGATGTACTAGCTTTTATCACGATGAGGCAGGATTCATGCTGAGAGCACAGCTGTTACTCTTTGACACTTGTGTTTGTTCTCAATGTAACTTTAAATCAGAGAGGTGCTATGAGCATCCTTAAATAATCAGGTACTTAACCCTTATCAAAATGGCAGTTCTTCACAGTACTGACAGCTTTGAGTTGTGTTAAGCTGTTCCACAGCTGTGAATTGTAAACAGCTTGGGGGGGGGATTCTCTGTCGGCTGACGCCAGAACCGGGAAAAGTGATTGGGCAGAGAATCGGTTCTGACGGCGAAATTGTGGCAAGCGCCGTCCCCCATACATAACGCCAAATCGTAATTCTCTGGTGACTTGACGGTGGCATCACTGTTTTCCACTCCGCACGTACAGTAAACGCCATTGGCCTGACCGGGAATTCTCCAGGGCCTCCACGATTCTTTGCCTCCACCTGGGGAGAATTACCAACGGCGAGGTTCACTTGTGCTGATAAAAATTGAGAGACGGGTGGAGTGGCTGATGAGAGAGAGAGAGGGGGTAGGACATGCAGAGGTGCAACCATGAGCTGCAGTTCTGACACTGGCCAGGCTGACTGGGGGCAGTACCCCCTACAGGGGAACACCAGACAGGTGCTGTGGAGCATATTGCTGGCAACGGCAGCGCCAGCTGACTGTACCCCTGGCAGCATGGACGGATGCCAGGGCCAGAGGCCAGAAGGTCCCATCGGTGGCCAATGGCTCATTGCGTCCGCTGTCCCACCATGGAGAGGCTGTGGAAAATCCACATAGTACATCAGCTCCAAGCGAATTGCCAATCATAAGAAAAAACAGTGGGTTTGCCTATTTATAATGGACAACGTGTAATGCCAAAGGCATTTTATCAACAATGATACTGAATAGCAGAACAGATCATCTATTTAATTACACTGCATTACATATCTTTTTCTTCAGAGTAGAATAGTGAATTATCATTTTGTAAATCGGTTTTGTGCGTAAGTATTACCAATTAGAAGCACCTATCTAGGATATAAAAATGAATTCTTTATTTCTTGCCATTGACAAACAGACCACTATCTAGCATCAAACCTATTGGGGGCTAACAGATTTTATGAGGATTGTAGACCTCAAGCACTTCTTAAAATACAGAGAAATAGAATGGCTGTGCATTGGGTCCTGCATTGGAGATGGAGGAAGATCTTACATCGCAATGCAAAGCTAAATAATTTACATATTGTTTTCAATATTCCCAACACTTGACATGCTGGGAGTATGCTAAGGTCAGGGGATGGCAATTCCTACATCAGTAGTTATCACAAATTTGCTCTTAATGGTATAATTTTTCATTTAGTTGGTTGGGAACAGAGTCAGTGAGCGGAATCTGACAATATTTTTTCCAAGTGTCAGACTCTGACCAGTATGTAGCTCTCCAGCTGCACAGATTGTGAGCCTCTCTGAAAAAAACCCAAAATGAGTCAGAAGGGTTTTCGTCGTCTTTCTGACGGGATCTGATAGAATAAAGAACAAAGAACAGTACAGCACAGGAAAAGGCCCTTCAGACCTCCAAGCCTGTACTGGTCATGATACCACCCTTGGCCAAAGTCCTAGTGCCATATCCCTATAAATGATAGAGCCAGCAAGACAGGCCCCACAAAGATTGGGCGCCCTTTAAAGGCCGCCCCGATCAAACCTGAGCATCAACTCCACCCGCCACTCATTATCATAGGCTCTCTCTCTTTCGCCCCACCTCGGAAGTATCGCCAGTGTTCCCGCCCTCACTGACCCCCCCCCCCCCCCCCCCCCCACCCCCCCCCACCCCCCCATACCTGAACGTTCACCCCTCAGTAGTCTCAGCACCCACCCACCCATTACACATAGCGGGAACTCCCACTCCAATATATGGTTTTCAGAGGTCCTGCAAGTTGGTACTTCCAGGTTGGCACTGCAGTGTGATCCTGGCAGTGCCAACATGGGCCAGCATGTGGCATGGGAATATCAGGGCACTGTTGGGCATGCCCCTCACCCTCATGGGGCTAGATTTACCTTTGTGCTTGCTGAAGGAATCCCTCGACTGAACCTAGTTTTTAAAAGCTGTTGAAAATCTTGTGATTTCAGGTCGGCAAGGTTTGAATATTCAATGGGGGGGGGTCATGGGGTGGGGGGCTGGCTAATTATGTTTGTAACATTATATAAATGTACAGCATGTGAAGAGTTAATGTTACGTTAAGCCTAGCCACTCGAGGGAGCTAAGGAACAGTACTGTAAAACACACTGGCTCTTAAGCTAAGGGGAGGAGATTAGACTGGAGCTGAAGCTGATGAGATTCACAGTATTGCAGAGTTAGTTAAGATCTAGTAGTTATAATTAGTAGATAGAGGTGTGTTAGTGAGTAGTTTAATTATTACATGTATGTTGGCTATTCAGAATAAGTGTTGGTATCAAATTTAGTAGTGTTAATAAAATTAGCTTAGTTCTTCAAAAGAGCTTTGTGTATCTTTGTGATCACTACACCTTCCACACTGGAAACCCCTCACAAAGATCAACACAATATTCAAATTTATTGAAATCCATTAAAATGAGATTCTCACCCCCAGTGGACGTGAACCTCATGACGTCACTGATGAAAGGGGTGGAAAATCGGGAAACGGGATCTCGTCGGAGAGAATCGCGTTTCTTGATTCTCTCCGGATTTTCCATTGGGATCAAAGTTCTCTCTGACAATGAGAATGGACTGAAAATTGCACTCAGTCATTATGGTGGGAATCCTGCAAATGAGTTTCCCCTCCCAGCAGAGGGTGAATATATATGAACGCTGCAAAGAAGTATGTTCAGAGCAAAATGGATGGGATGGTGACGGAGCTCATATATGGAGTTCTATCTGGAGCCTCAACTGGGAGCAGGTGTGGAATGATATTTTGCCCTTCCCAAGGATGCCAAACCAAATGTCCAAACATGAGACAACATTTTAGGAGGTTGCCCTGTGGTGTTTTGATTTGCTCTTCACAGTAAGTGCCACAAGTATCCCAAAGGGAGAGAACGGATATTGTACCAAATGTGCAGCTTTCGAAATACATGAACATGGTCATTTTCTTACAGTGTGTTGTGTCTTATTACATCAATCTACTGATGTTTCATCTATTAAATGTGGCAAGTAATAGGCACCAAATGTTATTTCAACAGAACACTCCTTAAGGTTGCAAATTCCTACACTAATTTCAGTGCCCTCAGCACTTGGCTGTAGCAATGAGTCATAACTGCAGAGCTTCTTGCTCCTTGACATAAAGCTGCTACCACTGATGACCACAGGATGAGGTAATTATGGGAGCTGTCAGTGTAATGAACATTGACATGATAGTTTCTGTCCCTGTAATTATAGCCCGTTCTGTTAATGAATGGAGTTGTATTCTAGGTTAGGGTAACATGACTACATTGAATACAATCAATTATGCCCTGTGTGTCGAAGTAGAATTATCGGGTTTGCTAGACAAAAGATAGAAAATCACTCCTCCTGATAAACAACACATCAGTGACGTGTGCGGTGCAATTCTAGACTGAATGTTTGGAATGAGATTTCCCATGCTTGCTTCAAAGGAATCTGCTCCATCTGATACAATCTGCTGGAACTGGCTTGTAAATCAGGCTGAAGGGCAGTACAGAATCTATCATGAAGCCCTCCAGCCGTCTTAAACCAAGCAGTCCAGTCTCATCAGATAGGTCCACATATGGGAGGTGGAAATGTGTCTGTGTCCATTTTGAGGTCCAGGATTGGTGCTGCACAGCCAATGCACATATTGACCGGGAAGATAGAGGCTTGCACAACATTGGGCCTTGGCTTCGTTTCAACAGATCTGGTGAGTTGTCACAACTCCCTCGTCAGCTTGTGCATGTCGGGAAACTAATTTCCTGCTAATGGCCTCACTGCAGAGGCTCTCTGTTAAGTGCCAGGGCAGGCCAGCAGTGGAATGGGGTTCAAATATAGCAAGCAGGAGGTCTGAGGTCCCTACTTGTTATAACCTGTACAGTTCTTCTGTGCTGGAGATGATTAACTACCCTGTCAATCTTGCAGAATATGAGCTCCTCCGATAAGGGGGTGAGGGACCCTTAGCAATACTTGGCTTAGTGAGGCACAGACTACAGAAGACTACTGGAGCTGGATATAATAGCAATTGTAAAATAAAGTAAGTTTTTGTTTCAACCTCCTCGGTGTAGACCCTTCATTGTCCTTACAAAAGTGGCGATGAGGATAAAACTGGATGGCTTTCGATGCTGGAGCCACCTCCCCATATATCTTGGATACAGGTTGGAAATTTATTTTTCCGGGCCAATAATATCACAGAGAACAACCGGCAGGTAGTCATCTTGCTTACAGCTTTGGCGCACATATGTTCGGATTCATACGGGACCTTACATACCCAATGGCACAAGACACTAAAACTTTAGATGAGCTTTTAGCTTTAGTGGGCCATGACCTTGTCCATTACAGTACAATGGTTTCAGTTTAATACTGACAAACGTACCCCGGGTGAGTCCGTCATCGAGTTTTTGTCGTCATTACGTAGAATGGCAGAATTCTGTGAATATGGCGGTGCCTTATCTGAAATGCTATGTGACTGCTTGATTTGCGGTATTAAGAATGCAGTCTCTCAGAAGAAACTACTAGCCAAGCCTTCCTTAACCTTGCAGCAGGCCATCCAAAGTACGCTGTCCTGGGAAAGCACAGAGCGAGGGGTGCAGGATATACAGGGATGGAGGTGAACGCCCAAGGGCATGTCCCTTCCTGTCAAGGGGCCTCTCCCTGAACTGCCACCTTGCCCTGGACCAAACAGCATAACGGCCCTACTTGGTTGACGAAGGAAAAGCCTACCCGATGGGAGACGTCCCTGGAGTCTGCAGATGGGAGCCAAGTCGATGTGGGGCTTGCGGTCAGCGACCCTGGCATGAACACAGGCCGCGAGTGAACCAGTGGTCCAGACACCCTGGTGGAGGCAGGCACCAGCCCAGAGCCTATACTTTCCATCTAGATGAGCCAGACGAGGAGGACAACTGAATTCAGTTGAATTCCAAGTGGCCTCCATTAAAGTTACAGCGCGGGAGAATAGCACCTGCTCAATATGGAATTGGACACTGGCATGACGATCTCCGTAGTTGGGCAGAGAATGTTTGACCGCATTAAACTGAGGTTTCAGACCTTGGATTTGATGGACACCCAGGCCAACTTCACAGAGAACTATTAGATATCGCAGGTACGACTATCATCCTGGTTGTTTATGGGTGCCACTCAGTGCGCCTCCTGCTCATTGTGGTAAAAGGCCATGGGCCCAGCCTGTTGGGCTGTGACTGGTTGCGCCATCCGCAGCTGCTCTGGCAGCACATCCTCCAGATGGGTTCCAGTGATTTGGGCGAGATGACAGGAAAATACCCCAAAATGTTACAACCCAGATTAGAAGATAAAAGGAGCCATCGCCCGCATACAGGTCGACTCAGAATCCCTGCTGCGGTATTTCCGGGCACGCCTGGTTCCCGATGCCTTGCTGGAAAAGGTGGAGACAGATCTCAGCGTGTTGGGGTCCTTGGGTATCATGAGGCTCGTCCAGTTTGCTGACTGGACAGTGCCTGTGGTACCAGTAATAAAGTCAGACAAAATGGTTTATTTCTGCGGAGACTACAAATTGATGGTAAATACGGCTTCTTGGTTGAACTGCTACCCCCACGTCCTGCAGAGACGATCTTTATGTGAAGCTTGCGGGCAGGCATTTGTTCCCGAAGCTCGATATGAGCCACGCATATTTACAGCACGTATTGGATCCTGTCTCCCGTAAATATGTCACCATCCATATGTACAGGGGCCTGTACGAGTAGACATGGCTGCCTTTCGGAGTGTCCTCAGCCTGTGCTATTTTCCAGTGTGGGGAACATCCCGTGAGGGCTGCCACTTGTGGCTGTTTATTTAGATGACGTGCTGGTCATGGGAGCCTCTGAGCAAGAACACGTGGACGTCCCTGAGGCTGTATTAAAGCAGTTATCTGAGGCTGGTGTCTGCTTATTATGAGCGAAGTGCGTATATCATGTGAGAGAGGTGGTCTACCTTGGCTATTAGATGATCTGCGAATTTTGCTTCCTGTGACGGAGAAGATGCATGCCATCCCGACATGTGCCTCGGAACTTCACTCTTTCCTTGGTCTCGGTAAATATTACAAAAAGTTTATCTCAAACCTTGCAACCACGATGGCTCCCTTGCACCTTCTCCTGAAGAAAGATTAAGTATGGGCTTGGGGCCAGCTGCCAAAATCACTTTCGGCAGATGAAGCAGCAGTTGTTGTCTTCTGGGTTACTGACACATTACGATCCTGCCAAACCTACTCTCATCAGGGCAGCACGGTAGCATTGTGGATAGCATCATTGCTTCACAGCTCCAGGGTCCCAGGTTCGATTCCGGCTTGGGTCACTGTCTGTGCAGAGTCTGCACACCCTCGCCATGTGTGCGTGGGTTTCCTCCGGGTACTCCGGTTTCCTCCCACAGTCCAAAGATGTGCAGGTTAGGTGGATTGGCCATGCTAAATTGCCCTTAGTGTCCAAAATTGCCCTTAGTGTTGGGTGGGGTTACTGGGTTATGGGGATAGGGTGGAGGTGTTGACCTTGGGTAGGGTGCTCTTTCCAAGAGCCGGTGCAGACCCGATGGGCCGAATGGCCTCCTTCTGCACTGTAAATTCTACGATAATCACATGCGATGCTTCACCCGGTGGTATTAGGCCATCCTGTCCTACTGGATGGAGAATGGAAGGGAACGGTTGATCGCCTTTGTCTCCCATACAATGGTTGCAGTGGAAAAGTGTGTCTCAGATGGTGAATGCTCAGATGCATAGCCTTAGGAATTGCAGCTGCCACGTTGTTTGAGTTGTAAGTGGCATTCGCCTTCAAGATACATGCTACCCTGTCCAGCACCTTGGGTGCACAACGCCCAGCCAGATATCTAAAGGGTCTGGTGTCCTCATTCGCCACGGCCTTCGGAGGATACTTCAGACGTTGGGGGGGGGGGGGGGGGGCGGGTGTTACAACCCACAAGGGTCTTACGGGGTAGGGATGATTAACAACCCTACTGAAGGACAGATCTGAGGCGTTCAAGGCAGACGACCCTGACCTATACAAGAAATCCAGGTACGACCTCCGGAAAGCCATCCGAGATGCCAAGAGAGAATCTCAAACTAAGCTAGAGTCACAGACTCTCGGCGGTTGTGGTAAGGACTAAACAACATAACGGGCTACAAAGCGAAGCCGAGCAGTATCTCTGGCAGCAGCGCACCCCTCCCCGATGAACTTAATGCATTCTATGCTCGGTTCGAGCAGTTAACCAACAATCCGCTGTCGAGTGCCCCAGCAGCCCATAATTCACCCATACCTACCATCACAGCTTCCGAAGTCAGATCGGCCTTCCTGAAAGTGAACCGACGGAAGGTGATGGGCCCGGATGGGATCCCTGGTCGTGCACTCAGAGCCTGCGCAGACCAGCTGGCAGAGGTATTCACAGACATCTTTAACCTATCCCTACTCCACTCCGAAGTCCCCACCTGCTTCAAGAAGACCACCATCATACCGGTACCAAAGAAGAACCAGGCAACGTGCCTCAATGACTATCGACCGGTGGCCCTGACGTCAGTTGTAATGAAGTACTTCGAGAGGCTGATCATGAAGCGCATCACCTCCGTACTCCCGGAACACCTTGACCCACTTCAATTCGCATACCGTCGCAACCGGTCCACATCAGACGCCATTTCCCTGGCCCTACACTCATCCCTAGAGCATCTCGAGAAAAAGGACTCCTACATCAGACTCCTATTTATTGATTACAGCTCCGCCTTCAACACCATAATCCCAGCTCATATCAAAGCTCCAAAACCTAGGACTTGGCTCTCCACTCTGCAACTGGATCCTTGATTTTCTGACCAACAGACCGCAATCAGTAAGAATGAACACCAACACCTCCTCCACAATAGTCCTCAATACCGGTTCCCTGCAAGGCTGCGTACTTAGCCCCCTACTCTACTCCCTGTACACAGACGACTGTGTGGCAAAGCTTGGTTCCAACTCCATCTACAGGTTTGCTGACGATACGACCATAGTGGGCCGGATCTCAAATAACGACGAGTCAGAATACAGGAGGGAGATAGAAAACCTAGTGGAGTGGTGTAACAACAACAATCTCTTCCTCAATGCCAGCAAAACTAAAGAGCTGGTCATCGACTTCAAAGTACTGTACACACCCCTGTCAGCATCAACGGGGCCAAGGTGGAGATGGTTAGCAGTTTCAAATTCCTAGGGGTGCACATCACCAAAAATCTGTCCTGGTCCACTCACGTCGACGCTATCACCAAAAAGCACAACAGCGCCTATACTTCCTCAGGAAACTAAGGAAATTTGGCATGTCCACATTAACCCTTACCAACTTTTACAGATGCACTATAGACAGCATCCTATCGGGCTGCATCACAGCCTGGTAAGGCAACTGCTCGGCCCAGGACCGCAAGGAACTTCAGAGAGTCGTGAATACCACCCAGTCCATCATACAAACCTGCCTCCCATCCATTGATTCCATCTACACCTCCCGCTGCCGGGGGAAAGCGGGGAGCATAATCAAGGATCCCTCCCACCCGGCTTACTCACTTTTCCAACTTCTTCCATCGGGCAGGAGATACAGAAGTCTGAGAACACGCACGAACAGACTCAAAAGAGGCTGTTTAGCACAGGGCTAAATCACTGGCTTTGAAAGCAGACCAAGCAGGCCAGCAGCACGGTTCGATTCCCGTAACAGCCTCCCCGAACAGGCGCCGGAATGTGGCGACTAGGGGCTTTTCACAGTAACTTCATTGAAGCCTACTCGTGACAATAAGCGATTTTAATTTTTCATTTTCAAAAACAGCTTCTTCCCCACTGTCACCAGACTCCTAAATGACCCTGTTATTGACTGACCTCATTAACACTACACCCTGTGTGCTTCATCCGATGTCAGTGCTTATGTAGTTACATTGTATATCTTGTGTTGCCCTATTATGTATTTTCATGTATTTTCTTGTATTTTCTTGAATTTTGTTTAATTCCTTTTTCTTCCATGTACTGAATGATCTTGCCTCGGTACCGCGGTACACGTGACAATAAACAAATCCAATCCAATCCAACCCTGCAGATCGTGAAGAATACAAATTGCTTCATTCACAAAATTGGTAAATACATTCACATGTCAGTGAAAACAGTGAATTGTACGCTATGTAATGCCATTACTATGCATCGCACAATGCATTGAAGTAGAAATTTTATTATATATTCCTGGTTATCATTTTAGTTTTCTTTAACCCAAAAGTGCCGTGTAAATTCTGACATTCTTTGAAATTAAACCAAAGATTTCTTTTTGGCAAGTTACTGGCCATTAAATGTTGTAAAATAGGTAATAAATATGAATATGGAGGCAAGACTGACACTTCATTTTTTAAATATACCTTTGTGAAATGTGGTTTCGCAAACAGCAAAAAACTGTTTTCATAATATTTAAGCTGCATTTTGTATGTGGAATATCTTGCTAACCTTGCAGGCTTGGTGTTAAATTTGAAAGAATTAGTTCACCTCCTATGATGTTGATCCTGAAGATACTCACTCCTTAATGATGAGCATTGAAAACATACTTAAAATACTGATGCATTTTTGCCTGGAATAGAGAATAACTTTGAATTCAAATAATTCCTTTTTTTACCATCATACTTCACTAGATGTATGTTGTCATTTTAACCTCCAAGATTGTGCGAGTGAAGTCTCTGATCTATAAAAATGGCTACCTATCTCTATTTGCTTGTTAGCTGTGAACTTACACAACTGACAGGTGAGCCTGTCTGGTGGCTGATATATTATGGACAATGGTCAGAACTGAACTGATTTGCCATAGAGAATTATCATGTGCAACCAATGATCTTTTAGTATCTTTCTCTTTTTACGGAGGATCCTTCATCATCCATTTTTTCTGCAGCAGGCAGATGATACCTCTTTATTTCTCTCAGTTGCCTCTTTTCGTGGCTGAAAACCTAGAATTTTTGCAGTTGTTCCTTACCACCTAGTCCTTTGGTACTAAGGATTAATCTTGAGGCTACTTTCTGCATGACCTCCAGTCTGATTTCCTCCTCACAAAGACCACAACTGGATACAGTATTCAATGTATGGTTGGGCTTGAATATTGCAATTGTCTCCTTATTTGAGAAAGGATGTGGTAGCACTAGAGGAAATTCAGAGGAGGTTCACCTGATTGATTCCGGGGATAGAAGGATTGACGTATGAGGAGAAATTAAACAGTTTGGGCTTATACTTGCTGGAGTTTAGAAGAATAAGAGGGGATCTAATCGAGGTGTATAAAATACTAAAATGGAGTGATAAAGTAAATGTAGACCAAATGTTCCCCCTTGTGGGGCAATCTAGAACGAGAGGTCACAGATACTGGTTGAGATGTGGTAGGTTTAAAACTGAGATGAGGAGGAACTACGTCTCGCAGAGGGTGGTGAATTTGTGGAATTTGCGGTGGAATTTGAATCATTAAATATTTTCAAGAAGGAGATAGTTACATTTCTTATTTGAAAAATGGATTAAAGGGATATGGTGAGCAGGTGAGGAGGCGGATTTGAGACCAGGAAGAGATCAGCCATGATGTGCTTCAATGGAGGAGCAGGCTCAAAGGGCTGAATTGCCTACTTCTGCTCCTAATTCCTATGTTCCCATATGACTGTCATTTAGCATTGTGTTTGCTTGTTGCTATCTTTGACTACTTGGAAATGTTAAGTTCATAGTGCACTGATGGCCTTAAGATTCCTTGTGAACTTTTTCCTCAGTTGTTTCCACATCATTCCTGATGTATAAAATCCTGTGGCTTTTCCTTCCTGTGTGCAATGCTTATAATATAAATTTCACCCTTACATATTTTAACAAATTACATTTTTAGGTTATCAGCTGAATCCTTAGATTCAGTTGCTCTCACCTTCCTCATTTTGATATTAATTGTGAATCTGACAAGTTTGAACTGAATTTCTAAATTGTAGCTATCAATGGAAATTAGCAACCTCACAGGCTCACTTCATTGAACAATTCCCATGCCATCATCTCCCTCCTGTCTTAAGTTCCTAGCGATCATTTTCCTTTTGCCTGTGTTTCAAACATTCTAACATTATATCAATTGCTTTAAATTAAATTTTTCACCATTGAAAAATCTTTGTCAAAGGTGTTTTCGAAGTCTAGGTGAAACATATTGGGTGGGATTTTCCAAGTCTCACCTGTAGGGCTCCAGACATTCCCGCCCGAGGTCAACGGACCTTTGGCTTGTCTGTCATATTTACTGTCCTCCAAAAGCTGAAAAGATTGGTCATACAGAATTTTCTCTTCTGAATTTGTTTTGGTTATCATTCATCAGTAGTGATTACCATATAGACAATCTCAAGTTTAGACCAGAAAATTTATTCAAATGTGCGTAAATGTTCTTTCTGTCTCCAAACGAGAGCCTTTTTTTTGCAGACAGAAAGGTCATGTACACAAATTGTGCCTGTTTCAACTGATCAGAATAGCCGACAGCTATTCTCTGGTTAATTGCCCAGGGAGTCTTGCCAAATTAAAGTCAACCTGCCTTCTTTAAATTTAACAAAGCTTGGCAGTTAACTGTCGGTCATCAGTCAACTGGCGCATTCAGCATTACTAATCAGAGTCCACTTAGAAACCAATCAGCATTCTCTTCTCATGAATTATAAATTGTTGTTCCCTCTATATTTGGCATTCTTGTGAATGTCCTGAAGAGTGCAAGATGAAAAGCTTTAGCGATACTGAAGTTCTGTACAAATATATTTGATGTGGTATTGGTAATTTTATAATTTCCCAAGAGGGTTTTGTCACCTTTCGGAGCAATAAAAGTTGTGGATTCATATTTCACTCAAAATGACTGTCACCTTTCTGTTTTATTGTGCAGCCATTTTAGCCAAAAAGGCTCGTTAATAAAGTGAGGCGCTGGCAGCCTTCGTGATCAGGACACTTGGCCATGGTGGTAAGTATGGGTGTTGGCACATGGTGCTTGGTGGAGAGCGAGCACATTGCCTGCTGTGGGGTTCGGTCGCCTCCGGGTGGGGGTTGGGGTGTTACAGGTGTGTGAGTTGGGGGTTGGCGCCAGCGGCACAGTGCTGCCTGCTCACGCTGAGGAGGTTGAACAGGTCTTTCGGCACTGCTGTCCAGTCCTGGCCGTCGGGCCTCCACCACCTGCGCCCAGGCCTGGTGTACGGCGGCGGGGGAGGCCTCCTTCCCACCCGGGGAACAGGGTGGCACCCCCTTTCCTCCATGGTGTCCGCCAGTGTCTTCAGCTCATTGTCCGTAACCAAGGGTGCTGCTCTCCGTGCTGCTGTCTTGTCGGCTGGGAAGAGAATGTGTGGGGAGTGAAGTGCTAATACGTGGCTGCAGCTTGTCAGCCTCTCGAGCGGCAACACCGACCCTGGCGAATTGGACACCGTTTCTCATTGAAATCAATCGTGATCCACGTGGCACCGGTGCTAGATTATTGACCGATTCTTAATTACTCCACAACCAACGCCAATTTAGTGGCCGTAGAATTTCACCGATTCAGTCCCGGCGCCAACACTTTCTTTCAAAAACAGAGAATCACAACCCTTGTGTTATTCATCTTGATTGTTTCTGAACCCAGCAGTTGTTCCCAGAAACCACCCTCTTTCTTAAACCTCCCAAATAAGATGCTTACATTTGCACCTCTTCTGCTATTGAGATTTCTAAGTGTTTACAGTCAGCTCATGTACACTTTATTGAATCTTGTAAAAAAAAATACCTGTATATGTTTCAGTATTTATCTGAGAGAATCTCTTTAGACTTGAGATAGAAATGTAAAGAATTGATTTATTCAGCCTCTTCTCGCCTGAGACGTTTTGTGAATTTACACCTTCTGATTCTCATGGTGACACTGTCGAAAGTGCTTTAACACAATTTATCAGGATTGAATATTTTTGAAACATTTTGTTCTATGAAAAAATACTGAAAGGAGAAATTCCAGTGGGATTGGCACATGCTTTCCAATAAGCTAATTCCTGTAAAATAATTGTTCCTATTGTTAGAGCCCTTCCTGTCTATTTCCTTTGTTCCCAGTTATTTTATTTTATTGTTTTGGTATGAGGATCAATAATTGGGCCTTTAAGTATAGCGAGGAAAAAGGAATATTCAAAGTTTAAACCAACTTGCTTGCCAGGATATCATATTCTCAGGCTTTGTATTTGGGAGAAGGAGAAGCCAGCTTCTTTGGCACCAAGTAAATGGGAGGAACCAATTTTGGAGGGAATTAGTTTAATTGGTTAATTGGCAACCAATTGGTTGGCCTGGGGCAGTATTCTGCCTGACAACAGTCAGCGATTGGTTCCTGCTGGGTGATGCTTCTGAGAGAAAATTTCAGAAGTGATCAGACCTCAGAAGTGAAGGGAGCTGTTTTTTTCTGTCTGCTGCCTCTTGCCTGTAGGTGGAAGATGAAGTTCCTTTAAATGTATCAAAACCACCAGCTGTTGCCCTCCAGGGACTGAAGTAGAAGACATGCTGCGAGGTTCTCCGTAGGTGGGATCCCCCACTTTTCCGGCAGTGCACCCACATCCCCGGGTTTCCCAACGGTGTGGGATGGCCACAATGGAAAACCCCATTGGCCAGCTGCCGGAACAGAAGACCCCGCTACCGGTGGGGGCATGCTGTGCTGGAGAATGGAGCTGGTTGGACGGAGAATCTGATCTACTGTTTTGAAAGCAGTGAGAGTCTAGCTTTGCTGTGAACCTGAAATGGTGCTGATCCTGCAGGGAAGGTAGACAACCCAGTCTGAGAAGGTCCTATCAAGCCTCAAGGAAAGGAAGTACCAAACCGGAAGCCTGAAAGACAGAATCAAATATCCTATCCTTCTATTTTATTAGTATGTTCTTGGCCATTCCACCACCCTTTCCCCTCTGTGTGGTTTGTCTGTGTGTGAAGAGTGGGGCGAGTTAGAAAAAGGGGTAGGGTTGGGAAATGGGTAGTAGACAGCTGTGCTTGTTTATTTAAAGATATTGCTGAGAATAAAAGGTTGTAATAATAATAATCCTTATTAGTGTCACAAGTAGGCTTACATTGACACTGCAATGAAGTTACTGTGAAAATCCCCTCATCGTCACATTCTGGTGCCTGTTCGGGTACACTGAGGGAGAATTCAGAATGTCCAATTCACCTAACAAGCACGTCTTTTGGGACTCGTGGGAGGAAACCAGAGCACCCAGAGGAAACCCACGCAGACACGGGGAGAACGTGCAGATTCCGCAGAGACAGTGACCCAAGTTGGGAATCGAACCTGGATCCCTGGAGCTGTAAAGCAACAGTGCTAACCACTGTGCTACGTGCTGCCTAACTCATGTTTTGAAGTTACAACCTGATGACTGTAGTTTATGGGACTTAAACAAAGACTTTGGGTATTTAGATGAATCAAAAATCACTGGTGTGACTCTGGGTCAGGTGGGGCAGGAATTGGACGTGCACTAGCCCAGGGTGTCATAACACTATGTAACTTCCTTATACGACAGGATACATACAGTTGTGTGTGACAACCGAGATTAAATTCAGTTATCTGACTGTCATTTACAAACATTTTAAAATAGTTTCACAATCTCTCTCATGGACAAATCTCATCTTTTTTTAGATTGTTACCTTTTATAGATAAAGAATGGAATCTTCCACCTCTAAACTGTGCCATATCGGATCAGTGGCGGGTTTCCGGCTGATTGGCAGGCTGGGTTCTCACACCTGATTTTCCGCTTGAAACCTCATTCATTATGCATAGATGGGCTGCTCACCAAATGATGTGGCAGGGAGGACATTGATTCATCCGCTGGCCATCACCCCATGGGGTTGAAGTTCCTGGTTACATATTTAAATGCCACTCAAGCACACGCATTACTCTCTGCAGCCCAGCTGTGTGAACAAGAAACGTGCGCCAAGGTTCTAGTCACTGCTCCTTGGAGGCTTTAACTCAAGGTGTCCGCCAGCATTGGGAGGTTTTTGAAAAGGATGGATCCAAGAGGTCTACCAACCTCATCTTGGTGGCCTTGGAGGTGTTCGCAAAGGCAGTCAGCTCTGCCGGCAAGCGCCAGATAATGCCATTCAGGACAGAAAGAGGATGAATGATCTCATCTGCATTGCCAGGGTAAGTCAACCTTCATCTCATTCCAAGCACACACACTCATCATGGCATCATGCAGTCAAAGTATCACACAGCTCAGGGATCTCACACAATGTTAGCAGGGGAGAGATCAGCATTGTTTGCTTATTCACAGCATTTAATCCATCACCTTGCACAAACAGCACCTTCAGCTGATACATGGTGGGGTGGGGGGGGGGGGGGAACTTCAGCACACACAGCAGGACGCATGCATCCTAACCTCTGCTTCATATCTTTTCATTACCTCCCATTTATTTGTCTTCACACAGGCCAAGCTTGCCCACAACAAGAGAGAGAGATCCCAAACTGGAGGAGACGTGGCGAACATCCAGGAACTCTCCAGATTTGAGGAGGATTCTTCTAGGTTGGCAGGGTAGGACCGAGATCCCTCTGTGGTGAAGGTGAGGTCAGCTTATCCCAGAACACTAGAATGGATGAACCCTCCGTGAGTTGATCACATTCTGACATTCACGGTGAGTGCTGTGCAATTTTTCCTGTGAAGGAAACTGGATTTCCGATAGGTAAAAGGGTAATTGATTTAGCCATTTTAAAGTAAATACTAAAGCCCATCATATAACTTCAAGCATAACAGATTACAAATACACATAGCTTGCAGAATTTGCAGTGGCAAAACACAGAATCTGAAAAATTTATAAAAGCTAGCGAAAGCTTATGCAACATTTTACTGATATCATAAACTGACCATTGTTCTAATAGCAAAAGCTATGCAGCCATACCCAAGGTCGCCATGACTACATGAACACACCATCGTTCAGAATTCAGATAAAAGTACAGTCAGCAATAAACCAGCAAAAACTAGAATTGATGAAGAGGATATATTACATTCCAACACACAAACATCTACAAATGCAATATATCCGAATATGTGTTGCGCATTGATGACTGACAACTAACCATCCAACCAAATGAGTTTGAAACCCATCCAAGCCAATCAGCACATTGCAGGGGTAGGGACAGATGGAGTCAGACTGATAACATTCTCCTTAAACATAGGTGTTCGGGAAGCCATTTTTCACCCAGGATCACTCTATAGTTTTCACTTAATTATGCGCTATCCTTATTTCGTATTTACATTTTTCCACTCCAACTCTGGAAGATCGTGCAAGCTATTTTGCTTTAAGCAAAGAACCGTTACTGTATTTTTGAAAGTTAAATTTGTTGTAAATTATTAATCCAATTATTTCTCTTAAAGCCTTTTTGCTGGCAAGGGCTTTTTGGATGGAGAGCCGGCCGTCCAACAGGCCGATGAGGAGGTGCAAAGGAGGCACTGCATGAGGCTCCGTTTGGATCGAGAGTACCGGTCATTCATGAACCGGATGGAATGGGCATGCCGTCGAAGACTGCAGCTGAGCAGAGCGACAGTGCGACATATCTGTCAGATGATGGCACACCTGGTACTGCAGGGGAATGGCGGAGGACACATGTTCCTGGTGGCCATCAAGGTGATGGTTGCCCTGAATGTCTACGTCACAGGGTTCTTCCAGGCGCCAAGGTGGGGACTTGTCTGGGATCTCATAGAGCTCGGTGCACAGGTGTGTCCACATCATCACAAAGGCTCGATATGCCCAGTCGGCACAGTACATTCACTTCAATGTGGACCGAACCCACCAGAATGCCCAGGCAGTGGCGTTCGCCACCACCACCGAGATGCCCCTGGTCCAGGGTGTGATGCATGTCGCTCTACGAGCACCGGCCCATAACTAACCGGTGTTTCACAAATTGAAAGGGGTTCCACTCGAAGAATGCGCAGCTGGTGTGTGATCATAAGCAGCACATCATGTACGCCTGTGCCCAATACCTGGGCAGTGTGCACGACGCCTTCATCCTTGCACACTCGGTTCCTGCCGTCTTTGAGGCAGCCCCCTGGCTGGGGGGTGGGGTTGGCTTCTGGGTGACAGGGGTTAGCCACTGTGGTAGTGGCTGATGGCACTGTTGCGGTGAGGAGCCGCAGGTCTGGCAGTCCCTCTCCAGTCTTCTCCCGGTCTTCTCCTGGGAGGGGGGGACACAGAAAATGCACAATGTTAGACAGTCTGACGCATGCAGCCCAGGGTGTGGGTAGCTAGTGGCTTCAGTGGCCAGAGGTCCCAGCCATGGCGGCTGCTTTGGGTGTCTGCATGTGGTGTGGGGTGGGGGTTCGGCAGCTTACCAGTTAGGGGAAGGTGGGGGTGGTTAGGAGTGAGTGGGATGGGTTTGGTACTAGGGGCACAGTGCTACCTACCTCACTCTGGCCACCCTGAGGAGTTTGTGCAACTTTTTCCAGCACTGTTGGCCCATCTGAACTGTGTTGCCCATGGCACTGACCACCTCTGCCAGCTGCATCCAGGCCTAGTGAACGGCGCCGCTGGCAGCACGGTAGCACAAGTGAATAGCACTGTGGCTTCACAGCGCCAGGGTCCCAGATTCGATTCCCCGCTGAGTCACTGTCTGTTTGGAGTCTGCACGTTCTCCCCGTGTCTGCATGGGTTTCCTCCGGGTGCTCCGGTTTCCTCCCACAGTCCAAAGACATGCAGGTTAGGTGGATTGGTCATGATAAATTGCCCTTCGTGACCAAAATGGTTAGGAGGGGTTAGTGGGTTTGGGGGATAGTGTGGAAGTGAGGGCTTAAGTGGGTCAGTGCAGGCTCGATGGGCCGAATGGCTTCCTTCTGCACTGTAAGTTCCAGGTGTGTGCTTGGTTCCCAGGGAGTTCTCAGGTGCCACAACACTTCGAGCCTCCTGCCCATCTACATTGATGGAACTGAGAGATGAGGGGTTTGTGCCCAAGGCATGGCTGATGACACTGGAGTGGACTCCTCAAATTTCAGCCATGGATCAACATAATAGATGTTTGAGCATATGATCAGTTTGTTAAAAATGTGGTCCCACTGCTTGGATAGCTCCAGCAGAGCTCTACAACATATACCTCAAAGAGTCTCCAAGATAATCATTGTTTCTTGCATGATGCCCCACAGAGAAGGAGGCCTTGCTGACTACTGACCTGAGGGGCCACATTCTTCATCTGATGAAGAGGATGGAGAGGAGGGAGTAGAGCAGGTAGGTCAGTGGGTTGAAGTTCCTGCACGTACTCAGGGGGAGTGTTTCTTCCTATCTACCCTGCCTGTGTCCTTCATAATTTTGTACTCCTTAGTCAGGTCCCCCCCCCTCCTCAGCCTTCTCTGCTCTAAGGAGAACAACCCCAACCTAACCAGTCTCTCTTCATAGCTGCAATGCTCCAGCCCAGGCAATATCCTGGTGGATTTCCTTTGCTCCCTTTCTAGTGCAATCACACCCTTTGTATAGTGTGGCTGTGGTATTTTTAAAGGATAGGCTTGCAGACCACAAAGGTACAAACAAACAAAAACCCTTAAAGCTGTTCGGCTAGACTGCTTGTTGAACCATGCAAACGGCCGATGATGTGATCAATACATCACGTGATCGAACTCTTCCAAATGGCAACAATTTTAAAAAAAATCAATTTAGAGTAACCAATTCATTTTTTCCAATTAAGGGGCAATTTATTGTGGCCAATCCACCTAGCCTGTACATCTTTGGGTTGTGGGGGTGAAACCCACGCAAACACGGGGAGAATGTGCAAACTCCACGCGGACAGTGACCCAGAGCCGGGATCGAACCTGGGACCTCGGCGTCGTGAGGCAGCAGGGCTAACCCACTGTGCCACCGTGCTGCCCCTAACTGGGAACAAACATGAATATAAAATAGTGGCGAACAGAAATTTATGCAATACTCCAGCTGTGACCTACCAAGCGCTTTGTGCAGTGTCATTATAACCTCCCTTTCTTATATTCTATGCCTTGGCTAATAAAGACAAGTATCCCATATGTCTTTTTAACTATCTTATGTACCTGTTCTGCTGCCTTCAGGAACTTATGAACTTGGATAATTGTGAAGTAATGCACTTTGGAAGATCCTCCAGCCAAGTTTGAGGTAATGCACTTTGGAAGGTCCAATGCATATGGAATTACACTTGCGAGTACTGACAGGCAGAGAGATCTGGATGTGCATGTCCAACGATCACTGAAAGTGGCAACGCATATGGATACTGTGGTCAAGAAGGCATACGGCATGCTGGCCTTCATCGGTCGGGCATTGAATATAAAAATTGGCAAATCATGTTGCAGCTGTACAGGACCTTAGTTCGGCCTCATTTGGAATATTGTGTACAATTCTGGTCGCCACACTACCAGAAGGCTGTGGATGCTTTGGAGAGGGCGCAGAAGTGGTTTACTAGGATGTTGCCTGGTATGGAGGCCATTAGATATGAGGAGAGGTTAGATAAACTCGGTCTGTTCTCACTGGAACGTCAGAGGTTGAGAGGCGACCTGGTCGAGGTCTACAAGATTATGAATGGCATGGACAGAGTGGATAGTCAGATGCTCTTTCCTAGGGTAGGAGAGTCAAGTACTAGGGGGACATAGGTTAAAGTGCATGGGGGAAAGTTTAGGACAGAAGTGCGGGGCAAGCTTTTTACACAGAGGGTGGTAAATATATGGAACGCTTCCCTGGGGAGGTGGTGGGAGCAGGTATGACAGCAGCATTTAAGGGACATCTAGACAAATATATGAATAGGGTGGAAATGGAAGTATACGGACTCCGTAAGTGCAGATGGTTTTAGTTTAGGCAGGTACTATGGTCGGCGCAGGCTTTGAGGGCCAATGGGCCTGTTCCTGTGCTGTATTGTTCTTTCTTCTTTGTTCTTTGCACCCCAATATCTAGAACTAGAACTAGAACTAGTACAGTACAACACAGAACAGGCCCTTCGGCCCTCGATGTTGTGCTGAGCAATGATCACCCTACTCAAGCCCACATATCCACCCTATACCAGTAACCCAACAACCCCCATTAACCTTATTTTTTAGGACACTAAGGGCAATTTAGCCTGGCCAATCCACCTAACCCGCAAATCTTTGGACTGTGGGAGGAAACCGGAGCACCCGGAGGAAACCCACGCACACACGGGGAGGACGTGCAGACTCCGCACAGACAGTGACCCAGCCGGGATTCGAACCTGGGACCCTGGAGCTGTGAAGCATTGATACTAACCACCATGCTACCGTGCTGCCCATCTCTCAGGTCCTCTGTACTTTTGAGCATCCTACCGTTCATTGTACAGTCGCTTGTCTTGCTACCTCTCCCAAAATGCATCACCTCACACTTTCCAGGGTTAAATTCCATTTGCCACTGTTCTGCCCATCTGACCAGCCCGTCTTTATCACCCTGTAATCTAAGGCTTTCCTCCTTGCTGTTTACCACATCACCAATTTTTGTCATCACAAGCCAACTGATCATACTCGCCACATTCCCAACTAGATCATTAATGTACATTATAAACAGCAAGGGACCCAATACCGATCCCGAAGTGCCTCAGAATGTTTTCTGATTATGTTGCTACCACTGATGTTAGACAGTAATTATCTGTTTTATTTTGCCTACTTCCCTTCTTGAATAATGGTACCACATGTCCTCTACCCTTAGGAAGATCCAATAGGGAGACTAACCTCACCTCTCAAATTCCAAGACGGTGCTGGAGTGAGGCGACTTCTTGCAAGCTGTGCCCAGCATACCCTCTAATTCTATCTTTGACTCTCGTTCTATGCTTCTAAAACTTAATTCTAACTCTTTTAAGCTGTCTAACAATGTTTGAATTACCTACTTTGTATTAAGTTGATCTTTTCTCTGTAACTCTATAACTGTAACATTGTATTCTGCAGTCTCTCCTTCCTTCCCTATGTACGGCATGCATTGTTTGTACAGCATGCAAGAAACAATACTTTTTCACTGTATACTAATACATGTGACAATAATCAATCAAATCAAATCAAAATCAAATCTCTGGCCTGGGAAACCGTCACCCAAGAGGTTAGTGCCTGGTGCCAGGAGCGTCACACATTGAAGGAAACAGATGAATGATAGCATCTGCTCAGCCAGGGTATGTCCTCTCTCAGTTCCCTCCGCTATCAAACATGGAACCATGTACTCACACAGCGACTCTCCTCACAGATCTCATGCATTTCTTAGTGGGGGACATAATTCTCTCAATGATACTTTCATATCACCACCACACTATCTGCCATATTGCTCACTCTCCATCTCGGAAGGCTCACCTCTTTGCATAGTCAGACTGTGAAGGGCACAGCAAACTGTAATCATACGGGAAACCCTCTTTGGTGCATATTACAGAGAGCCACCTGAGCAATCCATGCATTTGAATCGCTTCTTCAGAAGTGAAGTTCAGGAAGAAAGTGAAAATCAAATGCAACCAAAAGTGTGCTGGTATTACAGAATCTACCTGTATATCTGGGTCTTTGATTAAGACAAA
Organism: Scyliorhinus canicula; assembly: GCF_902713615.1. Taxonomy (NCBI): domain Eukaryota; kingdom Metazoa; phylum Chordata; class Chondrichthyes; order Carcharhiniformes; family Scyliorhinidae; genus Scyliorhinus; species Scyliorhinus canicula. Next base: position 235,310,052 of record NC_052147.1, read on the forward strand.
TCAATCAATATCTCAGCCCCAACCATTAAATGGAACTGACAGTGAAAGTCGAAGTTCTTTGGCATATTGATGTTCAGAGAGCGGAGTCAAGCTGATAGAAATGAAAGGAGATACCATGGCAGAAAGCAAATTAAGCCTGATTGGTTAATTGAAAGCCTATGGGAAGGAAGGAGAAAACAAATCTTGTTTTTTTCATTATTTCTTGTCAAATGATGATATTTTTGTTAAATGCAGATTGGCTTTAATAATATTTTAAAATATAAATTACTCTGGTGTTATCAGTCATTAATATTTTGGTTGCAATTACAGTAGAAACCCAAGCTGCTAAATTTCAGATATTGTTGATGTTGGTTTATCCTGTTCTGGGAAATTATGTATATATACTACTTTCCATTTTAATGTATAAGTTTATTTTTTAAGTTAGTTCAATAATGATTTTCTGCAGCTGAGTTAATCTTGTTTCATGAAATACACCACTCTGAGGTGACTATCTGAACTGGTGGATGATTAGGGGTAAAGATGTGCACTCTCTGCTTCAATGCCCTCCTCCTCAGGATTGGCTTGCAGGCTCATGGATGATGGAACACGTCTTCCCTCCAGAATGCATTGGAGAACACAATGTTTTAGGTCCATGGCATTCACAATCCCTTTACCCATCACTGTGATGCCGATCCCCTTCCTACCCAGTGGTCGACACCAAGTTCGAGGGTTCCTCACATTCTTCTCTCTGCAAACCTACTTCACTGACTGCAATTGTCCAGCTACCCTGCTCTCCGGCCAATTCCATTTCCCCCTGCTCTGCTGGTGTGAGTAAGTGAATCTTGGGTAATCCTCCACCCATCGATGCCCTTTCTTAGTGGGTCGTTTTCTCCTGCAGTCGGAGGAGGCGAATGCGTCTCTGCTGCTCACTGGTCAACGAACCGCCTTATCAGCAAGCATTTCGCTGACACATAATGGGACCTCCCATTGTCCGTCCAGACTTCCACTCTCACAGCACTTATTCAATGATGAAAGCAAGAACCTTCTGCTTCTCGCCAAATGTGTCCAAATACCATGATAAACCCACTGCTGGGGTTACAATTCTTTGCCTGCATGCCTGCTCCCCCCCCCCCCCCCCCCCCCATCCCCCCACCCAATTGAAACACCTTGCCTGTTGGCCACACAAGCGCCACATCATTCTAAACATTTCATTATACCGAGCCTGGCAGTGCAGAATGGTTTGTTTTCATGTTGCAGGCTGGCCCGCCACCATAGCTCTAATTTATTACAAACACGTTTTCAGAACATGAACATACAACTGCAAGGCAACCACAGCCTTGTTATAATCTACACTTACATGTGCTATTTGACCTTTGACCCCAGGTCAGGTAACACAATGTCGAACAGAATGTACCATATTGCACCTAATACTGAAGTCTACTACCACAATCCCCCACTTATAATGACAAGAGATTGTTGACCCTATTTATACATTGCAACCAGGTGCGCTTGTGCATCCCGCTGCTGCTAAACTCCATTGCAATCTCTGGCTAGGCTTCATTGGTCCGGAACGATGGTTTTCTGATGTCGTTGGTGGGGATAAGCAGCTCCCGCCATTCCTGGAAAGCCAGGAGGAGACCCTGTGGGAAGGCATCGCTGAATTGTGGGGCCACTGGTCTCAGCCATTCAACAGTCCACCATGCTCCATGCCGATTAAAGAATAAGATAAACACTGAGGAGGCTGGAGATCTGGACAATGAGTGTGGAATAGGGGGAGAAATACCTTCTCTCAAAAGTACTGTGAAGCTTTGGGGAATTCTCTGCCATAGAGGGTTTGGGATGCTTAATTGTTGACTATGTTTAAGTTTGAGGTAGACAGATTTTTGGTCTCTCAAGGAATGGTGATCTGGGGATCAGGTGTAAACATGTAGTTGAAGGACAAGATCAGCCATGATCTTTTTGAATGATGGAACAGGTTCGATGGGCGGTATGGTCTACTCCTTTCTCTTGCATTCTTATATCCTGTTTCAGAAGAGCAGATTGAGATTGGAGGTATAATCAGGACTGGGATTCTTCACTGCCACTGCAACATCGATGCTGCGGGCTTGTAGCCACAATTTTGTTTAACTCCACTGCTTAGAAATGTTCCTCCCGGGAGACTTCCGGTTGCGGCTATGACCAGCTAAGTCGCACATTTGGCAGCTCCTGCGACAAAGGTGTTTAAGGGCCGATTGGAGGGCCCCGACGGTACTGTAAAGACGAATCCCGGTGGGGGAAGGCTCCCTGAGGAGAGTGAGACCAACTTTATGGTCGGTACTCGGAGTGGGGCGACAAAAAAAAGCGGCATCAGCTCCCCGAAAAAAGCGGGGGAAGAGGACCAAAATGGCGGCCGGTGGCGCACTAGAAGATTGGAGAAAATGGGCGGAGGAGCAGCAGGCCGCTCTCCTCCGGTGTTTTACGGAGCTGAAAGTGGAACTCTTAGAGTCTATGAACGCGACGACCACACGGCTGATGGGGGCCCAGGCGACCCAAGAGGCGTCGATAAGAGAGCTGCAGCAGGAGATGACTGCAAGGGAGGAGGAGGCCACGGTCCTCGTGGGAAAGGTGGAGGTGCACGAGGCACTCCACCTGAAATGACAGAGCCGCTTTGAGGAGCTGGACACTCGAATGAGGCGGAAGAACTTGAGGATCCTGGGCCTAGCAGAAGGCCTGGAGGGGCCTGATCTCCCGAAATATGTAGCGGAGATGCTGAGCTCCCTGATGGGAGAGGGGGCCGGTCCATCGCCTCTGGAGCTGGAAGAAGCATATCGGGTCATGGCTAGGCGGCCTAGGGCGAACGAGCCCCCGAGGGCGGTGCTGGTGCGATTCCAGCGTTTCTGTGATCGGGAGAAAGTGCTGAGGTGGGCCAAGAGGGAGAAAAGCAGCAAATGGGAGAATTCGACGGTGCGGATATATCAGGACTGGAGTGCGGAGGTGGCAAAGCGGCGGGCCCGGTTTAACCGGACGAAGGCAGTGCTGCACGCAAGGAGAATCAAGTTCGGAATGCTGCAGCCAGCGCGCTTGTGGGTCACCTACAAGGACCAGCACCATTACTTTGAGACCCCAGAGGAGGCATGGACTTTTGTTCGGGAGGAAAAGCTGGACCTGAACTAGAACTTGGGAATGCCGGCGGTCGAGGCCGCCCGAGTACCCTTGACTGATCAAGTGGCCCATGTCTTTCTTAGGCCAGGTCGGAAATTGGTTAAAGTTGATGGATCGTTTGGTTTCTTTGAAACTTGTGTTATGGGGGGTTTCTTTGTTCCTTTTTGTGTGTCTCTTCCCGTTGCCAACTTCCCTTAATTATTGTTGTTGTAGGGGGGGCTTTTTTACTGTTTTTTGATCTGTTCTTGAAGGGTTATGGTTACTGTTCTGTTCGATGGAGGGTGATGGTTAAATACGTTATTATTGGGTAGTTATTTAGTTATGCAGGCATAGTTATGTATTTATGTATTTATTTGAGATTTGTTATTTATATTGTTATATTGTTAAGTTGGGGAGGCGGGATGGGGGGGGGGCAAGTTGGTTATGCGGGTTTTCTTTTTCTCTTTTTTCTTCCTCTCGTTTAAGGGGGCCTTTTTATGGGCTTGGATGGGGACGGGGGTGGAATTGAAGATGGCGGGGTAGGGTGTGGCCGGGCGAAAGCGCGGGCTTTCCCCTGTTTCCCGCGCGCGGGACGGAGGAAGGGGGAGGAGAGAAGAGTGGGGTGTGGCCAGCAATGGCGGTTTTTCCCGCGCTGAAGCGGGGTCAGAGAGGGATGGCAAGGGGGGGGGGAGGCCCCTCCCCCCCCCCACATCGGGAGGAGTCGGAGTGTGGCAGGGGCAGCCGGGTCAGCGAAAATCAGCTGACTCTCGGGAGTACGATGGTGGATACACCGCGGCTAGGAGGGGTCCTAGCCAAGGGGGGGGGGGGGGGGGGGGGAAGGGGGGTTAGGGGGGGATACCGGGTTGCTGCTGGAAAGGCCGAGGACGGGAAGGGAAGAACGGGAGGAGAGAGGGGGGGGGGCCATCGCCATGGGGAGCGGGTCAGAAGGGGAGGGTCGACCCGGGGCGAACAGGGGACAGGACATGGCTAATAGACAGGGGAAAGGGACAGGTCGCTCCGCGACCCGGTTGATTACTTGGAACGTGAGGGGGCTGAATGGGCCGGTCAAGAGAGCAAGGGTTTTTTCACACCTAAAGGGACTGCAGGCGGATGTGGCAATGTTGCAGGAGACTCACTTGAGAGTAGTAGACCAGGTGCGCCTGAGAAGGGGGTGGGTGGGGCAGGTGTTCCACTCAGGCTTGGACGCAAAGAACCGGGGGGTGGCGATTTTGGTGGGAAAGAGGGTGTCGTTCGTGGCGGCGCAGGTGGTAGCAGATAAGGAGGGTAGGTACGTGATGGTGAAGGGTAGGCTGCAGGGAGAGAATGTGGTGCTGGTGAATGTGTATGCCCCGAATTGGGATGACGCAGGTTTTATGAGGCGCCTGTTGGGCCTCATTCCGGGTCTGGAGGCAGGGGGCCTGATCATGGGGGGGGGACTTCAATACAGTGCTCGACCCTGGGCTGGACAGATCGAGTTCCAGGACGAATAGGAGGCCGGCAGCGGCAGAGGTGCTAAGGGGGTTCATGGAGCAGATGGGGGGGGGGTAGACCCTTGGAGATTTGGCAGGCCAAGGGCGAGGGAGTATTCTTTTTTCTCCCACGTCCACAGGGTGTACTCCAGACTAGACTTTTTTGTACTGAGCAGGGGGCTGATTTCGAGAGTGCAGGACACGGAGTACTCGGCCATTGCGATTTCGGACCATGCACCACACTGGGTAGAGGTAGAACTGGGGGAAGCACGGGACCAGCGCCCGTTGTGGCGCCTGGATGTGGGGCTGCTGGCGGACGATGAGGTGTGCGGAAGGGTCCGGAAGGGCATTGAGAGATATCTGGGCACGAACGACACGGGCGAGGTGAAGGTGGGGGTAGTCTGGGAGGCCCTGAAAGCAGTGATCAGAGGAGAGCTGATCTCCATAAGGGCACACAGAGAAAGGAAGGAGAGGCAGGAGAGGGAGAGACTGGTGGGGGAACTTATAGAAGTGGACAGGAGATATGCGGAGACACCAGAGGAGGGGCTGTTGAGGGAGCGGCGCAGTTTACAGGCCCAGTTTGACCTACTGACCACTAGGAAGGCGGAGACGCAATGGAGAAGGGCACAGGGCGCGGTCTATGAGTACGGGGAAAAGGCGAGCAGGATGCTAGCACACCAGCTGCGCAAGCGAGATGCAGCCAGAGAGATTGGGGGAGTGAGAGAGAAGGGAGGGAACGTAGTGCAGAAGGGGCAAGAGGTGAACGGGGTCTTCAGGGATTTCTACAGGGAATTGTACCGGTCTGAGCCGCCCAGGAGGAGGGGGGGAATGGAGAACTTCCTCGATAGATTGAGGTTCCCAAAGGTCCAGGAGGAACGGGTGGAGGGGCTGGGGGCGCCGATAGAGCTGCAGGAGCTAGTTAAAGGGATAGGCCAGATGCAGGCGGGGAAGGCGCCGGGGCCGGATGGGTTCCCGGTGGAATTTTATAAGAAGTATGTGGACTTGGTGGGTCCAGTGCTGGTGCGAGCCTTCAATGAGGCGCGAGAGGGGGGGGGTTCTGCCCCCGACAATGTCACAGGCCCTGATCTCCTTGATCCTGAAGCGGGACAAAGACCCTGTACAGTGCGGGTCCTACAGACCTATCTCCCTCTTGAATGTAGATGCCAAACTGTTGGCAAAGGTCCTGGCAACCAGAATAGAGGATTGTGTGCCAGGGGTAATCCATGAGGACCAGACGGGGTTCGTAAAGGGACGACAACTTAACACAAATGTCCGGAGACTGTTGAATGTGATTATGATGCCAGCAGTGGAGGGGGAGGCTGAGATAGTGGTAGCACTGGATGCGGAGAAGGCATTCGATAGGGTGGAGTGGGAATACCTGTGGGAGACGCTGGAACGGTTTGGGTTTGGGGAGGGATTTATCAAGTGGGTGAAGCTGCTGTATTCGGCCCCGATGGCGAGTGTGGTTACAAACGGGAGGAGGTCAGAGTATTTTGGGCTCCATCGAGGTACCAGGCAGGGATGCCCCCTATCCCCCTTACTATTTGCATTAGCGATCGAACCGTTGGCGATGGCACTGAGGGGTTCAGGGGGGTGGAGAGGACTGACAAGGGGAGGGGAGGAACATCGGGTATCACTCTATGCGGATGATTTGTTGTTATATGTGGCGGACCCGGAAGGGGGAATGCCGGAGGTAATGGAAATACTAGCGGAGTTTGGGGACTTTTCGGGATATAAATTAAACGTGGGTAAAAGTGAGGTCTTTGTGATACACCCGGGAGATCAGGGGGAGGGAATTGGGCGGCTCCCCTTTAAGAGAGCAGTAAAGAGCTTCAGGTACTTGGGGGTGCAGGTGGCAAGGAACTGGGGGACCCTCCACAAGCTGAACTTTTCAAGGCTGGTGGAGCAGATGGAGGAGGAGTTCAAGAGGTGGGACATGGTACCGCTGTCGCTAGCAGGGAGGGTGCAGTCAGTCAAAATGACGGTCCTCCCGAGGTTCTTGTTTCTGTTTCAGTGCTTGCCCATCTTTCTCCCCAGGGCCTTCTTGAAGAAGGTAACTAGCAGCATTATGGGCTATGTGTGGGCACATGGCACCCCTAGAGTGAGAAGGATTTTCTTGGAACGGAGTAGGGACAGGGGAGGATTAGCGCTACCCAATCTTTCCGGATACTACTGGGCGGCGAACGCATCGATGGTGCGCAAGTGGGTGATGGAGGGGGAGGGGGCAGCTTGGAAACGTATGGAGAGGGCGTCCTGCGGCAATACAAGCCTGGGGGCGCTAGTAACGGCACCATGGCCGCTCCCCCCCACAAGGTATACCACGAGTCCGGTAGTGGCGGCCACCCTGAAAATCTGGGGGCAGTGGAGGCGACACAGGGGGGAAGTGGGGGGTCTGATGGCGGCGCCACTGAGAGGGAACCACAGATTTGTCCCGGGGAACACTGGCGGGGGATTCCAGAGTTGGCACAGGGCGGGCATCAGGCAACTGAGGGACATGTTCATAGAGGGGAGGTTTGCGAGCCTGGGAGAGCTGGAGGAGAAATTTGAGCTCCCCCCGGGGAACACGTTTAGATACCTGCAGGTGAAGGCATTTGCCAGACGACAGGTGGAAGGATTTCCCTTGCTTCCCGATAGAGGGGTGAGTGATAGGGTGCTGTCAGGGGTCTGGGTCGGAGAAGGAAAGGTCTCGGACATCTACAAAATAATGCAGGAGGTGGAGGAGGTATCGATAGAGGAGCTGAAAGACAAGTGGGAAGCGGAGCTGGGAGAGCAGATAGAAGATGGGACATGGGCGGATGCCTTAGAGAGGGTCAATTCGTCGTCGTCGTGCGCAAGGTTGGGCCTCATCCAATTTAAGGTGCTGCACAGAGCCCATATGACGGGGACTAGGATGAGTCGGTTCTTCGGGGGTGAGGACAGGTGTGTTAGGTGTTCGGGAAGCCCTGCGAACCATGTACATATGTTCTGGATGTGCCCGGCACTGGAAGAGTTCTGGGAGGGGGTGGCGGGGACGGTATCGAGAGTGGTGGGAACCAGGGTCAAACCAGGGTGGGGGCTAGCGATTTTTGGGGTTGGGGTGGAGCCAGGAGTACAGGAGGCAGGGGAGGCCGGAATATTGGCCTTTGCGTCCTTGGTAGCTCGGAGACGGATCTTGATTCAGTGGAGGGACACAAGGCCACCAAGTGTTAACACCTGGTTAAACGACATGGCAAGCTTCATCCAATTGGAAAGAATCAAATTCGCCCTGAGAGGGTCGGTACAGGGGTTCTTTCGGCGGTGGCAGCCCTTCCTTGACTTTCTGGATCAGAGATAGGAACTGGAGGCCGAAACAGCAGCAACCCGGGGAGAAAGGGGGGAGGGGGGAAGGGAGGGGGGGGGGATAGCAACGTAGGGAGCACGTCAGCGGGGGGTCGCGGGCAATGACTGCCCGAGGCCATCGGCAGAAAGGGAAAAACGGTTTGGTTGCTAGACTGGTAGCGCGGGGGGGGGGGGGGGGGGGGGAGGATGGGGGGGTGCGCGCGGGGTAGGGCGTGGGGAGGATTTTCCAGGGGGGATTTGTTGTGTTATAATTTAAAATGTAGTAGGGGTAAATGTTTGTATCGAAAAATTTCAATAAAAATTATTTAAAAAAAAAAAAAAGAAATGTTCCTCCCTAAAATATCCTGAGATATATGCTACAGGAATTTTATGCCTTTATCTATGTGCCTGAGGTGTCTGATTTTCTAACTTAGCAGTTGTCTTGGCTTTCAGCCAGATGTGCATTGAAGTTCCACTGCCGGATGTGAGCACATAGAACCACGGAAAGAGGCCATTCAGCCCATTGTGTCTACACCATCTGAAATATGAACCACCATCTCTAATCCACCGCCCAGCACCCTTGCAGGTAACAGCACTTCAGGTCCAGATCCAGGTATCTTTCAAATGAGTTGAGGGTTTCTGCCTCAACCACCAATCCATGCAATTAATTTCAGATGCCTACCAGCCACTGGGTAAAACAAATTTTGCTAATACCACCTCTGATCTTTCTACTAATCACCTTAAATCTGTGCCCTCTGGTAATTGACCTCTCTACTAAGGGAAACAAGACTTTCCTGTCTACTCTGTTTAGGCCACTCATAATTTTATACACGTCAATCAAGTCACCCTTCAGCCTCCCTTTTCTAAAGAAAACAGCCCTAGCCTACCAAATCTTTCCTCATAGCTGCAATATTTGAGCCCTAACAACATTCTTGTAATGTTCCTCTGCACACTCTCCAGGGCAATTATGTCCTTCCTGTAATGTGTTGACTAGAACTGTTCACAAAATTCCAGCTGTGGCCTAAGCAGTTTTTTATACAGCTCCATCATTACATCCCTGATTTTGTATTCTATACCTCATTCAATAAAGGAAAGTGTTCCATGTGCTTTCATTATCACCTTATCCACCTACTCTGCCACCTCAGGGACCTGAGCACATGCACGCCAAAGTATCTCACTTCCTCTATGCCTCTTAATATCCCCGTTTATTGTGTATCGTGTATTATTTTCTCCTCCTCCAAAAATGCATTTCCTCACACTTCAAATTGAATTCTGTTAGCCTCTTTTCTGCTCACTCAACCAAACCATTGATACCATTCTGGAGTCGATAGCTATGCTCTTCACTATCAACTGCAGGGTCAATTTTTATGTCATCTGAAAATTTCCTCATCATACTTCCCACATATAAGTCCAAATCATGAATCCATGCAACAAATAGCAAGGGACCCAACAAAACCTGATGGAATGTCGCTGGAAACTGCTTTACATTCGCAAAATCATCCATCGATTATTACCCTTTATTTCCTGTCATGGAGCCAATTTTTGATCCAACTCGCCACGTTCCCCTGTATACCATGGACTTCCACTTTTCTGACCAGTCTGCCACAAGGGATCTTGTCAAAAGCCTTACTAAAATCCATGTAGACCACACCAACTACATTATCCTCATAATCCCTATTGTTTCTCCTCAAAAAATTCAATTAAGTTCATAAGACACAACTTTCCTCAACAAAATCATGCTGACTGTCCTTGATTAACCAACATCTGTCTGGATGACAGTTTATCCTGAATTTCATAACCCAAGCTGAGACACCAGTACAGTGCTAGAAATGTACTAGGCTAGAAATAGGAAGATAGAGCAGCTAAACACGTGGCTAAACAGCTCGTGTAGGAGGGAGGGTTTCCATTATAGGACCACAGGGAGCTCTTCCGGGGCAGGTGTGACCTGTATAAGACGGACGGTTTGCAACTAAACTGGAGAGGCATAAATATCCTGGCCGCGAGGTTTGCTACTGTCACACGGGAGGGTTTAAACTAGTATGGCAAGGTGGTGGGTACCGGAGCAATAGGTCAGAAGGTGAAAAGATTGAGGGAGAACTAGGGAATAGGGCCAGTATGGCTCTGAGGAAGAGCAGACAGGGAAATGTTGCTGAAAACAGTGGGACTGGTGGCCTGGAGTGCATGTGTTTTAATGCAAGAAGTATAACCGGTAAGGCAGATGAACTTAGAGCTTGGATTAGTACTTGGAACTATGATGTTGTTGCCATTACAGAGACCTGGTGAGGGAAGGACAGGATTGGTAGCTAAACGTTCCAGGATTTAGATGTTTCAGGTGGGATAGAGGGGGATGTAAAAGGGGTGGAGGTGTTGCGCTACTGGTTAGGGAGAATATCACAGCTGTACTGTGGGAGGACACCTCAGAGGGCAGAGAGGCTATATGGGTCGAGATCAGGAATAAGAAGGGTGCAGTCACAATATTGGGAGTTTACTGCAGGCCACCCAACAGCCAGCGGGCGAAAGAGGAGCAGATAGGTAGACAGATTTTGGAAAGGAGTAAAAGCAACAGGGGTGTTGTGATGGGACACTTTAACTACCCCAATATTGACTGGGACTCACTTAGTGCTAGGGGCCTGGACGGGGCAGAGTTTGTAAGGAGCATCCAGGAGGGCTTCTTAAAACAATATGTAGACAGCCCAACTAGGGAAGGGGCTATACTAGACCTGGTATTGGGGAATGAGCCCGGTCAGGTGGTAGAAGTTTCAGTCAGGGAGCATTTCAGGAACAGTGACCACAATTCAGTAAGTTTTAAAGTGCTGGTGGACAAGGATAAGAGTGGTCCGAGGGTGAATGTGCTAAATTGGGGGAATGCTAACTATAACAATATTAGGCAGGAACTGTGGAACCTAGATTGGGAGCGGATGTTTGAGGGTAAATCAACATCTGACATGTGGGAGGCTTTCAAATGTCAGTTGAAAGGAATTCAGGACCGGCATGTTCCTGTGCAGAAGAAGGATAAATATGCCAAATTTCAGGAACCTTGGATAACAAGAGATATTGCAGGCCTCGTCAAAAAGAAAAAGGAGGCATTTGTCAGGGCTAGAAGGCTGGGAATAGACAAAGCCTGATTGGAATATAAGGAAAGTAAGAAAGAACTTAAGCAAGGAGTCAGAAGGGCTAAATGGATCACGAAAAGGCATTGGCAAATAGGGTTAAGGAAAATCCCAAGGCTTATTTATATGTATATAAAAAGCAAGAGGGTAGCCAGGGAAAGGGTTGGCCCACTGAAGGACAGGCGAGGGAATTTATGTATGGAGCCAGAGAAAATGGCAAGGTACTAAATGAATACTTTGCATCAGTATTCACCAGGAACAAGGAATTGGTGGATGTTGAGTCTGGAGAAGGGTGAGAAGAAGTAGATAGCCTGGGTCACATTGAGATCCAAAAAGACGAGGTGTTGAGCGTCTTGAAAAATATTAAGGGAGATAAGTCCCCAGGGCCTGATGGGATCTACCCCAGAATACTGAAGGAGGTAAGAGAGGAAATTGCTGAGGCCTTGACAGAAATCTTTGTATTCTCACTGTCTTCAGGTGATGTCCCGGAAGACTGGAGAATAGCCACTGTTGTTCTTTTGTTTAAGAAGGGTAGCAAGGATAATCCAGGGAACTACAGGTTGGTGAGCCTTACATCAGTGGCAGGAAAATTACTGAAGAGATTTCTTCGAGACAGGATCCGCTCCCATTTGGAAACAAATGGACGTATTAGCAAGAGGTAGCACGTTTTTGTGAAGGGGAGGTCATGTCTCACTAACTTGATAGAGTTTTTCGAGGAGGTCACAAAGATGATTGATGCAGGTAGGGCAGTGGATGTTGTCTATATGGACTTCAGTAAGGCCTTTGACAAGGTCCCTCATGGCAGACTGGTACAAAAGATGAAGTCACACGGGATCGGGGTGAGCTGGCAAGATGGATACAGAACTGGCTAGGTCATAGAAGGCAGAGAGTAGCAATGGAAGAGTGCTTTTCTGATTGGAGGGCTGTGACTAGTGGTGTTCCGCAGAGATCAGTGCTGGGACATTTGCTGTTCGTAGTATATATAAATGGTTTGGAGGAAAATGTAACTGGTCTGATTAGTAAGTTTGCAGACGACTCAAAGGTTGGTGGAATTGCGGATAGCGATGAGGACTATCAGAGGATACAGCAGGATTTCGATCACTTGGAGACTTGGGCGGAGAGATGGCAGATGGAGTTTAATCCGGACGAATGTGAAGTAGTGCATTTTGGAAGGTCTAATGCAGGTAGGGATTATACAGTGAATGGTAGAACCCTCAAGAGTATTGACAGTCAGAGAGAGCTCGGTGTACAGGTCCACAGGTCACTGAAAGGGCCACACAGGTGGAGAAGGTAGTCAAGAAGGCATGCGGCATGCTTGCCTTCATTGGCCGGGCAATTGAATATACAAATTAGCAAGTCATGTTGCAGCTGTATAGAACATTACTTAGGCCACACTTGGGGTATAGTGTTCAATTCTGGTCCCCACACTACCAGAAGGATGTGGAGGCTTTAGAGAGCGTGCAGAAGAGATTTACCAGGATGTTGCCTAGTATGGAGGGCATTAGCTATGAGGAGAGGTTGAATAAAATTGGTTTGTTCTCATTGGAATGACGGAGGTTGAGGTGCGACCTGATAGAGGGCTACAAAATTATGAGGGGTCAATTGGTGGATGTCGCTACCCTTCTTAAACAAAAGAACAACAGTGGCTATTCTCCAGTCTTCCGGGACATCACCTGAAGACAGTGAGAATACAAAGATTTCTGTCAAGGCCTCAGCAATTTCCTCTCTTACCTCCTTCAGTATTCTGGGGTCAATTACTAGGGGGCATAGGTTTAAGGTGCGAGGGGCAAGGTTTAGAGTAGATGTACGAGGCAAGTTTTTTACACAGAGGGTAGAGGGTGCCTGGAACACGCTGCCGGAGGAGGTGGTGGAACCAGGGACAATAGTGACGTAAGGGGCATCTTGACAAATGCATGAATAGGATTGGAATGGAGGGATACAGACCCCGGAAGTGTAGAAGAGTTTAGTTTGGACGGGCAGCATGGCCGGTGCAGACTTGGAGGGCCGAAGGGCCTGTTCCTGTGCTGTACTTTGTTCTTCGTACTAAATGAGTGCTGCCTTCATGATGTTGCCTGTGATTGAGAATGTTAAAACCTTTGTGGTCATTAAAGGTCTCATGACTTTCTCCAAAGATTGTGGGTTATTTCTGTCAATATTTAGGGCGGGATTTACCGGCTGTTCACGCCGGCGGGAAATTCCAATCTCATGCCAGCGCACGGATTTCTCGGTAATGAAGAGCGCAGTCACCGGAAATCCTGTTGACAATGACGGGGTCAGTAGATCCCACTGGTGGGCCGCATCTACTGTCAAAGTACATGCTGCGGGGTGGTCAATAAATCCAGTGCAAGAAAAAAAATAACTGTTTTTATCATTTTCGTAAAAGGCCTTTTATTCTTTGCATAAATTGGTTGTGCTGTTTATTAATATTGCAAACAAGTGCCAGCAAGAATAGTTAATCACATATGAAGAACATTAGGACAATCTGAAAGACATGTGCAATGCTAAATAAAATCAGATCCTATGCATTTGTTTCAGATCATCTAAATCCATCTCACAGCATTTCTATAACCATGCCTTCTGTTATTTTCTGTTCAAATTGGATCATTTACACTTCGCCAAACCCCTGGGAGAGACAGAGAGGGCCTCAGTTTCATGTCTCATCTGAAGGAAAACAACTGTGTGTTTTATATTAATGTGAGGAGAATACAGAGTACAAAATGGCATCAGAGGTTTATGAAAGCAATCAGAATTGGACCTAAAAGTCATAACTGAACCTAGCTTGGTGCGGAGAAATTGCCTTGAGATTAATATAGAAGATATTGCGATGTTAAAAACGGACAGAACAAATAGAATTGAGGAAGGAGAAATCTTGCCCAATAGTAAGAATTTGGCAGCAAATGAGAGAGGTATGATGTGGGAAGAGAACCTGTCAGGGCCAATTTGTGTAGCATTCAGGAATAGTAAAGCTGGGACAATCTGCCTGGATAGCTGTTATAGATTACCAGAGACACTGTCAGGATAAAGAAATGGGATCACTTCATCTTGTAAAATTGTGATAATGGGAAATTTGAATTAAATTGCAATTAAGTGAGCAGGAACTATGTCACCATTGAAGAGAATAAATAAATTCATTCAAGTTGGAAATTAATTTGAGAGTGAATGCTGTGTTTGGTTTGCCAGCATATTTTGACAGGTATTCCAATCTCAACAGTGGCAGGCATGACCATTTTAATGATCGAGCTTCATTTGCTTGCAGCCAATGAGATGCAGAGGCTCTGGTGCAGCATGCCAGATCGGGAGGGTGGGAAAACAAACTGGGATCTATCGCAGTCAGAAAATGGTACAGACCCAAGGAGAATAATTTCACCAGTGACTGTTTTGGAGACTTGGACAACCTAAAACCTCAAAGCACTGGATAAATACCAACAGTAGTACCTTCACAAGACCCTCCAAATCCAGTGGTAAGAAAAGTATTCCAAGAGCAGTGTCTCCTTATAAGTCAACATGTCCAGGATCAAATTGCTAAACACCCAAAATCATCCCCCCTTGGCAGGACATGCCATTCATATGCCTGACACCAAACCCCTGAAACAAATGCTCTATTCTTAACTCAGTCAGGGATAGGAGATGTCCAGGAGGACAATGAAAATGCTTTAAGGATGTCCATAGAGCATGCCCAAAACGGTAGCATACCCCATTGACTCATGGGAGTCCCTGGCTTGTGACAGACTAAAATGGAGAAGGTTTATTTAGAAAGGCAGCAAACACATTAAGAAACTTTGTTGGGAATATACAGAGGTGAAGTTGAGGAATCAGAGAGAGTGCGTACACCTCCAATTCCTCACCTTCTTGACCCTCCAAACATCACCTACCCGGATGTGACAGAATCGGCAGATTGCACTTTGCACTCATCAACCATCTCAGAACCCATGGAACCGGAATGAAAGCAACTCATCTTTTGAACCCATTGACTGCATGAAAAGAAGTATAATATCACCACGGAGAAGAGGAGATAGAGTGGCAGGGATAAGGGCCTTGGATTGTTCTTGAAAAAAAAATACTTTGGCTGTTTTGGTACTTTAATTGTCCTTTTATGGACCCTTAATGACATTGTTTCACATCAGGTACCATCCACTTAGGGTGGGGGAACTGGATAGCCATTTTGTACCCCATCTAAATGTTGTATTGCGTGAACATCCTGTAAGTTCTTGTAAAATCTCAGCAGACTGCCTGAAAATGGGATAGAAAGCAGACAAAATGTGGCTCCAGCAGGCTATGGAGGGCATATATTAATGCATCATATTAGAAGTATTATACCAAATCCAAAATTATTGGTACTGTAGAGAATTATGCCATGCCAAGTCAAATAATCACGTTTTTCTAAGTTTGGCTAATTGTATCAGGCTGGGTAGCTCATTATACTCAATAACCATAAAAGCAAATAATTTGCAACACCAGAGGCATTTTCAGGATTACGTGCAAAGACTCAGATTTTACAGTCAGCAGTGAAGCAATGGCACTTGCCATTGCCCTCCAAAAAAGTTGCCCACACAAAACCAGCAATGTCCTAGATGAGGGTTTCATCTTTTTCCCAATGTTAATTTAAATCTGGCACCAAGTTAAATGGTACTCCAGGTGCTCCAAAATTGATGCAATCAAGTCAGGTAAGCAGCCAATCACATTTGTGGATTCTTGCAGAAAGCAAACCAGAAAATCGAATTACCCTTCATTTTTCCGAAATTTTACAGAAAGTAAAATCAATGATTGAGACATACACATTAGATCCTGAAATTTCATGAGCTACCTCTTTTAGAAGAAATGTTATGAAAACGTTTCAAATTTTTACCAATATGGAACAAAAATTACACAAATACAAAATTAGTTTTCCAGGGACAACAGGGCACTTTCCTATAACTTGGTACAGCATTTAAAACCTAGTCAGACTTCATTAGTGAGGTATAACACTTGTGGGGGATGATGAAAGCTGGATTATGATCTGTATATAATATGAGTAGATCGTCATCATCTGTATGTGTATTGTAAGTTATATGTTTCACCGTTGCAATTCTAGCATCTGACCAGCAGGTGGTGCGAGTATGGAGGCACGTGATCCGGACGCACCATGTGTTCCAGGACAAGGTGTTAGTAAGGAGTTGATAGCAGTCGCATATTAGAGTTTCTCTGTAGTATCTTAGTGTAAGTTAGTGTTAGACCATTATTTCCAACTGTATTAATCTTAGACATTATAGTAGTCCTCTAGAGTAGTGTTAGTAATA
This sequence comes from Scyliorhinus canicula, assembly GCF_902713615.1. Classification (NCBI taxonomy): domain Eukaryota; kingdom Metazoa; phylum Chordata; class Chondrichthyes; order Carcharhiniformes; family Scyliorhinidae; genus Scyliorhinus; species Scyliorhinus canicula. Next base: position 235,326,303 of record NC_052147.1, read on the forward strand.
AATAGTTTGTTGTAAAACAAAGTCTAATGTTCTTTGTTAACACTACCACATCAAGATTCAACAAAGAACATTACATGGTACCTAGGAGTGGATTTTGAAAGAGAACAGTTAGGGACAATTAGGTATGGGGAGAAGACACAAGCAAACAATCGGAGATTCAGAGAAAATCGGCTGCAAAACAACATACTACCAGGATTGTTGAAGCGAGATGGAAGCATTGAAGACTCCCAGAACAACTGCTCACGACCGGTAATGTAGATGCGAACTGGTGTGCTTTCAAACAGCAGTTCACTTTTTACGTGCAAGCTCTTGGTCTCCAAGAAGCTTCAGACCTGGGAAAAATAGCGCTCCTAATGACAGTGGCCGGTCCCCAAGCAATTGATCAGTATAATACTTTTCAGTTCGGTTCGGAGGAAGACAAGAATAGCTACTCAAAAATAACCGGGCAATTTGGTAACGATTGCCATTCACAAAACATAGAACATAGAACAGTACAGCACAGAACAGACCCTTCGGCCCTCGATGTTGTGCCGAGCAATGATCACCCCACTTAAACCCACGTAACCCGTATACCCGTAACCCAACAATCCCCCCCATTAATCTTACACTACGGGCAATTTAGCATGGCCAATCCACCTAACCCGCACATCTTTGGACTGTGGGAGGAAACCGGAGCACCCGGAGGAAACCCACGCACACACGGGGAGGATGTGCAGACTCCACACAGACAGTGACCCAGCCGGGAATCGAACCTGGGACCCTGGAGCTGTGAAGCATTGATGCTAACCACCATGCTACCGTGAGGCCCTAATTTATAATTCACCACACTCCCTCGCTTCGGGCTCACACTCTGAGCATTATGTATTCAGGATGAGACTGCAAAAATAGAGCAAAACCTTTGACTGTTTTGTCATGGATCTAGATTTCGAAGCGCAATCCTGTAATTTTGCAGACCTCCACGATTCATTGATAAAAGACCAAATTGTATACAGTCTGCAATGTGATAAATTACGTGAGTGATTGCTGAGGGAAAATGATTTGAAACAAGCAGATGTAATAAAAATATGCAAGGCCAATGAGATTGCACAAAAGCAAATCACTGAGGTCCAGACGCAAAAAGTGTGGTGAGAAAAAAAAGAGGACGTGACTGTTGCCATCTTTGCTATGTCGCAGCGGGATCAGAAATGTGGTCCAGATGGCAGCCATTTTGAGAAATATTCAGAGAATGCAATTTTATATCGGAGGTACAGCAGAACGCACAGCCTGAGAAAATGCCCTGCATATGGCAAAACGTGCGGCAGATGCTCCAAGAGAAACCAGTTTGCCCAGCAATGTCTGTCGATTGCAAGAGTGCAGCAACCTAATACTGTTAATGTAATAACTGAAGCTAAAAAAATGAGTGATTCATCAATTGTGCAAAGTGCAGCCCTGAACAGGCAAGCTGAGTTTAATGATGCAGCAGATGGCTTGGAAGGTTCTTTTTTCATGGACATGATCAATGAAGGAGCTGAACAACAAAACACAAAAATAGAAGAATAGATAGCAAACCACTTGGATAATTGGATGATTCCGCTCAAAATTAATCAAACCAGCACAAACATCAAACTGGACACAGGTCAGAGCAACCTTAATCATCGAAGCAGATCTGCTGAAGATGTGGATTCAACCACGAATAGAGGATAATGATTGCAGTCTCACTGACTACCATGACGCACCAATCAAGACATTGGGAACATGTAACCTACAAATCGAAGTCAGCAGCAGGTAGCACGGTGGTTATCACTGTTGCTTCACCTCACCATGGTCCCAGGTTCGATTCCCAGCTTGGGTCACTGTCTGTGCAGAGTCTGCAGGTTCTCCCTGTGTCTATGTGGGTTTCCTCCAAGTCCTCTGGTTTCCTTCCACAAGTCCCGAAAGACGTGCTGTTAGGTGAATTGGACATTCTGAATTCTTCCTCAGTGTACCCGAACAGGCGCCAGGATGTGGTGACGAGAGGAATTTCACAGTAACTTCATTGCAGTGTTAATGTAAGCCTACTTGTGACAATAAAGATTATTATTATAGTTAATGCACAATTATTCATAGTTAAATTTGCAATTGTTGAAGCAGACAAGCGATCACTGCTAGGCGCAGCAGCATGTGTATCACTGCAGCTAGTACAGCGAGTATACGATGAAGACACCGACTATACAGCCACCAACGATACAGACACCGACTATACAAACACCGAAGATACAGGCACCAATGATACGGACACCGACGATACAGACACCGAAGATACAGACCGATGGCATACATGGCAGCCATGGATGCAAAGCCAGTACAGACTCCAGAGGAACAATCCAAGACTCAGGCCACAGCTCCACATACAGTGAATTACAAAAAAGGTTCTACTGAAAGGGTGGTAGACCTAGAAGATATGGGTGCCCTTGAGAGTGTGAAACTGTGTAAATACTAAGTTGGAAGTCGACAGAAACAAAGTCTTCAAAGCGAAGCTAAAGGCTGCTTCAGAAGATGACTTTATGGGTTATTGAGTCAAATGTCTCCTCGAAAAGAAACACGATGGTGAAGTCAATGGCTGCTCGTCAAACATCGAACAGAGATGTCGTGTCAGAACAATATCATGGCCTCAGAAAGAAATTGATGACCTTTTGGAATTGAAACAGCACCATGAGCTCGAAATGAAGGAACTGGAGAGGACACAAGCTGTGCTACTGGAGGAGAAGAGGAAACGAGAAACCCTGCAACTTGCCTCTCAGTTTCAATGAGCAGAAATAGTACACCAGAAACAGCTTATTGAGAAGGATCGACAAGTCATAAACTCGTTGAACACAAAGGTGAACTCCCTTCAGCACAGTATTGAGTCTCTAGAGAAAGAGAGAAGTCACATGAAAGGGAATTGCCTTGAATTGGAGAACAAACTTACTCAGTCGAAAAAAGCTTTTGAAACAAGTGAAGACAACAGAAATGCAGGGCGAGATACAAAGAACAGCAGCTCACTGCAAAGAACAGCAGCTCAGTGCAAAGAACAGCACACTCCAGCAACTAGAGGAAAAGCTGAAAGGGCAGTCTGATCATGAAGAGGTTAAAATAGAGCTGAGGGTACTGAAGTCGATGAAAGTGTAGCATCAGGAGGATCTGGATCACAGGAATCCAAAACCCTAGAGGTACTTCTGCTGAAGATCAACCGCTGATTGCAATCTGAAAATGCAACTCTGCATATCACCAACAGTGATGTAAGTGATCCCTTTCCAGCATTAGATCTAGGACAACAGCTCCAGCTCAAACTCCAGAATATGCAAGGTATAGAATCAGAAACTGCGGGACACACTTGAGGAATATAACAAGGAGTTTGCAGAAGTCAAGAATCAGGAAGTAACAGAGAAAAAAATCAATGAAACGAGTATGAGCAGATCTTGAGCAGCAAAGCAGCAAGCCTGCTCTTGGGAAAGAGCAGAAACTATGGAATAACTTCATGGAAAAGAAAAGGAAGTTGTAGGAGACTCAAACAATTTTCTCCTCCAAATTTGAGGAGGCTGATCACAAAGTTCAAGTGTTACAGACAGCCCTGGAATCAACTCAGACTGAGCTATGTGATTGAAAAGCAAAGTATGATGCAGAATCAACTGCCAAAGTGGATGAAGTTGAAGTTATCATGACAGATCTGGAAAGAGCCAATCAGAGGGCAGAGGTGGTTCAAAGAGAGACAGAGACCTTACGAGAGCAACTTTCCTCAGCTAACAAATCCCTATAGCTGGCCACCCTGATCCAGAAAGCTCCTGGTGTGGAACAAACTATCAAAGTGTTGACGCAATCAAGTTAGGAAGTTGAACTGATGGCAAAAGACCGTGAGATAATACAATTAGTTGAGGATGTACAAAGGTTGCAGGCAAACCTAACTAAACTCCGTGAAACCTCAGCAAGTCAGGTCTCACAACTAGACCAGTTCATGCTCAAGAAAAATATAGATCAAGGTGCCAAGCCTATCTTGAGAGATAAAACAGAAAAGAACAAGAGTTCTTCATGTTTCAGCAACAGATCTTTCAAGAAGTCAACAAATCTTTCAAGAAGCAAGAAATCAATTGTTCTTCAACAATAGAGCAAAGAAAAGAAGTCAACACATATTTTAATACAAAAAACATAGGAAAAATAATACTTCAGGTAACAAAGGCCGTTCAGCAGCAGAATCAGTCGGAAGCCTGATCGATTGAACTGAACAGTCACATTTGCATGCATGCAATTTTAAATGACTAAAATCAATGTATATGTGTATAGTTTGAACATACATGATTATGATTCAAAATTATTTTGAAAGCAAGGAGGATGTGATGAAAAGTAGACTATCATCTGTATATAATATGAGTAGATCATCATCATCTGTATATGTATTGTATGTTCTATGTTTTACTGTGTAGTTCTAGCATCCGGCCAGCAGGTGGGGTGAGTGTGCAGGCACGTGACCCGAATGCATTATGTGTTCCAGGACAAGATGTTAGTAAGGAGTTGGTGGCAGTCGCATATTAGAATGGCTCTGTAGTATCTTAGGGTAAGTTAGAGTTAGACCATTATTTCCAACTTTATTAATCTGAGACATAATAGGAATCATGCAGAGTAGTGTTAGTAATAAATAATTTTGTTGTAAAACAAAGTCTAATTTTCTTTGTTAACATTACCACATCAAGATTCAACATCAGCAAAGTCAAAGAGCATTACGGGGGGGGTGTTGGTTATCAGTATTATGATGCAAAAGAGCATGTTTTCAACTGTTCAGTTAATTTACTTCATTAATGTCTGTGGAGAGTTCAACAGTGCACCTTAATCAGAAATCGTAGAAAGAAATTGGGTGAGGTGGTGGCATAGTTGTATTGTCACTGAACAAGTAAACCAGAGACCCAGAATAATGCTCTGGGGTCCCAGGTTCAAATCCCACCACTGCAGATGGGAAAATTTGTATTCAGTAAAAATATATCTGGAAATAAAAGCCTAATGATGACCATGAAACCATTGTTGATTGGCATAAAAATCCATCTGATTCACTAATGCCCAGAAATCGTCTGTCCTTACCTGGTCCACACATGAATACTTACATGTGACTCCAGATCCACAGCAATGTGGTTGACTCTTAACTGCCCCCTCAAGGTCAATTAGGGATGGGCAATAAATGCTGGCCCAGCCTGCAACGCCCATGAATGAATTTGAAAAAAACATTGATACTGTAGAGAAATATGCCAATGTTTTTGTAGAAGTAGAGAATTACTGACAGCAACTTTTGGGTTTCTTTGTTTAACTATGCATGTCCAGGCTTTCACCGTTGCTGTCAGTATCAGAGAAATAATGATGCTGACAGAGTCACAGTAATTACCATTGTAAAATCTGGTGCTATCTGACATCTGTTTGGTATTAAGTTGCAATATTGATCAGTCCATTATGAAATGAGCTTACTCGGAATGCAGATAAAGTTAATAGTAATTATTGTACTGGTTTATTCTACAGTTAAATTTTTTTTTAGAAAATAAATTTGCACAGAATATTACATGGTTTTCCATTGGCTTTCATTTGTTATTGAAGGTGGTTGTTTCTTGCACTCTCTATATCTGTCATGCTTCCTAATAAGGCTGTGGGCCCCGATTGTAGGCCAGCATTGCTTTCCACAATTTAGCCAACCAATGTTGTTGAGATTGCCCGGTCTTCCTAACTTGCCTTTTGTCCTGGTGTTCAAAAGAAACAAGGTTACTACAGGAGATTACTCCCCAAGCAGCTCTTTCTTGAGTATTTTCCTTCATTTTGTGGTAAACATGTCAAATTTCCTGAGGTTTGTCTTCAAGGAGTCCTTAAGCCTCTTCTCTTGGACTACTTCACAGACAGTGTCCAAGTTTAAATTGTGAGTACATGACTAACATAGGGATTTTATCATCAGTTATACACACGATTTGTCCACTCCATCTATTCTGGGCTGTGATGATGAGTGCTTCAATTCCAGACATCTCTGCTCTTTGAAGTACCTCAGTATTGGACACTTTTTCCTCCCATTTGATGCTCATGCTGTTCTGAATGCATGTCATGTGGAACCTGACAAAACTGCAAAATATGTTTGGACTGAGTATTCCATATCTCACAGGCATATAGGAGGGTAGGTATTACCACAGCAGAGGACACAAAGTATTATTGATACTGTTGTCTCCTCCATAGTCTCATGCATAAATGGACAAATGCTTAGCTTGCTCTGGCAATTCTATTTGCCACCTCACTGTAAATGCAGTCATTTCTGAAGATTGTGGATTGTGCCTCCAAGATAGGTGACATCACCTGCATCATTCAGAGTTATAGCAGATGGAGTGAAGTCAGAATTATTTGGTGGTGGTTGGTGGAGTAGCCCTGTCTTCCTTAAGCTGATGGTTAGCCAATATTCACCAGCTGCCTTTGAAAAACAGTCCATGATCCATCGAAGGCCATGCTTACAGTGCGACATGACATTGCAGTCATCAGCAAACAGCAATTCCTGTATTCTCATCTCTGAGGACTGGAAGAAAAATAAACTATTAGGAAAAAGTTGGCACTGACTGATAATCCTGGGGACCAGAGTGGTTCCATTTCAAGTTTTGAAGAAAGTAGGTGAGAGGAAATTTCAGCTTTCAAAATTTTTTTGATTCAGAATTGGTTCTTTAGAAAATAACACTGGAACTGTAACAAAGGGGAGAGAGAGAGAGACGAATTCAGATCGATTGGCTGGTAATGGGGAAGTTATTGGTATTTGTGATTCAGGGTAGAGTAACTGAGAACTTCAAAAAATTATTGTGATTAAATAGTCCACGTGAATTTGTAAAGGGTAAGTGTGACAAACATATTTGATTTTTTTGAGAATGTAAATTAAGTAGTAGATAGTGAAATATCTATGGATGCAATTTATCTTGACTTCCAGGTGGCAAGGTTCCAAATAAATGACCATCAGCTAAAATTAAAGACTGTGGAATTCAAGACATATTATTTACCTGCTTAGGAGTTTGTTTAGGTGATATAAGACAGGGAGTAAGGATAATGGATATGTACTGTTGTGAATTATACTGCATTGTAATTCACACTGTATTGCATTGCGTTGTATTATGTCCTTGTGGGCTCTGTATGTGAGCCATTGCACGGCTCTGCGTATAGGGGGAGATGAGGAGTTTGTACTGGGCTTCACCCTTGTCTCCACTCCACCGCTGTATGATTCTGAGCCATGAAGTTGTGGATTTAAGCCTTACCTCAGGACCTTGGCACACGATCCAGGCAGACACTTCATTGCAGTGCTGAGAGATTGCTGCAGACACAATGTTTTGAATGGCACAGTTGCAACTCTCAGATGGACAGAAAACATCCCAATGGTACTCAGCAAAGCAGGGTGCAGTCAAAACGATTCCCGCTGAAAATTTGATGTAAATTCCATGTAAATGAATGACCACCAGAATCTTGTTGCTGTCTGTAGATCCTTGCCATCTGCAAAATGGCAGCTGGCTTTCTATATATTACAACATCGAACAAACTTTAAAAGAGTATTCATTGGCTGCGGTGCGTTGGGGCATCCTGAGGTAGACCAATAAATAAAAGCAAGTTTTAAAAAAAAATTGACGTAATGAGGCCAAGGACGTCAGACAGACACATTAAATCTTTGCCCACCGAAAACCGCGGGGTTAATTTGGGGCTTTGTTTTGCATAAAGGCGATACATTGCTTTGTTAATAAATAGATCTGTAAATATTAATTGGTACAAGATCTATCATTAGTCTCGCTAATTATCTCAAGTGTTGCATTTTCTGCTTCTTTTTAATTTTCACACATGATATTTCAATAGATGAAAAATTCCAGTTGAGCTCACCGAATGGTTAGCAGTTCAACACAACATTTGAAATGAATGTTAGAATATGTTAAATATGAACGTCTCTCTGAAATAGTGGGAAAGTGAACAAACTTTTCATTTTGAACACTGCGTAATGGTGAAACATAGATCCTGATTTAAACATAATAATTAGTCTGTCAGAAAATCTGTCATGAGGTGATTGACATTTTTTGGTTTAACCTCATGCTCTCTGCAAGAGTTTGGAAACCTGGAGAATTGCTAAAGGGAAGTAATTTGAATTTCTCATTCTGCTCTTTTTTAAAAATCTTTTTGCCTCTCTGATTCTCTGCCTCCACCTCAAGTTGAAAATCTGTAAGTTTCAGATAGCAAAGAACAAAGAAGAACAAAAAAAGTACAGCACAGGAACAGGCCCTTCGGCCCTCCAAGCCTGTGCTGACCATGCTGCCCATCTAAACTAAAATCTTCTACACTTCCTGGGTCCGTATGACTCTATTCCCATTCTATTCATGTATTTGTCAAGATGCCCCTTAAACGTCACTATTGTCAGTGCTTCCACCACTTCCTCCGGCAGCGAGTTCCAGGCACCCACTACCCTCTGTGTAAAAAAATTTGCCTTGTACATCTCCTCTAAACCTTGCCCCTCGCACCTTAAACCTATGTCCCCTAGTAATTGACCTCCCTACCCTGGGGAAAAGCCTCTGACTATCCACTCTATCTATGCCCCTCATAATTTTGTTGACCTCTATCAGCATGCAAACCTTTCAGCATAACTTAGCAAAATGTGATTAAGTCCAAGAACAGGCGTGGGGATTGCGATGCGCGATTAACCTGCGTCCAGTGATTCCGAAGCAGGCTGCGTGTAAACCTTGTGCTACTTCCCATTTAAATGGTTGCTGCACGCTGTCAGTGGTAACCATGCTGTTGAGTGGTGCTGCACCCCTGTGGGGTTGGGGGGGGGGGGGGGGGGGGGGGGGGGGGGGGGGGGGGGCTGGAAGACAGTGACAGGCTAGCAATTCCGAAAGATAGTCAGCATTGTTTAAAGCTAGCCTGTATCTCCGGGAGGGCAGATGCATTCTGGTTGTAGCAAGCGCTGGAACTAATTACAGAATACAGTGTGAGCAAGAAGAACATAGTGATGGTACAAATAGCAAAGAACAGGCTGATGTGTTGGGTAAAATGGGTATGCGAAGACTGCGTTTAATGCAGCAGTGAGAGAGACAGGCTTCCAACACTTGAAGAAATGCAACTCTATTTTATTGAACTCTTAACTATCATACGTACATTAACTGTGGGTTGACACTATGCTGAGTTGACTGGAGACCCGAGGATAACCTAACCAGACTATCTTACTAGCACATGGTGTATGTTCTAGTTGTTGCTCACGGGCTCTGACTGTCTCAGAGGCTGGATCCCAAGAGAGCGGGAAAACTAGTGCCCTCTGGCTTTATAGTGGTGGTGTCCTGTCTGGTGATTGGCTGCTGTGTTCTGTGTGTTCATTGGTCATCCTGTGTGTCAATCAATGCCTGTCTATGCACCATCATATACTTGTGTGTATATTCTGACATCCCTCCCCCTTTTTGTTTACTTAAGAAAAAATGTGTATATGCCCAGTAGCACTGGGCATGCTACCACTGTGCTCAGGGGGGGTATCGGGGCTGGGGAGGCTCTGTTGGTGGCGGCCGACCACAAGAGGTCCTCTATCCCAACCCCTAGACAGTGTGCTCCCATTCCGTGGGTAACTCTTGTCCCTGTCTGTTTGCCCAATGGCCACCCATAACTCCCATTGACTGCGAAGGCCTCTGGCCTTGTGGTTGAAGCCTATTGCTAATAAGGAATTGGCAATCATGGTTCAGTGAGCACATTGGATCCTTGTGGGTAGATGAGCCATGTAGCATGTGGGGTCCATTGCTTGCATCCCAATCACACCTTGATGCATGAACACAGCGGGAGGCAGCATCACAGATGCTTCGGCCAACCTTCGACCGCCCAGGGCATGGGCCCCAGCTCCGGGCACATGAACAGCCAGATATGCATGGGCAGGGCATGGTGGGTGGGGGAGGGGAGCAGGAGGGGGTGAGGGTGGGAGTGGGGTTGGGGCATGGGATGTCACGAAGCGTGGTACATTGGCGAGACCGTGCAGACACTGCGACAACGAAAGAACGGACATCGCGCGACAATCACCAGGCAGGAATGTTCCCTTCCAGTCGGGGAACACTTCAGCAGTCAAGGGCATTCAGCCTCTGATCTCCGGATAAGCGTTCTCCCAGGCGGCCTTCAGGACGCGCGACAACGCAGAATCACCGAGCAGAAACTTATAGCCCAGTTCCGCACACGAGTGCGGCCTCAACCGGGACCTGGATTCATGTTGCATTACATTCATCCCCCACCATCTGGCCTGGGCTTGCGAAATCCTACCAACTGTCCTGGCTTGAGACAATTCACACCTCTTTAACCTGGTGTTACCCCTATCTCTGGATCTGTAAAGACTTAATTATCTGCAAAGGCTCGCATTCTGAGCATTGTCTGGCACCTTTGAATTTGTCTGTATATATATTTTTGGAACAAACCTCTTCATTTACCTGAGGAAGGAGCAGTGCTCCGAAAGCTAGTGCTTGAAACAAACCTGTTGGACTTTAACCTGGTTTTGTAAGACTTCTTACTGTACTAACTTTTCCCACTGAGGTGTGTGTCTCTTCACTGGTGGAGGGTGGGGATGACAGCTGTGATGTGACTCTCCTCCGAGGTGTTCTCCTTGGGAGGCTGGAGAGGGTGACGTCCAGGATGGATCGGCCGGAGGACTTGTGGGAGAATGGACATGTATTCAGTGGGAGTGATGGGTCAGTCAGTAAAGCAATAACAGTTCACATTTGACAGGTCTTTTCGCTGGGACCTGGTGGCTCCTCACCTCTGCAACGTCTGCCAGCCTCTGAGTTGGTGACCGCCTGTCCTCGGCCATACCGGTCAATTCCAGATCATGCTCCTCAAATGAGGTGTGGATTCCTATATCCTGCACACCTCTCCAGTTTGGGCCCTCTCCTGCCAATTGTGGGAGAGCTTTCCCTAAGGAGATACAGAGAGAAAGTTGTTAGCCACATACGTGGTTCACGGTGGTGGAGGGTGAGGTTGGGGGTTGCATGGAGAGTTGGGGGCTGGATGTTCGTGTGGGGATGGAAAGGTCTCAGGGTGGGGGTGGGGGGATGGTGAGCACCCGTGCTGCCCGGTGTAGTTGGTGACCTTTTTCCTGCACTGAAGGCCAGTCCTCCTGGTCACACTCCCGCCTTTCACAGCCGCCGCCATCTCAGCCCAGGCAGCATTATGACTAACCCACCGGACCTTCGAGGGAACAGGACATTCTTCCTGGCCTCCACTGCGTCAAGGAGCCTCCCCTGATCGGCATCCCTGAATCTTGGGGCTGGTCTCCTTGGCACCATTGTTGCGAGCTGGCTGGAGTTGACTGAGCAAGTGCAGCTTCAGTGCTGCTCGACCTTGTTAGCGGGGGGCTGGCAAGCGCGGTGTTTTGTTGGCGAGCCTTCATTTGTGGCGAGAAGCCCGTGGGGCCTCGTTAAGTGGACCAATTAGCGTTACTGGCCTCGCTGGTCCAAGCGCCGGGAAGCTCGCAGCAGTTCCCGCTCACTAACGCACTTTGAAATCTTAGACTCGCAGTCTCTCTCTCTCTTTCTCTCTCTCTCACTGCAGTAAGGTATCCTTGTTCCTGCACTCAAATCCTCTAACAAGGAAGGCCAACGTACCTTCCAAACTGTTTGCTATACCTGCCTGCATGACTGCATCCAGGTCCCTTTGTACATCAACATTTCCCACTCTATCACTAATTAAATAATACATTCTGCTTTTCCAACTGAAGTGGGTAGCTTCACATTTATACTGCATCTGCCATGTATTTTCCCATTCATTTAACTTTAATAAGTTGCCTTGAAGCATCTTAACATCCTCCTTACTGCTCACATTCTTCCAAAGCAAACTTGGAAATATTACTTTTGGTTCTCTCATCCAATTCAATTACATATATTGTGAATAGCTGGGGCCCAAGAACTGACATCTGCATTACCCCACTAGTCATCGCCTTCCACTCTGAAAAAGACACAGGACACAAAACCGTGTTGTGCCTGGTGAGGATCAGGCCCATGGGGGTAAATTGCGCCAGAGCCCTATCGCTGGGCAAGATCCAGATTTGCCTATTGAAACTTATATACCTGGACGTTGTATGCACCTGGGAATCAACATCTGTCCCTGCGAGACCTTCCCAGGGTGTCTTTTAAAAGCAAATTACGGTGGATGCCGGGCTTTGACAAAGGGTCATCTGGACTCGAAACATTAGCTCTTTTCTCGCCCAACAGATGCTGCCAGACCTGCTGAGATTTTCCAACATTTTCTCTTTTGGCGCCATTTACAACTGGTTTCCACAAATGTGAACCAGGCATGACGGCAACTCGGGAGTTCCAGGAGGCTTAGAGACCACCCGATTGTTGGGGACAGGGCAGGATGGTACCCTGGCACTCCCCTATCACCCCGAGCACCTTGCCACTGCCAGCTGGCACTGCCAGGGTGCCAGGCAGACAGTACCAACGTACCTGGGTGCTAGGTTGGCAGTGCCAGGGGTCAGGCCTTGGGGAGGGGGTTTGAGGGCCACAGAAAAGGTTGGGGGGTTCCTGGAAAGCAGGACGGGGGATGAAATCTGGGGCTCGGGGCAGCTTTCCAAAATGTCACCCCGTTCTGCAAGGAGCCAATCCCACTCAGTTAAAGAGACCGCTCAAGTTAATGAATGGGTTGTTGACCAGCTTGTAGCTTTCCATTTCACATGGACAAAGTTCAGAAAATTTATCCAATGTAGATACAACTAGACTGATGCACTGCTTTAATGTATGAGTTCTGCAGCACATAACAGTAATATTCTGCAATGCGTCCATTGCACTTGAGCACTTATTTATGATGTCCCTGCCTGCATCAATATTACACAATGACAGAAATTACAAAATGGGAGCTGGCCATTTAGCTTATATTTCATGTACTGGTGCTAGCACTTCAAGTGAGGTTATCACCTTTAATCTCATTTCCTAGCTCTGCGCAATAATAGTAATTCTTTTTCGCACACTGAGTTGTGATTTAAAATTACATATAAGAACATAAGAACTGGCCATCTCGCCCCTCGAGCCTGCTCCGCCATTCAATTAGATCATGGCTGATCTTTCTGTGGACTGAGCTCCACTTACCCGCCCGCTCACTGTAACCTTTTATTCCTTTACTGTTCGAAAATCTATCTATCATTGCCTTTAAATCATTTAATGAGATAGCCTCAACTGCTTCACTGGGAAGGGAATTCCACAGATTTCACAACCCTTTGGTGAAGAAGTTCCACCTCAGCTCAGTCCTAAATTTTCTCCCCCTTATTCTGAGGCTATGTGCCCCAGTTCTAGTTTCACCCGCCAGTGGAAACAGCTTCCTGCTTCTATCCTATCTATTCCCTTCATAATTTTATATCCTTCTATAAGATTCCTCCTCATTTTTCTAAATTACAATGAGCATAGTCCCAGTCTACTCAGTCTCTCCTCATAAGCCAATCCTCTCAACTACAGAATCAACCTAGTGAATCTTCTCTGCACCCCATCCAGTGCCAGTACATCCTTTCTCAAGTAAGGAGACCAAAACTGTACACTGTACTCCAGGTGTGGCCTCACCAGCACCCTATATGGCTGCAACATAACCTCCCTGTTTTTAAATTCCATTCCTCCAGCAATAAAGGTCAAAATTCCATTTGCCTTCTTAATTACCTGCTGCATCTGCAAACCAAATTTTTGCAATTAATATATCAGTCTACTGCTTAATAATTGAGGATTTGCAGGCTCGCAACTGTTAACTGGAACAATAATTCCCAGTGCACACCACCCCCGTCCAACAACCACCACACCCCCATTCACCTAACTATTGTTTCAATTAATATTTTAACCTATTGGCTTAAAACCTTGAGTAACATATCAAACTCTTAATCATGAAGTTGCTACTGAAGTACTGTCCAAGCCTTAAGAAACTACATATAAAGTGACTGTTCAAATGACTCCCAGTCATATGCATGCTCTAAGAGGCATTTTAATGGACATTCAGTAGCAGTTTTCCATCTTTGGATGTGCGAAGGACAGGCTGGACAGATCTTTTACATAGGATAGGATATACTGCACAGAAAATACCATTTGGCCCAGCCAGTCCATAATGGTGCTTATGATCCACTCAAACCTCCGCCTATCTTGTTTTAAAATCTAAATCTACCATTGTAACCATCTATTCCCTTCTCGCTCAAATGCTAATCCAATTTCCCCTTAACAACATCTATATCATTCACTTCAATCCCGTCTTCATTTTTAACACTTTTTGGGTGAAGAAGTTAATTTTTATTTGCCTATTGCATTTCTTGTTGATTATCTTATGTCCTCTAGTTACATTCTTCCCTTCAAGATGCAGCGTTCTCTCTTTATCCACTTAATCATAATTTCTGTACTTTTCAATGCTATCCCTCTTGTGCTTGATTTGCTTTTCTATGGCCTGGTCAACTGGTGGAACAACTTTTAGTTCACCCACTGGTGGCCAATGAAGTTGTGGGGGGAAGGTTTGGAAAGATTTCTTGCCTGCTGCTACAGGCCTCTCAAAGGTACGTTTTATGCTCACATTGGTGCGTGTCCATTGTGGTGGTATGAATGGGAGCACTGCCATTTGTGCAGAGCATTGGTTTCCCATTGGCTCTGGCTGGTCATGTGCCTCTCGTCTGATTGGCTGGGACTAGTCATGTGACTGCTCGCCAATTGGTCGAGAGGCAAGTAGACCCCGCCTTCGAGGTGGGATATAAGTACCCAGAGTTCCCGGCGGTCGGCCTTTCTCTGTAGTCGACCACCGGGCTAACAACTAGCTTATTAAAGCCAAAGTTTGGATCTTCATCGTGCCTTGCGTCCAATTGATGGTACATCAATTTAATCAGCTAGAATTTTGAAGTGGAGCTACGCATCAAGATTGACTGTTTCCGCATCAGCCCGCATGCTTCAAATGCGCCTGCAAACTTTAAACATTGGCAGGCGTGTTTGAACAGTTACCTGACAACTGCAGCCGGCAAGCCCACCAAGGAGCAGAAACTCCACATCCTCCACTCGTTCATGGGCACGGTTGTATATTCAATGATTGAGGACGAAAATGATTATGACGCGGTCATGGATATTCTGAGAGGACACTTTCTCCGGCCGGTCAACGAAGTATATGCACGGCATCTCCTGACTACTAGACAACAGTTCCCTGGTGAGTCACCAGTTTACCAGGCCCTCACGGCTCCAGGGAGAATGTGCGCCTGTCCCCAAGTTTCTGCGACATAGTACATGGAACTTTTAATTAGAGACGCTTATGTTGCCGGCATGCAATCCTCCTCTATCCACCAACGATTTCTGGAGAAGAACGCCCTCAGCCTAGCTGAGGCACGGAACCTCGCAACCTCCCTGGAGGTCGCCGACCTGAACGCCCGCGCATACGCCCCCGGCCGCGCAGCAACCCCCTGGATTTCATGGCACGTGCCACCTCCATCCTCTGCTGACCCCGACCCCCCCCCCCCCCCCCCCCCCCCCAGGTCTGTGCTGCGGGATGCTCCGACAAGTTAACGGGGCCCCGCTGCTATTTTTGAGACCTCTCCAAACACCCCCGCCCGTGCTGCCCAGCCCGCTCCGCTCTGTGTAAGAGCTGCGGGAAGAAGGACCATTACGCTGTGGTCTGCCAGACCAAGTCGGTCGCTGCTGTTCCACGCAGCGACCGCGGATGGCCCCCCCCCGGGCCCACCCAGGGCCCAGCGCGTGCACCAACCTCTCCGGCCCGCCTCTTGGCCCCCGGAACAGGCCCACGGTCCTCCCGACCCCCGCTCCCGGCTGCCCCGACCAGCCCACAGACGCCGCTGACACTGCCCCCAGCTGCCACGAGGTTCCCATGGGTGCCGCCATCTTTGGTCCCGGACACCACGTGCGGGTCATGGGCACCGCCATCTTGGGGCCCCAGCTCCACGTGCGGGTCCTGGGCGCCACCATCTTGGGACCCCGATTCCACGTGCGGGCCCTGGGCGCCGCCATCTTGGCCAACACGGAAGGCCCTGCCAGCGATTACTCTGCCACCGAGGATGATCTGGAACTCTCGCCACGACTTGCTTCCATCACACTCGACCAGTCGCGACCACGCACGCTCGCCAAGACTACGACAACGATCCAGCTCAACGGACATGAGACAAAATGCCTACTGGACTCCGGGAGCACGGAGAGTTTCATCCACCCCAACACAGTAAGACGCTATGCTCTCCCCATCCACCCAGTCAAGCATAAGATCGATTTGGCCTCGGGTCCGCACTCCGTCCAGATCACCGGCTGCTGCATAGCGGACCTCATGGTCTTCAAAAACTACAAACTCCTCATTCTCCCCCGTCTATGCGCTCCGGCACTCTTGGGCCTGGATTTCCAGTGCAATCTGCAGAGCTTGACCTTCCAATTCGGCGGCCCTATTCCCCCCCTTACTGTCAGCAGCCTCGCGTCCCTCAAAGTGGACCCCCCTTCCTTGTTTGCTAATCTCACCCAAGATTGTAAACCTGTCGCCACTCGGAGCAGACGATACAGTGCCCAGGACCGGACCTTCATCGGGTCCGAGGTCCAGAGGCTCATTAAGGAAGGAGTCATTGAGGCCAGCAACAGTCCCTGGCGAGCCCAAGTGCTGGTAGCTCGGACTGGGGAGAAAAACGGATGGCCATTGATTACAGTCAGACCATGAACAGGTGTACGCAGCTGGACGCGTATCCTCTCCCCCGTATTTCCGACCTGGTTAACAGGATCGCGAAGTACAAAGTCTTTTTCACGGTGGATCTTATGTCTGCATACCACCAGCTCCCCATCCACGCGAGTGACCGCAAGTACACCGCGTTTGAGGCAGATGGGCGCCTCTACCACTTCTCAGGGTTCCATTCGGTGTCTCAAATGGGGTCTCGGTCTTCCAACGGGAGATGGATCGAATGGTCGACAAGCACGGGTTACGGGCTACCTTCCCGTATCTCGATAACGTCACCATCTGCGGCCACGACCAGCAGGACCATGACATCAACCTTCAAAAATTCCTCCCAACCGCAAAACTCCTAATTTAACCTACAATAAGGATAAGTGCGTGTTTAGCACCGACCGTCTAGCCATCCTTGGCTACGTAGTGCATAACGGAGTGATAGGCCCCGATCCCGAACGCATGCGCCCCCTGATGGAACTCCCTCTCCCCAACTCCCTCAAATCCCTCAAACGCTGCGTGGCCTTCTTCTCCTGGACCCTTCACGCTTCCAAAATCCGCCACTCCTTGGTGGAAAAGGAGGCACAGGCCATAGTTGAAGCTGTGCGATATTGGAGGCACTATCTAGCCGGCAGGAGGTTTACCCTCCTCACAGACCAACGGTCAGTGGCTTTCATGTTTGATAATGCACAGAGGGGCAAGATCAAGAACGACAAGATCTTGCGGTGGCGGATCGAGTTGTCCACGTACAACTACGATATCTTGTATCGTCCTGGGAAGCTCAACGAGCCTCCCGATGCCCTATCCCGCGGTACGTGCGCCAGCGCGCAGATTGACCACCTCCGCTCCCTCCACACGGACCTCTGCCATCCAGGGGTCACCCGTTTTTACCACTTTAAGACCCGCAACCTGCCCTACTCCGTTGAGGAAGTCAGGACCGTCACCAGGGACTGCCACGTCTGCGCCGAGTGCAAACCGCACTACAACACCCCGAACGAGCTCATCTGATCAAGGCGTCCTGCCTCTTCGAACGACTTCAAGGGCCCCCTCCCCTCCAACAACCGTAACACATATTTCTTGAGTGTTATTGATGAGTACTCCCGCTTCCCTTTCGTCATCCCCTGTCCCGACATGACCACAACAACCGTCATAAAGGCCCTCCTATCCATCTTCTCCCTGTTTGGTTACCCCGCGTACATCCACAGAGACCGGGGGTCCTCCTTTATGAGTGACGAACTGCGTCAGTTCCTGCTTAGCAGGGGCATAGCCTCTAGCAGGACGACCAGTTATAACCCCCGGGATAACGGTCAGGTCGAGCGGGAGAATGGCACCACCTGGAAGACCATCCTGCTGGCCCTACAGTCCAGAGATCTCCCTATCCCCTGTTGTCAAGAGGTCATCCCTGACTCCCTCCATTCAATCCGGTCTCTCCTCTGTACTACCACTAATCAAACACCTCATGAACATCTTCTTGTTTTCCCTAGGAAGTCGTCCTCAGGATCCCCTCTCCCGACCTGGCTGGCCGCCCCCAGACCCATCTTACTCCGGAAGCATGTGCGGGTGCACAAGTCCGACCCGTTGGTTGAGCGAGTCCAGTTACTCCACGCTAACCCGCAGTATGCGTACGTGGTGTATCCCGACGGTCGGCAGGATACGGTCTCGCTTCGGGACCTGGCACCCGCCGGCGTGCGGCCTTCTCCTCTTACAGCAACACCTCCCCCCTAACCCCAATTCCCACCAGCACCCCCTGCACCCCCATGACCCAGCGCACAGACGCCCTCTTCCCCGATTACAGCGTCTCCACCACCGGCCCGGGGTTCGGAGACACATCTACGACCGACGCTCCCGGAGGCAAGGACGACCATCAGCCCGACGTCACCGGCTCCACTGCGACGGTCCACCAGAACACCACGGGCACCCAACAGGCTGATCGTGTCCATCTGATGCAGCCATGCGACTTTATTGGACTCTATTGTAATTTTTTTTGCATCCTAATGTAGTTAGTACTGTTCATTTTGCCATGAGCCAGTGGGCAGCCCCCATTTTCTCGATTGTCTCTACTCATACCACCAGTCCTCGGACCCCCCCTCTCTCTCTCTCTCTTCCCCTTACAACACCCCCCCCGCCTTCTTTCTCCACAAGGGGGGGAATGTGGTGGTATGAATGGGAGCATTGCCATTGATGCAGAGCATTGGTTTCCCATTGGCTCTGGCTGGTCATGTGCCTATCATCTGATTGGCTGGGACTAGTCATGTGACTGCTCACCAATTGGTCGAGAGGCAAGTAGACCCCGCCTCCGAGGCAGGGTATAAGTACCCAGAGTTCCCGGCGCTCGGCCTTTCTCTGTAGTCGACCACCGGGCTAAGAACTAGCTGATTAAAGCCAAAGTTTGGATCTTCATCGTGTCTCGCGTCCAATTGATGGTACATCATCCATATGTGAAACATCTGTAGCTCACACTCCACTCAGTCAGCAGCTAACATTGCATCAGTCTTATCTAAGGGATAGGATATTGAGTCACATGTGAGCCTCAGCCATTAAAAATATTAATAGCATTAAAATAGTTGTAAGATTAGAAACGAGCAATAACTCTTATTCTGTTTAGTGGAAGGAGTTAAAATTATCTGATATGGCCCCCAATTACTGCACCAACATTTGATCCTCTGCCAGCTTTGTTCATTCAAATGCAATACTTTGGAGTGTCAGGTGTCCAGATTCTTCAACTAAAAGACAATGGCTCCTGATACATTGTCCAGCAATGTGTATCTGCGCATCTGTCATCAACTTTACATGCTCACCGGATTTGTGTGTCAACCAATGTCCTTTCTGTTTTAACTCTAATATCTTTGGGATCGATGTCTTTGTGCTGGCGCTTGGAGTGGATGGACTGAGTGACAGTGTGTGTTGGAAGTACTGGTATTATCAGATGTAAAGGGGCCTGCTTGCCCTCTCACTGTAACACATTTGGAGTAGGAAAAGGAGAGAATTTTTTTCCGGCACAGAGCTTAGCCGAATGAAAGGATTTCACCGATAATTAGTGGAGGGTACATTGCTACAATTGATAAAGGTGCTACATAAAATGCAAGATGTTCTTGAATTGCTTCTAAAAAAAATAAATTTCTTCAAGTCTTTTTGGCTAATTTATTTTTCTGATCTCAGGGCAATAACTCAGCAGCCAGGGTTTCATAAATTACCTTGCCGTGTTTCAAGTGATTAATTGGTTAAATCGTACTAATCAAAAAAATGTACTGGTGCTCAAATATAATTAATATTAATAATGGTTAACACGATTCGAGGTTGAGCACTGAATATTGAAAATTAGATACTCTATGAATTATACATCTAAATGTTTGCATCTTCTTAAAAAGGCTTGCCCCTGCTCCTTTTCATCTGTGCACTCATTATATTGTATTGCAAAGCACATAGAAATTGGAGCACTTTGTACTTCCTTCTTTTTCAGCATATCCCTATGGAATTATGTGATTGGAATACATTTGTGTGCTTAAGGTAGAGATTTCCCGCATCTCAGTTCAACAGCATGGACTCCTTTTAATCTGTGATCTATTCCCCACAATACTTTTCTCTGAAGATACAATTTTTCATGCATCAGCTGCTTTCAAACACATATTCAGACTGGAGTGTGAAAATAAGGGTCAAAGGATGATGAAGACAGCAACCAAATGGATCAGTTTTCGAATTGCATTATAATGTCACAGCATACTTATTGGACTATGTTGGATTTATCTAGACAGATTTTCCCCAGAGAAGAACTAGGATAACTGGTCATTGGAACCTCCAGCCGAACTCTTGTTCGCCCCGCAAGGTGCTGTGCTCCATTTGGATGATCAATCTCATCTGCAGCAGGTTGGTGGGGTGGGCTAGAAACCAAGTGCCTTTGGACAATATGCTCGCTACCAGCTGAAGTAATATTGGCATTCACAGCTGGCCTTCTTCCTGTTGGGAGTTGGGTTGGGAGAGAGAGGAGATGCCACAATGGCCGGGGTCCAGGCAGGGTTGTGGAATCCGGAGATATATTTCTGCCCTTTCCTTCTTCACAATAAAAATAACTCGCCTTTAGGGTTCTCTGTCTTACAGTACTACGCTTCAAAAGTATTTTCTTGACTTTAAAACAATTTGGGTCACCTGGTGGTCATGAAACGTGCAATATAAATGCAAGACTTTATTTTCTCTTTGGCCTTGTTGCCAATTGATAATAGCTGTAGTGGCCCAGTGCAAGTTCCACTCAACGCAGATAAAAATAGCATCAGCTGGTGTCCTCGTCAGGCAGTTGCTTGGACACCAACATAATGTCAATGAGCAGTAAGTTGTTCTGCTCCAGTTGCTGGCTCATTTCCATTATGCAAGAAGCCTGAAAGCCAACCCAACACTTTTAAAGACTGATGAGTCCTTTTTGCTATGTGACAATAGTAGTGTGACAAAAGAAGAGAGAAAATCTAAAGTCCTTTATGCTAATAAGTAGCTCATTCATCAGTCAATTAAAAGTTGTAAACTGCTATCACTAGGTCACTTAGCCCCTGGAGCTTGTTCTACCATTCAGTAAGATCACGGCTAGTCTGTGACCTAACTCCATGTACCAGTCTTTAACAATCTTTAGTTAACAAAAACTTATCAATCTCCGGCTTTAAAATTAATAATTTATCTAAAAACGAGTGTCATTTACCGATGAAAAGTCTAAAACTCGACCACCCTTGGAATCCAGATATCATTCGACTAAATCTCCACTGCACTTCTTCCAAGGTCAATATATCTTCCCCAGGTGTGATGTCCAGAACTGCCCACAGTACTGTAAATCTAGTCTACCCAAGGCATTGCGCAGCTGAAACATGACTTCTAATCTCTTTAATCTAGTCTTCTAGATAAAGACGCCAGCATTTATTCAGTCTTTCTGATTATTTTTGGTATGATTCATGACATATTAATTATCTATGAACTTGGACCATTATGTCTTTCTGGACCGCTGCTGTTTCTAGTATTTTATTATTTCAAAAGTACGCTGCTCTATTCTTTTTAAATCCAAAGTGAATGTCTTCACATTTAGCTACATTCAACTCCCCTTGACACAGTTTTTCCCAGTTACTGAACCTGTCAATATATTGTTACAATGTTACATTTCAGGCTACAATTCCTACAAAGCCACCTATTTTGGTTTCAGCATCAAAGTTGAATATACAGTTTTCTACCCTATTACTGGGTTATTGACAATCACAATGAATAGTTGAGGCTTCAGCACAAATCACATTCTGCCAATTAGAGTACCTGCTTATTATTCCTGCATTCTGCCTCCTGACACATAGGTCAATAATTTGCATTCAATTCCGTGAGATTCAACTTCAACTAATAGGCTCTTAGCAGGGACTTTATGAAATGTCTTCCCGGAGTCTGTATCAATGACATTGATAAGCATTCCACTGTTCACTACATTATAAAAAATTAAATTGGATTCAATAAGCATGCCCGATCCTTTATGAATCCATACTCATCTCTCAAATCAAATTTTCAAGGCAAGCTTAAGTATAGACTCTCGTATTTTCCCAACAACAGATATTAGGTCAAATAACATAAGTCTCTGGCTTCCCTCTGCCACCTTTATTCCATAGTAGATGACATAATTTTGTAATCTAAAGGAACAGATCCCGAAGTGACAGAACTTTGGAAGGTTATAGTTAGTGTTGCAATATTATCTACATGTACCTTCAAGGGTGCATATTTAAATTGTTGTCAATCTCTTCCACGGAGAAGGGATTTGATGTAGCAACACCATAGACTTTTACTCAGTTTACAACCACAGTGGTAGAAATCAGATGGATACATGTCACTTCCCTGTTAACACCATGTTACCTTGACACATGATTGGTATGTTGATGGCAAATAGAACAACATCACATGGTGGCAGCATGGATTTTGAAGATTTGACTGAGAAGTATATATGCCTCAACCTTTTCACATGCAGAAGAACAACTGGTGTGAAAGTGAATAAAATCACTCTGCTTAAGTTATTCTGCCGCTCTGTAGGAATCCTACACACTATACCTTCATTCTGGGACATCACTCTAGCCTGAAAGCACTGGGTCTTGGTAAGAGTGTTGATATTTGGGAGTGCTTTATTAGTATAGGTCCACCTTCTGCAATGCTTGTGCAGGGACAGAGATTAAAGGCTCTGGAGTGTCTAACTTTAAGAAGAATCCCACAGACAGAGGAATTCATTACTGCTGCGTGCTGTCCCCACAGAAGGTCAGGAGGAGATTAAAACACTGCAGGCTTCACTAGGGAAGAAGAGTCCATCCATTAACAGCTCCGAAGACCTAACAGCTAAAATGAGGCAGCAAAAACATTTTTTTTTCATTGTTTAACTTAGTTTTTGAAACCTGAAATTTCTTTTCACACCAATAATCACCTTTTTGTGGACAGATCTTGAGTAAGCCTGGAAAAAGCTTAAACAGTGAACAGTGCCACCATTACAGACAAGCACCAACCTATGACCAGCTAAGGCTGCACAACGACCAATTAAGGTGCCCCAATCAGGGAGCAAACCCAAGTTCTTAATCTAAAGGGCTGTACAAAAAACAAATAACTGTCCTATTCCAGAAAGTCCTATTAATCCTGTACAAAGCCACAGGATGACCACAACATTTCCAACACTGAATTGGAAGGCAATGGATCACCTATTTGAGTTTACTTTGTTTCAAAAGCATGTAAAGCTGTGTTTTCTGGACCTCAATATTTACAATGCAGACAAACAAGCCATTAATATTAAAATTGGCACGGTAACATAGTGGGTAGCACTATGGCTTCACAGCGCCAGGGTCTCAGGTTCGATTCCCGGCTTGGGTCACTGTCTGTGCGGTGTCTGCACATTCTCCCTGTGTCTGCGCGGGTTTTCTCCGGATGCTCCGGTTTTCTCCCAAAAGACGTGATATTAGGTGAATTGGACATTCTGAATTCTCCCTCTGTGTGCCCAAACAAGCGCCGGAATGTGACGACAAGGGGCTTTTCATAGTAACTTCATTGCAGTGTTAATGTAAGCCGACTTGTGACAATAAAGATTATTATTATTATTGAAATGCTGTCACAATTAAGGCCTCCACAGACTGACACATCGGAGGGTGGATTTTCCATTGCCCACTTCAGCGGAGTTCCCGATCTGGCGGAGCATCGAGCAATGGGCAAAAAATGGGATTGGAAGCCATTCTGATGCCCTGCTCCTCCGCCGGCGGTGGCAGAAAGCATAAATGCCCCACACCAGTGGGAAGATGCAAGTGGGTCATTTGCACCCAATTGCACCTGATTAACGGGCTGCAAGCACAATTCTCCATGCCCCCGTGATTCTCTAGGCCTCTCAGTCATGTGGCCCTGATGTTGTGGCATCCATGGTTGGTCAATGCATAATGGAGGTGATCCAAAGCCCATGGGAAGGCCCCTTTCCCCTCACAACGCAAATCCTGTCCCCTCTGCCTGACCATCCACACGCCTCCTCCCCCCCACAGCAGACACCACACCAGACCCTCTCAATAGAGATACCAATCAGACCATCCTCCCCGCACCCTCCCCACCCATCAGAGGACTCTGCCTGAAAGCTGAAGAGCAGCCTGGACAAGAGGATAAAAAAAATCACTGCTTTTTCACATATCCTTTTCTAACATCTGTTGTCTCAGACAGAAGTGTTTATAGCAGCAGCTGTTACAAAGGTCAGATGCTTCCTCAAAGCCCACTATACTTCAAAGGGCTTGCAATCCTTTGACAGCCTTTAAAATGCAGATCTTCCATTCGATTTCACACAGCAATACATTGTATTAGCCAGTGATTGAAAGTTTTTTAACTCCAGGTACAGTTGCTTGGTGGACTGTTTATTGAGCTTTTCCTTCACACTTCAATGCATCTCCATTACCCTACTTTGATGCTAACCATAATCTTTATAAATACTCTTAGAACATAGAACATAGAACAGTACAGCACAGAACAGGCCCTTCGGCCCTCGATGTTGTGCCGAGCAATGATCACCCTACTTGAACCCACGTAACCCGTATACCCGTAACCCAACAATCCCCCCATTAACCTTACACTACGGGCAATTTAGCATGGCCAATCCACCTAACCCGCACATCTTTGGACTGTGGGAGGAAACCGGAGCACCCGGAGGAAACCCACGCACACACAGGGAGGACGTGCAGACTCCACACAGACAGTGACCCAGCCGGGAATCGAACCTGGGACCCTGGAGCTGTGAAGCATTGATGCTAACCACCATGCTACCGTGAGGCCCCTTGCTACGATTGACAGCCCCATACCACATAAAAATAAGTTAATTGCTTTCTGCGGAGAAAAAGAGAAAGTAAAAGCACTTAAAAATCCTCAAAGTTTACAGATCAATGAATCTGAGGGGTTTTAAAGCCTTGGTTTTAAAGCCTTGTTTTGGTGTTCCGGCTAAGCGAGATCCAGACAGTGCAGCGTGTCCCTGGGCTTCAGCGTTTAAGTGCAGGAGAGTTGAAGTGAAGGACACCACACCCCGATTTACAGCAATGCCGTAGACCATGTAAGTTAAAGGTCCAATTGAAATATAAAAGTCTTTGGCAGGCCAGGGAGAAGATAAATATCAGGGGGAGGGGATCGGAGTTCGGGAGGATCATAGTTCGAGGGGGAATGTAAGTTGTGGGGGGTTCAGAGGTTGGGGGATCGTAGGTTGGGGGTTATCGGAGGTCGGAGAATTGGCTTTAAGAGATGGGATCAGAGGTCAGAGGGGGATTGGAATTCGGGGGGATCAAAGGTCAGAGCAAGTTGGGGAGGTTGCCAGACCTTGGGGAAGGGGTAGATCAGTATTTCTCAAACTATTCCGGGACCCACTTTTACCAACCAGCTGACCTATGTGAGCCACACTGGCCGATATTGGTGACCCATGCTGGCCGATCTTCATGCCACACCACTTTCATTTACCTTTAATGCAACAGGTGAGCCGGTTTGGTCCTCAAGATCTCAGTTGCTTGGTCATTCAATGTTACATTTCTGCTGAGGGCTTCAGCTGATGATTCAAGTACTTGCTGCATCCTTTGAAAAAAAATCAAAACGTTTTTCCTCAAACTCGCCATGGTTAGTCTTCAAATACCTTTGACGTTTTGAGGACTTTAAACACTCGTTTGGCAGTACTACCCTGCACATAACACAAATGGACTTTGCATCCTGATTTGCATTTCCACAATTAACAAAGCCATAACTCAAGAAATCATCTTTATACTGCTTTGCTCCCGATTCCAGCTATTCTTTGTTAGCTGTTCACCAGATGCCCTAGAGCTGCGTACAGATCTAACACCAGCACTCCTCTGTCCTGTCCTGGACTCACCTAAACAGCTCTGTTGCCTTCTTTACTTTGGGGTGCAGCACAAGCTGTTTCTTATATCGACCAAATGACCACACAACCAATATGTTAGCTCAAAAACACAGTTTATTAATAACACAAGATTTGTATCTCTAAGCAATAACACACGCGGCTCCATACTAAACTACACCTAATGACTAAGATGACCTTTACTTAACTTCATGTGACTGGCACCGTGTGAGATAAGGCCTTTATCCAGGTCCATGTGGTCGGTTTGAAAGTGGTTGGGTTCATCTCACTTGGACTCGCCCATCAGGAATGGTTGCGGGTCCTTGAACATGGTTGTTCTGCTGCGGTTGGCCCCACACAGGCCGGTCACAAAAAAGATCGATCTCTAGTGCGCAGGGCTTTTTATCCTTCGTCTCTTTCACGCCCTTTTGGGTGGTCCTTACTGCGGGTCCAATGGATCGATAGGGTTCTCGATCACCCTCATCGATCTCAGCCAATTTGGGGGCAGATACCTCGATAGCTGGGCGGGTCCAAACTATCATTGTCCCAGGCACATAGGCCTTTCCAAATAAGGGGGAGGGGGTGGCGCCGGTTAGTCTGCTACTGTTGTAACTCCTTGATTCAAATTCTATTGTCCTGGGGGAAATGGTGATCGACTCTTAATGGATACAAGTTTCAGCCAAGTCTGGTTTCTCTGTGCACTACACAGAGGCTGTGTACCTGTCTGTATCCCAAATTGACCCCAATTCCCATGTTCCTTTGCAGGTGGCCATTTTACATGGCTACATTCCGTCCTCTTGATCCTGAACGCGAAGCGTGGTGGATCACAGTCTTCATCCCGTAGTCTACCTTATCAAGCCGTCACTTGTCAGTCAGTTCAGGTCCTACTCTACTCTGTTCTAAATTTATTGTACAATTTTACCTAATTCATTAATATTACATACATTCATTAAAACAATTCACTACTAATAGCTATTTCATTCCTAAAATTGGATCCATATAAAACATTTTAACTTAAATTAACATATAAAACAGTTGATTTCTAACTAAACTTTCTAAACTACACTCATGCTGCTGGTTTTACCTAAAGAACTTATTTATAACACAAAATCTCCAAAACTTCAACAGCAGCACCACATTATTTCACCTGATCACATTTCATTGGTACAGAGGTATAAAGGGTCCATTTAGCAGCGGTTATCACAGATTTGTAATTACGACTGCATAATTGAGTGTCAGGCCGACATAGATTGAAACCATGTGTTGGAGAGAAGAGGAGGTTAAAATAAGAAGACAGGCAGGCTCCATCAGAAATTTGGACACCTTAATTCTTAGACAGTGTCCATTTCTCATCATCTGGTCACCTCAAATTTTTGTGTGCATCAGTTTCTTTAACTCAGTTCCCAGAAGGGGCTCATTGCTTAAATCATCACCTTTTCCTGGCTGCCAGACTCGTGTCTGCATATTCTGGGTGGTAGCCGCGTAGGCCTGTAGGTCCGATTCATCATGTCTTACCAACCTGTAGGAATTGTCACGTTGCCAAAAGGGAGTATCGGGGTTGTCATGTGGCGGTGTGTAGCCAGGAACTGGTGTACTGGAAGTGGAAGCAACGTTGTTGGGAGCGGGCGTAGGAAGAGTCGTTGGGTGGAGACAGTCGTACAAGGGGTCGAGAAAATCCATGGCGTTGTTCCGGGGGCTAGGGTAGCTGATAGTGGGGAGGTTGCTAGGGATGGTAGACAAATCCGGGAGGCTCTCATCAGAGACAAGTTCAAGGTTGAAACCTGTGAGCATGGGTGGAGTCCAGGGGAGAGTGTCGTCCTGAGGGGGAGGGTTGGAGTGGGCATCGGGCTGAATCGTCAGTGGGCAGAGCATCATCCTCTCCCATTACCAAGGCTAAGTGGTGGGTGTGGATCCGTAGAGTTTGAGTTGGTTGATGTTGGAACCAACCAGTCTTACTGTTGGGGTACATTATCTTGTACACAGAGGGGCTTACTTTGTCAGAGATGGAGTAGGGGCCTGCGAATTTAGGGGCTAAGAAGGAGCTGGTTTTGTACAACAAGATCATAACTTGCTGGCCAACTGCATGCTCTATGGGGTGAACCTTTTTGTCAAAGCTGGCTTTACTCTGCTTTTTCCTAGCACCTAGTCGGACAGCAGCAGCTAATTGTGCCGCTTTAATGTTCTCTGTGACCTGTTGGACTGTTTTTTCGTGGGTGAGCGCGGTTACTGCGGGATTTGCCAAATTGAGCCCAAATAAATATTCAATGCCTTTCATGGGTGTCCCTGTCATAAGGGTGTGGGGGGTGAAACCTGTGGAACTGGAAACTGTTCTTGATAATCATGAGAGCAAAGGGTAGTACCGTGTCCCGATGGGCAGGACGGTGGCATAGTGGTTAGCACAATTGCTTCACAGCTCCAGGGTCCCAGGTTTGATTCCCGGCTTGGCTCACTGTCTGTGCGGAGTCTGCACATCCTCCCAGTGTTTGCGTGGGTTTCCTCCGGGTGCTCTGGTTTCCTCCCACAGTCCAAAGATGTGCAGGTTAGGTGGATTGTCCATGATAAATTGCCCTCAGTGTCCAAAATTGCCCTTAGCGTTGGGTGGGGTTACTGGGTTATGGGGATAGGGTGGAGGTGTGGGCTTGAGCAGGGTGCTCTTTCCAAGACTCGATGGGCCGAATGGCTTCCTTCTGCACTGTAAATTCTATGAAGTGGAATTGTTCTGCTGGACCGTCTTCCTGATGGTTGTTTTTAAAGTCCAGTTCATGCGCTGTACTATGTTGCTGGACTAGGTGTGGTAGGCTATGTGGATTTTTTGTTTGATACCGAAAATGGTCATAACATTTAGCATTACAATGCCGGTGAAGTAGGAACCTTGATCTGACTGAATGCTGCGTGGAAGACCCCAGCGTGTAAAGATCTGTTGGGTCAAAATTTTTGCAGTGGCCTTTGCCGTGTTTGAACGTGTGGGGAATGCTTCAATCCATTTTGTAAATGTATCGATGATGACTAGTACATACTTGAAACCATTTCTGTAGGGGGGGAGGGGACCAATGTAATCAATTTGCAGATTTATCCAGGGGCCTTCTACAGTTCAGGTGTGTCTTAATTGTCCCTTCTTTGCATAATGTTCCGAATTGTTCTGGGTGCAAATGAGGCAATTGTCTACATAATGTGTGACGTCGCTTTTTAATTCGGGCCATCAGCACAAGGGTCTTAAATGGGCAATGGTTGTGTCTATTCCCTGATGTCTGTGTCCGTCATGGAATTGGTAGATTAACTGGTTTCTGTCTTGGGTGGGGACCATATAAATTCCATCCTTTAACACTATTCCGTCCTGTATTGTGAGTGTGTCCTTCCATTTACCATAGGGGGCTGCAGTTGTGCCTTTCAGTATCTGTTTAAGGGAGTCATCTGCTTTCTGTGCCTGAGATAAATCCTCAATATTTGTTTGGGAGACCCGGATTGAATGTATCTGTTCACACTCGGGGGGTTGCCAGAAGTGATTAGTGCGTGATCCAACTTTAGCTAAGGCGTCGGACTAGCGATTCCCGGGGGGGGGGGAGGTGTGGTGATGGCTCTTTAATGATGCCGTATGTGCGGCCGGTGGCTTTCTTAAGAATATGTTTCAGGAGAGGGGCGGATGGTTGGGGTTTTCCGTTGGTGGATACAAAACCTCGAGATTCCCATAGGGGAAAGAATTCTGTTAGACTGTTTCAGACATACAAGCTGTCAGAGTGTATGGCTGCAGGAGTTGGAAAGGAGTCTGGGTGGTCAATTACATAAGCTATGGCTGCCAGTTTGGCTGCCTGCGAACCCAAGTGGCCGGGTAATTTTAAAGATACCTCTTCTAGTGGGCGCCCCTGTGAGCCCTCCATGTAAATACCGCATCCTGTGATTCTTACTCCATCCTCAACAGTGGAGGAGCCATCTACATAGATCTTTACTGTGTCCCCTGTGTCTTGCGAACTTTGTGTCTCACCGTTTACACGTGGTTGTCGCGATTTGGGAACAAAGGGTCCTGTGGGGTGTGTGGCTGCAATATCTGGCATTCGTGTGGGGTCCTTGCATATTGTAAATTGTCTGCTAAGAACGTGTGGGTCTTGGTGCATTTCACAGAAATATCCCTGCCTTGTAATAAGAGTGTCCAGCGAGCTGCTGTGGTGTGGCTAACGGAACCACACTTTAGTTTGCCGTCTAACAACAGTTGGGTGGGAGTGTGCTCAGTTAATATCGTGAATAGGTTGAGGCCTGTAATGTAGGCAAAGTACTGAACTGCCCACAAGACTGCAAGCAAGTGTCGTTCACAGGCAGAAAATCCTTGTTCTACGGGATCTAAAATTCTAGAGGCATAGGCTACCGGGCCTAATCGGTCGTGACGTTCCTGTAGGAGCACTGCTGAGAGGGTTCGGTTGGTGGTTGCTACTTCTATGGCGTAGGGCAAGGCGGGGTTGGGAACTTGTAAAGCGGAAGCTGTACCTAGGGCGAGTTTTAAATAGTCTATGGCGTCTGTGTGCTGGGGAAGCCAGTTCCATGGGGTGTTCTTTATCAGAAGCTCTGAGAGTGGGGCGGCGCATGTGGCAAAACTGTCTATATAATTTCTGCAGTATCCCACCAAACCTAAAAATGAGCGGAGTGCACTTATATTATGGGGCAGGGGCAAGTTCACAATGGAGTCAATGCATTTTTGTTCAATTTCATGTTTGCCATGTGTAATAGTGGTGCCTAAATAAAGTACCTTTTCCCTCAATATCTGTGCCTTTTTCGGGTTTACCTTACATCTGATGGACTGGAGCAGGGTTAGTAATTTGGCCAATAGAGCCACGTGCTCTTCCCTGGTGTCGGTTTGCAGGAGCAGGTCGTCTACATACTGAATTAGGCTTGCAGGGTGGGAGAATTTGGAAAGACCAGCAGCAAGCTGGCTGTGGAAAATGGAGGGGGAATTATGGAAGCCTTGGGGGAGGCACGTCCATGTGTACTGTTGTCCTTGAAAAGTGAATGCAAATTTATACTGGCAAGCCCTATCTAGGGGAATGGACCAAAAACCATTGCTGATATCAAGCATGGTGAAATACTTTGCTTGCATTCCCTGCTTAAGCATGGTCACAGGACTCATGGCAATGGTGGGTGCTGTTAAAGGGGTAACTTTGTTTAGTTTGCAGTAGTCAATGGTGAGTCACCATGAACCGTCTGGTTTCTTTACGGGCCAAATCAGGGAATTATTAGTGGAAGCTATGGGTCGAATCAGTACTTGTTTTAACAGACATTTAATTACCTTTAAAATTTCTCCCTCAACCTGCTGTGGAAATCCATACTGTTTCTGTGGTTTGGAGTCAGGACCTGAGATGATAATTGTACCTGGAATGTGTCCGCAGTCATGCTTGTGTTGGGAAAACGTTCCTTTGTGTGTGGCTAATATCCATCTAATGGTGTCGTCTGTGCTAATTGCTGAAGGGTTAAACCAATAGTCCCCAACTGAGAAAATCCTGTTTTTGTAATCCCCCACTGCGAGCGTGGCGGGGGCTCTAGTTGTCTTGGACATTTGCCAGACACACTTGTTTATGGGGTCGAAGGAGAGGTTATGTGAGTTCATAAAGTCTATGCCTAGGATGTGTTCCGCAGTCAGGGGTAGATCTACTAGAACAACGGGGTGGCAAGTGATTACATTTCCTACTTGGACAGATATAGGGGCTGTGATGTATCCCTCGTGCATGTGCCCTGTGAATCCACTGAGTGCGATGGTATCTGTGGTGGGCCAGTGTGTTTTTTGGAATAGGTTTGCGGAGTTTAGTGTGGTTCGGGATCCTCCTGTGTCCCAAAGAAAATCAACTGCTTGTCCCCAGACTGTGCCTGTGACTACCGGTCTTCCTACGTTGTCCCAGCGCGTGTCACAGTCCCATGTTGTGGACTCCAGACATCATCAATCTAGGGAGTTATAAGCGAGGTTGTCTGAATGGGTGTTTACGTTATGCATGGGACAAGCGTTGCCTTCTAGCTGTCGCGGCTGGCGATCGTGGTCTGGCCTATTGTTTCTGGGTGGAGGGGCTGGGCTGTTAGGGTTGTTGGTGGTGTGGAGGGTTTTGTCTGCAATCACAGGCAAAACGTCCTACTTGTCCACAAGTGTAACATGGACCTCGTGGTGTGTGGGCTGGGGCTTGTGCTCTGGGGTACTGTTCTTGGGAGAAATGTTTCTCTCTTCTGCCCTCATTTATCCATGCGGGTTCCTGGCTAGTTCTGACTAGGTACATTGTAGCTTCTACTGAGTTCTGGTCCATCTGATCCTGAAGTGACTGTTCCCAAGCCCTGGATAGGCGTCTGAATACCCAAATCTCATTATGCATGTTATCTGCCGGGTCATAATTCGCGCAAGCCCTTTTACCCACTTCAGTGGCATGTGAAACTAATGTACGGGACCATTTAGTGGTATCTTCCTCATCAAGGTGAGCGTGGTCTAAGTTTCCGTATACTGCCTTGAAATGTATCCAGATGCGACTGGCAAAGGAGGTTGGATGTTCCCCTCTCCTTTGCCTACATTTGGACTGGTGGAGCGCTCTTAAAGCTGCCTGTAAATCGGCGCATTTCTTTGTTAGCTGGGTGACCTGTTGTTCAGTCTCCACTCTTATCAAGACTGCGCGCTATGTATCTTGATAGGCCTTGTCATACTGGGTCTGAAAGCTGCTAAGGTGTACTATGCAAGACTGGTGGGCACGTTTAACATCGGCGATTTCCCTGTCTTTGGTGGCTAACTTCTCCCGGAGTTCCTCAATAATGTTCTCACTTTCTTTAATGTTTCCCTCATTCTCTTCTTCCTTCTCTACTAACTGTCTGCAGATCCTCTCGATGACCTCCTCGGTGCCTAGCAACTGTGCCAAGCAGTACACTATTGACATTGGCTTTCTAAACTTTGCTGCGTTTTTCTTATATATCTCACAAAGATTCTCCCACCAAGTCTGTTCTATCTTTCCTGGATCTGTCTTGGTGTTTGCATAAAAATTCGACCAAAGGGGCCATCCTTTCCCCTTTAAATACTTTCTCAACGCATCCTCCCATATGGGGCACTGCTCTGATTTATCAACTACTGTAACCTCGCATTGCTGCTGTGGGTTCATCAACTTCTCGATCATCTGCGCTGCCATCTCTTCTCTACTTAAAATTTTGAACAGGGGGGAATAAGGAGTCGATCAAACAGGATACGGCTTACAGCTATATTTGGTTCACAACCCCTCTAGATTTGCATGCAAGTCTGACGAGTTTATCTTACCCTTCCCTGTTAGTTACGCATGCGGTTAGTGTACATTTCTGAAAATCGGTTATTTGGCGGATATGAAACTTACTCTTGTGGTTCGTTCTTTTTTCCAATTTAATTCAAAGTTGTGGGATCCCTCGGAGTAACAAAGTCACTTCTAATTCAGGTCCGGCCAGAGTCGCCAATAAATGTTGCCTTCTTTACTTTGGGGTGAACCACAAGCTGTTTCTCATATTGACCAAATGACCACACATTACATTAGGGTTAGGGTTATTACCAATACGGTAGCTCAAAAACACAGTTTATTAATAGCAGAAGACCTGTATCTCTATGCAGTAACACACGCGGCTCCGTACTAAACTACACCTAACGACTAAGATGATCTTTATTTAACTTCGAGTGACCAGTACTGTGCGAGATTAGGCCTTTATCTGGGTCCACGTGGTCAGTTTGGAAGCTTTTGGTTTCGTCTCAGCTGGGCTTGTCCTTCAGGAATGCACGCGGGTCCTTGAACTTGGTTGTTCTGCTGCAGTTGGTCACACGCAGGCTGGTCACAAAAAAGATTGATCTCTAGTGCGCAGGGCTTTTTATCCTTCATCTCTTTCGCACCCTTTTGGGCAGTTCTCACTCCGGGTCCACTGGATCGATAGGGTTCTCGATCACCCTCATCGATCTCAGCCAATTAGGGGGTGGATACCTGGATAGCTGAACGGGTCCTAGCTATCATTGTCCCAGGCTCGTAGGCCTTTCCAAATAAGGTGGGTGGGAGGGGGGGGTGGCACCGGTTAGTCTGCTACTGTTGTAACTCCTTGATTCAAACTCTGTTGTCCTCCGGGAAATGGTGATCGACTCTTAATGGATACAAGTTTCAGCTAAGTCTGGTTTCTTTGCGCAATACACAGAGGCTGTGTACCAAATTGACCACAATTCCCATGGTCCTTTGCAGGTGGTCATTTTGCATGGCTACAGCTCC
Organism: Scyliorhinus canicula; assembly: GCF_902713615.1. NCBI lineage: Eukaryota > Metazoa > Chordata > Chondrichthyes > Carcharhiniformes > Scyliorhinidae > Scyliorhinus > Scyliorhinus canicula. The sequence continues at coordinate 235,360,479 of NC_052147.1, forward strand.
TGCCAACAGGTTCATATGTGAGTTCCTGGCCAGGAGGTATACAGCCTGTTTGTTTCTCTGCCTTCTCTTCCTTATAACAAAATGATCCAACTTGCCTTGCTTACTTTCAACTAGAAAATGGAAGAAATTTTCCTCCGTGATTTTGTGCCAAAAGCCCAGATGTACAGGGTGTTTGACGTCAGTGTCCATGCCGGGTATGTGAACTGCTCTCTGCCGCCGCTTCCGGGTGAAAGACTGCATTGTTCCATTTAAAAGCCGGTCGCAGGAGGCATTCACATTTTAAAAGAGGGTCAAGGCTGGCATTGCCACTTAAAAAGCCTGTCGCAGATGTTGATGTTGGGCACTTCTCGCGCAATGGGGAAAGCCATGACCGATCTCTCCGCAACCCTTTCGACACCCGCCCGTGACCCAACGTTGGTCATGACCTGCACTTTGTAAAACCCTGGGGTAGATAATTGGCCCTGATGAGACCTGGGAGAGGGGGCAGGGCTCCTGAGTTGGTTGTGTCAGGCCTGGAGGGAGTGGAGGTGAGAGTCGATTGCATCAGGCATGGGGAGATGAGCAGGTTTTGCGGAGATCCTGGCGGGGGGGGGGGGGGGGGGGGGGGGGGGGGGGGGGGGGTCAAGAGTTTGGGGTAGCCCTTGGGGGGAAAGATTGGATTGGATTGGATTTCTTTATTGTTATGTGTACTGAGGTACAGTGAAAAGTATTTTTGTGCGAGCGGCTCAACAGATCATTAAGTACATGAAAAGAAAAGGAAATAAAAGAAAATACATAATAGGGCAACACAAGGTACACAATGTAACTACATAAGCACCAGCATCAGATGAAGCATACAGGGGTGCAGTGTTAATGACGTCAGTCCATAATAGGGTTGTTTAGGAGTCTGGTAACAGCGGGGAAGAAGCTGTTTTTGAGTCTGTTCATGTGCGTTCTCAGACTTCTGTATCTCCCGCCCGATGGAAGAAGTTGGAAGAGTGAGTAAGCCAGGTGGGAGGGGGTCTTTGATTATGCTGCCTGCTTTCCCCCGGCAGCTGGAGGTGTAGATGGAGTCAGTGGATGGGAGGCAGGTTCGTGTGATGGACTGGGCAGTGTTCACGACTCTCTGAAGTTTCTTGCGGTCTTGTGTGAGCAGTTGCCATACCAGGCTGTGATGCAGCCCGATAGGATGCTTTCTATGGTGCATCTGTAAAAAGTTGGTAAGAGTTAATGTGGACAGGCCGAATTTCCTTAGTTTCCTGAGGAAGTATAGGCGCTGTTGGGGCTTTTTGGTGGTAGCGTCGACGTGGACAGATTTTTGGTGATATGTACCCCTCGGAATTTGAAACTGCTAATCATCTCCACCTCGGCCTCATTGATGCTGACAGGAGTGTTTGTACAGTACTTTGCTCGCAAGCTCATAAGAGGTGAGGTGGAGTCCCTTTGAGGATTGGGGGTTGGTGGTAGACCCATGAAGGATCTGTCTGATAATCGTTACCCAGAAGTTAGTAGTGTGTTTAATTCTTCTAATTTATTCTGGGAACTATTGGTGTAACCCAATCAGAGCTATCCAAGGTTTGTGATTAAAATCAGACTTTTCGATGGTTCCAGCCTGATGCAATTGTCCAAGGAAACATTGCACTTCTGTAAAATCTTTGTGCAACCATACCTGGAAAATCTGCAGCACATCTTTGGGGCACCTTCCAACCCGATGCTTGGAAATTCGGAACTTATGGCTCAATCGTTTTGTCCAGCCACCTGTCCTTCTAATCACTGGGACATACATGGGTCCATTAGCGAATGGTATTGTGGTCAGCACTTGATTGCCTATCCAGTAGGGGTTCCTGGTCAATTTCTGCCAGATCTTCAAGCGTTTTTATCAAATTATCCTTAAAAAACACTAAATTGGTCTCATTTGCATTGCAATCTGAGTTTATTTGTTCTTGTTAAACATGGATTTGCCCACTTCACCGTTATTTGTTGGATAGTAAGAAGCCTTACAACACCATGTTGAAGTCCAACAGGTTTGTTTCGAATCACTAGCTTTCGGAGCACAGCTCCTTCATCACTTGTAATCACCCCAGTCCAACGCCGGACAATGCTTCACAGCTCCAGGGTCCCAGGTTCGATTCCTGGTTGGGTCACTGTCTGTGTGGAGTCTGCACGTCCTCCCCCTGTGTGCGTGGGTTTCCTCCGGGTGCTCCGGTTTCCTCCCACAGTCCAAAGATGTGCGGGTTAGGTGGATTGGCCATGCTAAATTGCCCGTAGTGTCCTAATAAAAGTAAGGTTAAGGGGGGGTTGTTGGGTTACGGGTATAGGGTGGATACGTGGGTTTGAGTAGGGTGATCATGGCTCGGCACAACATTGAGGGCCGAAGGGCCTGTTCTGTGCTGTACTGTTCTATGTTCTATGTTCTATTTGTTAGATAATTGAAATTATAATCTCTGACACTGTTCAGCTATTTAAAAAAATATATTTATACTTATATATCCTCAGATATAAAACATTGCCTTTATTATAATCAAATCCCATCTGGAAATAGGTTTCTCCATCTCCTTGAAATAGGTCTACAGTTGGTCACCTGTCATTGGCACTGCTGGGAGGATTTTTTATTCAGCAGTACATGTTAATATGGCATAATGATGTTGCAGTCCATTAGCCTCCATGCAAAAGCAACCATTATATATTATATGAGAAAAATATTAAATTATAGAAATGGGAAACATAAGGTACCAATGATAATTTAACCGGGGAAGTAAATTTATATATGAAAATACAATTACATTACATTAGATTATGGCACCTTACTTTAAAATCTTGTCAGAACTAAACAGCATAGCAAACAGGAATAGTTTCACAGATAACTACTAGATTTTGGAAAGATTGCAATTGTGCAAATCTGGAACTGGGTGATGCTTATTAATATAAACCAAATTTATGCTCGCCACACAGAACTTATAAGATCATATGACATAGGAGCAGAATGAGGCCACTCGGCCCATCGATTTTGCTCCGCCATTAAATCAAGGCTGATATTTTTCTTATCCCCATTCTCCTGCCTTCTCCCCATAACCCCTGATCCCCTTATTAATCAAGAACCTATCTATCTCTGTCTTAAAGACACAGTGATATGGCCTCCACAGCCTTCTGCGGCAAAGTGTTCCACAGATTCACCACCCTCTGGCTGAAGAAATTCCTCCTCATCTCTGGTTTAAAGGAGCGTCCCTTTAATCGGAGATTCTGTCCTCTGGTTCTAGTTTTTCATACACTTGGAAACATCCTCCACATCCACTCTATCCAGGCCTCACAGTATCCTGCAAGTTTTAACAAGATCCCCCCTCATCCTTCTAAACTCCAATGAGTGCAGACCCAGAGTCCTCAACCATTCCTCATGCGACAAGTTCTTCATTCCAGGGATTATTCTTGTGAACCTCCTCTGGACCCTTTCCAAGGCCAGCACATCCTTCCTCATAAGGGGCCCAAAACAGCTCAGAATATTCCAAATGGGGTCTGACCAGAGCCTTATACAGCCTCAGAAGTACATCCCTGGTCTTGTATTCTAGCCCTCTCGACAAGAATGCTAACATTGCATTTGCCTTCCCAACTGCTGACTGAATCGGCACATTAACATTAAGAGAATCGTGAACAAGGGGCTGGATTCTCGGTATTTGAAACAAAGTCCCCACGCCGTCGTGAAATCTGTTATGCCAGGAAAATTGGCGTCAAAAAGCCACAGATTCCCCATTTTACCGGGGGCTAGCCGTTGTAGAGCTCGCAGCTCTAGCTGCCAATACGGCCCTCAGCATTTCCAGGCCGTGCATGCGCAGGGCGGCTGCCTCCAGCGGCTGTGCCGTGCTCCATGGCAGATTCAGTCCGCGGACCTGGACCGGCAAAATAGTGCCCTGCATTGGCCGCTCGTGCACCTTGGACTGCCTGCACACATTGCCCCCCAGCCTCGAATGAAGCCCCCCCTGCCCACCGATCGGCCCTCCCACGACTGTGGCGGTCCCAGACTGAGTCCGCTGATGCCACGCAAGGATCCCGGAGGGTGGGACCATGAGAGAACCACGCCATCGTGATTTCGGCCTGTTGGCATTGGAGCATCGTGGGGCGGGCCTCAGGCAAGCGGTGGATACTCGACGTGGTGTACTCCATGAGTGCACCGATTTTCGGGGGTGGAGAATTTGAAAACCGGTGCTGCTTCTGATTTCGGCACTAAAATGCAATCTCCATCCTTCGCCAAATGCGATCTCGGTGTCGGGGAGCGGAGAATCCAGCCCAAAGACTCCCAAATCCCTTCGTGCTTCTTATTTCCTAAGCATTTCCCCATTTAGAAAATAGTCTATGCCTCCACTTTTGTTGTACGAGGATTGTACTGAATGAACGGAAAAAGTTATGTTTGGATAAATTATCTCCTCTAACGAATGCATCAATGCTGTGAACATGATAGTTGCTAATCTGCCAGCAATGTGTATTCATATTTATATTTTACAGGCTTTATTTTAATTTTTAGTTTAAAATATTCCAACCATCAGACCTGAAATGACCTAGATAACAACTCTCAGAACACTGACACCCAAATGTAACTGGCCTTATGGTCTTGAACCACTTACCAGCATGGAGCAATTAGATAAGTTACTCACGGCAGCACGGTTGCTCAGTGGTTAGCACTGCTGCTTCATGACGCCGAGTTCCCAGATTCAATCACGGCTCTGGGTCACTCTTTGTGTGGCGTTTCCAAATTTTCCCCGTGTTTGTGTGGATTTCGCCCCCACAACCCAAAGATGTGCAGGGTAGGTGGATTGGCCATGCTAAATTGCCCCTTAATTGGAAAAAATGAATTGGTACTCTAAATTTATAAGAAAAAAAGAAAAGTTACTCACTCATTCTTTTACCACAACGCAAACCATATCACTGTGACAATCATCATTTAGAACGCATTACCTCTGGTGATGAAGCTAGCCCCTTTTTTTGATCCTTTGTCTCTGAACCAGGTTTTGGGCTTTTATCTTGCATATCCAATGGGCGCCAGAAAATCTAGGCCAGTAGTACATATGACATCGTCAAGGCCCAGATCTTCACCACAACGGAGAGTTTCTCTGGAACTCATTGCTTCCTATTTTTACAGAGGTGGGACTGGAGTTGTGCCGGGAATCCGCACATATATGATTTACAGAGGCAGCTGGTCATTTAAATCACCAACTGCTTCCACTGAGGTAGGATTTTGGTAGACTAAGACTGTGAAACCTGGAGTGTGCATATTAAACCAGTTTAAGTGCTAGCCTGAACTTGGTGGATTTGTTTGGATAGCCAGGGCTGGCATTCCTTTTGGTGAGGTAAAGTACTCCTTTGGATATGGTCCCAGGACACCTTTGCAGGAGGTAGGGTCTTTTCGGAGAGGTAAGACACCCTTTGGGATTGTTAAAAGTATACATGATTGCACATAAAAAGTACACAGACCCATTGCAACTATGGAAGCTGTTAAAGAACTGTCAAACTTTCAAAAAACAGTCAAAGCTATTAAATAACTTAAAGGATACTTGGTAAGCTGGCATGGAGAGAGTAAGAGCAAAAGGTTGTGAGTGGGGCATGGGTTGGCACAAGTTGGCATTAGGTTGGCATAGGACCTATAAAGGACCATGGGGATGTAGGGAGAATAGGGGGATGAGGGGTCATGGGGAGGTAGGTGGGGGCATGAGATGGCATAGGTTGGCATGGATGGGGCACAGGGAGTGTGTGTGCGGTTTGGCGGCGAGAGTTGGAGGGCTGTTTTTGTTGTTTATTTAATTCAACAAAGTGGCAGAGCCCAGAAGCTGACCTACCGTCCATCTCACCTCCTCACCTGCGGCCTCCGCGTTCATTCTAATCCGACTTCTAATAAAGCCCGCACCCCCTTTCCCTGCCCGGAACAAAAATCAGAATTGTGGGCAGTCATTTATAAAGGTGGGGTTCACAGAGCTGTGAACTCCTGTCTCTGTGCACCCAACCTGGGAGTGAAGATTTGGGCCTAGGTTTGGGTGAGCCAAAATATTTTCCATTTCAGACTTGATCAAACTGAAGCCGTACTTTCATGGCAGAAATTCTGCAATCCCATTATCCTCCATTTATTGTCCGCTTAACCTCAACAGTGCACAATCTTAATATCTTGTTGGCCCCTAATGTGAGCTTGAACCCCATATCCTAGCAATCATATAAAGTCAGGAGTCAGTTGTGCTCTTAAGGGTAAGTACCAAATAGGATCTTAAAAACAAAGAGAAAATAAGAGGGCAAGGCATCTTTGACTGCCTCCTTGTGGTCAACGGATAAGCTGCATCAAAGTAGCTGGGCAACTAATTGCTTTTTCACTGGGGAACCAGTGTTTAGCGATCTGAGAGAATGAAAGGACACGTATGTTAAATTATTCCTATTCCCCTACCTGAATAAGTGCATCCACGGAGTATTAAAGTATTATCCACAGCCAAGTGAAATCAAAACAACAATGAAAATTGGAGCATTTAGTGGAAGTCACACCTCCCTTGGGGTGCAATTTGTGTTATCAGGTCTATTTCAGCATTGCATTGTTGCTATGGAAATCCGGTCTGGTTTAGGATTGCCAGCTGCTGTGGGACCTAATGTCCCTGCAACCCAATGCAATTTGCTTGTTAAGTGTATTATGTGATGATTAAATTTAATTTTGAATGGCCAAATGAATTTTGATACCCATTTACAGCTGAGAGATTATTTTTACATCTGTGTATGCTATAAATCACAATGATTACATTTCTTTACAACTTAAAAAACTGCTATCATAGATTATCTACGGAAATATTTATATGCTTTTATTTTTGACAATGATATGCAGGTAGTGTTTTATTTCAGCTATGCAGATTGAAATGCTGAGGGTGGAGTGAGTGAGGCAACCAATGGTCCTGTCACCACAAGACACTTCTGAGTACTTAGTGTGTGATTACAGACGAGGACAAATGAAGAGGGCAATACATAGAATGCATATCTCCGCCACACTGTGTGAGATCAATGCTATTACAGTTATGCAGCTCTTAATTGAGGCTTTTCCTCACCTGGTTGATGCTCTGTAACTACATGGCTGAATAAAGAAATATTTTTATGAAGAGCTTCCATCTCCTTTATTTTTCAAAAATCTATTTATCTTTATCTCGAAAATATTTAATGAAGGAGCCTCAAATGCTTCACTGGGCAGGGAATTCCGTAGACTCACAACCCTTTCGGTGAAGAAATTCCTCTTAAACTCAGTCCTAAATCTACTTCCCCTTATTTTGAGGCTATGCCCCCGAGTTCTGCTTTCACCCGCCAGTGGAAACAACCTGCCCGCATCTATCCCATCTATTCCCTTCATAATTTAAATGTTTCTATAAGATCCCCCCATCCTTCTAAATTCCAACGAGTACAATCCCGGTCTACTCAACCTCTCTTCGTAATACAACCCCTTCAACTCTGGAATTAACCTAGTGAATCTCCTCTGTACACCCTCCAGTGCCAGTACGTCCTTTCTCAGGTAAGGAGACCAAAACTGAACACAATACTCCAGGTATGGCCTCACTAATACCTTATACAATTGCAGCATAACCTCCCTAGTCTTAAACTCCATCCCTCTAGCAATGAAGGACAAAATTCCATTTGATTTGCCTTCTGAATCACATGTTGCACCTGTAAACCAACTTTTTGCGACTCATGCACAAGGAGACCCAAGTCCCTCTACACAGAAGCATGTTTTAATATTTTATCATTTAAATAATAACCCCTTTTGCTGTTATTCCTACCAAAATGGATAACCTCACATTAGTGAACATTGTATTCCATCTGCCAGACCCTAGCCCATTCACTTAAACTATCCAAATCCCTCTGCAGACTTCTAGTATCCTCTGCACTTTTTGGTTTACCACTCATCTTAGTGTCGTCTGCAAACTTGGACACATTGCACTTGGTCCCCAACTCCAAATCATCGACGTAAATTGTGAACAATTGTGGGCCCAGCACTGATCCCTGGGGGACACCACTAGCTACTTATTGCCAACCAGAGAAACACACATTAATCCCCACTCTTTGCTTTCTATTACTTAACCAATCCTCTATCCATGCTACTACTTTACCCTTAATGCCATGCATCTTTATTTTATGAATCAACCTTTTGTGTGGCACCTTGTCAAAAGCTTCTGCAAATCCAGGTATACTACATCCATTGGCTCCCCGTTGTCTACCATACTGGTAATGTCCTCAAAAATTCCACTAAATTAGTTAGGCACGACCTACCCTTTATGAACCCATTAGCACACTGGGCTAAATCGCTGGCTTTTAAAGCAGACCAAAGTAGGCCAGCAGCATGGTTCAATTCCCGTACTAGCCTCCCGAACAGGCGCCGGAATGTGGCAACTAGGGGCTTTTCACAGTAACTTCATTGAAGCCTACTTGTGACAATAGCGATTTTCATTTCATTTCCATACTGCGTCTGTTCAATGGGATAATTTCCATCCAGATGCCTCGCTATTTCTTCCTTGATGATAGATTCCAGCATCTTCCCTACTACCGAAGTTAGGCTAACTGGCCTATAATCACCCGCTTTCTGCCTACCTCCTTTTTTATAGAGTGGTGTCACATTTGCTAATTTCCAATCCGCCGGGACCACCCAAGAGTCTAGTGAATTTTGGTAAATTATCGCGAGTGCATTTGCAATTTTCCTAGCCATCTCTTTTAGTACTCTGGGATGCAATCCATCAGGGCTCGGAGACTTGTCTACCTTTAGCCCCATTCGCCTGCCCATCACTACCTCCTTGGTGTTCACAATCATCTCAAGGTCATTGCCTCATTTCCATCAATCACTGACATGTTATTTGTATCTTCCACTGTGAAGACCGACCCAAAAAACCTGTTCAGTTCCTCAGCCATTTCCTGATCTCCCATTATTAAATCTATGCTGGTGAACTGCTCAGGCACTGCATTCACATTATGTGTTGGCTGCCTTATTTACATTAAAGTCAGAACCTAATGAGCCTAACGCACAGCTTATGTTCAACCTTTCCGCCCCCTTTAGGCTCACTAACAACATTCTGGCAATTTGTTGGCATTTAATGCCAACACTCAAATTTTAAGAGTAATTCCTCCACATGAATGGTCATGGCTTGGCTTTGTCCTTAGCAAGTGGTTTTAAGAGATGAGAGGCCAATGGTCATCTGACCTTCCATTTGCTCCTGACCACCCCAGGGAACCAGGCCAAGACCGGAGAATACTGGCGGCGTTTGCACCTTGGCCTAAGTGGGACCTTCATTGACCCTAATTGGTGATCCAGTGAGCAGCCGCTGCCACTTCGAACATGCATCCAGCAACAGCGCTTGGAGGATGGAACACTTCAGATAGCCGCTATGATGCACAATTCTCTCCTGGTTCCGCCTCCAAAACCGCTTTTGCTGGTCAGGGAAGATTCCACCAATTATCACAGTAAAGAGGCACAGCCATCAGCCCAGACATTGTCACTGCGCTCATTACGCTTTACAGGGTAAATTACAGGCATGGTCTTCATGTGATGAGTCACTGGGTCTGCAGCCAGGTGAGGGGGAAAAGGATAGTCCCGGCACCAGTCCCACCAGCAATTTCATTTTTTAAAGATTGGGATGCCCTTTTTAAAGGTTGTCCCAATACAAAAAAGTAAAAATAGAATGTCCCCCCCACCAAACACCCTTCGCATGCAGCACCCCCATCCAGAAAGGCTGCTTCTCCACGGACACCACTCTCGCTCACCCACCTGCCACCTCACCCAGTCTAGGGCAGTGCCAAGGGGCAGTGCCTGGACATGACCCTCTTCCCCTAAACAATGTACACACCTGGTGGATTCTGCTCACCAGATCCACCCCATGGAAGACCTGCTGTGGGCAATGTAACGGTGATGAGGAGTTATCAGACAATGAGTCCTGATAATCAGGTGCAAATTATTGTAATTGGGTTCCCCACGTTGAACCTTGGGATTCCTGCTATCTCACTGGCGGAGGCCAGGAACAATCTTGTCATGCCTCTAGGTCGGTGTGAAGTGTGATTTGGGTCTCTGGTTGGTGTTTCCACTCCAGATGCTGATCCCGCGCTACTGAAATGGGAGCAAAAATTCTCCCCTCCCCAACATTCAGCCGGACGAGCTATCATCTAGTTCATCGAACGGAAACATTGGCCTGGATCTTTCGAGCAGCGGTAATGATGATCGGATTGTCGCAGACCCCTGACTCAACACTGCTGCACACTTCTTCTAGGACCTTCCAAACCCGACTTGTACAGAAATATGAAGTGCAGCATCCATAAGGGAACTCCATCAAAGTGCAGTAGAACTGAGGGAAGATAGAACATGTCCTCTTTAGACGGCACTGGCTGCTCTCTGGTGAGTTTATAGGTCCAGTTTGAATGTTAGTGAATAAATATCAGTGATGGAATATGAGTGAATGGGGTGAGTGGATGGTGAATGGGTAGGTTGATGAGGCATGTAAGTGAGTAGGAGGTAAGGAGGTAGTCTGGGTGAGGTGGTAGGTGGGTGATTACGTAGTTGTGTCTGAGGATAGTCCAGTCAGGTTGAAGTGTAGTCGGGTTGAGGAAATGAATAAATGAATGTGATAAAATTAGAATTATTAGTTAAGATAGGATAGTTAGTAGGGCCGGCTGATGGTAGGGGGCTCACAGACAAAGAACAAAGAGATTCAGCCAAAGCCTGTTTGAAACTATCGGGGGAGGGTGGCCGCATGGTCAGAAGGTGAAAAGGATGCTGGGGTTACAATGCAAAGTGACCAATTAGGATATAGGGCCAGGTCAGAAGGTGTATAGAATGACCAATGGGAAGCTTATATGTGACTCTTACTGTGATTTTGAATACATCAGCAGAAACCCTTTTGTCTTCTGTCTCACTTACTGCGGAACTCACAGGAGGCAGCTGTGTGTCCTGGAGTTCTCCCAGTAGGCCAGCCTTGCAAGTTAGTTATTATTAAATGATACTATACCTACAAATCCATCTCTCATTTTATTGAGCCAGACTACCGGGTGAAGAATTTAACTATCAACAGGGTCAGGTCAGGGGTGTTTTGGGTGGTCATGGCGTAATTGGGTGGTCATGGATGTAGCGGGTGGCAGTTGGGGTTGTTGTTAGGTTGGGTTGGGGGGGGGGGGGGCAGTCAGGTCGGGCCAGAGAGGATAGTTAGGTATGCAAGGAGGGTGATTAAGGATTCGAGCTTAGGGGTTACCCAGATGTTAAACTAGTATTTTTCTAGATTGGATTGGATTTGTTTATTGTCACGTGTACAGTGAAAAGTATTTTTTTGCGAGCAGCTCAACATTAAGTACTCATTAAGTACATGAAAAGAAAAGGAAATAAAAGAAAATACATAATATGGCAACACAAGGTACACAATGTAACTATATAAGCACCGGCATCAGATGAAGCAGACAGGGGTGTAATGTTAAAGAGGTCAGTCCATAAGACGGTCATTTAGGAGTCTGGTAACAGCGGGGTAATGTGTTAGGCAGGTTGGTTCAATGTGGACTGCACTCGATGCAGGGAAGTTAGAAACAGACGTCTAACACTGGAGAAGATCCAACACTGTTTTATTCAACTATGGAACTGCTATACATATTCAACTGTGGGTCGACACTATACTGATCTGACTGGTGACCTTGTAGTAGCGTGACCAGACTTACTAGCTACCGCATGGTGTTTGCACTTGCTAGCTCTGGACTCTGACTGTCTCAGTAGCTGGGTCCCGAGAGAGCGGGAAACATTGTGCCCTCTGGCTTTATACTGGTAGTGTTCTGTCTGGTGATTGGCTGTACTGTGTTGTATGCTTACTGGTCATCCTATGTGTCAATCACTGTCTGTCTGCATCTCATTATATACATGAGTGGATATTATGACACGGGGAAGAAGCTGTAGGACACGACTACTTTAAAGCCAGAGGGCACTAGGTTTCCAGCTCTCTCGGGACCCAAGTCAAAAGTGAATGAGGGTCCAAATCAGAATCCAAGGAAATAGAAGAAAATATTAGTCATTAGAAGAGCTAGAATCTTTGAGAATGTACATCTGGAGTGTCACATTTTATAGCTACACTGCAGTCATGTGCTGAGTAACAATATATCAGTCTACCAGCTACATAGAGACCAGCAAGAAATACAATGACCCCCAGCATTTTGAGTCTAAACTGTGATTATTTCTAACTTATGGAATCCAGAAATCAACACCTATTAAAAGAAGTAACAACCAAGGAGCTGGAACCCACCTAGTGCTGTGCAGATTTCTGACCATGGTTTCAGGCTGAATGTCAAAGGATTACTAATTGATTTTCTCAGGGTCTTACTCTTAATACCTATTACATATTGAGTTATTGTATTACTGTTGGCTATGAGTGTAATCTTCGTGTTATCAGTTATTATTATCAGTGTAATTTCAGTGAGTTACAATTAGTTATTTGTGGAATCAAAGTTTCTCCCACTCCTGGTTTCCTCTCTGCCAATCATTCCCCCACCTTTGATTTCTCCTTGCCCCCACCCTCAATTTATTATCAGCCTACTCCCTGCTCTTAGAATTTCTCACACAAATGCTTGGCTGGCTCAAACTTCCAAGCAAAAATATTGAAAGACAGGGCACCCAACTTTCATGAGGTAACATTTTTGTAGAAGTCACATGATCAGATATCATGTGATGAAAACATCAGGTGATCAAACCTCCAATCAGAGTTAGTAAACCTAATGGGGAACTGCCAATCCATGTCGATACTTCAACTTTGCCGTGCAACTTGTGATGCAACACAGTATTGTCTTCTTATGTGGTAAAATAGAATTATGCACATTTTTTAAGAATTATGACAGAGTGTCTCTAAGTGAACAAAGAATTGATTGTGCTTTTCCCACCTGGTCTTTTTGAGGTTTCTTCTTTTAAAAATTGTCATATATCAATCAAAATTGCCTTCCCTCCTCCAAAGACACAGGTCAATTTATATATATTAAGTCCTATTCTTTTGGGATACATCAAAAAAGCTATCCAGTACAGTTTACAGGACCAAGGGAATCTACCATAAGATGTACCATCAACACAGAAATAATTGTTTCAAAAATCTCCACAAAACCAGAACAAGATTTGACAGCCACCTGGGGAGGTCTGCTCAGAAGAAATGCAGATGGAAATCTTTTGAAAACTTTCACCCATGATGAAAGATATAAATAGGCATTTTTAAACTGTAGACTGTAGATGACAGATGTGTATTATATCCTGAGCTGGTTACTATTATCAATCTGAGTGGAAAATTCTGAGGGGAAAAAGATATTCTCTGTGCCTTTAAGAGTGTCATGAGTAGTAATTCTGTGTTAGCATCATGGGAATATTCTCAAATGTTTGCACTTCTAGAATCGCTCTTGGGAGTACACAGTTAATTCACAGATCTAATGCACAGCAGGTTGTTCACCTTTCAAAACGTAGTTAATAGGGAATTTGCAAGTCTACTCAAGCTTGCCTTTAAACATATTACTCATATAAAAGGAGATATTAGCAAGTGGGGGTAGCTAGCAAAGCTCAAACATGGAACAGCACGGGGAGCAACTCAGCTGTTGCAAAAAGCACAATATGGCACTAGACATCAGTGAGTCTCACATTGCTGGACCTCTTGGAGGAGGAAGAACAACAGAGGAAATCCAGGTTGATCAGGAAGAACAATAGAGCAAAGCCAGGTAGATCAGGTAGAACAACAGAGGATAGCCAGGTAGATCAGGAAGAACAACAGAGCAAAGCCAGATAGATCAGGAAGAACAACAGAGCAAAGTCAGGTAGGTCAGGAGAAACAACAGAGCAAAGCCAGGTAGATCAGGAAGAACAAGAGCAAAGCCAGGTAGATCAGGTAGAACAACAGAGGAAAGCCAGGTAGATCAGGTAGAACAACAGAGGAAAGCCAGGTAGATCAGGAAGAACAACAGAGCAAAGCCAGATAGATCAGGAAGAACAACAGAGCAAAGTCAGGTTGATCAGGAAGAACAATAGGGAAAAGCCAGGTATATCAGGAGAAACAACAGAGCAAAGCCAGGTAGATCAGGAAGAACAACAGAGCAAAGCCAGGTAGATCAGGTAGAACAACAGAGGAAAGCCAGGTAGATCAGGAAGAACAACAGAGCAAAGCCAGGTAGATCAGGTAGAACAACAGAGCAAAGCCAGATAGATCAGGAAGAACAACAGAGCAAAGTCAGGTTGATCAGCAAGAACAATAGAGCAAAGCCAGGTAGATCAGGAAGAACAACAGAGGAAAACCAGGTAGATCAGGTACCATGAAGAAGAATCACTGGGAAGTGCAATAATGCACACAACTTGTCCTCATTCAGAAAGTCAGGCAGTTGTGGTGGTATGATTAACATAGCTGCCTGCCATTGGTGCAGAACACCGCTTACCATTGGCCCTGGTCGGTCACGTGCCTCTCGACCGATTGGTTGAGACCAGTCATGTGACGGCTCCCCGATTGGTCGAGAGGCTGAGTTAACCCCGCCTCCAGGGCGGGGTATAAATACCCAGTACTCCCGGCGGTCGTCCATTTACTGTAGTCGACCGCAGGGCTAACATCTAGCTGATTAAAGCCATACTTTTGTACAGCAACTCGTCTCGCGTTCAATTGATGGTACATTAGCAGTGAAGGAGAGAACTAGGGCCAACATTTACACACATTTATAAACATTGATTTACAGAGATGTCATTACAAATATGCACCTCTTCACCTCGCAACCACAGTTTCAGTCTGTTTCTATGTATAGGGCCACAGGTGAATCCCCAGTTAGTGAAAATCACCTGCATCCATTTAAATACAAACAATATACAGCTAACAAACATGAGTCTGAAGGGTTTGAATTTTACTTTCTCACATACCCTGTGTGAGGACGTTGCACCTCAACTAGGAAGGCTGAGTTGTATATGCTATCTTCCAGATTCAGTTAAGGAATAACATTGTCAGTCTGATAAAAGTACTGGTACAAGTGACAGTGGCACAAGGAGGATAATTTTAACCTAATTCACCAAGTGTGGTACAGCCATGGTCAGGCTACGCTCTCGTTTTACACTCTCCCCAATCTGCCGGTCTCTTGCTGGTGGGTTAAACTAAATTTATCCCCAATATCCACATTTTTACTTGCCTAAATGTCATCTACCTAACAGACGTGAGGGTCTAATTGAAATGTCCAAAAGCATATCCCATGAACAATCCATAAATTAAAAACACTACTTTAGAAATGTATACAAGTTGTGAAGCATCTGGTCAAAGATGAATGCAACCTGCTTGCCTGTGTTATAGGATTTCATAAGCTAGAACCATCATATTGGACCATAAATTGCTCAGATAACAAGGACGTACCCACAACCTCCACAACAGACATTACTGGAAGAATTACTGGACGCAAGCATCCTAGATAAAGGGAACTATAGCGACATGTATGACCGACTGGTAGAAAGAGAATGATCAGAGTGAGAGTAGGGCCCATCAGGGACAGTGGAGGGAACTTGTGTCTGAGGAGATGGGGGAGGCCCTAAATGGATACTTTGCTTCAGTATTCACTAGAGAAAGGGACCTTGTTGCCCATGAGAACAGTGTGAACCAGGTTAATAGACTCGAACAGGTTGATATTAAGAAGGAGGATATGCTGGAAATTCTGAAAAGCATCAAGGTCGATAAGTCCCCTGGGCCTGATGGGATATACCCAAGGTTACTACGGGAAGCGAGGGAGGAGATTTCTGCGCCATTGGCGATGATCTTTGTGTCCTCACTCTCCACTGGAGTAGTACCCGATGATTGGAGGGAGGCGAATGTTGCTCTCCTGTTTAAGAAAGGGAATAGGGAAATCCCTGGGAATTACAGACCCATCAGTCTTACATCTGTGGTGAGCAAAATATTGGAAAGGATTCTGAAAGATAGGATTCATGATTATTTAGAAAAACATAGTTTGATTAAAGACAGTCAGCATGGCTTTGTGAGGGGCAGGTCATGCCTCACAAGCCTCATTGAATTCTTTGAGGATGTGACGAGACACATTGATGAAGGTCGGGCAGTGGATGTGGTGTATATGGATTTCGGTAAGGCATTTGATAAGGTTCCCCATGGTAGGCTCATTCAGAAAGTTAGTGGGCATGGGATTCAGGGAAATTTGGTTGTCTGGATACAGAATTGGCTGGCCAAAAGAAGACAGCGAGTGGTAGTGGATGGAAAGTATTCCGCCTGGAGGTCGGTGACCAGTGGTGTCCCGCAAGGATCTGTTCTGGGACCTCTGCTCTTTGTGGTTTTTAGAAATTACTTGGATGAGGAAGTGGAAGGGTGGGTTAGTAAGTTTGCTGATGACACGGAGGTTGGGGGAGTTGTAGATAGTGTTGAGGGCTGTGGCAAGTCACAATATTGATAGGATGCAGAGCTGGGCTGAGAAGTGGTAGATGGAGTTCAACCTTGATAAATGTGAAGTGATTCATTTTGGAAGGTCGAATTTGAATGCTGAATACAAGGTTAAAGGCAGGATTCTTGGAAGTGTGGAGGAACAGAGGGATCTTGGGGTCCACGTACATAGATCCCTCAAAGTTGCCACTCAGGTTGATAGGGTTCTTAAGGAGATGTATGGTGTGTTGGCTTTCATTAACAGGGGGATTGAGTTTAAGAGCCACGAGGCTTTGCTGCAGCTCTATAAAACTCTAGTTAGACCACACTTAGAATATTGTATCCAGTCTGGTCGCCTCATTATAGGAAGGATGTGGATGCTTTGGAGAGGGTACAGAGGAGATTTACCAGGATGTTGCCTGGACTGGAGGGCATGTCTTATGAAGAAAGGTTGAGGGAGCTAGGACTTTTCTCACAAGAGCGAAGAAGGCAGAGAGGTGACTTGATAGAGGTATACAAGGTGACGAGGGGCATGGTTAGAGTGGATAGCCAGAGACTTTTCCCCAGGGTGGAAATGGCTGTCACGAGGGGACATAATTTTAAGATGATTGGCGGAAGGAATAGGGAAGATGTCAGAGGTAGGTTCTTTACACACAGAGTGCTGGGTGTGTGGAATGCACTGCCAGCAGAGGTGGTGGAGTCAGAGTCATTAGGGACATTTAAGTGACTCTTAGACAGGCACATGGACAGCAGTAAATTGAAGGATGTAGGTTAGGTTGACCTTAGATTAGGATAAATGGTTGGCACAACATCGTGGGCTGAAGGGCCTGTACTGTGCTGTACTGTTCTATGTTCTAAAGGGCCGACACCGTACTGGACGCAACAAGAAAGAAATGGGAGGAGGACCTGGGGATTGAAATAGGGTGGGGACGCTGGAGCGAAGCACTGCATAGGGTCAACACCAACTCCACATGTGCAAGGCTCAGCCTGACACAACTAAAAGTGGTACATAGAGCCCACTTAACAACAACCCAAATGAGTAGGTTCTTCCTGGAGGTGGAGGATAGATGTGAACGGTGCCAAGGAGGGCCGGCCAACCACGCCCACATGTTCTGGTCTTGCCCCAGACTTGTGGGGTACTGGACAGCCTTCTTCGAGGCAATGCCCAAAGTGGTGGGGATGAGGGTGGAGCCATGCCCGAAAGTGTCAGAATAGACGATGAGTCAGAATACAGGAGGGAGATAGAGAACCTAGTGGAGTGGTGCAGCGACAACAATCTCTCCCTCAATGCCAGCAAAACTAAAGAGCTGGTCATTGACTTCAGGAAGCAAAGTACTGTACACACCCCTGTCAGCATCAACGGGGCCGAGGTGGAGATGGTTAGCAGTTTCAAATTCCTAGGGGTGCACATCACCAAAAATCTGTCATGGTCCACCCACGTCGATGCTACCACCAAGAAAGCACAACAATGCCTATACCTCCTCAGGAAACTAAGGAAATTCAGCATGTCCACATTAACCCTTATGCACCATAGAAAACATCCTATCTGGCTGCATCACAGCCTGGTATGGCAACAGCTCGGCCCAGGACCACAAGAAACTTCCGAGAGTTGTGAATACCGCCCAGTCCATCACCCGAACCTGCCTCCCATCCATTGACTCCATTTACACCTCCCGCTGCCTGGGGAAAGCGGGCAGCATAATCAGAGACCCCTCCCACCCGGCTTACTCACTCTTCCAACTTCTTCCATTGGGCAGGAGATACAGAAGTCTGAGAACACGCACGAACAGACTCAAAAACAGCTTCTTCCCCGCTGTTACCAGACTCCTAAATGACCCTCTTGTGGACTGACCTCATTAGCACTACACCCATGTAAGCTTCATCCGATGCCGGTGCTTATGTAGTTACATTGTGTACCTTGTGTTGCCCTATTATGTATTTTCTTTTATTCCCTTTTCTTCCCATGTACTTAATGATCTGTTGAGCTGCTCGCAGAAAAATACTTTTCACTGTACCTCGGTACACGTGACAATAAACAAATCCAATCCAATCCAAGTGGCGGTCTTCAAGGTATCAGACCAGCCAGATCTATTCCTGGGGAGGAGGGTGGACGCCCTTGCCTTTGCCTCCCTGATCGCCCACCGTAGAATTTTGTTCGGCTGGTGGTCAGCAGCACCACCCAAAGCTGCAGACTGGCGGTCCGACTTCTCAGAATCTCTCCAAATGGAGAAAATCAAATTCACCATCCGAGGGTCAGACGACGGCTTCCAGAGAACATGGGAGCCATTCATCCAATTGTTCCGGGACCTGTTTGTGGCCAACTTACAAGCAGAAGAACAGCCAGGTAGCCAGAAAGCAGTGGAAATGGCCAAGGCATGAGAGGGAGGGATTGACCCGGGGAGAGCGGGGAGGACAGCTAAACTTAAGAGGAAAGAAAGGCAAACCACAGGAGAAGGGGAGGGAGGATGGGGGCAGAAGGGGGAGGAAGAGTGAGGAGAAAGGGAACAATAGAAGGAAACCAGAGAGGTGGGGGGAGGCAGGGGAATGATAGCTGGAAGAAGGGCACGGGAAATGATAACAAACTTTGCATCTCCAGGGACAGAGAACAAGGAAAATTTGGGCGATTGACGGGACGAACGGCTGAAGCGGATATGAATGCGAGACGGTAACGGCAGCGGAATGCATCCGGGAGAAGCAAGTGACAACACCAGCACCAGACCCATTGGAGTATTGCCCTCTGTAATTCTTTCTCCGACACCCAAATGTATATCTACCTCCCCAGTCCCCCCCCCCCCCCCCCCGTCCACCACAAACAGATGCCTACTTATGTGTTAAAAATAATATTACCAATTGTACAGAGTTGCTGCTGTTGAGCTGGTGCATAATACCCTACCAGTTATTTTATTTTTTGTTTGCTTTTTTTTGGTATGTTTGTGTGTGCTCTTCTCTTCTGTATATATATATATATATATATATCTTATTCTGTGTACATAACGGTAAATATACTTTTTTCCAAAACCCAATAAAAAAACATTTATAAAACATAAATTGCTCAGATTGGCAATCAGCGTTGGATGGTCACACCATACCTTCTATCTGTCAAAGTGTCTCGCCCGACCTTCCTGACTCAGGCTGGCTGAGATTCAGGAAGGGCAGCCCACCCCCAGCTCCAGTGCTGTAGTCCAGAAAAAACGGATTGAAGGAGGGCATGTCCCCTTTTTTTTACAGCACAAGCTGCAGAAAAGCACGTGAGTTTAAAGACTGCATTGAACGTAACAGTCCAGGCAGAAGTTAAGTCTCTAAGGTAAGTGGATGAAATTTGACATTTGGTAAATTGAATATGGGGGTTTGGGACATCGGCGGGAGTCAGACATCGGGCGAGTTGCTTTGGTTGAGGGGTGGTGGGGGTTGCGGTCCAACAGAGTTGGGTTGCGGGTAGTGTCAGGATGGGTCAGGTCAGATTAGGTCGGGGGGGGGGGGGAAGATCGTATTGGAGAATTGGTCAGGTTGCATCCTGCTGGGTCAGGGTTTGGTTCGGGGGATGTTATGTCAAGTCAACTCTGCAGTGGGGGTTGGGTCAGGCCAGGTTTCCAGGGGTGGGTCCGGAGTCAGCTTGGGTTGGTGGTGGGGGGGGGGGGGGGGGGTAGCTTGGGTTGGGAAAGGGGGGGGGGGTCAGGTCCGGTCAGATTGGGTCAGATTCTGTGGACAATCAGGTCGGGAGACTGGGGGTCCAACTGTATCCAGTCAGGTGTGGTGTCGGAAATCCCATGCCGGCAAGGGGCGGGGGCGGGGGGGGGGGGGGGGGGAGGGGGTGGTGGAAGGGGAGGATGGAGTTGGGGGTGAATTCCCTGGGCAAGGGAGTCCCTTGTGGGGTCAGGAGTGTGGGGGAATCCCGTGTGGGGTTTGGTATTGATCTTTAAAATAGTTATGCCAAAGTTAGAAGTGGTTTTATTTCTTCTAACTTTTTCAGAGTAATATTAGCATAACATTAGCAGAACCATTCCAAGACAGTAAGTAGTGTAGTGGGGTGAATTTAAACTTGTAAGGCAGGGGGCTGGGTTGACTAATGGGGCTAGTTTTAAAAATAGGGCAAAAGAGAGAAGATGGGGAATAGGGAAAAGGAAGTGAGAGAAAGCTTGAGTGTTGACATTAAACAAAGAAATAGTTGCCTCCCAAAGGGCAAGAAAGAGGTAAGTGCGGGTTAAATTGTATGTATGTAAATGCAGAGAGTATAGTGAACAAAATTGGGGAACTGGAAGCAGAAATTGCTCTAGGGGTAGATGACATAATAGCATTGACAGAAATATAGCTCAAGCCAGGACAGGACTGGATGCTTAACATCCTGGGTTATAAGGTTTTTAGTAGGAACAGGGTAGATAAAAAGGGAGTCTTGGTCAAAGATAGTATCATAGGTCTTGAAAGAGATGTAGTTCCTGAATTAGAATCTATATGGTTGGAGGTGAGAAAGAGGAAGGGAGCAGTGACCTTGTTTGGTATTTACTGTAGAACTCCAAATAGTGGGCAGCAAGTGGAAGAGAGCATTTGGAGGCAGATTATGGAAATTTGCAGGGCAGTAGGGGTGTGATAATTGGGGATTTTAATTACCCGAAGGTAGACTTGGAAATAGGTAGAGTGTGGGGCACGGAAGGGGAGAAATTCCTGCAGTATGCAGGAGAACTTTCTGGAACAATACATCTCCAGTCCTATCAGGGAGCAAGCTGTTCTGGATCTGGTCCGAGAAAATGAGACAGGGCAGGTAGAGAACATCAGAGGAGGGGAGTCGTTGGGAAGTAGCGATCATAATATAATACGGTTCAATATTAAATTAGAAAAGGATTAAAATCAGTCAAGGATTAAGATCCCAGATTAGAAAAGGGCAAATTTTAGGGGTCTAAACATTGAATTGGGCCAGATTGATTGGAATCACATGTTGGGGATAAAACAGTGGATGAAAAATGACAGACTTTCAAAGGAGAGATGAATAAAGTGCAAGCTAGGGACGTACCCATGATAAATTAATAAGGGGTATCCAAAGCTAGTACCTGGATGACTAAGGATATTGATCAAAAAATAAGGAAGACAAAAAGAGGCATATGACGCATGCTGGATTAATAATAGCAATAAATATCAAGACGATTATCTCAAATGTAGGAGAGAGGCTAAGGCTGTAATAAGGAAGGCTAAGTGGAAGCATGAGGAAAGGATTGCAGGCTGTGATAAAACAAATACCAAAAAGTTCTTCAAGCATATTAATGGCAAAAGATTAGTGAAGGATAGAGTGGGGGGCATAAGGGAACAGGGTATACTGCTCACTGAAGCACAGGGTATGACAGTGGTATTAAATGATTGCGAAGAGGAGCAGCACAGTGACGCAGTGGTTAGCACTGCTGTCGCACGGCGCCGGGGTCCCAGGTTTGATCCCGGCTCTGGGTCACTGTCTGTGTGGAGTTTGCACATTCTCCCGTGTTTGCATGGGTTTCTCTCCCACAACCCAAAGATGTGCAGGGTAGGTGGATTGACCACACTAAATTGCCCCTTAATTGGAAAAAATGAACTGGGTACTTTAATTAAAAAAAAATAGATTACTGAAAGAGCTAAGGGAGCATATTGCGGAGCTGTTGACAGAACTTTTCAGAATCTCTGAACACCGGATTAGTTCCAGGGACTGGAGGATTGCAAATGTGACGCTGTTGTTTAAGAATGTTCTCCCTGTGTCTGCATGGGTTTCCTCCGGGTGCTCTGGTTTCCTCACACAGTCCAAGGACTTGCAGGTTAGGTGGATTGGCCATAATAAATTGCCCTTAGTGACCAAAAAAGTTGGGAGGGGTTATTGGGTTACGGGGATAGGGTGGAAGTGAGGGCTTAAATGGGTCGATGCAGACTCGATGGGCTGAATGGCCTCCTTCTGCACTGTATGTTCTATGTTCTAAGAAAGGGGCAAAGGATAACCCAGGAAACTACAAACCTGTCAGCTTGACATCAATAGTAGGAAAACTGATGGTAGCCATTATACGGGATGAGATAAATATGCATTTAGAGAAAAATAAGTTTATACTAGACAGTTAACATAGCTTTGTCAAGGGCAGGTCATGCCTGACAAATTTAATTGCGTCTTTGACAACGTGACGCTGGCAGAGACCAAGGAGCATTGCAACAGATAGAAGAGCCATTCACTAGCTGAGAAGTTCACAGAAACAGAATATATTTACTTCTATGCAAAGTATATACAATTTGCAAATCCTGATGGATGGCCTTAAGAGAGTGTGAGTTGAGAGTGAGGAGAATACTGACTTAAATTGGTGAAATGAATGAGATCATTCATCCTTATCCTGCACTGGACGGCGGTCCTCTTCTGCATCACGTTGACATTTACCATACTGGCGGCCACTTCGCAAGCCTTGGTGTTGAGATTGGTAGACCTCCAGCTCCCATCACGTGGGAAAGATATCTCCTGCTAGTCCTCAACTGCCTGGCCGAGTGCTGCCAGTGCTTTGTCGCTGAAATTTGGAGCAGTGGGATTGAGGATCCATTCTGGTGTTTGCAATGACATCTCCTGGGCTGCAGAGAGTGATTGTATACACAGGTTTGGTTTAAATATGGTGCCTGGATATAAGAGCTGATGAGGTAGTGGTAAGGGGACAAATCCCAGCCCGCCCTGCCACAAAATATGATGTGCTTCTTGTTCATGCATACATAATGAGCTGAAAAGTAGACAATTTGGCATGGAAATTCATCAAATCCTGTTGCCTTTCCTGCCCACTATCGCACTTGGTCTCCAGAGCGGAAAGTTCCACCTTAGGTGAGGAAACTGCAAGTGGAAGTTGGATTTTGATTTGATTTATTGTTGTGTGTACCGAGGTATAGTGAAAAGTATTGTTCTGCGTCCAGTCCAGACAGATCATGCCACACATGAAAAACATAAGAAAAAACAGAGGGGCAAAAGTTGTTTTTGAATCTGTTAGTGCGTGTTCATAGACTTTTATGGGTGGCACGGAAGCACAGTGGTTAGCATTGTCGCTTCACAGCTCCAGGATCCCAGGTTCGATTCCTAGCTTGGGACGCTGTCTGTGCAGAGTCTGCACGTTCTCCTCGCGTCTGCGTGGGTTTCCTCCGGGCGCTCCGGTTTCCTCCCACATTCCAAAGACGTGCAGGTTAGGTGCATTGGCCATGCTAGATTGCCCTCAGTGTCCAAAGTAGTTGGGTGGGGTTGCTGGGTTACGTGTATGGGGCAGAGTTGTGGGCTTAAGTCGGGTGCTCTTTCCATGGGCCTTTGCAGTCTTGAATGGCTGAATGGCCTCCTTCTGCACTGTAAATTCTATGTTCCATGTTCCTGCCTGATGGAAGCGGTTGGAAGAGAGAATAACCTGGGTGGGAGGGGTCTTTGATTATGCTGCCCGCTTTTCCAAGGCAGCAGGAGGCGTAGACAAGAGTCAATGGATGGGAGGTGGGTTCGCGTGATGGACTGGGCTGTGTTCTCGACTCTCTGTAGTTTCTTATGGTCTTGGGCCGAGCAGTTGCCATCCCAGGTTGTGATGTAGCCAGGATACTTCCTATGCTGCATCTGTAAAAATTGATAAGAGTCAATGTGGACATGCCAAATTTCCTGAGTTTTCTGAGGAAGTATGGGTGCTGATGTGCTTTCTTGGTTGTAGCGTTGACGTGGGTGGACCAGGACAGATTGTTGGTGATGTGCACACCCAGGAATTTGAAGCTGTCAACAATGCCCACCTCAGCACCATTGCTGCAGACAGGGGTGTGTATGATACTTTGTTTCCTGAAGTCAATGACCAAATCCTTAGTTTTTCTAACGTTGAGGGAGAGATTGTTGTTGTTATACCACACCTAGGTTCTCCATCTCCCTCCTGTATTCTGACTCATCATTAATCGAGATCCGACCCACTACGGTCGTGTCATCAGCAAACATGTAGATGGGGTTGGAGCCAAATTTTGCCATTCAGTCGTGTGTGTACAGGGAGTATAGTAGGGGGCTAAGTGCGCAGCCTTGTGGGGCCCCGGTATTGACGACTATCATGGAGGAGGTGTTGTTGTATATCCTCACTGATTGTGGTCTATGGGTCAGGAAGTCAAGGATCCAGTTGCAGAGGAAAGAGCCAATTCCTAGGTTTTGGAGTTTTGATATGAGCTTAGCTGGGATTATTGTGTTGAAGACGGAGCTGTCGTCAATGAATAGGAGCCTGGCGTAGGAATCCTTGTTGTCAAGATGCTCCAGGGATGAGTGTAGGGCCAGGGAGATGACGGCTGTTGTGGGTGGTTGTGGCGGTATGAGAATTGCAGTGGATAAAGGCATTTTGAAAGTATGGATGATGTGTCTCATGACCAACCTCTCGAAGCATTTTATAATGACAGATGCCAAGGCCACCAGACATAGTAATTGGGGCACATTGCCTGTTCTTTGCCATCCATATGATGATGGTCTCTTGAAGCAGGTGGGAACCTCGGAACGGAGTAGGGAGTGGTTGACGATGTCCGCGAACACACCCGCTAGTTGGCCTGTGCAGGCTCTGAGTGCACAACCTAGGACTCCGTCAGGACCCATTGCCTTCTGAGGGTTCACTTTCAAGAAAGCCTATCTGACTTTGGAAGCTGTGACAGTAGGTATGGGTGTTGGGGTAGTTGACAACAGTTTGATAATTTCCTGCTCTAAACGAGCAGAGAGTTAATCAGGGAGGGGTCTGTTGCTGCCAGAGATTCTCCTCGGCTTTGCTTTATAGCCCATTACATTGTTTACACCTTCCCACAATCACCGAGAGTCTGTGCTGTTACTCTGTGACTCTAACTTAGTCTGGTCTTGTCTCTTGTCATCCCTGATGGCTTTGTGGAGGTTGTACCTAGATTTCATGTGTAGGTCAGGGTTGCCTGTCTTGAGTGCCTCAGACCTGGCCTTCAGTAGGGAGTGAATTTCCCGATTAAACAATGGTTTCCAGTTGAGGTACGTATGTACTACGTTCTTTGGCATGCAATTGTCTACACACTTACTGATGAAGTCTGTGACGGTGATGGCATACTCGTTTAGGTTGGCCGCTGAGTTCTTGAATATGGACTAGTCCACTGACTCCAAGCAGCCATGTAGGATCTCTTTGTTGCCTCGGACCAGCATTGCACGACCTTCTTTATTCTCCCGCTTACGTTTCTGCTTGTATGCTGGGAGAAAGAGCAAATCCTGCGATCCGATTTTCCAAAGTGCGGTCGGGGAATGAATCGATAGGTGCCCTTGATGTTTGTGTAGCAATGGTCAAGGATGCTGGGGCCCCTGGTGGGACAGGAGATGAGTTGGTGGAATTTTGACAGTACACTCTTGAAGTTGACTTGCTTGATGTCCCTGGCCACAATGAACAAGGGCTCCAGCTATTCTGTTTCATTGTTATTTATAGAGGTGCACAATTCAACAAGCACCTTCTTCACTTCCGCCTGGGGTGGGATGTCGACAGCCGTGATGATGGCAAAAGTGAACTCCCATGGAAGGTAGTATGGGCAGCATTTCACAGTCAGGTATTCCAGGTCCGGGGAGCAGTAGGCCACCAGCGTCACCACATCCAAGCACCAGGAGGAGTTGATGAGGAGGCAAACCCCTCCACCCTTTGCTTTGCCTAATGCCGCCCTGCGATCCGTCCGGTGTATTGAGAAGCCATCAGGTGTATGGTACAGTCCGGTGAGGCAGGAGTGAGCCATATCTTCATGAAACAGAGCACGCAGCAGTCTCTTACTTCCCTATGAGAGGTAAGTCTGGCGTTAAGCTCGTCCAGCTTGTATTTGATCGCTTGGACGTTTGCCAGGAGTATGCTGCGAGTGGAGTCTTGAAACCTTGTTGTTTTAGTCTCACCTGCAGACTGCTGCGTATCCCTCGCTTCCTTAGTTGGCGGCTGCTTCTGGATGATCCCAGGATCTGATCGGAGAAATCCTGTGGAAGGTTGCGTCTGGCAGAGTCCCAGGCGCTGGTTATGATTTCAGGATCATGGGGGGGGGTGTATGTTCGCGGTCCAATCCACACCCTAACCACTCTCTGGCATCCTACCTCTGACATCCCTCCTATATCTCCCACCCTGAATCTTATAGTTATGCCCCCTTCTAACAGCGACATCAACCCGAGGAAATAGTCTCTGAACGTCCACTCTATCTATCCCCCTCATCATCTTAGAAACCTTTATTAAGTCGCATCTTATCCTCCTCCGCTCCAAACAGAAAAGCCCTAGCTCCCTCAACCTTTCCTCATAAGACCTATCCTGCAATCCAGGCAGCATCCTGGTAAATCTCCTTTGCACCCTTCCAATGTTTTCATATCCTTCCTATAGTGAGGTGACCAGAACTGCACACGATACTCGAAATGTCGTCTCACCGGGGTCATATACAGTTGCAGCATAACCCCGTGGCTCTTAAACTCAAGCCCCCTGTTAATAAATGCTAATACACTATAAGCTTACTTCACGGCTCTATCCACTTGAATGGCAACCTTCAGAGATCTGTGGACATGAACCCCAAGATTTCTCTCTCTGTTCCTCCACATTCCTCAGAACCCTGCCAATCCACATTCAAATTTTTTCTACCAAAATGAATCACCTCGCACTTGTCAGGGTTAAACTCCACCTGCCATTTTTCGGTCCAGCTCTGCATCCTATCAATGTCTCTTTGCAGCCTACAACAGCCCTCCACCTCATCCACTACTCCACCAATCTTGGTGTCATCAGCAAATTTACTGACCCACCCTCCAGCCCCCTCCTCCAAGTCATTGATAAAAATCACAATTTTCTTGTCCGTAGCTTCGACGTGGGTGAACCAGGACAGATTGTTGGTGATATGCACACGTAGGAATTTGAAGTTGTCAACCACCTCCACCTCGGGCCCTTTGATGCAGACAGGAGTGTGTACAGTACTTTGCTTCCTGAAGTCAATGACATTTGCCCACTCCACTAGGTTCACTATCTCCCTCTTGTAATCTGACTCATCGTTGCCCAAGATCTGACCCACTATGGGCCTGTCATCAGCAAACTTATAGATGGAGTTGAAGCCACATTTTGCCACACAGCCGTGTGTGTGTGTAGGGAGTATAGTTGGGGGTTAAGTACGCAGCCTGTTTTTGAGTCGCTGGCAGGGTCTTCCTGGGTCTGGTTCCGTGTTCAGTTCCAGCGTTGGTAGTCTGGTGG
Source organism: Scyliorhinus canicula (assembly GCF_902713615.1). Classification (NCBI taxonomy): domain Eukaryota; kingdom Metazoa; phylum Chordata; class Chondrichthyes; order Carcharhiniformes; family Scyliorhinidae; genus Scyliorhinus; species Scyliorhinus canicula. The sequence goes on from NC_052147.1 coordinate 235,387,978, forward strand.
GGGATTCCTGGAGTCAGGCCTTGGAGTAGGCCTGGTCGGCCTCCACATGGATTCTCCTCCTCTTCTCCATCAGACGGTATATCATGGTGCTGAGTGCGCCTCTTCAAGTCAGGTTGCTTGGCGGGCATCTTGGGTCAGGTCAAGCCGGGTCTCGGGATTGGGGGCCGGGACGGGCTTTCCGGCAGCTGGATCTGGCGCTCCTGGACCGGTGTCGCTTCCCAGGCTGGGTCGGGCGCTGCGACAGCCGGGTGAGGTCCTAAGCGAGGTCGTGATTGGACTTTCGGGTTAGGCCTCATCCATTTCCAGGTTGAGGCTAGGGTCGGGTCGTTGGAAGAGACCTGCTGCATTGGTTTGGTCATGAGGGCCGGCCCACAGATGTCGGTGTATCTTCAGACCTGTAGGGGAACATAAAAGGTTAGAGATAGTGCTAGTGTTAGAATTAAGTTGTAAAAGATTAGTACAGTTTTAAGAGATTAGTAAGAGGATCTGTGGGAGAGAGCTCGCAGAGAGTCGCCACTCTCTGGCGCCATCTTGCCTTACAGTAAAGATTTCTCTTTCAGCTGCTTTCAAACACATATTCATGTTGCAATGAGAAAATAAGGGTTGAAGGAAGACAAGACAGGCAGCCAAATGAATCAGTTTTGAACAACCACTCTCCTGCCATTCTCTAAACATATCTTTTGTTTATTTACTTGTCCAGTTAACACTACTTTGACCTTGTGCCCTGAATAACTTTCTAATTTAATCTCCCCTTCTTCAACCTTATGATTTCTGTCCTTCTTCCCATGCTCCCTCCTATCACTTGCTATTACATCATTTTCTACTTCAGACACGGTAGAAGATACAGGATATATCACAAAAAAGGAATGCAGCAGAAGTGGTAAGCATGAGAAAATTAAAGTAATGAACTTTGGCAGAGAAAATTGCTGGAGAAACATAAGAGACTTAATCTGACAAATCCTGAGGGCCTGATGGCCGACAGCCTCCGGTTCTAAAAGAGATAACTGCAGAGATAGTGGATACCATGGCTATGATATTGCAACATTTCTTAGATTCTGGAATGATTGCAGCAAATTAGAAGTTAGCAAATGTGCCACCACTATTCAAGAAAGGAGTGAGAGAGAAAACAGGGAGCTACAGTCTAATTAGCTTGACAAATGTTGTGGGGAAAGTGCTGGAATCTATTATTACGAAGTCTTAACAGACGCTTAGAAAGTTATAGGGCGTGATTCTCCAGAAAGATTTCGAAGTGTGGTAATGAGTGGGAAATGCCGTGAGACTCCCGGCACTCAGCCTAGCGAGTCTGGCAATGCTATTCAACATTATTTGGCCCGCTTAACGAGGTCTCAAGGTCTTCAAGCCGCATATGAAGGCACGCCAGCCGATTCATCAGGACCGTGCTTAGCAGCCCCCCCCCTCCCCCTAACATGGTCGAGCATCACGTAAACAGCACTTTCACAGCCTACCCCACTCAGCTCGCAGCCATGGCGCTGAGACAACCGGCCCCAAGGTTTGGAGACACGGACCTGGGAAGCTCCTAGAAATGGTGGAGGCCAGGAAAGATGTCCTGTTCCCCCCCGGGGGCCCAGAGGTAAGCCACAGGGCAGTCAGCGTCGCATGCAACAAAATGGCAGCAGCTGTCAGCTCGGGCAGCGTGACCAGGAGGACTGGCCTCCAATGCCGCAAGACGGTCAACGACCTACACCAGGCAGTACTGGTGAGTTGGCCTCCTCCCCGAAATCCTCCACCATCCAATGCAACCAGTCCCCCCAACCCTCCATCTGCCCCCAACCCACCTTTCACCCCCCCTTCCCTTTATCCCAACCTTCCCTTCACTCCAACTCTCCCTTCACACCTGTCCCCCCGCCCCTCACCAATGTGAAACACACGTGTGGCTAACGATGTCCTCTCTGTGTCTCTGTAGGAGAAGCTCTCCCACAATTGTCTAACTGATACACTTTAGTGATCACCTCACTTGTGAAATATTCATTGGGCCCGAATGTAAACTCCAGAGTGAAGCTCCACGGCTATTTATTCCCTGTCCATTTAACACTCACATCTTGCAGATGCTGTAATACGAGTTCATCAGGATCTCGTATCATGCCATTGAGCCTATGGACGTTCATGAAGACTGTTAATCAGTATTGCAGAATGCAGACTGGCAGCTCCATCCGCTTGTCTGGTTTGTCGTCCTCCACTAGGATTTATTCTAAATCCTCATACACTCTGCACACCATAATGCCTTGCAGTGATTCACTGTGCTCAGGTGGCCAGCCATCTTCTGGGATATTTAGCCGCTGGACTAGATTCAAGGATTCACACAATTTTATCCCATGTACTGTGTCCACATCCATGCCTACAATATGAAAGAGTATTGTGTGCTTCATGCCTGCCACTGAGAGCACTAGTGTCGCAAACATCGAAGGGCTCCAGAGTTCTTATTCTGAAGTCTATCATCAGCCCTGTCGATCTGCAAAGTCCCACTGCATGTTTAGCTTTTGCAAAGCATGTTGACTCACAAGGTTGACTGTCACTTCAGAGTCAAAGTCACAATGGATAAAAGCATCATTGAGCATTACTTTCAATTGGAGTGCGGATGTAAAGGTTTTCGGAGCATTCTGATTATCTTTATTCTTTGTCTCAATTTTGCTTTCATCCTTGTTTCTGAGAGTTGTCTAGTTTCTCTCCACGATGAGATCGATGAAAAACTGCTCTTCTGTGTTTATCTCATCTGCTGCATGCACCAATTATGCATAGTCCATGGTGGAACACGCAAAACATTGTTTGCAAAGTGCCCATCATGGCTGCACCTGGAACAAATTTTTTCATAGGCAGGACATTGCCATGGTGCATGTCGAGTGCCACATTTTTGGCACAAGATAGCGGCAGCTTCTGTCGGCCGCTTAAAATGGCCGCCCGCACTGAGACCACATTTCTTCATGATGTGCATCACAGCACTAATGGCGCTGGCTTCTTATTCCATGTTGGCGGCAAACATTTTTGAGTAGAGTGCTCCTGTTCTTTGTTCAGCAATCTCGCTCGCCTGACAAATCTTACTGTCTTTTCCAGCACCAAATCTTCTTCCCTCAATAATGTCGCTCGAAGCTTATCATCAAGTAAACCAAAGACAATTTGGTCAAGGATAACTGAAGTTGCATGACTAGACCTCTGGGTATGCATACAGAACATATTGTGCTCAAACGTTTCATCCTTCTGAGGGGAACAACGCTTATCAAAGTGCTTCACCACTTCAACAAATTTCTTGTGATATTCCCCATTATCAAACACAAACGGGTTGTACAGTTCAAGCATTGTAGACCTGCCACTGTCAGCAGCAACGCGATTGGCCTTTCATCAGGCTGCTCCTGCAGACCCAAGGCTGCAACATAAAGTTGGAACAGATGTTTGAACAGCCGTCAGTTCTCATCTACGTTACCGGATATCTGAAGCTGGTGGGGGGGCCCTCAATCCATCCATCTCAAGCTTAATCATTTTCTTACGCGTTGGGTCACCTCAGGCTGTAGTTCACCAGAGTCTTCCAGCCGAATGCCTTACATTGTCACTGCCGTCGCTATCTTTAAATCTTCAGTGGTAGCATGTTGTGGTTGGTCCTTTTGTATTTCAAAGGAACTCACCAAACACTTCGACTTGTCTAAACCAGAATCCTTTATTGAGTCTCGTGAAAATGAAAAACGCATATTGTCACAAGTAGGCTTCAAATGAAGTTACTGTGAAAAGCCTCTAGTCGCCACATTCCGGCGTCTGTTCGGGGAGGCTGGTCGTGTGGTAAGATAGCAATCTGAAGCAGAGCACGTTATCATGGAGTCTGCTAACTACACTTCTGGAACTTGCACCTAGCACTGACCATTCACATGTACATCTTACTCCCCTCTCAATCTTCTTCTCAAGATGGCCAGATGTATCTCCCTTTATAACCGAGTTGCAGGTTACATGACCTTGGTCTAGAGACCGCATGGTGTGTCTGTACTGCCACCTGCTGGTTGGAGGTTGCACACCATCCAACTATGATACAGCCCATAGGTATATCGAGACACCTAGATTGCCAAAGAGAGGAGCAACACCCTCAAGACCAAGGGCCAGCAAGTCCTCCTCTGGACACATGGAATAAGTGATGATGTGGCCTGAGACAATTCACACCTCTTTAACCTGTGATTATCCCTCTCTCCAGTTGCTCCGTCTGGACCTGCAGACTTAATTACCTGCAAAGACTCACATTCAAAGTATCTTTGACTTTATCTATATGTATGTTTCTGGAACCTACCTCTTCATTGACCTGAGGAAGGTGCAGTGCTCCGAAAGCTAGTGATTCGAAACTCACCTGTTGGAATAACATGGTTCACAGAACCATTGTGTGTATGAGGCGCACAAAACCCAGTGTCTACAGAACTCGCATGTCTTATCTGCAGATGAGCGAGAACCCATGTCAACAATAGGTCCATATGTCCTATGAGAGGCTAAGAAAATTGGTTTCATATTGTCTGCAGTTCAGCGAATGAGAGATGATCTTATTGAAACATATAAGACTCTGAAGGGCTTGGCAGAGTAGACACAGAGGCTTTTCCTCCTGGGCTGGGGCATCTGGAAGACAGGCGCATTCTCAGGACTAGTGATTGATCATTTAGAACTCAAAGTGGTTAGCACTGTTGCCACACAGTGCCAGGGACCGAGGTTCAATTCCAGCCTTGAGTGACTGTGTTGTGTTTGCACAGAACACTTGGCGAGATTCTCCGCAAATGCGGAGAATCGTAAAGGCTGCCGTGGGACAAGCCGTGACCCACGGCAGCCTTCACGCCCACTTCCGGGGTCGATTTTCCCCCCGGGCGGGGCTAGGAGCGTGGCCCCGTGCGTCACGGCGGCGCGGCCTTGACGACGGTCATCAAGGCCGCACGTCAAGCGTCACGCCAGCTGACGTGGCCGATGATGTCGGCCGCGCATGCGTAGGTTGGACAATGCCAACCCGCACATGCGCAGTTGCCGTCTTTTCCCTCAGCCGCCCCGCAAGACATGGCGGCTTGATCTTGCGGGGTGGCGGAGGGAAAAGAGTGCATCCGTTAGGGACGCACGGTCCGCGATTGGTGGGCACCGATCGCGGGCCTATGCGCCCCTTGGCACGGCCGTGGTACTGCCGTGCCAATCGGGCCCCCAGATGCCCCAAACTGCCGCCCGTTTCATGACGGCAGTGAGCAGGTGTGTTTGCTGCGATGTTGAAATGGGCGTAAAGGCCCGGCCGCTCAGCCCATCGGCCTCGGAGAATTGCCGCTCGCCGTAAAAAACGGCGAGCGGCGATTCGTGGCGTGGGTCGGGCATGTGGGGGGGGGAGAGAATAGCGGGAGGGCGTGAAAAATGTCGGGAGACCCTCCTGCTATTCTCCCACCCGGCGTGGGGGGGGGGGGGGGGGCGGAGAATCGCGCCCTCAGTGTCTGCTTGGGTTTCCTCCGGGTGCTCTGGTTTCCTCCCACAGTAGGGAATGCTTATGGATGTAATTTATATGGAGTCCCAGAAGGCGCTCAGTAGGCTATCAGCTAAAGCTCATGGCGTTGGAGGCAAATACTAATTGGTCAGCTGGTTCAACATAAAGGGTAAGGATAGAGATAATTGGAATATAGTTGAATTGGAAAGAAGTGGCTGGCATTTCCCCTCAAAAATCTATACATGGTGCTCAAATATTCACTAAATTTATTATTGCCAGAGAAAAACGTATAAAGTTTGCTGATGAAACGAAGCATAGTAAGTAGCATAGATGGGGAAAAGCTTGGGTTGGGAATTTCAAAGATGTTTAGGCTTCGTTAACACTGATCATAGGCACAAAAAAGTATTTTTTTTAAGTCAGTTGAAAGTTGGCCTTTATAACTAGATGGCTGGAATATAAATAGGATGAAACTTTATGACAGCTATGCAAAGTCTTGGTTATACCACATCTGGGTTACTGTCCATAGTTGTGGCACTGCATCTGAGGAACAACGTTCAGGTCTTAGAAGGAATGCAGCACTAAAAATTCCAAATGACTCTTTTCACTATATTCTGAACAGAGCAATTGATCACGTCAATAAATGATATTCACTACGTGAGGGAGTGTGCTCTGCAACAAAAACACTACAAACACACACCTTTCAAATAACCAACATATTTGTAATATGTGATGCATCAGCGAAAGTTATGAATAGTAATCATAAAAGCCGAAAAGTAATCTTTATGAAGATATGAGAAAGGAACACATGTGAAGCAGAATGCTTGCTATTCCAAAGAAATTAATTTTGGACCTTTAAAATAATGGACGTCAAGGACAGGTCCTGTTTGCCTGAAATAAGTTATAAAATTATTATTAAAATATTCCTATTGTAATTTTAAAAAAAAATTAATTTATAAATGGATTTAATAATTGTTTCCACGTAAATCGGTAAATGCATTGTCGTGAATGGAATAGGGCTAGTCTCGATTTTGTTTATAATGGTTCTATCTGGTATCTGGCTGAGAACTGAGAAAACCTATCCTATACTAAATGCAATAATAAGTCACAGAGGAGTAATGTTGTGGGTACAGACTGATGTGTAAGATGCTCTAACACCAACATGTTCTCAAAAAATTAGTTCCTCATTACAGCTATACTGAAAATTAGACAGAATGTCCTGATGAGTTTAAAATGTAATTTCAGCAAGGACTATGTTGTAATCCCTAAAACTGAATACTGCATTGGTACTTTAGAATGCATCTAGCATGCTTAAACATTTTGATAAGGTCAAACAAATGAAGAGCCTCTCCAAGTGTTCACTGAAATTGTAACTTGACCTATTCCTGTAGCAGTAAAGCACATAATGATATGACAGAATTTTCTCAGTTGCTTCTCATAACAAAATTCATGAATGAAGAACATATATCAAAATAATTGTCATAGCATTAAATTTAAATAGTTAGAAAAACACATACATTTTCTTTACATTTTACTTCTGCCCTAGATTAGATTAGATAGCTGTATACGATGTCTTTGTTTAAAAATATATATTTTTTTAAAAATCATTTTACTGGATGTAAAATAAATGCTGGCTAGGCCAGCATTTATTGACCATCCCTATTTACCCATCAGAAGCTTGTGCTGAGCTGCCTTCTTAAACCGCTGCAGTCCTTGAGTTGCAGGTACATCCACTGTGCTGTTAGGGAGGGAGTTCTAGCATTTTGACCCAGTGACTGTGAAGGATAGGTTTCCAAGTCAGGATGGTGAGTGACTTGGAGGGGAACTTCCAGGTGGTGGGGTTCCCAGATATCTGCTACTCTTGTCCTTCTAGATGTTAGTGGTCGTGGGTTTTTAAGGAGCTGCCAAAGGAAACTTGGTGAGATCCTGCAGTGCCTCTTGGTAATAGTACACACGGCTGCCACTGTTCATTGGTCGTGGAGGGATTGAATGTTTGTGGACGGGGTTGCAATCAAACGGGCTGCTTTGTGCTAGATGGTATCGAGCATCTTGAGTGTTGTTGGAGCTGCACTCATCCAGGCAAGTGAAGAGTATACAATTACACTCCTGACTTGATAACCACTGGCTTTGGGGGAGTCAGGAGGTGAGTTACCTGCCGCAGGGTTCCTAGCCTTTGGCCTGCTCTTGTAGCCATGATGTTTATAGTAAGAAGTCTTACATCACCAGGTTAAAGTCCAATATGTTTGTTTCAAACACTAGCTTTCAGAGCACTGCTCATTCACCTGAAGAAGGAGCAGTGCTCCGAAAGCTAGTGTTTGAAACAAACATGTTGGACTTTAACTTGGTGTTGTAAGACTTCTTAATGTGCTCACCCCAGTCCAATGCCGGCTTCTCCACATCATGGCTACCAGCAATATTTACAGTCCTTGTGAAGACAAAAATGATAATTTATTTAGTGTGGACAATCTCCATCATGTAATGTGGCACAACTATTATCTTATGTAGGCTACGCCATGGGTAGATCTAGCAGGCCAAAACTGAATATTCAAAAGGCACTGTAGTCTATCGGAAGCAGCAGGATTACATGCGATCATCATCTGTAATTCTATCTTTCAGTCCAAGTCAAGAGGGGAACTCTGGTTCAATTGTCAGTGTAGAAAGACATGCCAGAAAAAAATAAGGACCAGGCATACCTATGAAATCCATGGCTATCTGCATGTTAATCATTAAAAGCAATAGAATGTATACAGAATTAACTGGATCCATTGAAACAAATCAGAGGAATGTGTTCTAGTCCTACAACATCTAATCAAGAATGGTGATGAATGGTGGAGGAGGAGGCCACACGAACATCGTCATCCTTAGCAATGATGGAGTCTAGTGCCAAGAGACAAGTTTGAAATAGTTGCCATCACCTTCAGCCAAAAGTGTTGCGTGGATGATCCCATTCACTGTCTTCCAGAGGTCCAGATAATAATATCACTATCCAGTTAACTCCACATCATATTACATAGCATTCATGTTCACAATAATAATCTTTATTGTCACAAGTAGGCTTACATTAACACTGTAATGAAATTACTGTGAAAAGCCCCTAGTCGCCACATTCTGGCGCCTGTTCAGGTACACGGAGGGAGAATTCAGAATGTCTTAATTACCTAACAGCACGTCTTTCGGGACTTGTGGGAGGAAACTGGTGCACCTGGAGGAAACCCAGTCAGACACAGGAAGAACGTTCAGACTCCGCACAGACAGTGACCCAAGCCGGGAATGGAACTTGGGACCCTGGTGCTGTGAAGCAACAGTGCTAAGCACTGTGCTACTTTGCCGCCCATGCCAGCATACTGATGTTGCGTTAAAGACGTACGTACCAGATTTAGCTGACAAAGATGCTTCATTGTAACACCCCTGTTTATCTGCCAAATTGGGAAATACCTAGGTAGATCTTTGACATCTGAAGAGTCAACTATGAAGAGTTAACTATGCAATCATTTTAACACAGTAAGATGGCTGTGGTTGTTTGAGTTCAATCATCTCAGTCCAAGGGCTTCACTGCAGTAGTTTCCAAAGGTAGAGCCCGAGGCCAAACCATCTTCAGCTGCTGATGTGACCATCAATTCACAAGACACATGATTGGAAGTGAACAGTGGTTTTAATAATCTTACAACAGAGCCTACCTGCGACGAGATGAACTGGCAGCAGCTCACGACTTCAGAGCTTTATACTTCCGGTTAGTGGGAGGAGCCATGGGCGGAGCCAAGGGTGGAGCCCAGTACAAACTCCTCATCTCCCCCTATGGGCAGAGCCGCACAACAGCTCGTATACAGAGCCTCCAAGGACACAATACATATAATAGAACACAGTGTGAATTACTAGGTTTATAATTCACCACATTCACCCCCTGTCCAAAATCAAGTCCGGCGGGGGTGATGGGTCTACAAATTGTGCCGGTCCGGCGGCCGAGTTGTCCTTTGGGATCGGCGGAGCACCGGAGTTGCAGTCTCTTCGGGTGGCTGGGTGGGGGCGGTCGCCGAGTGTATGCTAGTGGACTCTGGGGGTGATTCGGTCTGAGCTTCGTACCCGACTGGTTCGACTGGCGACGGGGAGTGCTGGAAACCTATAGGCGTGGGGGCGCGTGGCACGGGCAGTGAGCCTTTAGGTGCGGGGGCTCAGGGCGCGGAGGGTTGGGTGGGGTGTAGTGTGAGGGGTACCTCGGCGGTAGTGGTGGTGGAGTTGGATCCTGCAGGCACCAGGTCCCAGAGGGAAACAGTGTCCTGACGGCCGTCAGGGTATTCGATTAAAGCGTATTGGGGGTTCGAGTGTCGGAGCACTCTTTCTACGAGTGGGTCAGTTTTGTGTGCCCGGACGTGCTTCCGGAGGAAAACCGGTCCTGGTGTCTTCAACCATGCTGGGAGCGAAACCCCTGTAGTAGTGCCCTTAGAAAAAACAAATAGCCGTTCGTGCGGGGTCTGGTTGGTGGCTGTGCATAGGAGGGACCTAATAGCATGGAGCGCGTCGGGGAGGACGTCCTGCCAATGGGAGGTCAGGAGATTCCTGGACCGGAGGGTCAGTAGGACGGTCTTCCAGACCGTCGCGTTCTCCCTCTCTGCCTGCCCGTTCCCGCTGGGGTTATAGCTGGTAGTCCTGCTCGAGGCGATGCCCTTGTCGAGCAGGTACGGGCGCAGCTTGTCGCTCATAAAGGACGAACCCCTGTTGCTGTGTATGTAGCTGTGGAACCCGAACAGGGTGAAGATACTGTGCAGGGCTCTGATGACTGTGTGGTAGGTCATATCGGGGCACGGGATAGCAAAGGGGAAGCGGGAGAACTCATCGGCGATGTTCAGGAAGTACACATTCCGATTGGTCAAGGGGAGTGGCCCTTTGAAATCGATGCTCAGGCGTTCAAAGGGCCAGGATGCCTTTACCAGGTGGGCCCTGTCTGGTCTATAGAAGTGCGGTTTGCACTCCGCGCAGATCGGGCAATCCCTGGTGATGGCTTTTACCTCCTCGGTGGAGAAAGGCAGATTTCGGGCTTTGATGTAGTGGGCGAGCCGGGTGACCCCCGGGTGGCAGAGGTCATTGTGGATAGCTTTCAGGTGGTCGTCATACGCGCTGGCGCATGTGCCGCGGGACAGGGCATCTGGGGGCTTGTTGAGCTTCCCCGGTCGATACACAATATCGTACTTGTAGGTGGAGAGTTCGATCCTCCACTGCAGGATTTTATCATTTTTAATTTTGCCCCTTTGTGAGTTGTCAAACATGAAGGCAACCGATCTTTGGTCGGTGATGAGGATGAACCTCCTACCTGCGAGGTAGTGCCTCCAGTGTCGTATCGCTTCCACGATGGCTTGTGCTTCCTTTTTGACTGAGGAGTGTCGAAGTTCCGAAGCGGAGAGGGTTCTCCGGGTTCTCTGGTCTCGCTGCCTGATTCAGATTGGCTGCGAGAGCGACCTCTGAGGCATCGCTTTCTACCTGAAAAGGGACGGATTCAGCTACCGCCCGCTTGGCCGCTTTGGCGATGTCCTCCTTGATGCAGGTGAAGGCCTGGCGAGCCTCATCTGATAGAGGAAATAGTGTGGCCTTAAATAGTGGGTGGGCTTTGTCCGCATATTGAGGGACCCACTGGGCGTAATAAGAGAAAAACCCCAGGCACCTTTTGAGGGCCCTGGGTCAGTGAGGGAGAGGGAGTTGTAAGAGGTCCGGGTCGGGGCCCAGGACTCCGTTTTCCACGACATAGCCGAGGATGGCTAGCCTGGTTGTGCGGAAAACGCATTTCTCCGTGTTATACGTGAGGTTGAGTTTCTGGGCAGTCTGGAGAAATCGATAGAGTTAGCGTTGTGGTCCTGCTGATCATGGCCGCAGATGGTGACTTTGTCCAAGTACGGAAACGTGGCCCGCAGCCCGTACTGGTCCACCATTCGGTCCATTGCTCGTTGGAACACCGAGACCCCATTCGTGACGCCAAAGGGAACCTGGAGGAAGTGGAAGAGGCGGCCGTCTGTCTCGAACATCGTGTAGTGGCGGTCCTCCGGGCGGATTGGGAGCTGGTGGTATGCAGACTGCCGATCCACCGTGGAGAAGATGCGATAATGGGCGATCTGATTCACCATGTCTGCAATCCTGGGGAGGGGGTACGCATCGAGGAGCGTGAACCGAATAATGGTCTGGCTCTAGTCCACTACCATTCGAAATTTTTCCCCGATCTTGACGACCACCACCTGAGCTCTCCAGGGGCTATTACTGGCCTCTATGATCCCCTCACGTAGAAGCCTATGGACCTCAGTTCTGATAAACACCCTGTCCTGCAGGCTGTATCGCCTGCTGCAAGTGGCTACGGGTTTGCAGTCCGGAGTGAGATTGGCAAAGAGTGGAGGGGGGTCAATTTTTAGCGTCGCTTGACTGCAGATAGTGAGTGGGGGCAGGGGCCCGCCGAAGCTGAGTGTGAGACTTTTAAGGTTGCACTGGAAGACGAGTCCCAGTAAGAGTGGGGCGCACAGTTCGGGGAGTACGTATAGCTGGAAGTTCGAGTAGCTAGCGCCCTGAATCGTTAGGGTCGCGACGGTCCGCCCTTGGTGGTGAACAGAGTGTGAGCCCGAAGCGAGGGAGTGTGGTGAATTATAAATACTAATAATCCACACTGTATTGTACAACATGTGTTGAGCCTGTATATTGTATTGGATTACGTGTAGTTGCGCGGCTCTACCCATAGGGGGAGATGAGGAGCTTGTACTGGGTTCCACCCTTGGCTCCGCCCATGGCTCCACCCATGGCCCCTCGCCCTAACCGGAAGTATAAAGGTTGATGCTGAGAGCCTGCCTGCCAGTTCATCTGGAGTTCATCTCGTCACAGGCAGGCTCTGTTGTAAGACGATTAAAACCACTGTTCACTTCTAACCACGTGTCGCGTGAATTGATGGTCTCATCAGGGAGATAGTTTGCCGTGCAGGGAAGATAGGGAGCGAACAGCGTCTTACCAGATCTGGGTGTATGAAGCTCTCGGTGCTCCCGGAGTCAAAGAGGCACGGTGTCCTGTACCCGTTGATTTTAACGGTCATCATCGAGTTGCGGAGGTGTTTCGCACGTGACTGGTCCAACGTGACCGCGCTGAGTTGTGGGTAGTCAGCGGCTTGATCAGCTGTGCTGGAGTGGCCCCGTGATGACTGTCCGCTGAGGTAGTAGTCTTCGAGGTGAGTATTAGAGGTTGAAGAGGATGGAGCCCAAGATGGCCGCCCCCATGAGTCACACATGGCCGGCCGCATGGAGGAGGATTGTCAAGATGGCCGCCCCCATGAGTCGCAAGTGTCGGGTGGGGGCGGAGTCGGCATACAGGCTGCAGCATTTCTGGGCCTGCGGGCCTGCGAGTTTGGGAAGCGAGTGCTCTGGGCTGCGGGAGAGTTTGGAGTGGGAGTTTTCTTTGCCAGGCAGACCCGGGCATAGTGTCCTTTGCGACCGCAGCTGCTGCAGGTCGCGTTGCGGGCCGGGCATTGCTGCCGTGGGTGTTGGGGCTGCCCACAAAAATGGCACACTGGAGCTGCGCAGTGGGTGGGTGGCCGCGCGGTGCAGGCCTGGGGCAGTCGCTGATCGGGGGCCCATGATGGGGTCGCTTGGTCCGCGGGGAACGATGTGAGGCTGCGGAACGAGACCTCCATAGTTGTAGCTAACTCTACAGTGTCCTCCAAATTCTGGGCCCCTTTTTCTGAGCCCTGCCACGTTTACATCTCGGACAGCGAGCTCCATATGTTGGGCGGTTGATACAGTTTGATAATTGCAGTCCCAAGCTAAAGCTTTTAAATTGCGCAGGAATTCGTCCAGCGACTCCGCGGGGCGCTGGTGGCGGGTCGTAAAAATGTGGCGCGCGTAGACTTCGTTGATGGGCCTCACGTACATTCAATCGAGCATGGCCAGGGCCTCCGTATACGAGGTAGTACTGTTAAGTTGAGTAGAGATACGGTGGCTCACCCTTACATGCAGTAGGCTGAGTTTCTGCTCCTCCGTAGTTTCTGAGGTGCTTGATTCAGCCAGGTAGGCCTTGAAACATCTGAGCCAGTGTAGAAAGATTTATTTTGCCTCTGCATCCTATGGGTCGAGTTCTAGTCGGTCAGGTTTGAGGGCTGATTCCATAGTCATTTTCTTCAAGTTTCCTAAGATTATTAAATTGATGTGACCGGTTTCCTCCCACAGTCCAAAGATGTGCAGGTTAGGTGGATTGGCCATGATAAATTGCCCTTCGTGTCCAAAATTGCCCTTAGTGTTGGGTGGGGTTACTGAGTTATGGGGATAGGGTGGAGGTGTTGACCTTGGGTAGGGTGCTCTTTCCAAGAGCCGGTGCAGACTCGATGGGCCGAATGGCCTCCTTCTGCACTGTAAATTCTATGATTCTATGATTTGTCTCCTTACATTTCATGGTGGATTTGTAGCTCTTGCTGAAGCTGTCATTTGTTGAGCACTGCTGAACATTTTTTTCATACTGTCCATTGTCAATCATCACAGCCCAGACCTGATTGCTTGAATGACTGTTGTCCAACAGCAACACCAAATAATTTTAATAATAATCACTTATTGTCACAAGTAGGCTTCAATGAAGTTACTGTGAAAAGCCCCAAGTCGCCACATTCCGTTGCCTGTTCGGGGAGGCTGGTACGGGAATTGAACCCGCGCTGCTGGCATTGTTCTGCATTACAAGTCAGCTGTTTAACCCACTGTGCTAAACCAGTCCCTAAACCAGCTCTTATTAACATAGTTTGTACAAATTGACTGCCGCGTTTTGCTACATTTCAAAAGTGACTACAATTCAAAAGTACTTTGGCTGTGAGAATTACACCAATTTTTAAAAATCGTCTCGAATAATGCCATTAATCAACTGACTAGTTTCCAGGACCCAGTTGGTCAGCTTTTCACCTTGGGAGTAACTCAGGAGGCTGAGAATTCCAATGATAGTCTGACAATGCTGGGGTTCCTTTGGAAAGAAACTGTTAATGCACATCAATCCATACAAAATACTTAATTCACAGGCTTTCCCTTGCATGCCGGTCAGAGTTAAAACTGGAGTGCAGCAAAAGGGGTGTGAATTTTCAGCTCCGTTAATTTTTAGCTGTAACCATTGACATTGAAAACAGCATGTTAAAATTACTTGAGCGACTTGACAGTTCAGTTTGGTGATCCTTTGTCTTTGTGAATGGGGGCATGGAAAAGTTTGAGGAACTCAAGTGCTTTGTTTCCTGTTGGTTATCTGTTCCTCATTGCGATTTTTCTGCCTTTTAATTTATTCATTTACCTAAACATTTGGTCGGTAACTTAACAGCTTTGAGCAAAACACAATTTTCTACCCTATGCATTACTGGATTAATTTCATCCAGAAAAAAAACATGATATTATCACTCTTAAATATTAACACCGCAAAATAAACCAAACCAACAGTTTTTTCATTTAGTACCTGTCACTAATGTTACTTGCCGTGCCATAACTCTATTTCAGATTTATTCCACTGCGCCTGTCGCTGTCATAACATCTGACATGACATGACTTTAACATGTCGCAATTTTGACATGTCACTTACTCTGACATAACACAAAACTAACATATCGCTACAATATCAGGATGATATGGGCTTGTCATATCATATGTCACAGTCATTTTTCAATATAAAACCGTTTTCGGATAACGCTCTGGCTTTTCATCATTTACCACTTTCTTTGAAACTCTGATTTTCCTGTAAATTTCTTTGTGCCAGTTTACAACTGGCAATATATTTTTCCCTTCTTTTTAGTCTCTTACACCTTTGCTTCCCTTTCGTGTTGGTTCTCTGCTTTTGTTTCTTAGATTTAGATTTTCTTCCAGTGCGGATTTGATTGAGGTGTGCAAGATGATGCCAGGTAGATAGGGTGGACAAAGGAAATCTCTTCCCACTCGTCAATGGCACAAGGACTAGGGGCACACAGATGTAAGGCTTTGGGCAAGAAATGTTGGAGAGGTGTTAAGAAGAACGTGTTTTATGCAGGAACTTTGTTGATCACAAGATTAATGGAAGCAGAAATGGAAGAACAGCTTCTTCCCTACTGCCATCAGACTTTTGAATGGACCTACCTTGTATTAAGTTGATCTTTTCTCTACACCTTGCTATAACTGTTACATTATATTCTGCAGTCTCTCCTTCCTTCCTTATGTACGGTATGCATTGTTTGTACAGCATGCAAGAAACAATACTTTTTACTGTATACTAATACTTTTGACAATAATAAATCAAATCAAATAAATGAATGTTTTTAAAAGGAAATTGGATAGGCCTTTGAGGGAAGTACATTTGCTAGGGCTATGGGGATAGGGTGGGGGAATATAACTGATTGAATTGTTCGACAGAGGGCTATCATGGATTTGATGGACCAAATTACTTCCTTCTATGCCTCCATGGAAGAAGGCAGCTGTGGAAAGTGTGCTAGCCTAAAGCAGGAAAATTGTCAGGCAGAACTAAATGCCTATCTCTCTGAAGCCCGAATAATAATAATTGCTTTTGTCACAAGTAAGCATCAATGAGGTTACTGTGAAAAGCCCCAAGTTGTGCCTGTTTGGGGAGGTCGGTACAGGAATTGAACCCGCGCTGCTTGCATCGTTCTGCATCACAAGCCAACTGTTCAGCGCACTGTGTTAAACTAGCCCCTACTGGACGCCATCAAACATTATCCTGGACACCATCAAACATTTTCCAAAATTCAATTGTTACTTTAACATTGAACAGCTCATTTCTCGTGTTGCAGTGACGAGCTTTTTCTGCAGAGCAAAGATACTGCTGGGTGTACACCCTGCATATGTAACTGATCATGAAGCAGTAAAATGGAATGGCCTCATGAATGGACAGAAATTGCACCTTGGAGGCATTCCAGTAGGAATAGGAGAAACTGCGCCATAATCTCTTATATCTCTTGGTTTTGGCTCCCCTTTGCACTTCTCCTCTATTTGAGTTGCTGTCAGCTCAAACATGAACTCTGTGTAAGAGACCCACCTAGCCAAAAATTACACCAAACTATAGATTTCAGATATTTTCTCCCGACAGCCTCACACATCCACTCAACAGAAATGGATGACTGCAAATAGTTTTAAAATTTTCACCTGAAGTCAAATTTAATGAGCTTTACAGAGTACTTCTGTGGATAATTGAATCTCCTGCAACTTATTATTTACTTGTGCATTTATAACTTGATAGCGGTAAAACAAATCAGAATTGAACACTATAGACTACACTGCATACTGTTTTTGACACATTCCCCTTCTATACAATAATAGGCAATACCCAGTGACTGTCCAACTACTGCTGCCACAATTGCTGCTGCATGGTATAATACAACTGCTTGAGCAAATATTTTTTGCATTAAACTTCGGAACACAGGGGGCGGGATTCTCCAACCACGCCCCCGCTGGGGGGTGGGGGGGGGTGAATCCTGCCCCCGCGGCCGACGAATTCTCCGGCACCGAAGATTTGGCGTGCGTGGGAATTGCCCACCTCCCTTACTGGCGGGCTCCAGGATCCTGGGGGGGCGCGGGGCAATCTGGCCTCGGGGGGTGGCCCCATGGTGGCCTGGCCCGCGATCGGGGCCCACCGATCCGCGGGCGGGCCTGTGCCGTGGGGGCACTCTTTCCCCTCCACGTCGGCCTCCGTGATGGCTGACGCAGAGGTGACCCGCCCTGCGCATGCGCGGGGGTGACGTCAGCAGCCACTGTTGCTCCCGCGCATGCGCGGGCTTCCGCCGGCCGGTGGAGTGCCTCTGGCGTTGTGCCAAAGGCCTTCCACGCCGGCCGGCGGGGCGCAAACCACTCTGGCGCGGGCTTGGCCCCTAAAGGAGCGGAGGATTCTGCACCTTTGGGGCGGCCCGACGCCGGAGTGGTTCACGCCATTCCACCCCGCCGGGATCCCCCGCCCCGCCGGGTAGGGAAGAATCCAGCCCCCCGGCCGGCATGGAAGGCTTTTGGCGTCACGCCAGCCGGGGCTGAAGGGACTCTGCCGGCCGGCAGAAATCCACGCTTGCGCAGGAGCGACAGCGGCTGCTGACGTCATCCCCGCGCATGCGCAGGGGGGGGTTACCTTCGCGTCGGCCATCGCGGAGGCTGACACGGCCGAAGCAGAGGGGAAAGAGTGCCCCCATGGCACAGGCCCACCCGCGGATCGGTGGGCCCTGATCGTGGGCTAGGCCACCATGGGAGCACCTGCCGGGGCCAGACCGCCCCGCCCCAGGACCCTGGTCCCGCCGGATAGGGACGTGGTTTAATTCACACCGGCGGGACCGGCATTATAGCAGCGGGACTTCGGCCCATTGCGGGCCGGAGAATCGCCGGGGGGGGCCCGCCGACCGGCGCGGCGCGTTTCCCGCCCCGCCGAATCTACAGTGCCGGAGAATTCGGCGGCTGGCGGGGGCGGGATTCACGCCACCCCCCCCCCCCCCCCTCCCCGGGCGATTCTCCGACCTGGCGGGGGGTTGGAGAATCTCGCCCGTGGGTCTTGTTGGGGGGGTCTCTGTTGAGGGTCTGATTAGAGATCTCTGTTGGGTGAGAAGGTCGTGTCGTCCTCATGCATGTGCGTTGTGGGGGGCTGACCCTCTATTTACATGGTGTTGATGGGGGGGGGGGGACAATGCCCCTACTTGTCAGCGAAGCGGGGGACAGGATTTGCGTTGTGGGGAAAGGGAGCCGACCGGCAGATCTCAGTGTCAGGCAATCCACGCAGTGGTGGCCCGAAACCAGGATTCGGATGGAATTACGTAAGCTTCTTTGCCATGCATGAAAATTGCACAGCAAAGAGAGGGAATTGCATACTGCGCCCCGCTCCGAGAATCAGCGGAGATCCGAAGCGATTCTACTCTGGCGGCTGAACGGAGAATCTGTCCTGGTTCACTTGTTGGAACTCCACCCTCCCTGTCAGGTTTGGGAATAGTAGGCTTAGTCTCGTACAAAGCTGCAGTCCAATTAACCGTTCCACTGTGGCAATTCCTGTTGTGTGAGGCATGACCCTATAGTCAAATACAATATCAAGCCAATTTGGTCTCTATGGATGCCACAGGTTGTTTCTTCTTACCAGTTTTAAAAGTCTGTACTGCCCGTTCCGCCAGCCCATTTGATGACGGGTGACAAGGTGTTGTTCTGACATGTCTGATACCATTGGATTGGAGGAAGTTTTGGAACTCACTACTGGTGAAGGCAGTGCCATGATCAGAAACCAGGACTTCTGGTACTCCATGTGTGCAGAAATCCTGTCATAATTTCTTGATTGCAGCATGGGAGATAGTGGAGTTCATGAGGTGTTTCTCCAACCATTTGGAGTGTGCATCTACCAGGATTAAAAACATGTAACCCATAAAAGAACCGACAATGTCCACATACAGTTGCACCCGTGGCCTGCCAGGCTACTCCCATGGATGTAGGAAGGCTGAAGGAGGGAGATTTTGATTCGCCTGTCATAGATTGCACTGTCTCACCAAGTCCATGATGCGAGTCGAGGCCTGGCCACCAGACATAGCTCCTGGCAAGCATTTTCATTCTTGATGCTCCAGGGTGGTCATCATGTAGTTCCATAAGTATCAGACACCACCATGGGCGAGGGACAACTATTCGGATCCCCAGAGAACGATACAGTCCTCAACATTGAGCTTGTCTTTCTTTGTCAGATATGGTTTCATTTCTTCTGAGGCTTGTCCTCGGAATCCAACATTCAGGATAATGTACTTTCGTTTAGACAGAGTTGGATCTTTTTATGTGCAGGCTTTAATTTGCCTTGAGGACACTGGCAAAATCTCTAAAATATTTAGCGTCATCTGATGCTGGTGAAGGAGCTGGGCTTGTTGGCAGTGGGCAACGATTCAGTGCATCAGCATTAGCTATCCGGATTCCAGGGCGGTGCACAAGAAGGTACTCGTAAGCTGCACATAACAGGGCCCAACGCTATATCCAGACGGAGGTAATAGACGGAATTGTCTTACCCTCTTTAAAAAGTCCCAATAAGGGCTTGTGACCAGTTACTCTTATGAAACGCCTACCGTAGACATATTGGTGGAACTTTTATTACACCAAACGTGACCACCAAGCCCTTTTTCTCAATTTGAGAATACCTCCACTCGGGTCCTGGATGTGTATGTGATAGGCCTTTTTGTTTCTTCTTTCCTGCAGTGTGAAAGTACTGCTGACCCCCATAATGGGAAGCATCACATGTCAAAATTAGTTCCTTCTTGGGGACAAAATGGGCCAATAGGTTGGGCGAGAGCAGTTGTTGCTGAACTTTATTGAAAGCCTCCACCTGTGGTGCTTTCCAAGACTATCTTTGGTACTTCCTCAGTAGGGTATGCAAGGAGGTCAGCAAGGAGGCCAAGATTGAGATAAATTTCCTGTAATGATTTATTCATCCCAGGAAAGGATTTTAACTCTGGTGTTTCTTGGAGTTAGTTGGTGCTTCCGTGATGGCCTTCACTTGTCCTCTCCCGGATGTAAAGCTTTTTTTATCCACCCGAAAGCTCAAGTAGGTCACTTCATTTGCTTGAATAGCGCATTTTTCCTGCTTCAGGTATACCCCAACTCTCGAGAATCTCTGCAAGACCTCTTCTAGATTCGCCAGTTGCTCTCGTTCTGAAGTTCCCATGACCAGGAGACCAAGTACACCACCACTTTGGGTAACTTTTGGAGTATGTTTTCCATGATTCGTTGGAATATGGTGCATGCTGATGAGACCCCAAAGAGCAAGCAAGTGTACTCGTATAGCCCCTTGTGCATGTTGATTGGAACCCAGGAAGGCTCACCTGATTCAAGTTGAAGATAGGCGTGGCTCATATCTAACGTAGTGAACCTCTGGACACCTGCTATCTTGGCGTATAGGTCTTCGATTTGAGGTATGTGGTATCTATCTGGTTTGGAAACCCATTGACCGTTAGCTTATAATCATCTCAGAGGCAGACCAATTTGTCTGGTTTAAGGACAGAAACAACAGGCGCGGTCCACTCTGTGAACTGTACAGTCCTTATTATGCCTCGGTTTTCCAGGCACCCAATTTTGGTCTCCACCTTTCCCAATAGAGAGTATGGATCCAGGCTCACTCTAAAAGACTTAGGGTTGACATAAATCTTGGCTTTGGCTCCTCTTCGTTCCCCAAGTCCTTCCTGGAACACTTCAAGGTATTTGCTGATGACTTCATACAATCCTCCCATGCCCAGCCTGAGATCTCCAACCAGTTCAACCTGATCCACTGGAGCCAATCTCTCCCCATTCGGCTTGGTCCTTGTCCATGCACAACAATGATTGGGGGTCAGGGCAGCATGGTGGCACAGTGGTTAGCACTGAGTTCCCAGGTTCGATCCCGGCTCTGGGTCACCATCCATGTGACATTCGCCCTGTGTTTGTGTGGGTTTCGCCCCCACAACCTAAAAGATGTGCAGGGTAGGTGGATTGGCCACGCTAAATTGCCCCTTAATTGGAAAAAATTAATTGCGTACTCTATATTTGAAAAAAAACAATGATTGGGAATCAGACTGATTACTGCCTGTAAACCACTGTGGTGCCCTTTATTCATAGTGGTTCCCCATGTAGATGGCTAGTCTGACCTTCGTATCTTCCAAGCTCAAGCGTTGAATACCAGTTTGGAGGTGATCATATATCTGTTACCCGTGTCCACCTCCATTTTCAATGGATGACAGTTTACCAGCAGTTCCACCATTATAATAATAATCTTTATTGTCACATGACCTTGGTAATAATGATTTGGTTTAGTAGCATTGCCCCTGTTTCTGGTAGAAGGTATACCTGTGTGATATGGGCGAGTACTTGGCTTGGCTTCTTCCCTGTTAAGCACGTGTTTTGGCTAGTCATATAACTTTGTCCATTTGGCAGTACTTGCAATACTCCATTGCCTGGCATCTTCTAACTTCCGCGACATGTTTCCTAGTATACTTGGGGCCATTATTGCATTTCCTTGACTGCCGGGTGATGCAAGTTGATCTCCGATATTGTGATGGACGATCTGACATCTTACTTACACAAGCACCCTCAGTTGAGGAATGGTCACTGTTATATGAGGTCCCCTCCCCCTAATCAGAGGACATTGCTGCCTGATGCCCCTTGTAGCTTCTGAGCCCCTTTCCTGCGTTTTCCAGTGACATGGCTATTTTGGTGCCTTTTTGAAAATTCAGGTTGAGGTCTGCCAATAATTTTGTCTGGCTTGTCGAGTTGCTTATTCCGGTTACCAATCCAACTCGCAACATTTCGTTCAGCGATGGTCCAAATTCACCACGTTCTGCCAATTTCGGTAATCTGACCAGAAACTCGGTGACAGGTTCCCGTGGGCTTCTCGCTGCTGTGTGAAGGCGGTATCTGTGGAGTATAACAGAGGGCTTTGGATCTTGGTGGTATTTTACCAAGTCTACTAACTCATGAAAAGTCTTCGAGTCAGGGGCATCTGGATAGGTAATACTTTATATCACGCTGAATGTCGGGATCCCACATGCTGTCAGTCAGATCACTTTCTGCTTTTCATTTCCCTCAATATTTTTAGCCCAGAGGATGTAGCGCACAAGTTCTGTGTATTGGGCCCAGTCTTCTCCAATTAGATCATAGGGTTCAAGACGGGATTTTAAAATCCCGCTACTCATTTTCCCTTGGGCGAGCTCCTGCCTGTTCAAAGGGAAGTTCCTACTCCATGAAGCCCACCCGGAGATCTACTGATGATCCCCCGTGTCCTTTGCACCCACCATAACACTTGGATTTCAATAGAATGTTGAGAGGTAGCTGCCATTTTTTAATGTCTTGTTAATAGAATGAAAATCTGTTACACATCCAACAACCCTTGTAGCAAAGCTAAAAGTGTCAACATGTGTTTCTTTGGGAGGGTCAACCACATCTCTCAGCTATTGGAGGAAATGGACTCAGACAATCTATCATGTCCAATGAGTCCCTTGGCTTTAGATGGGCAATCACCCTTTCGGTGGTTCCACACACTTTGGAATTTTACATGTATCTGACTACAATGGTTAATTCACTGTTTGTATTTAAGGTGGGAGCATTATGCTTTCTGCTGAACGCAATTTAGTTTCTAATGAGATACACTAGGCATTAACAAAGCATAATGCAACGTGGAGCCAAATAGGCATTCCGAGGTTCATCTATGCAAATACTGGAATAGGAACATAACAATGCTTTTATTATAATCCAGTGTTAGCATCTTCCAGAGTGAGTCAAATGTGTAGATCAGCAGACAATTAGGTAAGACACAAATGGACAGCTGTGACTGAAACTGAACTTTGTACCCAACCAGAGAATCTATTGTTTTTATAATTTTTGAGATGAATATAAAGATTCAGTTGATTTCTGGACCATACGAATGACAGGATCAAAATCATTCTATCAGGTCTGAAATCAGACTGCTGGCTGGATAACCAGACATAACTGCAAACTACGAATATTGTATGACACCTTATATTTTAATAACAGAAATATCAATTGTAATATAAACCTGCAAACAAATTAGATTACTTTGTTAATAAAGAACACATATTGTTATAGTAAGTAAGAATCCAAACTGAGAAGACTGTGCCATAATCTGCAGAAAATAGAGGTGTCTGAATGACTCAAGCTGTTATTAATGTGGAAATTGGCAGCAACTTGTGATTTACAAGAAATACCCTGTCATTTGCTAATTCACGGCGGCATTGTGCAAGAAGCTCTGCTGCAGTAGGTCTGGCTCAATCTTCATGTATTCATTCCAAATAGCTGTGTATCAATTGTAGTTTGTCAATATCCAAGTACCATACCTTGACCACCCTTAACCCCCTTTGGACCTGATGAACTCGGGATCACTGATGGTCCTGAGAGGAAGCAGATACAAATGTACAGTTTGAAAATGGATTACTTTTTATAATTAGTACATTTTAGTAGTTACTTTTGACCTATTCTACTGCCATTTCAGATCTACCAAGGTCTCTTTTCAATCTTCCATCTGCTTTGTTCACTTTCCGACCTTGCAGGATCCACATTCCCTTTTTTCTTGAAGAATACTTGAAAAATATAGCAACCTTTTTTATTTAATTTTGTTTTGATTGTGTGATAAGAGAATCTCTCCCATCAACCATACACATACAAATTGCATGCCGTTTCATGCAAGTGATGACATATCGACACAGCCCCATTGACCCCAGCAGCCCTCCAACATTTCACCAGGCAGCTGTTCTTGAGCTGCCAGTTTAAACAGCAGACTAGAGTTTCCACTACCAGTTGAAAATGAGACCTACAAAGTTGGATTATTGACAGCATTTCAAATGAAACCCACTCTTTGCGCACAATGTGGGAGCAAATGGACATTTAAAAAGGCTGAAATTGATAGTGAAACCTGTCAACTTAGGCTTTTAACTGCAGTGCAGTCAACTGTGTGTGAAAGACTCCTTGGGAGAGGTGGGTTGTCAATTTAAATATGTTGAAGAACTTAATAGCTGATTTAACTGGAGTTTTCAACTTTTACCTGAATAGGCAGGTTTCCCAGAATTAGAAAAGTGAAAGCAAAGCTTGAGAACTTTGGGTTTAGGGAGGCTCAACAAGTGGCAGGCAAAAAGTAGACTTCACATCTGCTTCCTTGCCTGGGCTATTCTGAGAGTTTCTTAAGGGAAACAGATCTTTTCTGTCTCCCCAATCTCGGTCCCTCATAATTTTGTACACCTCAATTAAGTCAGCCATCAGTCTTCTCTGTTGTAAGGACAACGACCCTTGCCTGTACAATCTTTCCTCATAGTAGCAATTTTTTCAAGCTCCAACAGGCAGTCTTGTAAACCACCTGTAAATACCTCCTCTTTTCAGAATTTTTATGGAAATCATTATCATATTGTCGTATTGTTGTGAGCTAAAGTTCTTCCACAGCACAAATACATTGGGGGGGGGGGGGGGGGGGGGGGGGGTGGTTCTGATCCTACCTGACACCAGGATCTTCCAGTCACATCGAAAGTCTTTGGTTGGGTCACCAAGTCTTTTACGGTAGGGTCTGGGATAATAGGGCCGGAAAACCTTGGCGCATGATCTGGGATGGCACTTCTATCTGTGGACTCTAGGTATGGTACTTGGTTAATAAATAGACTGCCATCACACTCTGGTCTCTGCTTAAAACCAGTTAATTAACATTACTTCTAAACAAGTCACAGAGTAGGCATATTACATCTTGGCATGGTGTTCCGACCTCTCTCTTCAGAAATAGAGTCTCACGTGACTGACCGATGTCAGTGATACACGATCACCTATATCATACATTACCACATCCAATCTGTTAACCGTTCATACTACAGATAAGACCCAAGGTACACTCAGAAGTCTACGGTATGCAATGGAGTTGGTCAGCACCCTGTTTGAGGCTGCTGGTACCGTTTTACCAAGTGTATTTAAATGAAAATTGATAAAAGCACAAGTTATAAACATGGGTTTAAAACGTAGGGTAGAAAGTGGAGAGACAGAAGGATTTTGGAAGAGAATACCAGAGAATGAAACCTTGAAAGCTGATGGCACGGACTGTCAATGATTCTCAAATAGAATGATAAAAGTTGTCAGTGAACTCTGGCTAGAAAATTGCAAATATAAAATAAAGACAACATTATTGGAGTTGGGGAACAAGTGTAGTGTGTCAAAATTCACAGATGACACGAAGATGAGTGGTAGATTATAGTGTGCAGACAACACTGAAAGTCTGCAGAGGAATATAGATAGTTTAAGTGACAAGGGGCTTGGAAATGGAGTACAATGTTGGTAAATGTGAAGTCATCCAATTTGATAGGAATAACAGCAAAATGGACTATCATTTAAATGGTAAAAAAAATTGCAGCATGCTGCTGTGCAGAGGGACCTGGGTGTCCTTGTGCATTAATCACAAAACGTTGGTTGCAGGTGCAGCAGGTAATCAGGAAGGCAAATGGAATTTGGTCCTTCATTTTTCAAGGGATGGAGTT
Organism: Scyliorhinus canicula; assembly: GCF_902713615.1. Classification (NCBI taxonomy): domain Eukaryota; kingdom Metazoa; phylum Chordata; class Chondrichthyes; order Carcharhiniformes; family Scyliorhinidae; genus Scyliorhinus; species Scyliorhinus canicula. The sequence goes on from NC_052147.1 coordinate 235,413,345, forward strand.
TAAAGACAGGGAGGCTATATTGCAGCTGTATCGGGTGCTGGTGAGACCACACCTGGAGTACTGTGTACAGTTTTGGTCTCCTTACTTGAGAAAGGATGTACTGGCAGATGAAATTCACTCGGTGGATTCCGGAGTTGAGAGGATTGTCTTATGAGGAAAGACTGAGTAGACTGGACTATACTCACTGGAATGTAGAAGAATGTGGGGGGGTCTGATGGAAACATATAATATTATGAAGGAAACGGTTAAAATAGAAGCAGGGTGGTTGTTTCCACTGGCGGGTGAAACTAGAACTAGGGGGCAGAGCCTCAAAATAAGAGGAAGCAGGTTTAGGATTGAGTTGAGGAGGAACCTCTTCACCCAAAAGATTGTAAATCTCTGGAATTCTCTCCCCAGTGAAGCAGTTTAGGCTACTTTGTTGAATGTTTTTAAGGCAACGATAGATAGATTTTTGAACAGTAAAGTAATTAATTAAGGGTTACGGTGAGCGGGCGCGTAAGTGGAGCTGTGTACACATAAAGATCAGCCACAATTTAATTGAATGGCGGAGCAGGCTTAAGGGGCCGAATGGCCAATTCCTGCTCCTAGGTCTTTATGTTCTTATTGTCAATTAATTCTCAAGTGGTAATTTGAATGTAACTGCTGCAACTGTTTAATAGGTGGTGAATTTTTATAAAGGTTTGGGTAGCCTGGAATAAAAGGGAGAATTTTTACTTTATTAATTTTAATACTCTTTTAGCCTCAGCATTAACAAGGATACATAGAATTTACATAGAATTTACAGTGCAGAAGGAGGCCATTCGGCCCATCGAGTCTGCACCGGCTCCTAGAAAAAGCACCCCACCCAAGGTCAACACCTCCACCCTATCCCCACAACCCAGCAACCCCACCCAACACTAAGGGCAATTTTGGTGATGTAGTGGCATTGTCACTGGATAAGTAACGCAGAGGCCCAGGCTAATACCCTGGGTGTTCTAAAAAAAAGACTTGAGATTGCACTTGAAAGTGTGCAGTGGAGTTTCGCCAGGATGTTGCCTGGGCTGGATCATTTCAGCTACAAAGAGAGGCTGGGGTTGTTTTCCTCACAGCACAGATGCCGAGATTGAGGTGAACAAAATTACGACGGACAAAGATCGGGTAGATATGAAGCAAACTTTCCCCTTAGTGGATGAATTAGTGGGGTTGGTTTAGCACAGGGCTAAATCACTGGATTTTAAAGCAGACCAAGGCAGGCCAGCAGCACAGTCCAATTCCCGTACCAGCCTCTGTGGCAACTAGGGGCTTTTCACAGTAACTTCATGAGTCAATAATTAGCGGGCATAGATTTAAAGTAATGGGCAGGAAATTTAGAGGAGATTTGAGGAAAAAATTTGTCACCCAGAGGATGGTGGGAATCCGGAACTCACTGCCTGAAAGAGTGCTAAAGGCGACAACCTTCACAATGTTCAAGAAGCATTTAGACGAACACTTGAAATGTCATAGCATACAAGGCCACAAACCAAGTACTGGAAAATTGGATTAGAATAGATCAGTGTTTGATGGCTGGCACAGACATGATGGGCTGAAAGGCCTGTTTCGCTGATGTAAAATTCTATGACATTATGATGAGGGAAGGGTGTGAAAAGTTATATTCCAGAAAGCCATTTGGTGAAGAATAGAACTGGAGCCAATCTTTCCAAATATTTATAAGCATTTTGTTTACTAATTTATATTTTATAGGTACGTATCATGCCCAGTACTGACGTGTCATATTCTGAGCATCAAACTAATTATATATTTTAAAAACTGACACAATAAAGCTGGAAAAAGTCACCACTTCTTTTGTGCAAAGTGTCTGCCCCTGTCTCAAGAGAGGAATATTTTCTTTCCAGACTGATGTGAGTCAATGCCCTTCCCTGAAACCAATCAAAATCAATCTGATTTGAATGGGTCATTATAAAATAAATACACCGACTGCCTCAAATCCTCATAAGTATTAACCCACAACACAGGAGGGTTAATCAACATGAACACCCCTCTTATTTGGAAAAAGACTTTGAACTTCGGAAAAGCCATATGGGACAGCCATGTTGTTTTTGCCTGTTTAAATGATCAGCTAGGAGCTGTTTGCAGTGAGTCCCACCAAAGCAGCAGAACCATCAGTTCTGCCAGTCTATGAATCAAACTTGGAAACAAACTGCGACATTAGACAGAGCACATAACATATTCCAGTTAAAGTTCACCTGAAACTCTTAGAAATTCAATTACAAGAAACATCACAACCTGCTGTCACCTTGCACTTTACAAGACCCTCCCTCCAACTCTAAAGTATTGAAACCATCCAATGAACTAATAAGCCTGTCATGCAGGAGAATAGGCATTGTAAATCGGACACTGAAATAACTTTAATCTGTAGAAGTGCATGATCTTTATCTTATTGAAGCTTTGTGTTTGTGTGTGTGTGAGAGAGAATGAGCGTGTTTGTCATTGCATTTAAATTTGGGGTGTGTATGAGAATAAATAACCTTATTTGTTTTTAAACTAACCAAAGCTTGCTGCTGAATTACTTTAGTGGAATCCATGCTCCAAGGGTAAGAAAACACATAAGTATCGTTCCATATAAAACATGCTGATCCTGGGTATTAAGATAACACATCAATTCTGTGCTTGACATATACATCTCCAAACCAACAATTTCAGTTTATATGTGTTTCTGTTTGTAGGAGCTCAAATTAACCCGAGTTAATGCCTACCACACACATGCAATTAAGCACAATTAATACACAATTAACAGATTCCCCTCTTTCCCTTTATATAAAAAATAGGTTTCATCTGTATGACCAAAATTTCAAGACAAATCAAAATCTTCCATATTCTGTGCAAAGCGTGATATTGTGTGACACCCTGCCTCTGGAAACCCTAACAATTCCTACATGCATGCATTTATTTTTCTAAAGCAGAAAATCAATGATTTGCATCCCCACTTTTAACTTTGGAAATTTCCTTTCTCATCGTCATTTGTTTCAAACCGTCGAGGTTAATTCATAATCTTTTTGTTGTATCTGTGGATTGACATAAAAAAGAAACAGATTGCAAATGCATGTGGGTTGAAAGCAACACTAACAGAGGTTTATTAAATATTGTCTTCACTGTATAGAGGCTGGTACTAGACTAAGAAAAAAAAGCCCGCAAAGTAGCCGATGATGCCACACATGTCACATGACTTGATTCTTAAAGAGACATTGCACACAACTACAATACCCACATATGCAGCACTTTATTCACTGAAACCTTTCATAGAGTGCACATTATTCTACGGTGAATGATTATCTACATGACATTCATCAAGGATACTAGCTTTAGAATGCCCATTGTATGGAATCCCACGTAAAGTAATTGACAATTAAAATTCCAAATAAACTCCATCCCTACCTACACCACACAGATTGCAGAGGTCAAGAAGGCAGCTCACTACCGCCTTCTCAAGGTAAATAGGAATGGGCAATAAATGCTGGCCTTCCCAGTGATATCCCATAAAGAAATTTTTAAAACTCCATTGCCTCCATAAGATCTAATGTTTTTGTAACCAAATTACATTTTAATAGCCTTTTTCTCCTTAGCTTCCTTAGCTAAAGGACATAAGAATACAATGAAGTTACCGTGAAAAGCCCCTAGTCGCCACATTCCGGTGCCTGTTCGGGTACAGAGGGAGAATTCAGAATGTCCAAATTACCAAACAGCGCATCTTTCGAGACTTGTGGAAGGAAACCGGAGCACCCGGAGGAAACCCACGCAGACACGGGAAGATCGTGCAGATTCCGCACAGACAGTGACCCAAGCCGGGAATCGAACCTGAGACCCCGGCACTGTGAAGCAACAGTGCAAACAACTGTGTTACCATGCTGCCCAATTGTTTCCTATTCTCAACCACCAGAAATATTAAAAAACAGCTGGACTAGAATGTCCACCAGAAAGGTCAGCCAGCGTCCTAAGAACGGAAATTAATTCCCACTCGGAGTCAGTGGACCTTTTAATGGTGACTATTTTTGCGGTGGGTGGGATCAGAAGATTTACCCCAGTGTGCGAAGCATGATAATTTAAGGATGCATTTATCCAGATTTATTTTTTAAATGCTGCATTTGCCTGCAAATCATTTTCAATTTAACGTTTCTTCGTAATACTTAATTCTAACACATCAGAACTAGTGTCTGATACAGTAAGAAAGCCCAGTCAGTTCAACTGACCAATCAACACTTGGAAGTGGTCCTGGCATTAAGTAAAAGTGGTGGGCATGTTGGTCTAAAAAATTAGTTAGTTATCCCAAAGTTACAATTTTGCTGCAAAAAACCAGTTCCTCTACTATTTCCAGTACATATGTTGATAAGTATAAGTAGTCACTTATACTGAGGGGAAGGATGGAGGGTTCTCTAATTCTTGGGCGTTATTCATTATGCACTTTCAAGAATTAAATGACATCGAACCTTATGAGGAGGTGGGGGGGCGGTGGGAGACTGTGTATATTGATGATGACTATAGGTGATTCCTAATCCTTTTTTAAAATTTGATGTCTGTGTTGACATGTGGAGTGTTGTTTCGGGGTTGGTGGAAGGATGGGACTGTTGCTGTTGTTAAGGGGATTGACATTGTATTTGTTACTGTTGATTGTCTGTTGGTGTGTGTAAATTTTGAAGAAAATGTGAAAAAGGAGAATAAAACTAATTTTTTTGAAAAATGGTTAAAAAGCAAAAAAACTGTGATTGAAGAAAATAAAAACAGCGCACAATATACAGGAAACGCAGCACATCAATCAGCGTCTAAGAACACAACAGGAAAGTTTATCTTAGGGTACAGGCTACCCTAATAAAAACTGCAAAATTAGAGGTGGCGAGCCTATTAATGTTGACAGCACTACATATGAAAGTAAAGAAGTATAGACTGAAAGCATAGTGCAAATCCTGATTAATAAGGGGATCAGGGGTTATGGGGAGAAGGCAGGAGAATGGGGATCAGATAATATCAACCATGATTGAATGGCGGAGCAGACTCGATGGGCCAAGTGGCCTAATTCTGCTCCTATGTCTTATGGTCTTATGGCAATAGTGTCTTACGTGTTACAGGTCATTTAGTAGCGTTGGTCTCACCCATCTGAATGTAACAATCCAGTTGTTATTCTTTTCTGTTGTCTTGCAATTAATTCCAAAATTAATCTAAATTTAAATGAATAGAAAGATTTATTTTCCCTTTTGTACATTCAAATATTTACGGCGGAGGTTGGGTATCTGGAGTACTACACTGTTCTTCTTGCCCTCCTGCAAATTATAAAAAGTGAAGGATATTTCTTTTCAAGATGACCTCTAGTGGTTCCTTCAAAGACTGCAGTTCGGCTTGGAGAAAGTGAGATGAGAAAGGAAAAAACAATTTTGAAATGTTCAAATCTAAGTAATATTTTAAGCTATACATGATCAGTTCAGACAGGTTTGACTGGTACTCTTCACTTGCAAGTTTTGTTGACAAAAAGAGGCATGCCGAAGGCTTTTTGTCTTGCACTCATCAAGACGCTTCACAAGAATACCAATATAATGGGAAAACAACAATTTATGCTATATGCTGATTGGTTGGCAAGTGGACTGATTGGTAGAGCCGTTGCCATGGAGAATGCAGCAGTTGATGGTGACTGACAGTTAACTGCAAAGCCTTGTTTAAAATTTAAAACTAGACAACTTGACATTGATTGGTCAAGGCATTACCCTGAGGAATGAGTCAGCAAATAGCTGTCAGTGAGTCACCACCATTCTCCACACTCCCACAGTTTCTCAGGTTGAAGTGAGAAATGAACAGCCGGCAGTTGACAATTTTGCACACTCTCTTCCTTGCCCTCATGATATGTGACTAATCAGTAATAGTGTTAATGTAAGTGCTTGAGAAAACATTTTAAAATTTAAAGGTAGCCTTATTCTTGGAGCCCAAGGTTTCAAATTGAGTCTGTTCCCATTTTTAGGCATGGAGTAAGTGATTTATTATCTGCCCATATCCGTTCTCTTTGTATTGCTTTGTGTTGCCTCCTCACTTTCATGATTTTTGTGTTTCTAAAATTGGACACAATACTCTGGTTAAGGCTAAACCAAGTATTATAACGCCTTATCATAACTGCCTCGCTTTATTACCCTATTATAAAGTGCAAGATCCCATATGCTTTTGTAATAACTTTCTCAACCAGCCCTGTCAACCTTCAATGACTTGTGTGCATTTACAATTGGGACTCTGTTCTTACATCACTTTAGAATTCCATCCTTTAGCTTATAAAGCCTCCTCCCATTCTCATCCAAAATTCAATTAAATTCAATTCAAGTTTTATTGGCCACTTGGAAATTCATTTTGGGTACCTTGCTTGTTTATTACTCATCACATATAAATGAATAATTAGCAATGCATAAATTACATCATCAGAAAAATTTGACCCTGATTAAGTATATGCTAAAAATTATTGCAGTGCATTTAAAATAATCAGTAAGACAATAAAGCCATCAAAGTCACATAAATCAAACCAATGATTCTTAGAATTTCTGAAGATCCAAGAACTGAAGCCCGGTTTATATAGATTACACCACTACCTACCCCATTCTCCTTACCAGAATTCATAAAGAACATCACTCCAAAGAAAAAGAAACGTGCTCCATAAGAATGACTGTCATGGGAGAAATAAGAGAGGACAAGTTTGCGGGTATCAGCGTGACCCTCCCCTACCATTACAGCAGTAGCAAGGGCACTATCCCCCCCCCCCCCCCACCCCATTGCATCACCCCTACCCATCCAACAAATAACCCCCCTCCTGGGGTTGCCCAGTAGGCCCACCCCTGGCACTACCTTCTGGCACAGCTTGGTACCATCAGGTTGGCACTGCTATGCCATGGGGCACTGCCAGGGCAATGCCAACCCATGCCATGGACAATGCCAACCTGTGCCATGGGGCAATGCCAATCTGTACCAGTGATCCATGATGGGGCAGTGCCAGGCTTGTTCTTCTCCTCCAGGGGCTATACCTACCGTGGCACCCCCCGGAGGGTTCCCCTCGACTGATTGCCATTCTTATATACCTGTTGTCAACCTTGCTGACATTGAGATATGAATATTTAGCGAGGGCCGATCATGCAGCTATGATGCCCTTCAGTAATATGTAAATGTATTAACATTTATGGAGATGAGATTTTCACCCTTTCTCATGACCTCACCAGCAAGGGACGAGGAAAATCAGGAAATGGGATCTCACCGGTGAGAATCCTGTTTCCCGACTCTCACGGGAATTTAGGAACATAGGAATTTGGTGCAGGATTCGGCAATTCAGCCCTTCAAGTCTACTTTGCCATTCAATCCGACTCAATTTGCGCTCATGCACCGTTTGCTCTTGCGGTGAATGCAGGCGCAAAATTCCCTCCATCTTTTTTAAAAGCTTTAAACTTTTTAAACTTAAAAAAAAAATTTAAATTTAGTATACCTAATTAATTTTTCCAATTAAGGGGCAATTTAGTGTGGCCACCTACCCAGCACAAACACGGGGAGAATGTGCAATCTCCACACGGACAATGACCCAGAGCCGGGATCGATCCTGGGACCTCGGCGCCGTGAGGCAGCAGTGCTAACCACTGCGCCACCGTGCTGCCCTTCCACTGAGGTTGAACTGACTGGCCTGTAGTTGTTAGGCCTATCCTTACAACATTTTTCGAACGAGGGTATAATAGTTGAATACTCGAGACTTCTGGCACCACCAATGTGTAAGAGGATTGGAAAATTATGGCCGGTGCCTCTGAAATTTCCATTCATACTTCCCTCAGTATCCCTGGATACATCAGATCCAGTTCTGGTGTTTTATCGACTTGAAGTAAAGCATCCCTATTTAATACCTCCTCTTTAACAATTTTAACACAATTGTCTCAACTACCTCCTCTTTCAACATGACTTGGTCTTCCATGGTAGACGCAGGTGCAAAGCATGCATTTATTACCTCAGCCATGCCCTCTACCTCCATGAATCCTCTTTCAGGTCAACTCCTCCCTAAACAACTTAAATTGAGCCTGATACTTAATCTGTTATCCACTTGATATTTGCCATATGCATCCACGATGCTCTAGATTTGTTTGCCCTGATTTTCTCCCCATGGGAATGTACTGTGACCATTCCCAAACTATCTCTACTTTTCAGGCAGCCTATTGCTCAGTTACAGTTTTGCCTGTGAACCTTTGATTCTTAATTTATCTCAGCCAGAACCATTCTCACTCTTTGCGCTGCACAATTAATTAGTCAGAAGCCTTACAACACCAGGTAAAATTCCAACAGGTTTGTTTTGAATCACTAGCTTTCGGAGTGCAGCTCCTTCCTGAGGTGAATGAAGAGGTCGGTTCCACAACCACATATATAAATAAATTCAATGATGCAAGATGATACTTTGAATGTGAATCTTTGTGAGTAATTAAGTCTTTACAGGTCCAGATGGTGCAAATGGAAAGAGGGATAAACACAGGTGAAAGAGGTGTGAATTGTCTCAAGCCAGGACAGTTGGTAGGATTTCGACAGCCCAGGCCAGATTGGGGGTGGGGGGGGGGGGGGGGGGGGGGCTCTGGGGGGGTTGAATATAACGTGACATGAATCTAAGGTCCCAGTTGAGACCGTGCTCATGCATGCGGAACTTGTCCTGAAGGCTGCGTTGGAGGAAGCTTACTCGAAGATCAGAGGCTGAATGCCCTTGACTACTGAAGTGTTCCCCGACTGGAAGAGAACATTCCTGCCTGGCGATTGCCGCGCGATGTCCGTTCATCCGTTGTCGCAGTGTCTGCATGGTCTCGCCAATGTACCACAACTCGGGACATCCTTTCCTGCAGTGTATAGGTAGACAACGTTGGCTGAGTCGCACAAGTATGTACCGTATACCTGATGGGAGGTGTTATCATGTATAATGGTGGTACCTATGTTGATGATCTGGAATGTCTTGCAGAGATTGCCATGGCAGGGTTGTGTGGTGACGTGGTCACTGTTCTCTTGAAGACTGTATAGTTTGCTGCAAACAATGGTCTGTTTGATGTTGCGCAGTTGTTTGAAGGCAAGTAGTTGGGGTGTGGGGATGGCCTTGGCAAGATGTTCGTCTTCATCGATGACATATCTCCGAGGAGCGGGGAAACTATGACATCTTCTTCGCAGCCTTCAACACTTCATCGATGAAGATTCTGGGACTTTCCTGCAGCCTGGATAAAAGTGAGGATAACAACAGGGTTTCATTTACTCATGGCGATGGATTGCAGAGGTGATACAGTTTGAAATCATTTTCTCAAAATCATTTTGAGATCCCTGGCCGTCAAACAGAATTGCATGCTCTAGCACGACATTTTGTAATGCCTAGGTGTCACCGGTGTATTCTCTGAAGCATCTCAACTCGGAGGAATCTAGGTCTGGTCAATCTCTCGTCATAAATCAGCAAATCATCCACCACACTGAGATGCTTAATGTACTGCTTCAGCGGGAAATTATTTGGAACATTTTCTGACCACCCATTGAAGTAGTATTCTCGAATTTTAGCACACCTTTCATCGCTTTTTTGTGCCTTTTGAATTTTATTTAGCCTCTGTCTTGTTGCTCGGGACGTTTTTGTGGTTAATGAGGCACAGTAAGGTCTAGACCAGCCATATCTCCTGTAACATTGTTTTGATAATGTAGTCAGTCTGTCCATTTAATGTTACCAGTTTTACTTTAATGTCATTTGCCACAGACTTCCTCTTCTGTGACTTGCCTTGTCACAAACCTCTTACCCCCCACCATTTCCATTCTCACCTTCAGTGCCTCTTCCCCTGACTGCCGCCGTTGCTCCCAGTCCTCCTCTCCCACTCCTGCTCTCCAGTATCGCCTCCTGCCTTCCTGGCCTCACCTTCCACCCTCTGTACTTTCCTGAGGCCCCCAGGTCTACTGCTCTTCTGGCTGCTTGCATTGCTGCTTCACTCATGTTGAACTCCCATTGAAACTCTGGACTCCATCTCGTGGCAGGGACTGGGACTTCAACTGATAATTGCACCAACCAGAATTTGCCACTAGATGGAGCCTGATCAAGCTAAAACAGATGGGCAACCTCAGCTGGTGACTCAATCATCTCAGTGGGTCACAAGATTGAAGTTGGATTTGTTGACTAACCATGACCCTATGGATAAGATTGAATGCATTTAATACATGCCAACTGTTTCATGCGGCTCTCACAGTCAACCACTTCAGTTGCCCTTGCTTTCTGTGCCGATCATTTCAGTCACACCAGTAGGAAAAAAATGCGCATATGGAAATCAGCGGGATGTGGCAAACCTGTATGTGGGCAGCAGTCAACAAAATGTCTCATGGGCCTCACTCAGAACCCAGGTGGACCGCAGAGTTGCCCACCACGGATTCAAAAGTACTGCACAATACAGGTACCTGTATGGTGAGTATATTTTTATATTGGACATTGTATTTTATTTATTTTATATTCAGTGATTTATTCTATTTTGCAAGTACTTCAGCTAGGAATGCCCATGTACGGTACATTATTTCAGCTTGTACATTGATTTTTTTTCCAGGTGAGAAATGTCTGAAGGAACCTTACTCTGGCTTTAACATTGATTCTTCTGGGCACCCACGATTCACCTAAGGTCGTTTCACTTAAAGTTGTGATTTTCAGGAATGCAGCCACAACTTTAAGTGAGGACTTACTGAATGGGACTCTACCAGGGCCGGCTCAAGGCACCGGCAACTTGGGCAGTCGCCCGGGGCGCCATGTGCTAGGGGGCGCCAGAGACTCGGGTCCCGCGCATGCGCAGTTGGGCCGGTGCCAACCAGCGCATGCGCGGTGGCCGCCCTCCCCCAGGGCGGCCCCCCCCCCAGGGCGGCCCCGCCCCTCGGTCCGCCCCACCCTCAGTCCGCCCCCTCGGTCCGCCCCCCCCCGCTCGGTCCGCTCCCCCCCCCCCGCTCGGTCCGTTCCCCCGCCCCCCCCCCTCAGGTCCGCCCCCCCTCGGGTCCCCCCCCCCCGGGTCCTCCCCCCTTGGCCCCGCCCCCCCTCCCCTCTCGGCCCCCCCCCCCCAAGGGCGCCGAAGTTCAACCCTAGGGCCGGCGCTGGACTCTACATCAATCAAATCTATGTCTTCTTGTTCAGACTTTTCGACAGAAATGCTTGACAAAGCATATTTTCTTGTTTTCCTTGCTCCAGTCTGTCACCTGGGGCGCGATTCTCCGCACCCGCGGAAAATCGCGAAGTTGGCCGTGAAAACGGCCGACTTTTGTGACGGCCCGACACGGCCCATTTCCCGAGGTATTCACGTCCGGGAAATGGGCTAGGATCGGGGCCGCGTCAATCACGTGCGCGATGACGCCGGAACGCGGCGAGGCTACCAACATGCCCACGTGACGCCGCCCGACGCTGTAAAAGGGCGCGGGGGGTGGAGGGGGATTGGGGCAGAGTGAGTTGAGGGTGGTTCACAAAGTAGTCACAGACCCAGCGCTCTGGCCCCCGTGGAGAGATGCAATGGTCTTATTACAACTTGACCCCCAAACTGTGCCAGTATCTGAACGGCCTGCTGATACCTGCCGTATTGTAATGATATACCTATGCCCCCTCCCCCAATAGGACAAGACCACTCACAACACCCGTGAGCGGAACAAGACTGGAGGGGGTTCACCCATCCTGCGTCCCCTCACCACGTTTGAGCAGAGTGCACTGGACCTTGTTGGGGGATCTGCCACCCAGGAGATCGCGCAATGCGAGGTTGGCGGATCTGCAACAAGTGAGACAACCCTGCATGACAAACAACCCCTCCCTCCCCCATCCTCTGTCCCTTCACACTCTGCCCACTGGAACACCTCCCACATCCTCTGTCCCTTCACACCCTGCCCACTTGGACACCTCCCCCATCCTATGTCCCTTCACACACCCTGCCCACTGGGGCACTTCCCCCATCCTCTGTCCCTTCACACCCTGCCCACTTGGGCACCTCCCCCATCCTCTGTCTCTTCACACACCCTGCCCACTTGGGCACCTCCCCCATCCTCTGTCTCTTCACACACCCTGCCCACTGGGACACCTCCCCCATCCTCTATCCCTTCACACACCCTGCCCACTTGGACACCTCCCCCATCCTCTGTCCCTTCACAGCCTGCCCACTGGGACCGCCCAGCGCCCGGCCGAGCGAATCTAAATAACCCGTTTCATTCTCTTCCCTGGGACGTGATGCCGAATTACCAGGGCCGTCTGCCTCCAGGCGGACACAGGCATCTGCCCCCACCTCACCCAGGGCCGCACAACAGAGGGTGCCCGATCAGCGGGGAGTCCCATCCTCCCCAACCGAATCTGTGGAACAGGACGCCCAGAGGGCGGCGACAGAGCAAGAGAGAGAAATGGCCCGCGAACGCCCTTCGACCTCTCAGCGGGCCGATGACATAGAGGAGGCGTCAACCCAAGACGACCTCGAGCTTGCGGCACAGCTATCTCCCACACCATCCACCATCCCAGAGACACTCACCCCGGTTGGGCTATTTAGTGATGAGGCTCCTGGGTCACAGTCTGGGTCGCACATCACAGCTGAGCAGGTACAGCAGGTGGAGGTCGGAGCAGCCGAGGGCCCGGACTGGCAGAGGCCAGGCCAGGCCAGGCCCAGCATGCAGCTGGTTCCCAGACGTTTTCCGAGTTCCTGGACTTTCTCAACCCGCCCGCACAGCCGATGCATCAAGAAACCCAGGGAAACAATGACGGGTTGAGGGCTGTCTTCCAGACTCTGCAGACGCTGTTAGAGGAGTCGAACCGCGTCCACGAGCAGGGAGTGGTGCCGCTCATGGCAGCAACCCAGGCCGACACCGCACGGGTGGCATCCGCGGTGGAGGCAATGGGTCAGGTTATGCAAGGCGTTGGGCTTAATGTGCACGCGTCATCCTCGGCCCTGGACAGGGTTGCCCTCTCACAGGCAGCAATGCGCCAGCGCCAACACGACATTGCCGGCGCGCTGCGGGCCTTGGCCCAGTCTCAGCAGGTCATGACCCAGTCGCAGCACGCCATGGCACAGTCACAGCAGTCGATGACACAGTCCCGGAAGTCGATGGCACAGTCCCAGCAGTCAGTCGCGGAGAGCATCAACCGCCTGACAAATGTGCTGGATGGTGTCGTGCACTCACAGGTCGAGATCGCACAGTCCCTGGCGGGAATGTCTAACTCCCTGGACTCCGTCTCTGCAAACCTTCGGATCCTGGTGGATGCTGTTGCAGGCCTCCAGGACTGGCAGCGCCAGGTGTCGGTGGCGCGACGGGGCACCTCCCCGCTCGCACCTCTGTCCCAAAGGGAGGTCCGGGGGCCACCGGGCTCCCCGAGGGAGGAGGAGGTTTCGGGGCCCGTCCCATTAACTCCATCACGGGACGTCCCGGAATTCTCGGCCGCCCCCCGTCCCATCCCTGGTGCATCGGGTGGGCAGCAGGCAGAGCAGGGTGGTACAACGTCACCCGAGACACCCGCTGAGCAGCCTGGCCCATCAAGGCCGGGTCGCCCCAGGAAACGCTTGCCAAAGGAGAAACGAGTCGAAGGGGGCGATTCGCAGCAGTCCTCCTCCACTCCTGCTGTATCATCTGGGGAATCATTTAGACGTAGTGGTAGGGCCCGTAAGGCAACAAAGAGAGACACTGAGTAAGTTGGCACGGGTGAAGGGCACAGTTTAGTTGTAGAGGCTAGGGCACCTGTAAATTTTTGTTCACATTAAACGCACTGGTGCGGCCGTGCCAATCAGTGCCATGGTTGTCCAGAACGGCACTTTGCGGCCGTTTTCACGAACGGTGAGGGCAGGTGTGTTTGCGTTCGTGAAAACGGCCGTAAAGGCCTGGGAACTCGGCCCATCGTCCAGGGGAGAATCGCTGTTCGCCGTAAAAAACAGCGAGCAGCGATTCGTGTCGTGGGGCGGCCGTGGGGGGGGGGGGGGGGGGGGGGGAGAATAGCGGGAGGTCGGGAAGAATGTCGGGAAGGCCCTCCCGCTATTCTCCGACCCGTCGTGGGCAGCGGAGAATCGCGCCCGTGATTCCTCTTCCTTTGTTCAACCTTCAGTTGATTGCCTCTGGATAGTGGAGTTATATAGTCAATGGCTGGAGGAACTTCTGCTTTCGCTACTGTACTGTGACTGAAGTAACTGAAACTCCTGCTCCAGTGTTTAATTTTAAGTTTGTTTTATGTCTGTTGACCATAATCTCTGCATTACAATAGTTCCGTCTAGGTCCTGCAGTTTCTCCTCAAAAATGGAACTTCAATGTCATGTGAGGGTCTCTTTAAGAAAAGGTTGTTTTATCAAATGGCTGCAGTGATGTCATTGTGTAGGTGGAGATGGACTGTGATTTTGTCTTTTACTTTTGTTTTGAGCTGGAAGCTGCTTTGTGGCTCTGAGTGTTTTTGGTTTTGTTTTCAGTTTGGGAGCTACATTCAAACCAAGGAGGTGTATTTTGGTCTCTCTCTCTGCATGCTAAAGAATGTCTTCAGACCACGTGATAACTTCACAGTAATACCTGTTTCTGTAAGGAATGCAAACCTATTGTTTTGTAGGAAAAGAAAGGGTGCTTGGCTTATGGATGTTGTTAGGAAAGTTATTAAGGGTTACCTGTAGCGTACTGTATCTTTTGGTGGGGGGGGGGGGGGGGGTATTTGTGTTGGTAGTTGATAAGATGTTTACTGTGTGTTGATAAAATGTTAACTGGATTCATAGAATAAACATTGTTTTGTTTCAAAATACTTAAGATCTCTGTTGCATAACACCTGGAAAGTGGGCCCTCGTGCTCCTCATAACCAAAATCTATTAAACGTTGCAGGTCAGATGAACTCCATGATATACTTTGGTGTTCTCTAAACCCTTGCCCATAATATCATCGCAGTTCCACCTTCAATTTCTTGAATTCTACATGCTTTAATTGGTTTCTCCTTTGATTTCTAAGTAAGGAGCTTTGTCCTGCAGAATACATCTTTAAAATGCAGTCATCTTTTGCAGGAATTTTTGATGGGACATTCTTTGTGACATTGCAACCTTTGTCTGCCTCTGTGGGAACACTGAATAACAGTGGCTCTTATACCTTCTTTGCTCTTTTCCTTTTTTTTTGAGTAGGTGCACTGTGTGTTCTGTGTCCTACAAATGGCACTGTGTCAGTTGATTTTCTCCAATAAGTCTCGTGGTCACCTTGAATGAATACACAATTTTCCTTTAATCTTTAATAGTGTTATATCCTTCTTTGATTGCAGAAAAGCTGAAATATCCTCTTCTAAGACTCCTAAAATACTGCAATCCAAAATCGTTAAGGGTTCCATATTCACAATTCACAATTAGTTGATATAAATCATTAATGAAGGAATATATGCCATCTCCCAGTCTTTTTCTCCCTTTATTGAACTTCACCCATTCTATGATGGTGTTCCTTCTATGGCTGAAAAATCTACCAGAGGGCTTGAAAACCTCTTTCAATGTCATGGCTTCTTTGTTTTTGCCCTCTCTGACCATCACATCATCAGCACTGTCATGGTGCAGCGAAGGGTACTGACCTGTTCTGTGCTCAAATTCCCTGATAGTCTCAAAACACTTCTCTACATGGTAAACCAGTCACACCAGTCCTTCCATTTCTTGGGTTGATCTGGCCTTCTCTGTGATCAAAGCTTCACTCCAGCCTTTTATTTGAGTTCTGTTTGTGTTTTTCCTGCACTATCTTTATCCCACACTTGTTTTTCTTTCTGCTTTATTGTCGTCACTGGGCTCTTTACGTGGGGCTTTTTTCATTGTCTTTTCTGCTACCGCCATCGATTATCATCATTGTGGGTCTTAGGTGATGTTTTCTTTGGTTAGTAATAATAAAGATCACTGGAGGCATGGCTGTTAGGAAACTGTCGCTTTTATTGAACATTCTATTAACCATGTTCAGTACAAGGTTCACATAGAATTATCTCAGCATATTCTGGTGTTGTGCAATCTTACATCACTGACCATTTAGATTGCCTGTTTATGTATTTAACATTAACACTTTACACTGCAATATATATTTTCTAAAAGCAGTATGTTGTAATTCTATGGTACTGTATTAAACTTTAAAAAGGAGAGGAGCAGTCTCCACTGAATTGAGCTGAGCCTTCTCCATTGAAACCCGAGCAACTGAGTAAAGAAATGGAATAGCACTCCAAACTAATGACTCTGCCAGAAAGAAATCTACAGTTTATCCCCACTCTCTGCCTTCTGCCATTTAGCCAATCCTCTATCCATGCCAGGATCTTACCCTTAACACCATGGGCTCTTAACTTATTTAACAGTCTCCTCTGCGGCACCTTGTCAAAGGCCTTCTGGAAATCTAAATAAATCGCGTCCACTGGTTCTCCTTTGTCTAACGTCCTTGTTACCTCCTCAAAGAACTCTAACAGATTTTTCAGGATGGCAGCCAGTGACTAGTGGTGTGTCTCAGGGGCCTGTGCTGGGACCACAACTTTTCACAATATACATTAATGATCTGGAAGAAGGAACTGAAGGCACTGTTGCCATATTTGCAGATGATACAAAGATCTATCGAGGGACAGGTAGTATTGAGGAAGCAAGGGGGCTGCAGAAGGATTTGGACAAGCTAGGAGAATGGGCAATGAGGTGACAAATGAAATACAATGTGGAAAAGTGTGAGGTTATGCACCTTGGAAGGAGGAATTTAGGCATAGACTATTTTCTAAATGGGGAAATGCTTAGGAAATCAGAAGTGCAAAGGGACTTGGGAGTCCTTGTTCACGATTCTCTTAAGGTGAATGGGTAGGTTCAGTTGGCAGCTAAGAAGGCAAATGCAATGTTAACATTTATGTCAAGAGGGCTAGAATACAAGACCAGGGATGTACTTCTGAGGCTTTATACGGCTCTGGTCAGACCCCATTTGGAGTATTGTGAGCAGTTTTGGGCCCCGTATTTAAGGAAGGATGTGCTGGCCTTGGAAAGGGTCCAGAGGAGGTTCACAGGAATGATCCCTGGAATGAAGAACTTGTCGCATGAGGAATGGTTGAGGACTCTGGGTCTGCACTCATTGGAGTTTAGAAGGATGAGGGGGGATCTTGTTAAAACTTGCAGGATACTGCAAGGCCTGGATATAGTGGATGTGGAGAGGATGTTTCCACTTGTAGGAAAAACTAGAACCAGAGGACACCATCTCAGATTAAAACAGAGATGAGGAGGAATTATTTCAGCCAGAGGGTGGTGAATCTGTGGAACTCTTTGCTGCAGAAGGCCGTGGAGGCCAAATCACGGAGTGTCTTTAAGACAGAAATAGATAGGTTCTTGATTAATAAGGGGATCAGGGATTATGGGGAGAAGGCAGGAGCATGGGAATGAGAAAATATCAGCCATGATTGAATGGCGGAGCAGACACGATGGGCCGAGTGGCCTAATTCTGCCCCTATGTCTTATAATCACTTTTACACTGCGTATCATTTTGACAATCCACTGAGCTTTCCCATGTTCTAAAATAACCCAGTTATTTACAATTGTTTCCAGACAGTAGTGAATAGTTCCCAACACACCACAAAACCTTGAAAATTTGAAGGGATTAATAAATGTTCCCATTATTGTCCCTGTCAAAATTCTTGCCGCCTGTTCCTTCAAATTTGCACAATTGGTTTACTTGAATTTACCTCTGAGTTTTCTCAGTGTGTGTTTTTCCAAATAATTTAAAAGCACTAGACAAGCAATTTAAACACTTTAATGTCGAATATAAAGAGGGATTCTGCACCTCAAAGGTTTAGACACAAAGGACATGATTAACAAAACCTATGTTTTGTTTATGCAGGTAGTTACAATTCTGAACAAGCTTTGTTTACTGAAGGCATTTACTGCTGTGGGGCTAATTATTGTCCCAGCCTCAAAATGTTTGCATAAATATGTTTCACATTAAAATTAATTACTAACTGCTTCCTGGCTCTCTCTGCAGTGTGAAAAAACATGAACCATCTCCTTCCAAGAATGTCTAAATTATCACCGAAAGAAACCAGCTCTCCCAGATCCAGGTTCTCTGAAACACAGAATTTTCCCCTCCAGTGGCCTCAAACTCAGGCGCCTCATCCAAGCACTGACTGATCCTCCACTGTTAAAGCCTAGGATCATTACACCACCTAATATTCCTCTTTTTTGAAAAAAATAATGTTCTGTGACTCACCATGAGCAATGCTACATTCAATATGACAATTTATCAGAAATATATGCAGATATAGTAGATATAGTCCAGTTGCACCATCTGGAACTGTAAAGACATAATTACCTGCAAAGTCACACATTCAAAGTATCATCCTGCATCATTGGATTTGTCTATATATGTGTTTGTGTAACCCACCTCTTCACTCACCTGATGAAAGAGCTACACTCCGATAGCTAGTGATTCCAAACAAACCTGTTGGACTTAAACCTGGTGTTGTAAGACTTCTTACTGATATACATGTGGACTGTTGTTATGTAATAAAAAATGTTTACCTATATAACAGACATTAATTGTGTGAGGTTCCCTGATATATTTCGTTCCAATATAAAATAGAGACCATGCTATCGTCCAATTTGTTCAATTGCACAGGTGAGTAGAATATTTTGAACAATTATCCCAACTTGTTATCAATTTTACTAACAAGATCTCAGTAAAGGAACGTGATGTATTATCGTCACTCTGATTTAATAGGGTAAAGTCATAAATTGTTGTCAAATGGCTTCAGGTAGACCTTCACATGAAAGCAACAATGTAACTCAATGTCAGGCAATTGAGCTGACTCCTAAAAGCACTGAAGTGAGAAATCTGAGAACAGCTCGAGTAAATATTCTCACCCAGTTCCATTTCACGTCAAAATCTAATTTACGTCCAGTCCCACATACAGCTTTTTAAAAATAATCTTAGAATATGTATTATATTTTAGGTTTCAATCTCTTTAATGTTACGAGAGATGTATCTCTGTTGTTTGCAATTTTGTAATGTGAAGCGTTGTCACTCATGCAAACCACCATGAGAGCACTTAAAGAATTTCACGAAGTTCACCATGAGGCACAATCAATAGTGAAAGTTGTGCCTCCAGCTGAGCATTGCACACTACAGACTTAGGCAATTATCAGCAGAATAACCACACCCCATTGTCTGGTCGATGTTCAGTTGTTGAGTATAAGATAATATTTTATAGCATTGGAATTATCCACAAAAAATCAATTTTGCTCCCTTGTTACACTTTACATAGAATCCCTCAAAAGTAAAATATTGGTGGATACATTATCAGAGAAGTACACTGTAATTGGATGATTTGATCTAATTTTTGCTTGAAGCATATTTTTAGAGAAACAATTTATTCTGATGACAACATTTTGCTAATGAACAATGGCAGAAGTTAAAGTCTAAACCATTTGGCTTTACCACTGAAAAGACAACAGTATTTTGTCGCCACCTCCAGGAGAGATCTGTATTACATGTGACTGCTGCTATCCTTTTCCAAAACCCAGTGCATTTATTCCAAACCATCTGAATTGTATTCAAAGAACTATTTTAAATTCTAGATTTTAAAGAAAATTCTTTGACTGGCATCTTGCAGGTAGTTCTTATTTGGGAGGCGTGAAAATACACCAAGTGCACCAAGCCACTGGAATCGAATGGGATATCCGTATCTGTGCCAAAGTTCTCCGGTCGTCAGGATTCTCTTTTCCTGCTGTTCACCAAAGCACTTTTGTTTGACCTTTCCTGGAGCAGTGACTAGCGTGTTACTGCATTCTGTTCACCCACTTATGGGCCCGGCCCAAGAATTGCGCCCTTGAGACTTGGTAGTCATCAGGGGCCAAAGTCCCTCACTCAGCATCAGCAAACTGCCTATTTTTCAGACAAGATGAAGAATGACAAGTTGTTGACAAACCACCTCCAGTGGGCCCGTATCAATCTTATTAATTTTTCTTTCCCCATCTCATGAACAAATTAAAAAAGCTGCATTCAAGCAGTTGGAAATTTCCGTCCCCTAATTAGCCACACTTTAGCTAAGACATGTCCACCTGTATTAATCTGTACTTCTTGTAAATGGTGAGAGTATTTAGACTTTCAGAAATTACCATTTTCCACAATTAGTGAAACCAATAATTACTGTCCTTCCTGATGCTGATGATTTCATTTGGCTTTGGTCAAAAATAATTTAATTAGCACAGAGGTTTGTAAAGGGACCTTGGTGTAATTATGGACTCCCGACTTCAACCTAGACAGTATTATATCAAAGCAAACTGCTATCAATGCTGAAATGCATAGTTTGAAAAATAGAGTGAAGAGAAATAAATAACTTTCATATTAGAGCTTTTTGCATCCTCATGATATCCTGAAGTGCTTCGCCAGCTTGAGAGGTACTTTTGAAATGTGGTCACTGTTATGTAACCAAATGCAGGAGTCTGATCCCTCATACCTGCACTGCCATTCAATAGTTTGTGGCCGATCATCGGCCTTAAAATTCCACTTCTCCGCCCACTCTCCTTATCACTTGATTGCCTGAGAGACCAAAATCTGTCTGTTTCAGCTTGCCCATGGAGCATCCACAACCCTCTGCAATAGAGGATTCCAACGATTCACAACCCTTTAAATGAAGAAATTTCTCCTTGTTTCAGTCCCAACTGATTGGCTCCTTGTCCTGAGACTGTGCCTCCATTTTTCCCGGACAATACATACTTCAATAAGTACATGGGAAGTCCACACCAAGTAAAATAAAGAACTTTGATTTATTTACAATGATGGTAGATACATTTCCCAGTAGATCCCTACCGGGTCTCTATCTGGTCAGTGCCTTACTGGCCGATCGTTTATACAATGATGAATGGAGTTCCCTTGCCCCTCAATGGGGGAATCTCGTTCTCCGCGAGAACCACGGGGAATATCATCATTCCGTCCCCATACATCATGTGCGGGACATTACAGATACAACCTCTCAGCATGTCAGAATATTGAGTATTCTGACTAATACTGAGCTCTTCCTCTTCCTGACTGACGTCGGGCACAAAGAAACAACAGGCTGCAGCTCGATTTTAAAATTAAAATGTTCTTTTCCAAGATGGCGCCGGAGCGAGGTGACCCTTTGTGAGCTCTTCCCTACAGATCCTCTTCCTACATTTTTTATAACCGTTATTATAGTATAGAACCCCCTACAATGCAGCAGGGGGCTATTCAGCCCATCGAGCCTGTACTGACCCTCTGAAAGAGAACCCTACCCAAGCCCACTTCCCCACCCTGTCCCCTGCAACCCCATAACCCCATTCCTGGGCACTAAGGGACAATTTAGCATGGCCAATCCACCAAACCTTCACACCTTTAGCCTGAGGGAGGAAACCGGAGCACCCAAAGGAAACCCATACAGACACGGGAGAAAGTGCAAACTCCACACAGTCACTCAAGGCCTGAATTGAACCCAGGTCTCTGGCGCTGTGAGGCAGGAGTGATAACCACTGTGTCCCCGTGCCGTATATGTTCTATAATTATTATAGTATGTTCTATGTATTCATGTATGGAGCGATCGGCCAGGACTGTGAGCAGAACAATACTTTTCACTGTACCTTGGCACACGTGACAATAAATAAATCAAATAAATAAATAATGAATAAATATTCTGAGTATTTCTCAGTATTTAATTTCTGTGAGCATTTGTGCACCAAGTTGCTGCAAGTAGTAAATTGAAACAATGTGGTGCCTTTGACTGGACATTATGGGGGGTGGTTGGTGGTTTGCTCTTGTTTTCAGCAGGCAGGAATGGCAGCGTGGGCAGAGAATTGAGGGAGAATCCAAAACAGCTTTCACCCCGTCATCCCAATCTGTCAGGGGCCAAGATTGCTGGCGGGCAGGCTCCTTCAGAGCCCATCGCGCCAGTGTGACGCCATGGGACCCGCCTCCACGATTTTCTTTGACAATGTGTCAAAACATATGGAGGGCGGGGGCAGTGCAGCGGGCAGGATACACTCCGGTTCACCGCTTTTCTCGCCTCAGTTGACATATTGTGCAAAAAAGGGGAAATTCCGTTCCTTGCATCGGAGTGAACAGGACATGCAATTTCCGACCTCCGCCACCAATCAGCTTGAATAATTGTTGGTGATCAATGCAGAGACTGAACCAGGTTGTGTAGGTTTGAATTCATAGTTAAATCAGGTACAGGATGTGAAATCAAGAGATAGAAGAAAAGGTTTAAAACATTTTGAAATACCCTATCAAGACATTTCAGAATCTTTTTGCTAATTTGTGGAGAGGTTATACTGATACTTTGCATTTTACGAAAGAACTGCCCCCAAATCTGGTCCCGCCTCAAAAGGATGTGCAGACATTGTAAAGAAAAGAAGAAAGACTAATCCTAGGTGTACAATAATGGAGTTATGATGAAAATTTCAGCAAATTCAAACTCTTGAATCAGGGTAAGTTAAAATTTGGAGCTAGGAGGAGCATTGCTGCTCCCACCAGTATG
This sequence comes from Scyliorhinus canicula, assembly GCF_902713615.1. Lineage (NCBI taxonomy): Eukaryota > Metazoa > Chordata > Chondrichthyes > Carcharhiniformes > Scyliorhinidae > Scyliorhinus > Scyliorhinus canicula. Next base: position 235,435,783 of record NC_052147.1, read on the forward strand.
TTTCTAGTAATTTGTGTGTGCACTGCTTTAAAGCAGCTATTAACATCCTTTAGTGATGATGTTTCCCTGTTCATCTGGAATCAGCCAAATCAATGCTTATATCCAGTTAAAGTAGCAGTAAGGCTAACAGTGCTCATCATTATTCATACTCTAATCATTCAACAAACTCAGGAGAGAGTAGATGCAAGGGTAAATGCAGAAATCCAGCACTTATGCTAAAAATAACCTGTTCTGCCAACAGCTTTTTGAAAATGACATCGCGCTGTTTGACTGGTCAGTGAATTGCATTGAGTGGTGTGAAATTCTTGGACTTGTTTGGTAGATATGTGCTGGAATTCTCCAGCCATTGGGATTCTCTGTTCCCACCAGCAGCGCACTCCCGCCCGCGATTTTCCCAGCAGCGTGGGGTGGCTTCAATGGAAAATCCCATTCACAAGTGGCGGGAGTATAGAATTCCACTGCCAGCGAATGGCACGCCACTGGGGGAGTGGAGAATCTAGCCATGATAGAAGTTTGTCAGAGAAAGTTAATATTTATTATTTTCCTTCCAAGTACTCTTTTTAATTGTGCGCTAGGTCTTATTTTCTGCAAATAACAATTTTGCCACTGAAAATTAAGTTTTGCAAGTATGGAGTTGCATTCCTTCAGCTTTTATTTATTACTGGAGGTTTAAAATACAATGGGTGGGATTCTCCATTGACCGACGTAGAAATTGGGAAAGGCGATTGGGAGAGAATCGGTTTTGACTCCAAAATCGTGGCAGGTGCTGGGTTCACGCCAAATTACAATTCTCCGGTGCCTCAACAGCGGCATCAATGTGTTCCACTCCATAAGCACAGTAAACGGCGTTTGCATATCATCAGCGGGCCTGACCAGGTATTTTTTGGGGCCTCCGCGATTCTCCTCCTCCAAAGGGGGGAATTCCTGATGGTGAGGCTCACGTGTTCTTTCAAAAATCGTGAAACCCGGCGCAGTGGCTGCTGAGGGGGAGAGAGGGGTTACGGAAAGTGTCCAACATTGCCATAGTGTGCTGACAGTTGTGCCGCTGGTTCAGGGAGCTTCTGCTAGGGCTGGCGGGAGTAGCGGGAGGTGGCCAGGAAGTGGGCTGTGGGATCGGGCTGGATGGTCACAGAACACCATTGCTGCAGCCTGTAAGGCAGCTATCCAGCTGCACATGGCACTGACTGCCCACTGTGAACTTAGTGCCATGGGTTGTATGGGTGTCCTCCCAGGCCACCCCCCTAGGTGCCCTCTGGCCTCAGCTGACCCATCAACAGGATGGGCAAGCTCCAGCATAACCAATGCCATCTTGTTGGCTGGGATGGTGTGTCTGGGGAGTGAAATGTGTATATGTGGCTGCAGCTTGTCTGCCTCCTGAGTGTCAATCATGGACCTGGCAAATCAGATACCTTTTCCCATTGGAATCAGTCATGTTCCACATGGTGCTGGTGCTAGCCCCTTAACGGTCGCGGAATTGGTCCAGTTGTGGCGCCACAGGGCTAAATCGCTGGCTTTGAAAGCAGACCAAGCAGGCCAGCAGCACGGTTCGATTCCTGTAACAGCCTCCCCGAACAGGCGCCGGAATGTGGCGACTAGGGGCTTTTCACAGTAACTTAATTTGAAGCCTACATAGAACATAGAACATAGAACATAGAACAGTACAGCACAGAACAGGCCCTTCAGCCCTCGATGTTGTGCCGAGCAATGATCACCCCACTCAAACCCACGTATCTACCCTATACCCGTAACCCAACAACCCCCCCCCCCCCCCCAACCTTACTTTTTAGGACACTATGGGCAATTTAGCATGACCAATCCACCTAACCCGCACATCTTTGGACTGTGGGAGGAAACCGGAGCACCCGGAGGAAACCCACGCGCACACGGGGAGGACGTGCAGACTCCACACAGACAGTGACCCAGCTGGGAATCGAACCTGGGACCCTGGAGCTGTGAAGCATTTATGCTAACCACCATGCTACCGTGCTGCCCCACTCGTGACAATAAGCGATTTTCATTTCATTTCACTTTTACTGTCGTAAAAATCCATGAATCCTGCACCGGTGTTAACACTTAGTCTCAGGAATGGAGAGTCCAGCCGAATGTTTTTAGTTTTTCTTCTGTCACTTTTTTCTTTCTTTCTTAATCCAATCTTTCTTCCCTTTCCTTGATTTCATTTTCATTATCTGATTTGAAATTGAATTCACAATTCTAATTGACCCTTCCTGGTTCAGTCTCTGCACTGTTTATCAACTATTCTTCAAATTGATTGGTAATGGAGATATACAATTGCTTCTCCTCTTCATTCAAACACCAATTGCCCTGTAGTGGGTGCCACACTGTTTCACTCTCCCACAGTAACTTGTGATGCAAAAGCTCATCGAAATGAATTGGAAGAGGGTGAAGCTAAGAGGGTGAAGTCCTTCCCCATTTTTTGGTTGGCTACAGTAAATTCTGGCCCTTTATTTATTTAAAAATATATTTATTTTAAGGATAATTCCAAATAGTAATGGAGCACATAATAAAATTACATCCTAGTTGACATCTACATTCCAAAACCAAGTATGAAACTATTTATACTGGGTTATTCAATTTGATCTTACATAAATTCCAATGAAAAAATTCAGGAAAAAAACTCTTCAGATCATTTTCCGAGCTGCACTCTGATCCAAACCACATCGCAATATCTAACAATCAAAGCCAAATTATGTAGAAGAGGATACGGAAGTCTCAATCAAACCCATCATTTGTGATTCTATAAAGTTTCATTAAACTTACTGAGTTATCATGTATTCCTATGAAAAATTCTAATATAAAACATCTGACTTCTTTAAAAAACAAGGGAAGCTGTCTGCAAGATAATTTGCACTAAGAGGTAAGGGGTAAATTTGTTTTAATTTCACCCATATAAGTCATTAAACAACTGAAACAGACTTCTATTTGAGATCTACTCTCAATTTTGTTCAACCAATTTTTTGTTTCATTATATTATGTTTAATTAGTAGATGTAAGACACCATGCATTCAAATCTATGCAGCAATGAAAATGAGCTCAATGGTTTTATGACTGCCTTTCCAACTTGATTCAATTTACAATTTACATGATAAATAGGAGTATTTTTAACTCAAAATGTGGTGAAGCAATTTATTTAGATCTGAAAGCGATAATGACACACCATCTGGTCATAAACCTAGCTTATGCATAAGGTCTCCAGCAGAAGTAGCCAGGATGTGATGGTTTGATCTTGTAACGAATGGTTCCAGCAACTTTATAATAACAAACGTAAAGAAAATCAATCACTGCCTTTTCTGCACCAGAAAGAAGATTCTCCTTAAGCTTCCTTTATAGCTCCTCGCCTATTAGCTCAGTTGGCTGGACAGCTGGTTCGTGATGCAGAGCACGGCTAACAGTACTGGTTGAGGTACCTTGCCCCGCGCCTGAGGTGTGGTGATCCTCAAGTTAAATCACCACACCTCAGCTCTCCCCCGCAAAGGGGAAAGCAGCCTATGGTCATCTAAGACTATGATGACTTTACTATTTCTTCAAACGGGCTTTAGACCTTTCAATTGTGTATGTTATAAAATCACACTATGACGTATTGACATATGAATGTATTAACACATAAAGTTCATATGAAATTTCCCTGCCCTTTGTTTTCACAAAGTGATTCTTGCTACTCTTAACATAGTAGTAAAATAGTAGAAAGAATTTCATATGAGCTAATATCAACAGAATTTTGGTCAGTCAACGAGACTAAATAATGTCACCTGGTGAAAATAACCTTGTTACAACAGAGGAAGTAGTCTTATAACACCATGTTAAAGTCCAACAGGTTTGTTTCAAACACTAGCTTTCGGAGCACTGCTCCTTCCTCAGGTGAATGAAGAGGTATGTTCCAGAAACATAAAAACAGACAAATTCAAAGGTGCCAGACAATGCTCAGAATGCGAGCATTTGCAGGTAATTCGGTTTTTACAGATCCAAAGATAGGGGCAGCCCCAGGTTAAAGAGGTGTGAATTGTCTCAAGCCAGGACAGTTGGTAGGATTTTGCAAGCCCAGGCCAGATGGTGGGGTTGAATGTAGTGCAACATGAATCCCAGGTCCCGGTTGAGGCCGCACTCGTGTGCGGAACTTGGCTATAAGTTTCTGCTCGGTGATTCTGCGTTGTCGCGCGTCTGGAAGGCCGCTTTGGAGAACGCTTACCCGGAGATCAGAGGCTTGACTGCTGAAGTCTTCCCCGACTGGAAGGGAACATTCCTGCCTGGTGATTATTGAGCGATGTCCGTTCATTCGTTGTCACAGCGTCTGCATGGTCTCGCCAATGTACCATGCTTCGGGACATCCTTTCCTGCAGCGTATGAGGTAGACAACATTGGGCGAGTCGCACGAGTATGTACCGCGTATCTTGTGGGTGATGTTCTCAAGTGGTTTTTTGCTGTGGCGCGTTGGAACTGTCGATCGATGAGTCGAGCGCCATATCCCGTTCGTACGATGGCATCTTTCAGCGTCTGTAGATGTCTGTTATGTTCCCCCTCGTCTGAGCAGATCCTGTTTATACGGAGGGCTTGTCCATAGGGGATGGCTCCTTTAATGTGTCTCCTCAGGAAAAAGGGACACAACCGACAGAGTACCCTTCGTCGTCCAGTACTTTCCCGGAGCGGAGAAACTACGACATCTTCTTTGCAGCCTTCAAAACATTATCGATGAAGATGAACATCTTGCCAAGGTCATTCCCACACCCCCAGTACTTGCCTTCAAACAACTGCTCAACCTCAAACAAACCGTTGTTTGCAGCAAACTACCCAGCCTACGAGTCTGGATGATCACAGTTAGAGAGAATGGAAATGGGGTCAGATTTATACTGTAGTGGGGCTGGACAGGGGGCCAGCGATAGTGGAGATAGATAAAGATGTTGAGTACAGAAGATAAAAGGAATGTAAATGGAGGTGATTAAGGCTAAGACGGGCACATAAAGAGAATAAAATGTGTTAATGGCAGAACAAAGGTGAGCAGTGTGTCAAAGGGCAATTAGGAACAGATAGCCCAAGTGGAGTGGGGGGAGGGGAAAGGGAAAATGGTGAGGAAAAAAACAAATCAATGGAAGAAATGAAAATTAAAAAAAATTGATACAAATAAAAATGGGGTAAAGGTGGTGGAGAAAGTTCAGCCTGAAGTTGTTGAACTCAATTTAAAGTCCGGAAGACTGTAACGTGCCAATCGGAAGATGAGGTGCTGTTCCTCCAGTTTGCGCTGGGCTTCACTGGAACATAGAACATAGAATTTACAGTGCAGAAAGAGGCCATTTGGCCCATCGAGCCTGCACCGGCCCTTGGAAAGAGCACCCCAAATAAGCCCACAACACCACCCCATACCCGTAACCCAGCAACCCCATCCAACCCCTTTGGACACTAAGGGCAATTTAGCATGGCCAATCCACCTAACCTGCATGTCTTTGGACTGTGAGAGGAAACTGGAGGTCCCGGAGGAAACCCACGCAGACACGAGGAGAACGTGCAGACTCCACACAGACAGTGACCCAAGCCGGGAATCGAACCTGGGACCCTGGAGCTGTGAAGCGACAATGCAAACCACTGTGCTACCGTGCCGCCCAACAGTGCAGCAGGCTAAGGATGGACATGTGGACGTGAGAGCAGGATGGTGAGTTGAAATGGCAAGCGACAGGAAGCTCTGGGTCCTGCTTGCAGATGGACTAAAGGTGTTCTGCAAATCAAGCACCCAGTCTGCATTTAGTCTCTCCAATGTAAAGTAGACCACACAGGGAGCAGCGAATGAGGTCAGGAGCTGAGTGACCAGACCTCAGATTGGACCAGATGAAGGAGGTGTACGTGAAGCACTGTCTCACTTGAAAAGAGTGTTTAGGACCTGAGATGGTGAGCAGGGATGTACCGTGGGAAGAGGGTGAAGTGATGGGGGTAACGGAGGAGTGGACCAAGGTATCCCAGAGGGAAAGGTCCCTGTGAAATGCTGACAGGGGAAGATGTGTTTGGTGGTGGAATCATGCTGGAGTTAGCGGAACTGGCAGGGTGAAAAGTGAGGACATGGGGGACTCCTCACCCTCTTCCCACTAGGAGGGAGGAGAAAGGGTGCGGGAGATGAGTCAGACACAGTTGAGAGCCCTGTCAACCACAGTGGTGGGAAGCCACAATTAAGGAAGAATGAAGAGATGTCAGCAGCACCGTTTTGGAAAGTGGCATCATTGGAACAGATGCAATGGACTTGAAAGAACTGGGAGAATGGGATGGAGTCCTTACAGGTTGTGGATGTGAAGAGCTGTAGTTGAGGTAGGTGTGGGAGTCAGTGGGTTTAACATAGAACATAGAACAGTACAGCACAGAACAGGCCCTTCAGCCCTCGATGTTGTGCCGAGCAATGATCACCCTACTTAAACCCACGTAACCCGTAACCCAACAATCCCCCCATTAACCTTACACTACGGGCAATTTAGCATGGCCAATCCACCTAACCCGCACATCTTTGGACTTTTGTAATGGATATTAGTGGGCAGTCTATCCCCAGAAATTGAAATAAGAGGTCAAGGAAGGGAAGAGAAGTGTCGGCGATGGACCATGTGAAAGTGATAGCGGGGTGGAAATTTGAAATGAAATTAATGTACTTTTCCAGTTCCAGACGTCAAAATGAAGTGGCACCGAAACAGTCATTGATATAGTAATAAAAGAGTTCTGGGAGGCGGGGCTACAGAGGCGCGGGGCAGGGGCTGCGGGCAGGCCCAGGAAAGGGGATGGCTGACCGGCAAAGGGGGGGGGGGTGCCCCCGACTAGGCAAGTTACGTGGAACGTTAGAGGGCTAAATGGGCCGGTGAAAAGGGCTAAAGTGTTCGTGCATCTTAGGGCTTTAAAGGCGGACGTGATAATGTTGCAGGAGATGCTTCTGAAGGTAGTGGACCAGATCAGGTTGAGGAAGACCCGGGTTAGTCAGGTATTCCACTCAGGGCTGGACGCTAAGACCAGGGGAGTCGCGGTTCTGGTGAACAAGCGGGTGCAGTTTGAGGTGGGGAATATTGTTTCGGATGTGAGAGGTCACTATGTTATGGTTAGCGGTAGGCTGGAAGGGAGGAAGGTGGTCTTGGTCAACATATATGCGCCAAACTGGGATGATGCAGATTTCATAAAGAGTGTGCTGGGGAAGATACCCGACCTGGATTCCCACAAGCTGGTTATGGGAGGGGACTTCAATACAGTTATGGATCCAGGCCTGGACCGATCATGCTCAAAAACGGGCAGAGTGTCAGCATTGGGGAAAGAGCTGAGGGAGTTCATGGAGCAGATGCGGGTGGGGGGGGCGTCGATCCGTGGAGGTTTGGTAGGCCGACAGGGAAGGAGTTCTTCTTCTTCTCGCACGTTCATAGGTCTACTCCCGGATCGTTTTTTTATACTGAGTAGGGATCTACTGACAGGGGTGGTGGATGCGCAGTATTCGGCAACCATCATTTCCAACCATGCCCCGCATTGGGTTGAGCTCCAGGTGAGTAAAGAGAGCTTCCAGCGCCCGCAGTGGAGGCTGGATGTGGGACTGCTGGCGGATGAAGGGATGTGCGAGCGGGTGAGGAAGTGCATACAAACCTAGCTGCAGGTCAATGATACAGGAGAAGTCTCAGCAGCAGTGGTGTGGGAGGTGCTCAAGGCAGTGGTGAGAGGGGAGCTGATTTCGATCTGGGCTCACAGGGACAAGACGGACAGGGCAGAAACGGACCGACTGTTAGCGGAGATCCTGCAGATTGACAGGAGGTATGCGGGAACCCCGAGTGCGGAGCTCTTGAGGGAATGGAGGAGGCTGTAGGTTGAGTTTGGGGTGGTATCCATGGGTAAGGCAGTAGAGCAGCTCAGAAAGTCGAGGGGTGCGGTATATGAACATGGAGAGAAAGCCAGCAGGATGCTGGCTCAGCAGCTCAGAAAGAGGGAGGCGGCTAGGGCAATAGGTAAAGTGGTGGATAGCGGCGGTAACTTGGTAGGGGATGCGGCAGGTGTGAACAGAGCTTTCAAGGACTTTTATTGCAAACTTTATAGCTCGGAGCCCCCTGCGGGGCCGGAGGGGATGAGACGCTTCTTAGACGGCCTGACATTCCCAAAAGTGGGAGCTAGTAGAAGGGCTGGGCGCACCGATCAGAGTTGAGGAGATATTAGAGGGCTTAAAGGCCATGCAGTCAGGTAAGGCCCCGGGGCCGGATGGGTACCGGGTTGAAATTTATAAAAAGTTCTCCGGGATATTGGGGCAGCTGCTGGAAATTGTTTTTAATGAGGCAAGGGACAGAGGGGTGCTTCCCCAGACGATGTCGGAGGGTACCATCTCTTTGATTTTAAAACGGGACAAGAACTCGGAGTCGTGTGGGTCTTATAGGCCGATCTCCCTTCTTAACGTGGATGCCAAACTGCTGGCAAAGCTTTTGGCCACTAGATTTGAGGATTGTGTGCCGAGTGTTATTAGGGAGGATCAAACAGGGTTCGTTAAAGGTAGGCAACTGGGGGTGAATATAAGAAGATTGCTGAATGTGATCATGATGCCCCCGGAGGGAAAGGAGGTGGAGGTAGTGGTGGTTATGGACGCGGAGAAGGCATTTGACCGGGTAGAGTGGGACTACTTATGGGAGCTGCTGGGACGGTTTGGATTTGGGGTGGGTTTCATCGACTGGGTCAGGCTGTTATATCAGGCCCCGGAGGCGAGTGTGAGGACAAACAAGACGACTTCCAACTATTTCAGACTGCGCCGTGGGATGAGACAGGGGTGCCCCCTCTCCCCACTGCTGTTTGCGCTAGCTATAGAGCCACTGGCAATTGCTCTGAGGGCTTCAGAGGGTTGGAAGGGGCTGGTTCCGGAGGGGGGGGGGGGGGGGGGGTGGAGCATAGGGTTTCATTATATGCAGATGACCTGCTTTTGTACGTTTCGGACCCGATGGCGGGGATGGATGGAATCATGGCAACCCTGGGGGAATTCGGCCGGTTTTCGGGGTACAAATGAATATGACAAAAAGTGAAATATTTGTAGTTCAGGAGGGGGGGGGGGGGGGGGGGGGCCAAGGGGACCGGCTGAGGGAGCTGCCGTTCCGGTTAGTTGGGGACAGTTTCAGGTACCCGAGAATACAAGTGGCGCGGGAATGGGGTCGACTACACAAGCTGAACCTGTCCCGGCTGGTAGATCAAATGCGAGGGGAGTTCCGGAAGTGGGATGCGCTCCCGCTGTCGTTAGCTGGGAGAGGTCCGACAGTTAAAATGACGGTCCTCCCGAGGTTCTTATTAGTGTTCCAGTGTCTCCCCATTTTCATTCCACGTTCCTTTTTTAAGAGGGTAAGCAAGATTATTTTGGGCTTTGTATGGGCGGGCAAGTCCCCGCGAGTGAAGAGGGTGATACCCGAGCAGAACCGGGGGTAGGGGGACTTGCACTGCCGAATTTCAGCAACTATTATTGGGCGGCTAACATAGCTATGATAAGGAAGTGGGTGGGGGGGGGGGTGGGGGTCGAATTGGGAGCGGATGGAGGCAGCCTCATGTAGGGGCACCAGTCTGGAGGCATTGGTGACGGTGCCTCTGCTATTCCCGCCGGCGCGCTTCTCCACCAGTCCTGTTGGTGGCAGCCCTTTGGATATGGGGACAGTGGAGGAGGCATGTGGGAGCAATGGGAGCATCAGTCTGGTCCCCAATATGTGACAACCATCGGTTTGCTCCGGGGAGGTTGGACGGGGGTATCGGGTATGGCGGAGGGCGGGGATTGAGCGGATGGGAGATTTGTTCTTCGAAGGGAGCTTCCGTGGCTTGAGGGCGCTGAGGAGGCCAAGTTTGGGTTGACGAGGGGGAATAAATTCTGGTATATTCAGGTGCGGCACTGTTTGCGTAGGCAGGTGCCATCTTTTCCACTCTTGCCACTAAGGGGGATCCAAGATAGGGTAGTGTCTAGAGGATGGGTGGGGGTGGGAAGTGTCTTGGATTTTTACAAGGAGCCCATGGGGGCGGAGGAGACGCAGACTAAGGAACTGAGGCACAAACGGGAGGAGGAGTTGGGAGGGGAGATTGAGGAAGGCCTGTGGGCGGACGCGCTGAGCAGGGTTAATGGGACTGCAACATGTGCCAGGCTCAGCCTGATTCAGTTTAAGGTCGTCCACCGGGCCCACATGACAGTGTCCCGGATGAGTAGATTCTTCGGCGTAGAGGACAGGTGTGTAAAGTGTCTGAGAAGACCGGCAGAACATGTCCACATGTTTTGGGCATATCCAAAACTTAGGAGATACTGGCAGGGGTTTGAGACGTCATGTCTAGAGTATTGAACATAAGGGTGGCAATGAGTCCAGAGGTGGCGATGTTTGGGGTTTCAGAGGCCCCGGAAGTTCAGGGGGAGAAAGAGGCCGACGTTTTGGCCTTTGCTTCCCTGGTAGCCTGGATTGAACTCCATCTGCCATTTCTCTGCCCAACTCTCCAATCTATCTATATTTTGCTGTATTCTCTGACAGTCCCCCTCGCTATCTGCAACTCCACCAATCTTAGTATCATCTGAAAACTTGCTCATCAGACCACTTATACCTTCGTCCAGATCATTTATGTATATCACAAACAACAGTGGTCCGAGCACGGATCCCTGTGGAACACCACTAGTCACCCTTCTCTATTTTGAGACACTCCCTTCCACCACTACTCTCTGTCTCCTGTTGCCCAGCCAGTTCTTTATCCATCTAGCTAGTACACCCTGAACCCCATACGACTTCACTTTTTCCATCAACCTGCCATGGGAAACTTTATCAAATGCTTTGCTGAAGTCCATGTATGTGACATCTACAGCCATTCCCTCCTCAATTAACTTTGTCACTTTGCTCCTCTCTTTTGTCTTTTTTCAACTCCCAGCTCACACATGATGAAGAAGCTGCAAATGTAGTGGGCCTTGGACCATTGAATGGTTACAGCACAAAAGGCCATTCAGCTAACTGTGCCTGTGCCAGCTCTCTACAAGAGCAATTCATGTACTTCCATTTCATGCCTTTTCCCCATTGCCTTGAAAATCTTTACTCTTTAATTAATAATCCAATTCACTTTTGAAAGTCACAATTGAATCTGCCTCCAGCACTCTCAAGCAGTACATTCTAATCCTGACCATTTGCCATGTAAAAATATTTTTCCTTGTGCCATCTTTCTGACAGTTACCTTAAAACAGTGTCCTCTGACTCGCGATCCTTCCACCAATTGGAACATTATCTCCTTACCTACTCTGTTTAAACCCATCATGATTTGGAATACCTTGAGAAAACCCTCTCGAAAGCTCCTCCAAGAAAGCTCAAGCTTCTCCAATCTATCTTTGAGTTTCTCATCTTTGGAAACCTTCCAATGAAGCTTTTCTAAACCCTCTCAAATACCTTCACATCCTTCTTAAAGTGTGTTGCCCAGAACGCAGCCCGCCATGTTGCGTTGGCAGGATTGGTGGTTGCTCTCAGCTCCAGCCGTTGGGCCTCTGGACCGAAAGACCGGGCCCACAGAGAGCTTGGAAGGCTGATAGGGCATCATCAACTAAACAGGGAAAACCAGTGAAAAAGTTACAACTAAAGGTGTTGTTTCTGAATGCACAGGGTGACATCAACGGGCAGCACAGTAGCATAGTAGTTAGCATTGTGGCTTCAGAGCTCCAAGGTCCCAGGTTCAATTTCCTGCTGGGTCACTGTTTGTGCAGAGTCTACACATTTTCCTTGTGTCTACGTTGGTTTCATCTGGGTGCTCCGGTTTCCTCCCTCAGTCGAAAGACGTGCAGGCTAGGTGGATTGGCCATGATAAAATTACCCTTAGTGTCCAAAAAGGTTCAGAGGGGTAACGGGGATAGGGTGGACGTGAGGGCTTAAGTGGGATGGTGCAGACTCGATGGGCCAAATGGCCTCCTTCTGCACTGTATGTTCTATGTCTATGTCTAATTGTATACAATACTCCAGGTGCAGCCAAATCAGTGGTATATATGGTTTATCATAAGGTCCTTGCTTTTGTACTCTATGGCCTATTTATAAGACTCAAAATCACATTTGCTTGATTAACTATGCTCTCAGCCTGCCCCAACACTTTCAGTGATTGATGCACATGTACAGCCAAGTTCTACTGTCTCCTACACCCCTCCCCCCCCTTTAGAATTGTATCCCTGTGGTAGTCACCACTGATATATATATTGTATATAGAGGATGTTGTTATAGGTGCTTTACGGTAAGGCCCCTGTACTACAGGTACGGGGGTAGATCCCTGCCTGCTGGCTCCGCCCAGTAGGCGGAGTATAAATATGCGTGCTCCTCGTACAGCAGCCATTTTATCAGCTGCTGTAGGAGGCCACACATCTCAGTGTAATAAAGCCTCGATTACATCCTACTCTCGTCTTTGCGTAATTGATAGTGCATCAACCCCTTATTTAATATTCCTGCTCCCTGTTCTTGCAACCAAAATGTGGAGATGCCAGCGTTGGACTGGGGTAAGCACAGTGCTCACAGGTGAATTTATTCACCTGAGGAAGGAGCAATGCTCCGAAGGCTCGTGATTTGAAACAAACCTGTTGGACATTAACATGGTGTTGTAAGACTTCTTACTGTCCTACCAAAATGATTCACTTCACATTCTTTGCATTGAGTTTCATTGAGCACTTGCCCACCCACTCTACCAACCTATCTGTATCATTTTGAATTTTAACACTATCCTCCTCACAGCGCACAATACTTCCAGATTTTATGGTAACTGCAAATTTTGAAATTGTACATAGAAACATACATAGATATATAGAAGATAAGAGCAGGAGGGGGGCATTTTGGCCCTTCGAGCCTGCTCTGCCATTCATCACGATCATGACTGATCATCCAACTCAATAGCCTAATCCTGCTTTCTCCCCATAGCCTTGGATCCCATTCTCCCCATGTGCGATATCTAGCCGCCTCTTGAATATATTCAATGTTTTAGCCTCAACTACTTCCTGTGGTAATGAATTCCACAGGCTCACCACTCTTTGGGTAAAGAAATGTCTCCTTATATCTGTCTGAAATGGTTTAACCTGAATCCTCAGACTGTGACCCCTGGTTCTGGACACACCCATCATTGGTAACATCTTCCCTGCATCTTCCTTGTCTCGTCCCGTTCGAATTTTAAAAGTCTCCATGAGATCTATGAGATCCTCCCTCATTCTTCTATACACCGAAGTTGAGATCATTAATATATATCAAGAATAGCAGAGGTCTTCATTCCATTATAAACCTTCCTTCAGTACAAAACAATTGTTCATCACCAACCTGTGTTTGCTGTCACTCAGTTAATTTCATACCCATGTAGCTGCTGTCCCCTTTTTTATTCCATGGGCTCTAACATTCCTCAAGTCTGTAATAAAAGCAAAAGACTTCAGATGCTGGAAATCTGAAATAAAAACAGAAATGCTGCAAAAACTTCAGCAGGTCTGGCAGCATCTGTGGAGGTTTCTGTATTTCTGAGATATTGAGTGACTTTAAATGGTCTAGGGATATGTTAGAAAGAGGGAGTAGGGGGTTGCTGAAGGGGGGGGGGGGGAACTGGGCAGGGGGGAGCTAAATTTGGGGCCTGGTCGGTTGAAGGGTTTTCTGAGGGGGGGGGGGGGGGGGTTGCCAGTGAATAGGTGGGGGGGGGGGGGGGGGGGGCAGCGATCTGAGGGGGGCACTGAAGCAGAATTTTGAGATTGGAGCACCCTTCAAAAATAGCACCCCAATCTCGGAGGTACGGGATTTACCAAGAGAGATTAGGTCCCACCCTCTAAGTTGGAGCACAGTCCCTAATGTGCCATGGAATCGACCGTAAAAGCCAATTCTGCAAAATGGTTTTTCCTACTGCCATAGCATGGCATGTCGAGGCCACTGCTGGAACCAACGAGAATCACTCTCGTTTTCGCACTGGCACGAGCACTTATTTGCATTTCGGGAGAATCGCACCCTATGTTTTTAACTTCTTTCACTTTGAATAATAGGTCAAAAGCCTGAAAAGTTAACTTCTTTTTTTCCTGTAAGAAGTCTTACAACACCAGGTTAAAGTCCAACAGGTTTGTTTCAAACACGAGCTTTTGGAGCACGGCTCCTTCTTCAGGTGAATGGAAAGGCTTATTCCAGAAATGTTTATATAGACACAGTCAGAGATGCCCCGGAATGCGAGCACCTGCAGGCAATCAAATCATCAAAGATGCAGAGAGAGAGGTAACTCCAGGTTAAAGAGGTGTGAATTGTCCCAAGCCAGTTCAGTCGGTAGGCCTCTGCAAGTCCAGGCTTGTTGGTGGGGGCCGAATGTAATGCGACATGAATCCCAGATCCCGGTTGAGTCCGCATTCATGCGTGCGGAACTTAGCTATAAGTTTTTGCTCAGCAATTTTGCGTTGTCGCGTCTCCTGAAGGCCTCCTTGTAGAATTTTTTTTCCTCTCCTCAGATGCTGGTCATATCTGCTGAGCATTTCCAGCATTTTGAGTTTTATTGTGCAGCCACAGTAGCTCCAGGAGGAGGAGTGAAAGGAACATCACAGGACTGATAAAGGAAAGCTGACATTTACAGCTGCCAGCTCAGATACTGGGATTGGACCTCCCTTGATGGTTAGCGTAGAGTTGCAATCAGCATGTGGTGAGTCACTGGGCACAAATGGGCTGTAGCCAGGCAAGGGGTAAAGGATGATTTACATGCCAGCTAACCAGAAGGTAAGAATTCCGCCACAGGGGATTCAGATGAAGAACTCAATGGGACAGCATGCAGGAGAATATTAGTGAGCATGCACATGAAGATACTAGGTGCATTGACTAGGTGCTAGACAGCCTTCTGTCACTGTAAAGGGGCATGAACAAAGTGAGCGGAGGGTATCACACAGATTGATCTCTCTGCAGTGCCTGCTCCATCTACCTGTTGTCCTGGTGACTCACAGGCCCTGGAAATGCAGCCCCAATGAATGTTGGGCATTTGTGTAGACAGATCACCAAATCTCCTGGTCCTCCCGACAAGGATGTAGCAACACTCCCAGTGAAATCCAGAAACTCACCACATCACTTGTAAAAACACTCCATGACTTTCGAGGGAATTTGGAATTGGAGAGGTTATTAAAAATTGTTTCAGCAGAAAACTGGATTACTGATCCTTAACACTCGTGCTGAGAGATGGAGAATGGACCTCCAATGGACCTGTGTGATCCTAATCCCAATGTGGTTGTCACATCAGGCAGTAGATCTGGTGATGTCAAGTTAAGAATCTTTCGGTGAATACACCCCCAGGAAAACCATCAATTTTCACAGTGCTGTTTCCAGTGGTGCAATGGATCCAAATTTCCTCTTAGTTCACTGAAATGTTCAAATTAAATGTTACCATTTCTGTCATTTTTTTAACACATTCACTATTCACAAGTGCAGGATTCTTCGTTTCAGAGACGATGGGCGGGATTCACCGTTCCCCGATGCCGATTTTGTAATCGGCGACCGGGCGGAGAATCCCTTCTGACGCCCAAATCGGGGGCGGCGCCGGTTTTGTATCCTCCGCCCGCTCCGAAATGGTGAAATCGCCTTGCGTGCCGCATGCCGTTGGAACGGTGTTGGCGCGTCACCTGAAGGCCCTCCCCCATGCTCCGCACCCAATCAGCCAGGTTCTGACCGGGCAGTTGATGTCTGATCTCAGTGGTCGGGAACCCGGCGTGGTACCTGCGGACTGTGGTGCTGGCTGGTGGTGGGGGGGGGGGGGGGGCTTCCGCCAGGGCTGGGGGGCTTGTGGGGGGTGGCCAAGAGGTTGCCTGGCCATGGTGGTCAGGGGGGCAGTATCTGGCAGGTCGGGTCCGCGCACGGCCGGCGCCATGGTTAATGGCGCGACCGCTGCAGTTCATCGCCGTGCCCATGCGCAGCCACGGAGCAGGCCGTTCTCCAGGCGTTTATATCATGGGAGCTGGGAGTTTTGCTCGGCACCGCTGCTAGCCCCTCTCTGGTCGCAGGATTGGTGAGGGGTCGGTGCTGATTTTGCCATCATAAAATGCCACAGTACCCACGCCGGCATCGGCAGTTAGTCTCCAAACCGGTGAATCCAGCCCGAAGTGTTGACGCCAGGATAGAATCGGTGGACTTCTCCGACAGCAAAATTGACGCCGCGTCCGGAGCCATTCCACAACCGTTAATTGGCTAGCACCGGCGCCACGTGAAACACGAGTGATTCCAATGAGAAAAGGTGTTGGATATGTCGGAGTTGGGCACTGATACATCGGTGGAGGTAGGTACCCCCGAGGGGGCGAACGGTTGGAGGCTGGCCCGATCTTCGAGACTAACTACCATCCAGAGGAGCTTCGGGCTTCGTGAAAGTGCAATCCCATTGATAGTAGAGATGCTGCCGCAGAAGCAGGAACTGCATGAGGGGGTGTCAGCAATCTTCCAGCGCCTGCAGGTGCAGTTCGAGGAGTCCAACTGCCAGCAGGGCAGGAGGTGGTGTTAACCATGTGTGCCACCCAGGTCAACACCACACGTGTGGCGTCTGTGGGGGCAAAGGTATTGGTCATGGGTCAAGATGTCCAAGGCTTGGGGCATTATGTATGGGCCTTTGGCCAGGGCCAGGGCAGGGCTGCCCTGTCACAGGTAGCCATGTACCATGGCCATCTGGACATTTTAGCGGCGCTCCAGAGCTTGGCCCTGTCACAATGGTCATGGCTACAGGCATCAACAGCATTCGCTGGATACTGGCTGACCTGACCCAGTCTCAGAGGGAGTCTGCCGTCCATGCCCCTATCCTCGTCAGTGCCTGGCTCTGTGGGAACCTCTGGCCCTGGTGCCCTTCCCTGCTTCCAAGGGTACAGTTGGCAGGCTCTACCAATGCCTGTAGTATGCTTTGCTGCCCCCATTCTGTGCTTCAGCAGGGGCTATGGTGGGCATTGACCTTGTAGGCCTCATATTGCCCGCTGGTGGGTGGCGGCCAGTTGGGGGGAAGGGTAGGGGGGTGGAAAGTGGGGCTGGTGGAGAGAAGGGTGTGCGGGGAAGGTGAAGTGGAGGGTGAGAGCTGGGATGGGACATTGGTGGGGTTAAGGGTGGGGAGTGGAGTGTGGGGGTGCTTCGGTGAGGCACCCATATGGCCGGTGTCACTCTGCACAACCACAGACTGTGGAGGGCGGTCAGTGGAGTGCGCAGCAAGATGGTTGCCTTGCAGGCAGTGGCAATAGCAGTCTGTGCTTGGGCATGCTTGTCCTGTGGAGGGTCACAAAAAAGGCAGGTAACCAGCATAAATAATAGCCTCGGGTTCACTGTGCAGGTTTGAACATTCGTGGAAGCAGTAGGAGATTCTGGTAAGTCACTGTCTGCCCTAATGTGCTCGAACTGGCTAGAAAATAGAAGCAAGCAAAATTACAGTTCAGAAAGATTGATGACTACTGTAATCCATATATGGAACTGACAAAACATAGGCATTCATTTTAATCTTCAAACTATAGCTAGCAATGTATTTCACATTATATTCTAATAAGTCTCATGATAGATGTACTTTGCTGCATGATTTTCTTGTTTTACAAAATTACTTCCTGCAATGCAAAATAACATTTTCTTTGAAGGAGATTATCTTCAATTGACACCTATTGTGGTGAAATTCAGCAATATAAAATGACTAGAAAGAGACTACCATGGAGATTGTAAGGTGAATAACTGGGGATGCTAGTGTTTTTGGGAAGGACAGTGGGCTGAATTCTCTGTTTCTGAGGCTATGTGCCGGTGCCATGGAGGATCCGTGGTGTTTCATGAGGGAAAATTCAGCGCGAAACCTTCACCGATTCCGGTACCGGTGCGTGGCTAGCCCCAGTGCCGCATGAAACACCCGCAGAACACGCGGAAAACGGCTGGAGAATTGCCAGATCCCGGACCATCCATGCGCAGGGCTGACAAGCTACAGCCGCGCACGCCTACACCCTCACCGGTCGCACCAGAAAACATGGCGCTGGCTATTATGGACTCCATACCCGCCCAGCCCGACCCCACATCCCACCTTCTGGCCACCTCCCCACCACTTCCCCCAGCCCTAGCAGAAGCCCTCCCTGGCCAGCGGCACGGATCTCGGCCGAGTGTGGCAGTGCTGGACACTGTCCGCAGCCGGCACGCCAGACTACTGACCGTTGGGACCACATATGGCCTGAGCCATCCAGAATTCGGCCCATCGGAGGCGGAACATCACGGGTAGGCCGGCTAATGGTGCTCCGACCGGGATGTGACTGCACATGGCGCGTGTCCCGATGCCCCTGATTTGGAAGGGGCAAAGAATCGCGAACCGTTGAGAATGGCGTTGGGAGCTATTCTCCGCCCGATTACCATTCTCGATTTCAACATTGGGCTACGGAGAATCCCGACCAATGTTCCTGATCTGTACAATGGTAATTGCATATATTTTCAAGTGTCGTATATGTTCACTGAGGCAATAATTTCTATATTGATCAAGTTGTGCTTCACTGTAAAGTGTAATGTGCTACTAATTATGTTCTGGTTTCTCTAGATAATCTTGAAATATTATGCTCCTAGTACAGTGCCCTCCCATTCAGGACCACATGCTACTTGTGCTGATCAATGATCTCCAGGTCTGGGCACCTCGTCCGACAGGACCCATCGACCTTCAGGCTCAAGCCCCTGACATGTTACATTTAGTAGGCAATGATTCTCAATTGGAGTGAAAACTCATAACATTTGCTTTTGTCTCAATATCCATTTGTGCTAAATGATTCCAAATTCTAATAACCTTCTGTTCAGTACCCTCTCTGTACAAAATCCTGCTAGTGCTCTTTTACAATGGGTATCCAACCAATGAAAACATCCTTTCACTCCTTTACCCTCCTTATCCTCTGAAAAATCTCCATAGTTTTAAGCATCCTCTATAAATTACTTCTTAATCTTCAGTTCCAGTGTGATGCCTTTCTTCAGATCTGTAACCTCTCAGTCTTGGGATCATTCTGGTGATTTTTCATTACATGCTTTTTACTGTTTCAATATCGTTCCCCTAATGGAGACCATTAGTTTATTCTATGGGTGTGATTTTCTAACCCGCCGGTGGGATTTTCCAGGCTCATTGACAGATTAGCTGGGCCCCTGAATTGCCCACAGCATGTCGCACCACAACGAGGTTGGAAAATCCCGGCCTGTCTTGACCAAAGTAATGGGGCGTGATTCCCGATTTCAGAGGCTGTGTTGACGCCAGGACTGAATTGGTGGACTTCTACAACCACATAATTGGCTCCGAGCAAGTTGGAGGCCTTGGAGGCGAAGGTATCGGCCATGGGTCAGGATGTCCAAGACCCGAGGCACTGTGTACAGGTAGTGGCTGAGACACAGGACAGGGCTGGCTTGGCACAGGCAGCTATGTACCAGGGACACCTGGACATTGCATCCGCTCTCCAGTGCTTGGCCCTGTCACAATGGGTCATGGCTGTAGGCTTCGACAGCATTGGCTGGGCATTGGCTGACCTGAGCCAGTCCCAGAGGGACGTGGCACAGTCCCTGTGTTTCATGACCACAAGTCGGCTGACTTGAAGGTGATTAGAGCGTTCCCTGCACGCCGGCCCAGGCCTCGTGTGCCTGCCCGGACCCCATGCCCTGTCCATACTTGTGACAATGAAAGATTATTATTATCCTGGTCCTCCCTTGCATTTCCTCATGGGACAAGGCTTGGCATTCATTCTCCTCCACCAGCATGTCACCTCTCTGCTGCACAATGTTGTGAAGGATGCAGCAGGCCACCACGAACTGGGAGACTCTCCTAGCGCTATACTGGAGGGCCCCCCAAGAGTGATCCAATCCCCTGAACCACATCTTCAGAACGCCGCTCGATCTGCCCCCGGTCACAGCATGCGCATTGTTGTAGCAGGTCTCTGCATCGGTCTGTGGCCAACGGTAGTCGTCATCAGCCATGGACACAGCGGATAACCCCTATCACCCAGGAGCCAAACCTCAAAGGTATTGGGCAGTGCACCTCGAAGGTATTGGGAACTGTTGAGTGTGCCAGGATGAAGGCGTAGTGCATGTTGCCTGAGTATCGGGTGCAGACCTGCATGATGTGCATCCCATGGTTGCATACCAACTGTATGTTCATCGAGTGGAACCCCTTCCAGTTTGTGAAGACCGATCCATAATGGCCCAATGCTCATAGGGGGACATGAGTCCCGTCAATTAGCCCCTGAACCTGAGGCATCTCAATGATGGTGGCGAACCCCGCTGTCTGGGCATCCTGTTGGCTCAGTCCACGTTGAATTTGATATATTGTACTGAGCGGGCATACAGGGCCTCTGTTGAGGTGCAGGTGTAACTGTGCACTGAGGTCTGCAAGATCCCCGACAGGTCCCCACTTGGTGTTTGGAAGGATCTCACGGCAAAAAAGTTCAGGGCAAACGTCATCTTAAGCCCACCAGGAGTGGGTGTCCTCCCGATTCCCCCGCAATTCCAGATGCGCCATGATTTGGCAGATATGCTGTATGATCCCCCTGCTCAGCCAGAGTCTTCGTCAATATGCTCGATCTGGCAGGTGCTTGAAGGACAGGTGCAAGTTCACACGAGGCCTGATGTGGTGCCTCCTTCCCACCTCCTCCTCGACCTATTGGGCGGCTGGCTGGCCATTCTCACTGGCTGGCCGCTGTTCTTCTAGGACAGGCTCCGCTACTGCAGGTTCCTCCATAAGCAGATTCTGCTTGTACAGCCTCAGTGCATCCCCCAGGGCTACAGCAGCTAGGATAATGGCAACCATTCCTAATTGGATTCTGAAATCCATTGTCTGCAGGAGTGAAAAGCATCCGTGCCCAGCCTGCTCCAATCGGCTACACATGGTTCTGGCCTGCACTGCAGCCCCTGCCCCTCCATGTTAGAAATAGTTAGCTAAATAAAGACACTGAATTTGTAAAATAAGTTATTTCTCCTCAATATCATTTCAACCCTTTTCACAAATATAGAATAGGCTCAATGGGTGAGGTAAAAACAAGACTGCCAGTTTGAGACACAATAAGAATTTCAAAACATTCTCTCCTGGAATTTCTGCACAGATTTTCCTGATTGCTGTAACATCAGTGGGATACTTACAGCAGTCTCAGAGACGCAAAGTATACAGCTGCATTCACCTTCCTTTCTGAGCTTCTGACGATCTTCCACTGAAGATATGATAGACAGGTGCACTGGCCACTTAACAAAATTGCTGTCAGTTCGTCTTTAAATGGTCTTAATTGGCCCTTTAATTGTTGACAGGTGCCAATAGTTCTAACTTTTGCATGCGCCCGCCGACCAAATGTTGTGAGGTGGCGCAATGATGTCGGGACACCCTACCGATGTCGTCACGCTGCATTTCGCAACCATTTGTGTCTACTGCGTGCACACTCGGTGAGTGCAAAATTCTGGTCGTAGTGAAGCAGTGTTCAATTTTGTATGTGACAAAAGCAATTAGAATTGAAGTGTGTACTCTAAAATGTAGAATTTTCTTCTTGATTATAAGGGGATCAGGGATTATGGGGAGAAGGCAGGAGAATGGAAACGAGGAACATATCAGCCATGATTGGATGGCGGAGCAGACTCGATGGCCTAATTCTGCTCCGATGTCTTGTGGTCTTATGGTCTATTTTGAACTCCAAACAGATAACTGTTCTCCTTCAAAGCAACTGCGCTAATCTGCACTGCAGAAGGCCTGGAACTATTGGCACCTGTCAACAATTGTGCAGAGCAGAAGAGCAAAAAACGTGGAGATGAAATATGAGCCCAAGGGCACAGTCAGAAAGTTTAAATATTAAACAATTGACAAGGGAACAAAGAAACCCCAAAAAGCTGGGCAAGTAGTGTATTTCTGAGGTGACACAAAACCAGATTAGCCTGAGTTCCGAGCTAAAGGTAAATCATGTTGACCCTGTGAGAAAATAAATTATTTTTTGCACTGCTGTCATTCACAGGACTGAGTCGAATGTTAAAAAAGAGCTGAGCAGAAATCATAGATGCTCAGCAGTGAATAAAAGAAGAGTTTCTACCTTAGAACTATGCCAATGTATGAAAATGATAGTAGTTCAGGAAGAGAGAATTAACTGGAACAGAGTTAGCTGGAAAAACAAATGAGTCCCTCGTCAAGAAATGGTTTCACGTCCACCTTAGATTGAAGTGGACTCGTGGTGAAAATAATGGCTGATTCTAAGGGTTCAAGTGTAAACTTCTAAGGACTTGTTAACTCAAGATTTAGTTGATTAAAAAAACCTTCGAGTGAAGCTATTTCCACTTGGTCCAGAAATATCTTTGCTACTGTTCGATGATAAATGCATCCAAACAAAAAATTAATAACCAATGAAGTAAGTTTGCTTCTTTTAAACATACAGTAAGAAGTCTGACAACACCAGGTTAAAGTCCAACAGGATTGTTTCAAACACGAGGTTTCGGAGCAGTGCTCCATTCCTCAGGATTCACCTGAGGAAGGAGTAGTGCTCTGAAAGCTAGTGTTTGAAACAAACCTGTTGGACTTTAACCTGGTGCTGTAAGACTTCTTACTGTGCTCACCCCAGTCCAACGCCGGCATCTCCACATCATGGCTACCTTTAAACATACAGACATCACAAGAGTTGTAGTTGGTGAACTTGAGTGATTGAGTAAATAAAGTAAGGGAAAGCGGAATTGTTGATGATGTATGCATTGAATTGCCAAGAGTATTTTACTACAGTGCTGTTCAGCTCGGGAGATGTGCAAATAAAAATCGATGTAGCCTGTCGCATAATGCACTAAACCCCTGTTCTCAATCAGAAATAATATTGAAAAGAAATGGAATGAGGTAATATAAGAGGTCAAAAACATCTACATTTTGAAATCAACATTAATGTCTGGACCAAAACCTGGACACCCTGCTGATGTCAAATTATGTATGAATGTTGTGGGTTGAAAACAAATCAATCAAACAGGGCTGATGTGTTAACATAAATGCAATTGTTTCTTAAATCTGAAATCCAGTTAACACAATATAGAAAGCCAAAGTATTCCAGAAGTTATTTTAAATTAATTCTTGGATGTCAACATTATTAAAAAGGTCGGCATTCATTGCTTGTCTTCTTAAACTGCTGTTGTTAAAGTGCTATCACAGTAGATAGGGATGTGATTTAACCACCAAGTTGCACCTGGCATGGATCTGGGTACGTCGGTTAAATAGAGAGAAAGGCCAATATCGAGATTGGCGCCGGGCATGAATCAGTTTGCTATCTAACCGGCCCGGTCCCGATGGCGAGTTCTGGATCTCCCCAAATATGGCTCCATTGACTCCAATTTGCATCAGTTTCCATCTCATTAGCGAGATTGAAGTCAAATGTAACAGCCTCCCACGAATTAGCCGGCTCACCGGCTCGATGTATCATGGACATCGTTTCGTACTCATTTTTTTAAATGTGAAGCTGGTGCAATGGCTGCTGAGAGGAACTGAGGAGGTGAGTAGTAATTTTCATTTTCCGACATACAGCTGAAGGGCTCTGGAACCGCCGCGCCCCAGTGCTTGGAGAGCGGGAGGTATGCGACCCCCATAGTGGGGTTAGGCTTGGTCGTGGGGCTGCAGCATTCCAATTCAGGGTGGCCCCTGGACTGGGGTGGGGGTGGGGGGGCAGTGTGCAGGCTAAGGTTCTTTCCGCTTGTGAGGCTTTCAAGTCATCTTTCAATATTGCGGGTACCCATAACTACAGCTGCTGCCAATCTGTCCGACCAAACACTTCCAGGACAGGAACCTATTCTTGGTTGTATGCTGAAGGTCACTTTAACTCCCTGTGACTGTGAGCAACCTCGAGCTTCATAGCTGAAGGCTGTTACTAACAAGGAATTACCCTTGTTACTTCTGAGAGCACTTCACAGCTGCAGGTTGTGTTTGCTGCTTGTTCCTGCTGGTGGCTGCAGATGCCTGGAGGCTGCTGTTGCTGTTTCCTTTCTTTTCTGCAGCCGGAAAGGACAATTTTTTTCTAAGATGCCTGGGTCCTAGAACACCGGGCTCAGGGGGATGTACGAGTTCAGAAGGCAATCCGGTTTGAAGCAAGAAGACGCTGCAGAACCTGGTGCTGACATTGTTACAAATGGGCCACCTGCTAACGCCGTTGAAGAAATAATTTTGCAGATCGCTGATGCTTTTGATGCTGGTGTGGTGAGTGATGCATGTAACTGGCACACAACTGCGGGTTAACCACACTGGAAGTCAAGAATTTGGGGTGGCACAGTCGTTATCACTGATGCTTCACAGTGACAAGGTTCAATTCCAGCCTTGGCTGAATGTCTGTGTAGAGTTTGCACTTTCTCCCAGTGTCTGCATGCGTTTCCTCCAGGTGTTCCAGTTTCCACCCACAGTCCAAAGATTTGCAGAATGGGTGGATTGACATGCTAAATTGCCCCTTAGTGTCCAGGGATGTGCGGGTTAAGGGGGTTATGGGGTTGCAGGTATAGGAGCCTGGTTAAGCTGCTCTTTCAGAGGGTCGGTGCAGACTCAATAGACCGAATGGCCTCTGTTATGGGCCAGGGTTTAGAGAATCCCAAAGTGTATCATGGAGTTCACCTGACCCACAACGTTTAATAGATTGTGGTATGGGGAGCACATGGCCCACTCTTCAGGTGTGGTACAGCAGAAATGGAAAATCATTTTTTAAAGCAAAACTATGTTTATTCTATGAACTCAAGTTAACCTTTTTGAAACATACAGTGAACATCTTAGTGACCATTAACTCAAATACAATGCCCAAATAATACAACACTAAGTAATCCTTTAAGCTTTCCTTTTAACATCCATAAGACTTAAAACCATAACTTTTAACAGAAGCAGATCAGGTTAAAGTCACTACTGAGAGCAGTTATTAGTTTTAAATCACCAAAGGATCTATTTACATTCTTTAGATTACAGAGAGAGATACTCATACACATTCTGGCTGTGACTGCAGCTATCCAGCTCTGAAAACAAAACTAAAATATACCCTGCAGCAAACAGCCTAAAACAAAAGTAAAAAGCTGACAGACAGCCCAGCTCCACTCACACTCTGACATTACAGATAGACACCCATTTCTTAAAGGTACATTTCTTAAACACCCATTTCTTAAAGGTACTCTCGCATGACACCTCCTTCTGCACGGTAGGGATTCTATGATGTTATGATGTTCAACAGCACCTTGAGCACAAGTGGAATATGTGGATGCCAGGATTTGGTTCCGGTGAGATTGGGTTGTGTGGGACGGCCTGCACAGCTGCGGCTCCTGAATGGAGAATGGCACTGTTACATGGAACAAGTCACACATTGATGGACAGATCATTTCTATGACAGAGTTTGGACAGCATGTGCCGCAGGAGACTCCATCTCAACAAAGAGACAGTGCAGCACCTGTGCCATGTCCTTGCGGACTTGGCACCCTGTGGAGGAGGCCACCCATTCCCGGTAGCCATGAAGGTCACCACAGCCCTGACCTTCAATGCCACCTGTTCGTTCCAGGGCTCAAGTGGGTACTTGTGTGGCATATCACAAGCTATAGTGCATCTGTGAGGTCGCAGATGCCCTGTATGCCCAGGCAGCTGATTATATCAACTTTCAGCTGAACCAGGCCCACCAAGATGCCCAGGCTCCAGGATTCTCCACCATTGCCAAGATGCCCCAGGTGTAGGGGTTAATTAATGGCTCACATATCACCCTGCACGCACCAGGGCATCAGGGAGTGCCCTTCATTAACAGGAAGGGATTGAATTCCCTGAATCTACAACTCGTGTGCAACCACCACATCTGGATCATGCACATGTGTGCATGCTTCCCAGAGAGCATGCATGACAACTACATCCTGGTACACTCGGAGATCCCCGGCATCTTAGTATGATGGGTTGGCTCTTGGGGTTGGCTGCTGAGGTCCCAGCTGATAACACCAGTGCGGAGCCCGGAGACCGAGGTTCCTGACTGCTTGGACTGCGGAAAATGTGGTTCTGATGTCTGAGCTGCTCTGGTGGTTAACTGCAGTACACCCCCAAAGACACTCCCACTTTGTAGTGGTCTTTTGGGACCTCCACAACCTGACACAGTAGCAGGATGAAATGCTGGCGGCTTTGTCTGAGGAGGATGAGCTGAACTAGGAATGGGATGGTGGACGAGCCCGGGGAGGAGCCAGAGGATGGATGACAGACGGCAGGAGGGGTGCAGTATGCCCGGAGGACATGGAAGCCCTCCTCCTCGTCCGCTTCTCATAGGATGAGGTTTTGCCCATCAGCTCCCCCTCCACCTGGTCCCTGACTACCGTGTTCCACCCTCCAGGTTCTATGTAACATCATCGCAGGGTGATAGTGCACTGTTAACAGGTCAAAATACAGGCTAGGAGAATAATGATCACCCGCTGTGAGGTAAGCGCGGCACAGTAGCACAGTGGTTAGCACAGCTGCCTCACAGCTCTCGGGTCCCAGGATCAATTCCGGCCTCGGGTGACTGCTTGTGTGGAGTTTGCATGTTCTCCCCATGTCTGCGTGGATTTCCTCGGAGTGCTCCGGTTTCCTCTCACAGTCCAAAGATGTGCAGGTTAGGTCGATTGGCCATGCTAAATTGCCCTTTAGTGTCCTAAAGGTTAGTTGGGATTACTGGATTACGGGGATAGGGTGGAGGTGGGCTTAAGAAGTGTGCTCTTTTCAAGGGCCGGTGCAGACCCGATGGACCGATTGGCCTCCTTCTGTACTGTAACTTCTGTGATTCTAAGCTCTGGTGCTCCTCAGTCTCTGACTCCTGTCATTCTGCAGACAGCAAACTCACACTCACCCTCTGAACGGGGTCTGCATTGGCGATGTTTGATCTTGGATCAGTATGCCCGGTGAACGGTGAGTGGACATGCAGGCAGGCCCACTGTGAAGATTAAGGTGATAGAGGCTTCACATGTATCAGGTGAAACGTGATTTAATAGTGCACCATTGACATTTCCATTGCCATCCATGCCCACTCAATCTTCTTGATCTTATGTGGTCTCCTATTATGTCCCCAGGATGCACCTCAGTGGTGGAGCCAGTCTGCTGCTTCCCATGCCCTGTGGCCTTTGATGCTCTTGGCGGACATCCTCTGGAGAACCTGGAGCCGGACAGCCCTGGGTGACTTACCGGTGTCTCTGGCGGTGCCATGCCACCCTGTTCTACTCACTGCCCTTGAGATACGCCAGTGTTGGGGGGGGGGGGGGGGGTGGAGGAACTGGAGACCACTTTCGTCTCCCTGGTGGCAGGCACTGTGTTGCCCTCCAGCGCTTCTCTGGTACTCCGCAGCCCGTCTTGGTCCTTTCACTCCTGTTATGGGCCAATTTATTCTGCGGGGATAGAGCGAGGGTATTGTGAGCCGCATGCTTGATGGATCAGTTCGGTTTACAGCGGGTGGCATGTGTGGGTACCTCAACTAGACATGAAGAGGTTGGGCTGGTGGGTGCCATGGGGTGCTGAGGAACAAGCAGCAAGATCGGAAGTGGTGAAGTGCCAGCCAGTGATTTGTGTGTGAAGGGAGGGGGAGTTGGGAATTTGAGGAGTGGTAGGCGGAGCTGATGCCAGGAGAGAGATGGTAACTTGTCCTTGCAGCTCGGTAGAGGTCATTGGTCTTAATCATAGAATCTCTACAGTGCAGAAGCATGCCATTCAAACCATCAAGTCTGCACTGACCCTCTGAAAGAGCACCCTACCTAATCCTGTCCTCATAACCTCACCCAACTTGCGCATTCTTGGGCACTAAGGGGCAATTTAGTAAGACCAATCGACCTAACGTGCACATCTTTGCCCTGTCTTCTTCCGACATTGTACTGTGGTCCTCCTGGTCATGCTGCTGAACGTTGCCCCTGCCTCCCAGGTGGCCCTGCTTCTCGGTCCTCCAACCCCCTAGTGTGAACAGGAAGTTCCATCTCGCATCCACTGCATCCAGAAGCCTGGCCAGGTTGGTGTCGCCAAAGCGAGGAGCAGGTCTACGCTGCCATGCTTGTGTGTTGGTTGGGGGTCTGTGGTGCGGGAGTGTTTAAACACAGATACCCCTTGTTAGCGGTGAGCCGCTGAGGCACAGGTCTGGCGAATCAGACTACGAAAGAGCCAGTAATGGCTGAGCCTGACATCAGTTGTGGGAAGCTTTTAGAAAAGATACTGAGGGACAGGAAAATGCACATTTGTGGGAAAATGGACTAGTTAGTGACATGCAGCATGGTTTTGTATGTGGAAAGTCATGTCTCACCAACTTGATTGAATTTTTTGAAGAGGTGAAAAAGAAAATAGATGAGGGAAGGGTTGTGGATGTTGTTTATATGGACTTTAGTAAGGCATTTGACAAGGTCCCACATGGCAGGCTGGTACAAAAACTAAAATCACATGGGATTCGGGGTAGGCTGGCTAGATGGATACAGACCTGGCTTGGTTACAGAAGACAGAGAGTAACGGTGGAAGGGTGTTTTTCTGAATGGAGATCTGGAGCTAGGGGAATTCCGCAGGGATCAGTACTGGGACCTCTGTTGTTTGTAGTATATATAAATGATCTGGAGGAAAATATGGGTGGTTTGATTAGTAAATTTGCGGAAGACACAAAGATTGGCGGAGTTGCTGATAGTGCCGAGGATTATCAAAGGATACAACAGGATATAGATAGATTGAAGACTTGGGCACAGAAATGGTAGGTGGAGTTTAATCTGGACAAATGTGAGGTGATGCATTTTGGACCTTCAAATCTAAGAATGAATTTTACTGTAAATGGCAGAACCCTTAGAAATATGATATACAGAGGGATCTGGGCCTCCATGTCCACAGTTCCCTAAAAGTCGAACACAGGTGATTAAGAAGGCATATGTCATGCTTACCTTCATCAGCCGGGGCATTGAGTACAGGAGTTGGGAAATCATGTTGAGCGATATAAAACCTTGGTGAGGCCGCATTTGGAGTATTGCGTGCAGTTCTGGTCACCACATTATCAGAAGGGCGTGGCAGCTTGAAATGAAATGAAAATGAAAATCGCTTGTCACGAGTAGGCTTCAATGAAGTTACTGTGAAAAGCCCCTAGTCGCCACATTCCGGCGCCTGTCCGGGGAGGCTGGTATGGGAATCGAACCGTGCTGCTAGCCTGCTTGGTCTGCTTTAAAAGCCAGAGATTTAGCCCAGTGAGCTAAACCAGCTTTGGAGCGAGTGCAAAGAAGGTTCACCAGGGTGTTGCCTGGTCTCAAGGGTGTTGGCTATGAGGAGAGGTTTAATAAACTAAGATTGTTTTCACTAGAAAGATGGAGGCTGAGGGGAGACCTGATAGTGCTCTACAGAATTATAAGAGGCACAGACAGGGTGGACATTCAGAGATTTTTTTCCAAGGGTGAAAGTGTCAATTGCAAGAGGGCAGAGGTTCAACGTGAGTGGGGGATAGTTTAAAGGAGATGTGTGGGGTAAGTTTTTCACACAGGGAGTGGTGGGTGCCTGGAACGCACTTCCAGAGGATATGGCGAAGCAGGCACTTTAGCAACATTTAAGAGGCATCTGGTTGTGCACATGAATAGAGAGGAAATAGAGGGATACATACCGAGTAAGGCAGAAGGTTTATTTTAGTTAGAGCATCATGGTCGGCACAGGCTTGGAGGGCCGAAGGGCCTGTTCCTGTGCTGTACTTTCCTTTGTTCTTTGTTCTCGTGGGGCTCATTTCGGCATTAAGTGTCGTTAGATACGGGCTGCTATCTCGCCAACACGGCCGTCAGGGAGTACCCCACCAATAGGGCCCAAAATGACACTTCAAACTTTTTCTGTTAAATCGCGCCCAAGGTTTTGATCAAGCAATGATGAAGGAATGGTGATATGTGTCTGAGTCAGAATGGTGTGAGACGTGGAGGGGAAATGGGAGGTGGTGGTAGTCCCATGACCCTGTTATCCTAGCCTTTCTGGGTGATGTGGGTCAAGGGTGTTGCTGTTCAGGAATGTTTGGAGATTTGCTGCAATGCATTCTGTGGGTAGTGCATAGTACAGACATAGTGACCCAATAGTGGAGAACCATTAGAGGACAGCACTAGTTCCCAGTATAAATATAAGAACTAAGGGGATCTTGGGTACTTCTAACCAGGAGAGTCTAGACAGTAGAGTGTAAGAGAGATACATCACAGCATAGTTAAAGCAGCATGTGTAGTTATTAAATTAGTTATTACTTAAATATAGATTTCTTGATTACCAGTTACAATTCTATGGAGTGTGCAAACTCAATATAAATCAATTGTTATTCAATAAATCAGTTTTGCTTCAAGTTAGAGATTTGTGGTTTATTTATAATCACACCATCAGACCATTCTGGATTGTGAAGCGTAATATAACAGAAATGACATGGAATGTAGCCAGAATAACATTCAACACAAAGCATCATTGAGATGGGTAGCTGATTAGGGATGGTCATGGACAACAGTCTCTATTGGCTTGCTGCACTCACAGTGCTAGCAATGAAGGCAGTCATTTTCCCACGACAAGTTAAGTATGGCAACAAGAGGTTGTACAGCTGGGTTAGCCCATGCATAAATCAGAAAGAAATTTAAAAACGAGAATCAGAATTTGAAATTGGAGGTATTGTGTAAAAGGGCTCATGCATAAGGTACAGGAAGGAGAGGTCTGTACGAGCTGAGGTTTATAGAGGGTGGAGGACAGAAGACGAGTCAGAGGAACATCAGAATGTACTCAGTATTTCCAGAAATTGAATTTCTGAACTGAACATCTTCTCTACATTGGTTGGATAAGATCTTTGCTGTTCATGCAATGCCAAAAGTTGTTAAGATTCAAAAAGTGCATTACTTAACAATATAGAATCACAACAACTAATTTACAATATCCTGAATTTCATCACAGAAGATAACACCACATTGGCAGAAGGCAATGGAAAAGGGGATATATTCATTGAAATGTTAAATAAAGGCAACTCTCGCAGCACACGCTGAAAGGAAAAGATAAAATGTGGAAACATAATAGAAGCTACTGTGTTATGTCACTTCACACATGAGCATGGGTGAAGCATCTACTGTAACCGTATGCAATCAAACATGAGAATTACTTCTCCGTTATTGGTCAAAATAAAATATAATGAGGCAATTCTGCAGGATAATGCATAATTGAAGAGTAATGTAAAAGAATATGAAGACGGAGGTCAAGCCTCAGAGGACGGCACGTTGGCGCAGGGGCAGAACGGTGGCACAGTGGTTAGCACTGCTGCCTCACAGCGCCAGGGACCCGAGTTCAATTCTGGTCTAGGGTGACTGTGTGGCGTTTGCGCTTTCTCCTTGTGTCTGCGCGGGTTTCCACCAGATGCTCTTGTTTCCTCCCACAGTCCAAAGATGTGCAGGTTAAGTGGATTAGCCATCCTAAATTACCCTTAGTATCCAAAAGGTCAGGTGGGGTAATTGGATTATGGGGATAGGGTAGGGTTCTTTCAGAGGGTTGGTGTAGACTCGATGGGCTGAATGGCCTCCTTCTGCACTGTTGGGATTTTTGAAGGAAGGAAACAAAGGACCAGAATTTCCTGGGGATTTTCAGTGTCACTATAGTGTAATTGAATTAACCCCTTTTTATGTCAAAAAATCGCTCATAACGACTTTCTCCAATCATGTGAGCCACTCTCATTTCTTTGTCCATTGAAACCCTTTGGTTCTCACTAATATAGTCCCACTCCCCAACTAAAGACCCACAAAAAGATGTTTTTTGCATTTGCAAAGTTTCTGATTGAGTGTACATTTTCTCATTAGTTTTGAGAATTATTTTAAAATTTAATTTGGGCTGCGAGGGCTACAAAGAACATTACAGCACAGGAACAGGCCCTTCGGCCTATCAAGCTTGCACTGATCCAGATTCCTTGTTTAGACCTAATACTTATTGCCGAAACAATCTGCATCCCCCCATTCCCCACCTGTTCATCCTTCTGTCTAGATACATCTTAAACATTGCTATTGTGCATGCCTCCCCCACTTCCACTGGCAACACCTTCTACTTAACAAACCTACCTGCACATCTCCCCTAAACTTTCCCCCTCTCACTTTGAACTTGTGCCCCTTGTAATTTAATCTTCCACCCTGGGAAATAGCTTCTGATTATTCACCAGGTCTATACTTATTGTAATTTGTAGACCTCAATCAGGTCTCCCCTCAGCCTCCATCTTTCCAACAAAAACAATCAGAGTATATTCAATCTCTCCTCATAGCTACACTCTCCAGACCAGGTAATATCTTGGTTAACCTTCTTTGCACTCTCTCCAAAGCATCCACCGCTTTCTGGTATTGTGGCGGCCAGAAATGCATCATAGAGTCATAGAATTTACAAGAGGCCATTCAGCCCATCGCGTCTGCACTGGCCCTCGGAAAGAGCACCCTATTTAAGTCCATGCATCCACCCTGTGATGTTCTTTGTGTTGCTAAATTCAGGATGTTTGGCAAAATGTTCACAAAGAGCACAAAATAGCTTGAACTTGAACAAAGCTATAAATTTATTAACACTACTAACTTGGATTCTACACATACTCCTAAAGAAACACAGTTGATTATTAACATATAAACTACACTCATCCATAACTAATCTCTATACTGTTACAAACTATGATCTGGTCTTACTCGCACTATCTTTACATCTGTCTGTCTTGAGCTAACTCCTGCACTACTCTCCCCTCACAAGGGTTAACATCAATGCCTTATATACTTGTAACTGTAGCTACTTCTAGTGGCTATTCTGGACATTTCATTAATAGGCCAAAAGTTCTGCAACATCGTGGGCCGAAGGGCCTGTTCTGTACTGTATTTTTCTATGTTCTATGTTAACCCTGCAGTTCTTACATTTATGATAATACCACACACTCTATCCCCAGAACCCAGTATCCCCACCAAACCTTTTGGACACTATCATGACCAATCCGCCTAACCTGATCATCCTTGGGCTGTGGGACAAAATCGCAGCACCCAGAGGAAATCCACGCAGACACGGGAGGAACTGCAAACTCCACACAGTCACCTGAAGCCAAAATTGAGCCCGGGACCCTGGAGCTGTGAGGCAACAGCGCTAACCACTATGCCACCGTGCCGCCCCACATCCAATATTCCAAATGTGGCCTCACTAAAGTTTTCGCAACATGACCTGCCAACTCTTGTACTTAATGCCCTAGCCAATGAAGTCAAGCATGCGGTATGCCTTCTTGACCAGCTTATCCACGTACATTGCCACTTACATTGAACTACAGCCTCAATCCCTCTGTATGTCAATGCTCCTTAGGTTTCTGCCATTTACTGTATAATTCACACCTGAATTTGATCTTCCAAAATGCATCACCTCGCATTTATCCGGATTGAACTCCATCTGCCATTTCTCTGCCCAACTCTCCAATCTATCTATATTCTGCTGTATTCTCTTGACAGTCCCCTTCACTATCTGCAACTCTTCCTCAGGTCTGTGTCATCAGCAAACTTGCTAATTAGACCATCTACATTTTCCTCTAGGTCATTTCTATATATTACAAACAACAGTGTTCCGAGCACTGATCCCTGTGGAACACCACTAGTCACAGATATCCATTCTGAAAAACTTCCTTCCACTGCTACTCTCTGTCTCCTGTTGCCAAGCCAGTTCTTTGTTCCTACTTTCCCTATGTTCTTCAAATGTTTTATCTGTTTTTAGATGCCTAGACCTCATGTATGCATCCTTGGTCTTTTTGACTAGTCTCACAAATTCCCCTGTCGGGGCGGCACGGTGGTGCAGTGGTTAACACTGCTGCCTCACAGTGCTGAGGCCCCAGTTTGATCCCGGCCCTGGGTCACTGTCCATGTGGAGTTTGCACATTCTCCCCATGTATGCGTGGGTCTCACCCCCACAACCAAAAGATATGCAGGCTAGGTGGATTGATCACGCTAAATTGCCCCATAATTGGAAAGAAAGGAATTTGGTACTCTAAATTTATTTTTCAAAAAACAATTTCCCCTGTCATCCATGATTCCCTATTCCTGCCATTTCTGTTCTTCATTTTCACAGGGATATGCCTATCCTGCACTCTTATTCAACTGGTGATTAAAAGACTCCACATATCAAATGTAGATTTAACCTCAAAGAGTCGCTCCCAATCCACATTCTTCATCTCTTGCCAAATTCTATAGTAGTTGGCTTTTCCCCAATTTAGCTCCCTCACTCGAGGACCGGGATGGTTCCATAGTGGTTAGCAATGCTACCTCACAGCTCCAAGGACCTGGTTTCAATTCAAGCCTCGGGTCACCGTCTGTGTGGAGTTTGCACTTTCTCCCCGTGTTTGCGTGGGTTTCCTCCCGAAATGCAAAGATGTGCAGGTTAGATGCATTGACC
Organism: Scyliorhinus canicula; assembly: GCF_902713615.1. Classification (NCBI taxonomy): domain Eukaryota; kingdom Metazoa; phylum Chordata; class Chondrichthyes; order Carcharhiniformes; family Scyliorhinidae; genus Scyliorhinus; species Scyliorhinus canicula. Next base: position 235,470,016 of record NC_052147.1, read on the forward strand.
ATGCTAAATTGTCCCTTTGTGTCCAAAAGGTTAGGTAGGGTTGCGGAGTTATGGGGATAGGGTGGAAGCGTGGGCTTAAATATTGTGCTCCTTCCAAGGCCAGTGCAGACTCAATGGACCAAATGGCCTCCTTCTGCATTGTAGGGACTCTATGATCAATATTGTCCTTATCCATGAGTATTCAAAAACTTATGGAATTATGATCACTATTCCCAAAATGTTCCCCTACTGAAACTTTGGTCACCTGGCCGGGCTAGTTTCCCAATACCAGTTCCACTGAGGCCCCCTCCCTGATTGGACTATCAACATACTGTTTCAAAAAGCCCTCTTGGATGCACCTAACAAGTTGTTCTCCATCTAAACCCCTGGCACTAAGGGAGGCTCAGTCAATATGGGGAAAATTAAAATCACCCACCACAACAACCCTGCTATTTTCACATCTTTCCAGAATCTGACTATATCTGTTCCTCTTTATCCCGCTGGCTGTTGGGAGGCCTATAGTACAACCCCAACATTGTGATTGCACCCTTCCTATTTTTCGTAATAGTTCCATGAAACTTATTCCTTCTATTGATTTCTGCCAATACGGCGTTATCTTCTGTCATGAACTTCAGGATATTGTAAGTATTGTTTTGATTGTGCACAGGTAAATAATGTGCTTTTGTCAATCCTGACAACTTCAGAAATTCCACCAACTGCAAAGATTTTATCCAGAAAATGAGCAACAGGTCGAATAGATGTTGGGTACAGAAATTTGTTTTATATGCAGTGTAAAACTCAAAATTGCTTTTTCTGATTTGAACAATTTTAGCAATTTTATTAAATTTCTTTTTACTGAAACCTCCACTGTATCTTTAATACCTTTAGCAATTATTGGGGCATCAGAATCTGTTAAACTATAAAAAAAAAGCTTCCACGATTTTATCTGTTTAAACTAAATATGCTGGGTGAAAAATTGCAATTGTTTATGTACATTTCTGGAGCATTATGAGTGCCCTTAGAGATCCAAAATGATGTCCGTGACAAGTGCGGACTTGGGGTGAATCACACTGGATTTGGTGAGGTAGTTTGCATGCGCAATGAATGGCTGTCAAAAATAGGCAAAAGTGATAATTCATATCATCAATTGACGTGCAATGTTGATTTGATGTCAACTGTGCCATCTTGCAATTTGTTTGTGCTTCAGCTATTACAGCTATTGAAGGGGCTTTTGCTTAATTCAAGCATTCTATGCAAATCAGCAGCTTTCAGACATTGGTGCACTTGTAAGCATTCCCTTTAAGTTCGGCATGACTTTGTGAATCAACAGAGGCCACAAGAGCAGGACAGGCCACTGTAAGAGGGAGGAGCAGGGGAGGGAGTAAAAATATAGTGCAAGGCTTTATGAGGGGAGTTCAGGAGGCAATCCTGCTTCAACTTTAGTGAGGCTAATGTGTGAGATGCCTGCACCTCAGTAAGGATTTCCCCACTGAAAGCTTCCACTTGCTACAACCTCAGAGCAAAGGTGAGGACACACAGCCAGGAGCTGTGAAGGTGGCTGTGTAAACTAGTTCTTTACCACAGCATGATTTTATTTGAACACCTTCCATTGATTTGCAGTGGCTCTAGCCATTAGCAGATTTCCAAGTTTAATATGGATAGCCTCTATCCCATTGCATTAAATCTAGAATCCCAGTAGCTATTTCCATGTTCTTGCTTTTAAAATGTTATGTCGAACTTGATTAGATAAATGTCAATATGCCATTTGGCTGTTAATTAAATAGGGCGTGTTACTCATTACTAAATCTAATATGACCATTTTAGTTCAAAGATATATTGTATCAGAAAACTATCCCAAGCTATCCGCAAGAAATTCACTGATCTACTTATTTCAATTGTTATAAATGTTAAAATTAAAATAATTAAAATGATTAAAATTAAAATCCATTAAAGCCACACTACCTCTCATTCCTGCATTAATCCAATCTACAACTCCACGGCTGCTGTTGGGCTTCCTATGCACAACATCTATTACAATCCTTAAATCCTTCTTCTATTTCTTAATTCTAACCATAGAGTTTTCAATGCTTGCTTACCTCTTTACATCCTTTCTGACCACTGAAGTGACTTCGTCATTAATCACTAACGTTACTCCACCCGCTCTGTCATTTTCACTATCTTTCCTGTTAAACCTTATAACCTGGTTTATTTATTTCCCAGCCCATCTTGCAGCCACGTCTCAGTAATGGCTATCTTGTCACAACCTCCAGGTTGAAGTTCACTGAATTTGTTTAGTGTACTCCCTTAATTTATGGAACAATCACTAATTTGGGCCATACAACCTAATCCGTCTTTTTGTTCTCATGTTTCACTCATAAATTTCTTAATTTCCTCCCCTGGTTTAAGTAATTTGCAGATTTTCATTTCCCTTTATCTGTGGTGCCTAAAGCAGGAGAGTTTCATTGCACTAGTTTCATTGAGCCATCAGACAAACCATAGGTTGACTACTGGGCAACAAGGGCTACCTCAACTGAACATATGGCTGATGACTTTGGTACATAATCTATGCACATACACTAAAAACCATTCTGGGGGAGACCTCAGTACTTGGCAGAGCAAGTGTCAGGGTTCCTTGTGTCATGTGAGTGTCCCTTTAAGAAAGATTGTTGTCTTATCACATGGCTTCAGTGATGTAATTGTATGGGTGGCGCTGGGTTGTGGCTCTATGTGCTGCTTTTGGTTTTGCTTTCGCATTTTGGCTGTGTTGGACTCAGACAGCTACCTGCTGTTTTAGTAACTTAAAGATATAGTTTGCTTTCAGGGAGGGTTTAAACCTGCTGATAAGACGGGGTCAGAATCTCAGGAAAAGCCAGTCTTATTCAAGTGAGAATGCCGAGTGCTGGGCCACACCCTTAAAAAGGGTTCTTGGTTTATGGGATTTTGTTTTTGAATTGGAACAGTTAAGGGGAATTCATTAAGGGTTATACATAGATTACTGTAGCTGTGTGGGGGTTTTACGTTTGTAATTGATAAAAATTCTTGCTGTGTGTATTTATACAAATGTTAACTAAATTCTTCGAATAAAGCTTGTTTTTGATTAAAATGTCTAGGGAGACTGTTGAATAACACCTGAAGGGTAGGCTCTTGTGCTCACCCTAGCCAAATTCAGCATAAAATGGTATAGGTCAGGTGAACCCCATAATACACTTTGGAGTTTTTTAAACCCCGGCCCATTACACTAGTGATATGTTGCATGCTGCAAAACATCACCATCGTGAAGGGAGAGGCAATCCCACCAGCTATACGGCAAGCAAGTGAAGAGCAGGAGCATGAAATGAAATGAAATGAAAATCACTTATTGTCATGAGTAGGCTTCAAATGAAGTTACTGTGAAAAGCCCCTAGTCGCCACATTCCGGCGCCTGTTCGGGGAGCCTGCTACGGGAATCGAACCGCATGAACAGAGGAGCTGGAAGAAGAGGAATTGAGGAGACAACTTTGTCAGCCAGTTTCTATTTGGCCTGTCCATGAAGGCAGAGATGGATAGATTCTTGATTAACAAGGAGGTGAAACGTTATGAGGGATAGGCAGGAATGTGGGGTTGAAATTACAATCAGATCAGCCATGATGTAATTGAATGACGGAGCGTGGTCGAGTGGCCGACTTCTGCTCATAATATGTAGGTTCATAATGATGGCCAACACCTTCTCCTCTATCGTGGTTCAGACACGCAGGTGCTCCTGTCTCCTCTGGTTAGCTCCCACTGCCTTCAGTTGCCTGCTATCATGTCCTGCAAGACAGAACGAAACATGAGAAAGTGTGTGATGGTGTCTTGGTAAATTGAGCAGTATCGAAAGTTGGCATGATGTGACATTTGGAGATACATTCTTTGATTTTGACCATTTATATGAGGTATTGAATGGCTTGTAGCACTGCATCCGGGTCCTTGGGCCTTGACTCCTGATGACAGGGTAAATGATGAGAGGATGTCTCCTTGTGTGGAGGATGTAGTGTCAGGGTGTTCGGCATAGTCAGGGTTAATGTAGGACTGGAGAACGGTACCACCCAGAAGGTGATGTAGAGAAGCACATGATAGTAGACAGGAGACAGTTGTGTGGAGAGACTTGAATAGAAGTCAGCATGAAGTTAATTCCTAGTTTAGGCTATGGTTTATACATACCTAAATAGTTATGTGTTACCAATAAATACTACTGTTCAACCTTACAAGCCTATGGGGCTCTTCATGAGACCTACTGAACAAACGCTTTTAACAGGGGAATCCAATACAAGGGGCACTGTTTAGAAATAAGGAGCCTCCTATTTAAGATAGATATGAGGATGAATTTCTTCTCTCAGGTTCATCAGTGTTTTGAGTTAATTTCCACAGAGAGCACTGAAAGCTGGGTCATTGAATATATTCAAGGCTGAGAGTTAGACACATTTTGGATCAACAAGGGAGTCTGTGGTTACCGGAGACTGGCAGGAAAGTAGAAATTGTATTTCTTTAATAAATTAGGTAGCCTTGCTGAATGATGTCTAGAAGAGATGAGAAGAGCTACAACACTGATGTCGAGTGTTAGGGCTCTGAGCTATGAGGAAAATCCAAAGATGATTAGGCTATTTAACACGGAAAGAGGAATGTGATTGAGATCCGCGCAGTCAGAAAATACCAGACCTGGAGAGGTAATAGAAAACACTGAGGTGACCTTATAGAATTTGTTTTTATAAATTAAGAGTACCCAAATTATTTTTTCCCAATTAACGGGCAACTTAGTGTGGCCAACCCAGCATATCATTTTGGGTTGTGAGAATGATATTCACGCAGACACAGCGAATGTGCAAACTCTACACGGACAGTGACCCAGGGCTGGATCGAACCCGGGCCCTCGTGCTAACCACTGCGCCACCATGCTGCCCTAGTTTATAGAAATATATATGCTAGCAAATAGTATGGAAAAGGTTAATCTTGATTGCTATTTTTAAATTAAATAGTGGAAGTAGGACCAACAGACACAAGTTTCAATTAGTTAAAGGATACTTTATGATTAATGTTGGTGGTTTCTTTGTCACACACATAATGATCACTGTCTGGGAATGGCATTCTTAGCTGAGCTACATTTATTTTTAAAGAATCAAATCATACAGTAGTGGGGTGGGCGAGAGGAATTGTAGAGGAATATTCAAGATTAATTAATGAAGTTGGGCTGATCTTTCTATTGAGGTCTACTGATAGCCATGATGTGGAGATGCCGGCGTTGGACTGGGGTGGGCACAGAGTCTGTCGCCTGATCCACACTATACCATTCCTGCTATGTCTGCGTTTTACCTTAAAGGTGTTTGTCTGCCTGCAGATTCCTTAGAAATATTAATACTGTGGTGGGGATCCTTGCAAAAATTGACATTATTCTGGAGGCTTGAGGGTCTAACAATACCAATGAGCCAAAATGAAACTTAAAATCATAGAATAATACAATACAGAAGGAGCCTATTCCAACCATCAAGTGTGTGCCGGCTCTTTCAGAGATCACACTGGTTAATCCCACTTCCTTAATTGAATTTATATCTAATGCCTTATCATTCCAAATCCTGATCACTTATTGCATAAAATAACATTTCCTCATGCTGGCTCTGGTTCTTTTTCTAATCATTTTAAATCTGTACCCTCTAAATATCAACTCGTTTAGCTCAGTGGGCTAGACAGCTGGTTTGTGATGCAGAACAAGGCCAGCAGCACGTTCAATTCCCATACCAGCTGAGAATTCTGAATTATTTGTCTGTGTACCTGAACAGGTGCTGGAATGTGGTGACGAGCGGCTTTTCACAGTAACTTGTGACAATAAAAGGTTATTCTAATTATATTGAAAGCAACTTCTCTTTATTTACTTTAACTAAATCCTTCATGATTTCAGCAATACATGAGGAAAGGTTTGCTTCAGGGGAGGCAACATTTTGTGATTGAGTTATCTTCCTCAATGCCCTTATTACCTCTCCAGGTCTGGTATTTTCTGACTGTGCGGATCTCAATCACATTCTTCTGCAGCTTCCAGGACATCATTTGTTCTGGATGCTCCTGTCTCCTCTGGCAAACCGTCTATCAGTCACATTCTAGCATGTGCCAAAGTCAGTGTGATTCCTTGCTGCTACTACCCTACACATTTAACTATAATCTGGGTAGGTGCTGTTCTGCTATCAATATGGTGATGGAGACCTCGGCTCCCCAGGTACTCCCTTCCTCTTTTCCTGATGGCTTTCTATCCCTGCCCATCTCTGTCCAGTTTGTTCTTGAACCTGCCCGGATCGTATCAACTTGTTTTCATGCGGTATCTTTTTAGGGCTCTGACCTACGTGTGTGGCTTCAACTAGACACAGCTAGCCAGCATAGGTTTGGCTACCGTCTTTCCTGACTGTAGCCCACCTGCACGGCTTCAACTAGATACGCCAGCATAGCTTCAGCTACTATTTTTCTCGATTGTAGCCCACTTGCGCGGCTGCAACTGCTCTAGCCCGCCAGCACAGCTCTGTCTCCCACACCACCGCCTCCTGCCCTGAGTCCTCCTTCCAGATTATTTTCAGACTCAACTGGACCTCCATAAAGCAGGCTTGCTGTGCTAACTATGGGTGGTAAATAAAATATACTCATCCCGTTTGGAGAGCCAATCTGATGATCTGATACAAGTATACTGCTGACTGTGCCAAATTCTTGTGGTGAACTTTTTCCAACAAACAACAGGAGACTCGGGTTGTTCATTCACGATTCAAGCATGGAGAGCACTACCCCAGGGAAACCTCCGAAGCAGCCCTCTCCTCTAATATAGCGCTCAAACATAGCCTTCACAGGGAGAGCACTCTAATACCACATTCTGTTTGAAGTCACAGATACACCGTGTTTATACAGTTCGTCAGCACACAGAACATTGTTTTAAATTCCAATTTTGTCTCCATAGGTTTAGTGACGTGGAGGGCAACCTGCAGATGAGGGTTTCCCCATGTTTCTATTCCTCGTGTTCTTCTAGGATCTAGAGATCATGAGATTTGGAGAAGCTACCAAAAGAGTATTTTTGAGTTGTTGCTATACATCTTGTAGATGTATACTGTTGCCACTGTACATTATGGTTGAGGGAGTAAAAGTTTGAGGCGACGGATGGGGTGCCAACCAAGCGGTAGCTTAGCCCTGGATGGTGTCAAGCTTCTTGATTATTGTTGGAGCTACATTCACCCAGGTAAGTGAAAAATATTTTAAAAGGAAGTTCTGGAAATACTCAGCAGATCTGCCAGCATTGCTGGAAAATAGAGTTTTGAGGCCAATTTGATTCTTCTGAGGAATGGAAGTGGGAAGTACTTTCTTGACTTGAGTCTTGTCGGTGGTAGAAAGATTGGGATTCAGGAGTCACTCGCCATGGAATATCCAACCTCTGACCTCCTCTTGAAACAATAAGGATGCAATAAGAAACAATAAGGAAACAATAAGGATGCATATTTTGAACTGTTGTCAATCACTGGCACCTCAACAAGATGTGGTCTAATAAACTCATGATATCCTATTCAGTCTATAAGCAGCAAAAGTCAGCTTGGAGTATGTTTAGTCTCCTAACTAACTCTGGATATAGTTTTATCTTGAATTAATGGACCCTTGCGGCATGGTGGCGCGGTAGCACTGATGCCTCATGGTGCTGAGGTCCCGGGTTCAATCCCGGCCCCGGGTCACTGTCCGTGTGGAGTTTGCACATTCTTCCCGTGTTTGCCTGGGTCTCCCCCGCAACACAAAGCTGCGCCCAGTAGGTGCATTGGCCACGCTAAATTGTCCCTTAATTGGGAAAAAACAATTGGGTGCTCTAAATTTATTTTTTTTAAATGTAATGAAAGGACTCATATTATCCCCCGGAATGGCTGATCGCTGAGCCAGGAGTGGGAGGGGGGTGCGCGGTCTTCATACCCGAGGGGTACCCCAGAAGATGCTCTGGGTTAATCGCCAGAAATCCTCATGTAAGGACTGTATGGGAATTTCCTGGGAAGTTTAAATGCCTGGTGGAAAATTAGACAATATGAATTGGAGATTTCAGAGGCTTCTGACTCTCTTACCAGAATAGTTACCCAGGAAAAGGTGAATGAATTAAAACCAATTCTAATTCTTGCTAACCATAGCGCTGAACCCCATGCCTCCCACCCACAAACCACCCCCCCCCCCCGCAATTTTGATGGACCTCCCAACTACATCATGACCCCAAACTAGCCCCTGATCCACTCCTTTGAATTGGATTGGATTTGTTTATTGTCACTTGTACCGAGGTACAGTGGAAAGTGTTTTTCTGTGTGCAGCTCAAACAGATCATTTAGTACATGAAAAGCAACCGGCAACTTCTTCCGCAACCTGCTCCCATTCCCCTGACTTCCCGCCCAAACCCTAACTACTTGCCCCACCACTGATTATCCTCTCAACCCCTAGCTACCCCCAAAACTACACGTCCACTCCCCTGACTACCCTCCCAACCACCTGACTAACCTCCATCTCCCATCCACCGGACCAGCCCCCAACTATCTGCGCGACACTGTAATTATGCCCCAGCTACCCGATTAACCCTGACTAACTGCTAAATGTCAATTTCTCTCCCAACGGCATGACTAAGCCCTGACACCCGCCAACTGCCATCTTAACCGCCCAAATACCCCTCCAAACTCCAGAATCCCTTATTACCCCCAAAATAAGACTACCTTCCTGACTACTCTCTTGCTTCCCTCCAACCTGCTACCTTCCTAACACCCATACCCCGACTACTCTCCTGACCTCCAACTACTTCCGACAGCCCACCACCCTCCCAACAACAATCCTGATAACCCTTCCGCTTCCTGATTACCCTCCCAACCCCTCAACTACACCCCACATATTCTCCTGACCTCCCAACTACCACCCTACGACCCCAACTACTCTCCCGACACCCCAACTACCTCCTGACAACCCACACCCCTGACTTCCCATCTGATTGCCCTCCTCCATGACTACCGCCCCACATCTGTTCATAACACTCTCAATTACCCCCATCCTTGACATCCCACCCAATGCCCCAACTACCTCCACAACTACCCCCTAACCCATCCTACCCCCAACTCATCCTACCCCTCCCATTTAACTACTGACCTATCATAACCCCCTGACCTATCCTACCCTAACCCATCTTACCCCGATCCATCCTATTTTCCAACCCATTCTGCACCCCCAACTCACCGAATCTCCCCGCCCCCCCCAATCACCCGGACATATCCACTTACCTTCTCCCTGGCTTCTCAAAGTGGCTGAGACCTTTAAAGTTCTCTGTTTTACATCATTTTATGTGCTACAATTGGGGCATGCCTTCACTTGCCCCAGTGCTGTACTAGACTGAGAGGATTCCTGAACAGCTGCACTGCACTTTTCTCACCTGGCTCAAGTTGGAGGCTTGGGTGAGAAATGTGTAGCTCCGATTCAATGTAAGTATAAAGGAGTGCAGTGGTAATCCGATTGTAATTGCCACTCCTCAGAACTTCTGGCTCATTATTTCACCAATCCTTGTTATGAGATTAGTATGTTTATGTCAAACACAATAACTTAACATGGTGACAGCATGGTTTTGAAGATTAGAATGAGAAATATACAAGCCTCCAGCCCTCCCATGCAGCAGAAGGGAAGAACTGGTGTGAAAGTGAAACAGCTATCTAGTCTCACCAAGTGTAAGTGATTTGGTAGCTCTTTGAAGTCGATACACTGTGCCTTTGCTCTGGGATCATATCCTGATCCAAGCAGTAGGCTTCAGGTCCTGGTAAGATTGTCCAAATTTGTGAGAGCTGAATCAGTATAGGTTTACCTGCTACAATTTTTAAAAGGAACAAAGATTAGATAGCTGGTTCTGGAAAGTCTAACTTTGAGCAAAATGGACAAACAAGAAAGACCCCAGTTGCTTACTTTCCATCCGGGAAGCTTGGGGAAGCCTGCAGACTGGGCTGGGAAGAAACATCCATCCATAAGAAGCCGGTAAATAAGCTGTTTTCACTGTTTTGTTTTACTTTTGAAGTCTTAAATCACTGTCTTATGGTGGAGCTAGAGTTACTCTGGGAAAAATCAGAAAGAGCTCATCAGTGCCACAATTGCAGTCAAGCAATAGTGGGTCACCATAGTGGGTTGGATTTCAAACAATGATGAGACAGAGTACAGGAATGAGATAGAGAATCTGGTGAACTGGTGCGACAACAATAATCTCTTCCTCAATGTCAACAAAACGAAGGAGATTGTCATCAACTTCAGGAAGCGTAGTGGAGAATATGCCCCTGTCTACATCAATGGGAGCGAAGTAGAAAGGGTCAAGAGCTTCAAGTTTTTAGGTGTATGAACAGCCTGTCCTGATCCCCCCATGCCGACACTATAGTTAAGAAAGCCCACCAACGACTTTACTTTCTCAGAAGACTAAGGAAATTTGGCATGTGAGCTACGACTCTCACCAGCCCCTACAGATACACCATAGAAAGCATTCTTTCTGGTTGTATCACAGCTTGGTATGGAGCCTGCTCTGCCCAAGACCGCAGGAAACTACAAAAGGTTGTGAATGTAGCCCAGTCCATCACGCAAACCAGCCTCCCATCCATTGACTCTATCTATAATTCCGGCTGCCTCAGAAAGGCAGCCAGCATAATTAAGGGCCCCATGCACCCCAGACATACTCTCTTCCACCTTCTTCCGTCAGGAAAAAGATACCAAAGTTTGAGGTCACGTACCAACCGACTCAAGAACAGCTTCTGCCCTACTGCCATCAGACTTTTGAATGGACCGACCTCGTATTAAGTTGATCTTTTCTCTACACCTTGCTATAACTGCAACATTATATTCTGCAGTCTCTCCTTCCTTTCCTATGTACAGTATGCATTGTTTGTACAGCATGCAAGAAACAATACTTTTCACTGTATACTAATAGATGTGATAATAATAAATCAAATCAAATCAAAGCAGTGACCCATGACTCGCTAAGAAAGTGGCCACTAAAGGTACTGCATCTTAGAGCTAAATTAATTTTGAAAGAGCTGTGGAAACAGTTTGAACGGCTGTCAGCTGTTCCAGATAGCCATACAAAATCCTGCAAAAAGCTGAAAGGTTACCACAAAATGTTCCAGCACTCAGCAGGAAGGCAGCATAGCTCCTATCTGCATTTACTTTGTTCTGACAACAGTGCATAGGACTATATTTCTAGAGCTCAATATTTCCAAATCAGACAGGTAAGCCATTAAAATGAAAAGTACGATGGGAAATGAAGACCCCACAGACCAAACACATCACGTCTGTCTGAAGACCGTCTTAAAAATCCAGATAAAATATAGTTAACACATGAAGGTCAATTCTGAGTGAAGTTCAACTTCCAAATACGCCACCTGGAATTCATGTATTTTAGAAAACAACCATTGATCAATTCATAAGTAAATGCACAGGCAAGGCGTTTGACAACAGTGGAATATGCCAACAAAACAATTGAGCTCAAGTTAGCATCTACTCCAATGGAAGTGTTCCAAAAATACCTTTTCAGCCAAGCCAAAGATTACACTGCGGGAAGACTACTGCAAAGCAGATACAATCATACATACTGGGCAGACAGGGCCTACAGGCTATGCATAATTTGACCACGATTGGCACTATAGTCAGCGCAGGCACTGGCTATATGCACTGGTTAGTTGCATACATTGTATGTAAAGCAGCTGGTATCAGAGGATATTGGAAGTGCCAATGCAGAAATCGAAGGCTCGAACAAGTAGTTTGATATCATGAGAAGCCAAAACTATAAGCCAAACATGTACAGCTTTCCAACAAACAAGAGTATGTGCCAAACAGTGACACGGCAAGATTCAAAAAGTGACTAGCCATTCTGGTGTTGCTACAAAAACTCATCTTTGTCATCCTAGATATTTTATATTGAGGGCAATATGGTTCCAGCAATCACAGGTCGACCCACCTACCTTTGATCACCATTCATGGTATTGTCAAGGCAATTGGTTTGGATTTGTTTATTGTCACGTGTACTGGCGTACAGTGAAAAGTATTTTACTATGAGCAGTCAAACAGATCTCTTAAAAAAAAAGGAAATACATAATATGGCAACACAAGTGTAGAAGGAAAGTAATGTGAGGAATTATTAATTGCTTTGGACCGATTAGAGAATATATTAATATTAATTGCTATTGTAAAAAAAACACTTGCTAAAGCATGCTGGGATTGCGTGACTATATTTTAACACTTTTTAGCCACATCTTCGAATGATGGGTAAAGTTCAAAGAACTGGGAAACAACTTTTAGATTAATCCTATTGTGCTGACAAGTTGTTCTGGCCAAGGACGCAAGAACATACTGCAAAATGTTGTCAGTTAAGAGATAATAAACCCAAGAGCACTCCCAAGGTTGTTTAATATAAACATGGCCAGACCAGAGCTGATGAATGGTCATTAACCATTGCAGCCTCTCCACGATATTGTGTTAATAAATTATTGAAACGAAGCTCGAAGTCTCGGTCTAATATTATTTCCACGACAGTTGGTGTAGACTCGGCAGGATCCCTAATTTAATGGGACCTGAACAGACAGAAAAAGTAAGACTGAAAAGGACTCTCTCAGCTGAAAGGGAGAGAGCCACCGGCTCTATTTACTGAATATGAACTAATTGGTTGCTAAATATAATAAATTTGGAGGCTGCCGTGCCTGATCATTCTGTGCCTGTGTTGTATTGCTGGCAGCTGAATGATAACCCCGATGTCAACATTGTTAAGGAAATGCAGGAAATCCTGCAAAAGGTTAATGACCCTTGGGCGCAACTGTTAAAACACCTGATAGAGTCCAGCCGAGAGATTATAATGATTCATTACATGACTTGGTATGCTTGTAAGGATGAGCAAGCATATAAGGAACAAGCGCAATGTCACTTGAGAAAGCAGACTTCATTGCAAGTCATTCCCTATTTATTGTTCGGTGTTGTGGGATTAGGAATGTTAGGACAATTAACATAGTCAGAGGGACCTGTTCAGGATGGGTTTGACTTCAGAACCCTATTTATCATTGGCCGTCAGACATCCATTTATGGAAAAGCAAACAAGAGAAATGATCAAAGAAGCCAAAGGCAATCAGTAGCCCATGAGCGTTATTTTGAAATAGACGGAAAAAATTGCCCAATAGAATTTTATAGTAAAACGAACGAACGAGTGACCTGGAAAGGGGAACAATGACCTGTTATGTTTGAAAGACAACAGCCGCCCCAAAAGAACCGCCATTTGCTCCCTTCAGTCCTGGCCCAGATACCGGCACATCTATAGGCCCAACATAAAAATCATATTGGAAAAGTACATTCAGCCCCAGCGCATAGGGTACAGTTACAGAAGAATGTTGCCCTGCTTAAAACAATACAGGTTGGCACCGGAAGCAGAAAAAAGGGATAGAGGGAGTGATCAATGCACTATTACAGCAAGTGGTACTACAGAAAACACAAAGCCCCTGTAATACCCCAATACTCCCCATTCCAAAAACTCTCCTCACTCTGCAACTGGATCCTTGACTTTCTGACCCACAGACCACAATCAACAAGAATAAACAACAACACCTCCTCCACAATAGTCCTCAATACCGGGGCCCCGCAAGGCTGCATACTTAGTTCCCTACTATACTCCCTCTACACACACAACTGCGTGACAAAATTTGGTTCCAACTCCATCTACAAGTGTGCTGACAACATGACCATAGTGAGCCGGATCTCAAATAACGACGAGTCAGAATACAGGAGGGAGATTGAGAACCTAGTGGCGTGTTGCAGCGACAACAATCTATCCCACAATGCCAGCAAAACTAAAGAGCTGGTCATTGACTTCAGGAAGCAAAGTACTGTACACACCCCTGTCAGCATCAACAGGGCCGAGGTGGAGATGGTTAACAGCTTCAAATTCCCTGGGGTACACATCTCCAAAACAGTGTCCTGGTCCACCCACGTTGACACTACCACCAAAAAAGCACAACAGCCCTATACGTCCTCAGGAAACTAAGAAAATACGTCATCTCCACATTATCGCTTACTAACATTTACAGATGCAAAATAGAAAGCATCCTATCTGGCTGCTTCACAGCCTGGTATGGCAACTGCTCGGCCCAAGACTGCAAGAAACTTCAGAGAGTCGTGAACACAGCCCAGTCCATCACACGAACCCACCACCCATCCATTGTCTCCATCTACACCTCCTGCTACCTGGGGAAATTGGGCAGCATAATCGAAGACCGCTCCGACCCGGCTTGCTCACTCTTCCAACTTCTTCCATCGGGCAGAAGATATAAAAGTCTGAGAACATGCATGAACAGACTCAAAAACAGCTTCTTCCCCACTGTTACCAGACTCCTAAACGACCCTCTTATGGACTGACCTGATTAACACTACACCCCTGTATGCTTCACTCGATGCAGGTGTCTGTTTAGTTACATTGTGCACCTTGTGTTTCTCGATTGTATATTTTCTTTTCTTTTCTTTTCCTGTACTTAATGATGTGTTGAGCTGCTCGCAGAAAAATACTTTTCACTGTCTCTCGGTACAGGTGACAATAAACAAATCCTATCCAAATCCAAAAGTAGGAAGACCCAACAAGTCGTGGTTTGTGCAAGATCTCAGATTCATCAATAAAATAGTCATCCCTATTGCTCCGTTGGTGCCTGGTACAAATGTCACTTTGTCGTCTATACCAGCAACAGCAGATACTTTCTCCGTCATAAATTTATGCTCAGCCTTTTTCTCTGTACCATTGCACCCAGACAGTCAATATCTATTTGCTTTTACATGTCGGAATCAACAGTACACCTGGGCACACCTGCCACAGGGCTATACGGAAAGCGCAGCACTGTATGTTGCAGCAGTTAAAAGAGACTTGGACGAGTGCCAGTTGTCTGAGGGATTAACACTCCTTCAGTATGCTGATGATTTATTGATAGCCTCAGAGGGAGGGGGGGGGGGGGGCTAGTTTGTCAACAGGATACCCTTGTTATTATTGCATCTGGCAGAGAGAGGCATAGTGTCTCAATGGAAAAATCGCAATTCTGTCAGGAGACAGTTCAGTATTTGGGATTTCAGCTGCAGCAAGGACAGCAGAAGCTTGGGTCTGAAAGAAGACAGGCTGTAGCAAAAGTTCCAACTCCGCGCAAGAAAAGGAAATCCTTACCTTACTTGGACCAAGCAAGTAATCCTATCTAGAAAGCATCCTATCTGGCTGCATCACAGCCTGGTATGGCAACTTCTCGGCCAAAGACCACAAGAGACTTCAGAGAGTCGTGAATACAGTCCAGTCGATGACACAAACCTGCCTCCCTTATTACCTTATGAAGGAGGGAAGGTCATTGATGCAACTGCTGATGATCATTCAGTCTAGGACACTGTCCTAAGGGAGTCTTGTCATGATGTTCTGGGACTGAGATCATTAGCCTCCAACAACCATTCTGTGTTTCCTCTTTGCTTGTCAATCTTCAATCCATGCTAATATGTTACCCCCAATTTTGTTTGGGCTCGTAGATACCACACTTCGTCAAATGTTGATGTCAAGGGCAGTTACTCTCAGCTTACTTCTGGAATTCAGTTAATTTGTTTATGTTTGGACCAAGGGTAAGAAGAGGTCTGGAGATAGGTAGTCCTGACAGAATGCAAAACTGACCAATGGTGAGCAAGTTATCAGTGATAAAATGATGCTTGACAGCACAGTACCTTGACCTACTTTACTGATGAAGTATAAATTGGATGGACTGGATTTGCCATGTTTTTTATGAACAGCACCTACCTGGGCAGTTTTCCATGTTGCCGGGTATTTCTCTGTGCTGGAACTGCACTTAACAGCTTGGCAAGGGGAGCAGCTGGATCTGGAATACAAGTTTCAGCACTACATTGTCGGATCCATAACCCTCCCTGTGTCCAGTATGCAGAACTGTTATTTGATATCACGTAGAGTGAATCAAATTGGCTAATGACTGGTATTTGAAATAGTAGTAATGTCTGAAGTAGGCTAAGATAGATCAGACACTTGGCACTTCAGACTGATTAATTTGCACTCACTTGTTTGATTCCACCATCCTTGAGAATGGGGAAATTCATAGAGTCTTGTCATCCCTTTCCATGTTTAATTATCCAGGATGTGGAGATGCCGGCGTTGGACTGGGGTGAGCACAGTAAGAAGTCTTACAACACCAGGTTAAAGTCCAACAGGTTTGTTTCAAACACGAGCTTTCGGAGCACGGCTCCTTCTTCAGGTGAAAGCCGTGCTCCGAAAGCTCGTGTTTGAAACAAACCTGTTGGACTTTAACCTGGTGTTGTAAGACTTCTTACTGTAATTATCCAGGGGCATAATTGACTGGATGTGGAAGGACAGCAGAGCTTTGATCGGGATATGGATTCACTTAACTCTGCCCGTGTCATGCTGATTCCACATGTAGTCCTGTCGTAACTTCACTAGGTTGGCATTTCATTTTGAGGTATATCTGATGTTGCTCCTTGCATGTTTTTCTATATTCATTGCTGGTAGGCACGGTGGCACAGTAGTTACCACTGCTGCCTCACGGGACCCGGGTTTGATTCCTGCCTTGGGTGACTGCCTGTGTGGAATTTGCACATTCTCTCTTTGTCAGTGTAGGTTTCCTCCCACAGTACAAAGATGTGCAGGTGAGGTGGATTGGCCATGCTAAATTTCCCCTGAGTGTCCAAAGATGTGCAGGTGAGGTGGGGCTGCGGAGATGAGGTGGGAGAGTGGGCCTAGGTGGGATGCTACTTTGGAGGGTGGGTGCAGACCCAATGGGCTGAATGGCCTCCTTCTGCACTGTAGGGATTCTATGAATTTTAATGGCAGAATGAGGGATTGGCTGTAATCAAATGTAATCCCGTATCCCCGAAACAACTCAAGTAAATCAATTCTGTATTGTCTCCAAAATCTTCACATCCTTTTCAAAGTGTGGTGCCCAGAATTGGATGCAATACTCCTGTTGACATTAAACATAGAATTCTGACCCATCTATTTTCACATCTGTATACTTTTCAAACTCCACTGCCCCTGCCTCAGCACCCCTGCTGCTGAAATGTTCACCTGTGCCTTCGCCACCTGGAGACTTGACTGTTCCAAATTTGACAGCTTCTTGTCAGCCTTTCATATTCTCTAAACTTGAGGTCAGCCACACCTTTGCTGTCCATCCTAACTTGCACAATGACCTGTTCACCCATCAGCCTCAGTGAAGCAAAATGTTGATTTTAAAATGGTCATCCTTGTTTTCAAATCCCTCCATAACCTCAACACTTCCTACCTTTGTAACTTTCTCAAGCCCTACAACTCTCTGAAATAACTGCACTCCTCCTATTCTGATCCCTTAAGCATTCCCAATTTGAATCACTCCAACAGTGACATTGTACCTTCAGCTGCCAAGACCCTAAGCTCTGAACGTCTCTTCCTAAACAATTACAGTTCTAGACCTCTCTTTCCACATTCAAAACACTCCTTAAAACTGAACTCTTTAATTAATTTACTCTAACGTCTCCATATTTGTTTCAGTGCCAGATTTTAGTTGATAATTTTCCTTTGAAATGCCTTGGGAAATGTGAAAGGCATGACATAAATTTGTTGATTGTTATTGCTGCTGCTGGTTGCTGTTGTGACTTAACGGTGGTCGTAGTAGAACTTCATGGTGTTTGTCATCTCTGCCTCTCTAAAACTCAGGATCTTATTTGCTCCATCTTCAATGATTTGTGTACAAACATCCCTTGGTCTCTCTCTTCTTGCATCCCCCTTCACATTGGATTGTTCAGCATGTATTGTCTCTCCCCTATCTTCTTACCAGTTTATCATCTCACATTTTGGTGTGTGGCATTTCAACTGCCACGTGCCGCACATTCCATCGACCTGTCTAAGCATTCTTGAAGAGTGTTGGATTTTCCAGTTCTGCCCACCGTTGGACTGGAAATTCCCATCCGAAGCCAATGGACCTTCTGCTGGACCTTCAGATTTTCCGTTCTGTTAGCAATGATTCCCACAGGATCTGAAAATCTCACCCTATTATATATCCCTCACCATTTACTATATTTCCAAGTTTTGTATTATTTTCAAATTTCAAAGTTATGCCCCAATTCATAGAGTCATGGAATAGTTATGACACAGAAGGAGGTCATTCAGCCTGTAATGTCTGCGCCAGATCCCTGCAAGAACATCTAACATTGTCCCATTCCCCTTCCTTATCCCCATTGCCCTGCAATTGTTATTCTTCAGATAATTGTCCAATAGGTTTTGGAAAACCATGATTGAATCTGGTTCCACCATGCTCTCAGGCAGTGCATTCCAGATCCTGACCATTCGCAACATTAACAGTTTTTTTCTTTGAGTTGTCATTGCTTCTTTTGCCAATCACCTTAAATCAGTGATGGCTTGTGATCCTACCACTACTATATCCAGACTTCTCGTTTTTGACTTTGAAGACTTTGAAGACCTCTATCAAATCTCTTAATCCAAGGAAAACAGCCCTAGCATCTCCAATCAACCCATTGAAGTTCCTCACCCCTGGAACGTTTCTTCAAATATTTTATAAACTCCCTCTATTGCCTTCAAATCTTTCCTAAGCTGTGGTGCCCAGGACAGAACAGAATACTCTAGTTGAAGCCAAACAAATGTGTTTTAATACAGGTTTATCATAACATCCTTTCTTTTCTACTTTGTGCCCTATTTATAATGCTCAGAGCCTGTATGGATCATGAACCCCTTTCTCAGCCTGCCCTGCCTTCCATGATTTGTGCACATATTCCCTCAGGTCCCTCTGATCCAGCATTCCCTTTAGAATTTTATCCTTTATTTCATATTACCTCTCCTCATTCTTCCTATCAAAATGAACCACTTCTCAATACTCTGTCCTCTTGAAGTTTATCACTATCCTCTTCAATGTTCTCTGGAATTCCGAGATTCCTCTCATTCGCAAATTTTGAAATTATATCCCATGCACCACATTCTAGACAAATATATCAAGAAAAGCAGACCTAAAACTGACCCCCTGTGGAAATCCTACTCTAAACTTTCCTCCAATCCGAAAGGCAACCTTTCAGCACTGTTGTTGGTTTTCTGTCAATCAGGCAACTTCCTATTAATGCTGCTGCTGACAGATCTGTTGTGTGGCACCTTATCAAATACCTTTTGGACATCTATGTCATTAGTCTCATCAGCCCTTTCTGTTACCTCATCAAATATTCAAACAAGATAGTTAAACCCATTTGACCTTAATAAATCCATGATGACTCTCCTTAATTCGTCCAAATTTGTTCAAGTGACTGTGAATATTGTCCTAAATTATCATTTCGGAAAGGTTTCCCATTGGTTACATTAAACTGACTGGTCTCTAGTTACTGGGCTTATCCTTAAAACTGTTTGTTTTAGAAGAGTGCAACAATTATAATCCTCCAGTCCTCTGGCACTACCCCTGCAGCACGGTAGCATAGACATTAGCACAGTTGCATCACAGCTTCAGGGTCCCAGGTTCGATTCCTGGCTTGGCTCACTGTTTGTGCGGAGTCTGCATGTTCTCCCCGTGTATGCATGGGTTTCCTCTGGGTGCTCCGGTTTCCTCCCACAGTCCAAAGTTGAGCAGATTAGGTGGATTGGCTGAGCTAAATTGCCCTTAATGTCCAAATAGGTTAGGTGGGGCTCCTGAGTTTATGGGGATAGGTTGGAAGTGTGGGCTTTAGTGGGGTGCTCTTTCCAAGGGCCGGTGCAGACTCGATGGACCAAATGGCCTCTTTCTGCACTGCAAATTCTATGATTCCATGATCTAAGGGGGATTGAAAAGGTCTGACTAATGCTTCTGCAGTTTCCATATGTACTGCACTCAGTATCCTTGTATGCATTTCATCTGGTTCTGGTGACTTAGCGAATTAAGTGTAGTTAGCCTTTCTAAATACCCTCTCTTTATCAATATTCAATCCATCCAGTATAGAAACTATATTTTCTTTTGTTATGACTTGGGAGACATCTTCTCCCTTGGTAAAGACAGATGCAAAGTTTTCATTTTAGACCTCAGCTATGCTCCCTGCCTCTACGTGTAAATGCTGTTTTAGAAGTCTAATCAGACCTACTCCTGTCAACTCACTTTTACTGCTTCTATACCAATAGATGACTGCTGGTATCCCTTTTATGTTAGCTGCCAGTCTCTACTCATTTTGTCTCTTTGCTTCTGACATATATTTTTTTCACTCCCCTCTGCACTTTCTACATTCAGCCTAGTGATCAATTGTTGGGCAGCATGATAGCACAAGTGGATAGCTCTGTGGCTTCACAGC
Organism: Scyliorhinus canicula; assembly: GCF_902713615.1. Lineage (NCBI taxonomy): Eukaryota > Metazoa > Chordata > Chondrichthyes > Carcharhiniformes > Scyliorhinidae > Scyliorhinus > Scyliorhinus canicula. Next base: position 235,490,305 of record NC_052147.1, read on the forward strand.
GCCAGGGTCCTTGGTTTGATTCCCCACTGGGTCACTGTCTGTGCCGAGTCTTCACATTCTTCCCGTGTCTGTGTGGGATTCCTCCGGGTGCTCCGGTTTCCTCCCACAGTCCAAAGACATGCAGATTAGGTGGATTGGCCATGATAAATTGCCCTGAGTGACCTGGGTTATTGGGTTAAGGGGTTAGGGTGGAAATGAGGGCTTATGTGGGTCGGTGCAGACTCGATGGGCCAAATGGCCTCCTTCTGCACTGTATGTTCTATGTTCTATGTATTAGTCACTTGAAATATGTCATTTTCATATTTTATCAGCATTGGCTTGCTCTCTATCTCTTCAGTCACCCAGTGAGCTCTAAATTTGTTTGCCCTACCGATCCCTCTCTTGAGAATGTATCCTGACTGTACCCAAACACTGCTGTCTAAATATAGACCATTGTTCCATCACAGTTTCTCTGGCAAATCATTAATGTATATCAAAAGCAGCAGTGCCGAGCAGTACTCTACCCCAGGGATCTCTACTGCATACCACTCCAGTCTGAAAAACCATGCAATCAGTACAAAAATAATTTTATTGATATATCGCAACATATTTCATATTCTGGTAAGTAAGCAAATACAGAAATCAGAACATGACTGACAGAAATCTAATAATGTTGCAGATTCTGCAAGACTCCCTGTTGTCAACTAAAGGACAGGGTCCCCATTTGAGAGCAAGTAGTTTAATCCTAAGAACAGTAAATACGGAGATGCAGTCATCTATTTCATGCAATTTCTTTTGCATACCAGATTCTCTCTCTTGCTGATATGTATTATGTCATTGCCAAAAGCCTCTTATTTTAATGTTTAATAACTTACTTGCGACATGTTGGCATCATTTATCTTTATCAGTACATCAGATGTTTAGTTATTCATTCTATCCATATTTTCATATCTATATACTTTAATATCAGTGCTGTATCTTTGTGCTCTTTTAAAAATTTAAGTTTTTCTGGGTTTCCTGCCAGGCCTTGTGTGTAGTGTAAGCAGAATTTTGGGGGTGGGGGGAGGCAATTTTGGAGCCCTTACTCTCCGTTCATGAGAAACTTGATGTGGGCTCAAAATGTGGAGAGAATCGAAAAGCGTAATTCTCTCCGGCATGATGACATGTTGGGGTTCGAAATTTTCACCCCCCAGCAGTTCAAGAAGGCAACTCACCACCACCTTCTGAAGTGCAACTAGGGATGGGCAGGGCAGCACTGTGCCACAGTGGTTATCATTGCTGCTTCATGGCGTTGAGGTCCCAGGTTCGATCCCAGCTCTGGGTCACTGTCCGTGTGGAGTTTGCACATTCTCCCTATGTTTGCATGGGTTTCGTCCCCACTACCTAAAAATGTGCAGGGTAGGTGAATTGGCCATGCTAAATTGTCCCTTAATTGGAAAAAATGAATTGGGTACTCTAAATTTATAAAAGGAAAACTAGGGATGGGCAATAAATGCTGGCCTAACCGGCGATGCCCACATAGAACATAGAACATAGAAAAATACAGCAGAGAACAGGCCCTTCGGCCCACGATGCTGTGCCAAACTTTTGTCCTAGATTAAGAACAAATGAATCTACACCCCATCATTCTCCCGTAATCCATGTACCTATCCAATAGCCGCTTGAAGGTCCCTAATGTTTCCGACTCAACTACTTCCACAGGCAGTGCATTCCATGCCCTCACTACTCTCTGGGTAAAGAACCTACCTCTGATATCCCCCCTATATCTTCCACCATTCACCTTAAATTTACGTCCCCTTGTAATGGTTTGTTCTACCTGGGGAAAAAATCTCTGACTGTCTACTCTATCTATTCCCCTGATCATCTTATAAACCTCTATCAAGACGCCCCTCATGCTTCTCCGTTCTAATGAGAAAAGGCCGAACACCCTCAACCTTTCTTCGTAAGACGTACTCTCCATTCCAGGCAACATCCTGGTAAATCTCCTTTGCACCTTTTCCAAAGCTTCCACATCCTTCCTAAAATGAGGTGACCAGAACTGCACACAGTACTCCAAATGTGGCCTTACCAAGGTTTTGTACAGCTGCATCATCACCTTACGGCTCTTAAATTCAATCCCTCTGCTAATGAATGCTAGCACACCATAGGCCTTCTTCGCAGCTCTATCCACTTGAGTGGCAACTTTCAAAGATCTATGAACATGGACCCCAAGATCTCTCTGCGCCTCCACATTGCCAAGAACCCTACAGTTGACCCTGTATTCCGCATTCATATTTATCCTTCCAAAATGGACAACCTCACACTTTTCAGGGTTAAACTCCATCTGCCACTTCTCAGCCCAGCTCTGCATCCTGTAAAATGAATTTTAAAAAATTTGCTTCAGGGATCTCCTTGCCGTAAGGGAGTCTGGAGTCAGGCATGCAGGCATAACTTCCTGCGTCCTCCTTGCTGGACATGTGGCCAAATCACCACTGAGAGAGTGCCTGTCATTAGTGGGAGCTGGAAAGCAGGTGGGGGGAGGTGAATACTGTGGGTCAGCACAGGAGTCGACTGTGAAATTCCTGGGTGGGGTTCCATTAGAAGCAAGACTGCAAGGACAGAGTGAAGTCTTCGGGAATGGGTTACATCACTGCCTCAAGAGGAATGAAGACCGTTGGGAAAGCACAAATGAACTGAGTAGAATCCCACATTCAGGCAGAATTCTGAGGACCAAAGGTTTAAGCTTGACTGAATATCAATTTCTCATGTCTGGGCCGTTTGTCTCCCAGGAATAAGTGTGTAGGGCTGTGAAATGAGAGATCGAGGGTACCCTCTAGATGTGTGCTTGTCAAGCTAATTACAGGCTTCATTTTAATCAGCTGTGCCTCATGTGTCTCAAGAGGCATTCATAATAATAATCTTTATTGTCACATGTAGCACCCGGAGGAAACCCACACAGACACAGGGAAAACCTGCAGACTCTGCACAGGCAGTGACCCATGTCGGGAATCGAACCTGGGACAGTGGTGCTGTGAAGCAACAGTGCTAACCATTGTGCTACCGTGCCACCCACATTCATTAGCTATATATACAGTTTCACCCTTTATTGACAAGTCAATTGTGCCAATGAAATATGCAGAGCTAACATTCCCTGCCACTTACTGGAGTCCCAAGCATTAAATCCTAATGCTCATACAAGAGTTTACATCACACGGGATACACTGATGTAAACCCCATTGCAATTCTCCAAGGTGATGTCTATCATCACTCACTCCGTTACAGGTCATGATGGAGGGCATCTTTGAGCGTAGCACAGTAGCACAGTGATTAGCACTGTTACTTCAATTCCTGTCACTGTGTGGAATCTGCACGTTCTCCTCGTGTCTACATGGATTTCCTCCCGATGCTCCAGTTTTCTCCCACAAGTTCTGAAAGATATGCTGTTAGGTGGACATTCTGATTTCTCCCTCTGTGTACCTAAACAGGTGCCGGAGTGTGGGGACTATGGAATTTTCACAGTAACTTCATTGCAGTGTTAATGTAAGTCTACTTGTGACACTAATAAAGATTATTATTATATTATATGATTATTACGTGCCCTGTGAGGATGCTGACACAGGGACCATCCATCCATTCAATAGTCCTGTCATTTAATGCAAGGATTGGGAGTATGGGGATGGGAAATGGAAAGGAGAAATGTGCTGGGGAAGCGTTTAAATTGAGCTCCTCGGTGATTGCAGTGATTAAGTTTCCCTGGGGCAAGCGAATCAGTGGGAGGATGCCAAGAGCGCAGTGGAGAAAGAAACTTTTCTTTTAGATCATAGAATTTACAGTGCAGAAGGAGGTCACTCGGCCCATCGAGTCTGCACCGGCTCTTGAAAAGAGCACCCTACCCGAGGTCAACACCTCCACCCTATCCCCATAACCCAGTAACCCCACCCAACACTGACGGCAATTTTGGACACTAAGGGCAATTTATCATGGCCAATCCACCTAACCTGCTCATCTTTGGACTGTGGGAGGAAACCGGAGCACCCGGAGGAAACCCACACACACACAGGGAGGATGTGCAGACTCCGCACAGACAGTGACCCAAGGTGGAATCGAACCTGGGACCCTGGAGCTGTGAAGCAATGATGCTTTCCACAATGCTACCGTGCTGCCCACTCAAAATTCTGTGAGAAATCCCATCCACGTTTCACCATTTTTCTCACTGGAAATTACACGTTGCCATTTTTTGGCAAGATTATACCATTCTCTCAGAAATATACGTCCATGGATTTTGGGGTTATACTCTATACCAAAAAATATGATTCTTTCAGAAATTGCCAGCATTCCCAGTACCCTGTCATTAAATCAGGATCTTCTCACATGTCATTAGATCATTCCCATGAAACTAGATTCATGAACTTTTCAGCATTTCTACTGGCTCATTGTTCCTCTTCAGAGGATAAATGTTGTAGATATGAACTAATTAGCTTCCACTGCCACTAGCAAGAAACTTATATTTCTACAGCAGCTTCCGTGATCTCAATACATCCCAGAACAATGAATAGGCCATTGAGGACTTTTGAAGTCTGGATGGTGTTCTAATGCATACAGAGCTGCAGATGCCAACCTATGTACAGCCAGGTATCACTGACAGCAATGGAAACGAATGTACCAGCGCTGTTGGCTGAAGAATACATTTTGACCAAGGCACCTTCTCTGTTTTTTTGTTTCAGATTTTACCACAGAACCATTCATCTGACAGGGCAGGCAGGATTTCACTTTTAAATCTAAACGTGTGCGGGTTAGGTGGAGTGGTCATGCTCAATTGCCCCTCAGTGTCCAAAAATGTACGGGTTAGGTGGGGTTCGGGGGTTGCCGGATGGAAGAGTGGGGACCTGGTTAGGTGTTCTTTCAGAGGGGCGATGCGGACTCGATGGGCCGAACGGCCTTCTTCTGCACGGCAGCAGTTCGATGACTCGATTCTAAGTTTAGAGAGCGCAGCACTCATTCGGAATTGCAATGCCTCAAGATTCTAGAGTGGGTTCGAACCAAACTCTTCTGCCTCAAACTGAGCTAAGGCGGGACTAAATTGCATTGCCAGAAATTACACCTGTTAGAGCCGCAGATTCCTCTAATTTCATTCGTGCTCCTTAATTATGCTTTCAATTTGCATAAACTATTCCATATTTTCCTGAAAGAGGAATTTGACCACGGTAGAGGCCAAAGGGGAGTCTTAAAATGTGCTCGATATTAAGAATATTAAGATATTAAGAAAGACAGTGTTGACGGAAATGACAGAGGGATGCCGGAGACAGAATGCAAGTACGATTGCAGACTCAGTTATAGGCTTTGAAAAGTGGCGGACGGAAGTAAGGTGAAAATAACCCAGGTTGAAGGGAGGGGGGGGGGGGGGGGGGGGGGGGGGGTACTTAACTGGTAAATAATGTTTTTACATCAAAATGATGTAGTGTCGGTTTGCAGTGCGAGAGGGCGATTGCGTATTCATAAAGACCTGACACCCGGGGAGTCGTCAGTCCCATTATATTTATAATAAATCAGAACGCTAGTTACGCATAATTGACGTCCACGTGGAACGATTCAGCATATTTTTATGAAATTATTCAACAACAGGGGTGTAGACTCTTTAGTGTGGCCGCCGTTGGCTGTAAAAGCGGCAAAAACAACGCCGCCTAGAAACAACTGGACAGCTGTGCAACCGCTTCAAGCAAGTCCCAGCGATTTCAGTGACCATTGATCTCCTGCCCATCTTCAATCTGTAACGATATGAAATGAAGCCCTTTTTTTACATTTGATATGCGGATTGCGCATTGTTATCCGAAAGGCAGGAAGCTAAGTTATTTTAGGCTCCATCGTTTTCACAAAAAATAACCATAGGATGGCAGATTGAATCTGTTAAGATAGTTAGTGTCTGGGTAAACACCTTCAGGTCAAATGAAGGAGAGAATTTCCGCACCTTGATTGTCAGCTCGTTCACCATACTCAGCAAATTCGTGAAGTTAAAAGGGTGGAGCTTAATACTCAAATGTTGCTCCGAAAGTATCTCACTCGAAACTTCTAAGCATTCACTAAGACGTTTAATACTGCGCCCTAAACCTGCACAGTGCATTCTCAACCCGATTGCCAACGGTGAGCCGAAATGTTCAGTTTAACAGTCAGTGGCACCGGCGTTATTCAGATTGTCCACAAATGTCGATTTCAGTCAATTGCTTCAAATAGTTACAGCGAAACGAAATGGCCCATTGCGGGCCATTTTGTTCCACAACCAGCTGATCATGGCAGACTAGGCAGCGAGGAATGAACTAATTCATCAGAATCATACAGAGGAAACCCCTTTCAACCTTCCCCCACTTCCTGTAATCCTCGCTCCCAGACACTAGGAATTCAGTCCAGATATGATCACTCTCTATGTGCAGTTAGTCGGTTGGCGTGTTATTACCGTTGGACGGGCAGACATTTATTGTGCATTTTAATGATGTTGAAAATAAAATAATCCAAATGCGCTCTGACTTCAGATGAATTTGTAAAGCTGCAAAAAGATACCGAGACGCAAACGCGCGCCTCTGTAAACTGTGAAGCTGACATCATGTGGTAATAATAAGCTAACTCTTGGGGAAAAGAGAGTATGAGAACGGGTCTGCTGAACATATCAAAAATTAGATCGAACTGACTCTCAAAGGCCGTGTTTCGACAGATCTCGGTGTGAGGCTCGAGTTTAAATATAGTCCTGATCTCTTGAGTGTTTCCACCTAGAATCAGTAACTCAGCTCTGCCGTTTAAAATAACTGCCAAGGATAATAACTCATATGTAAAATAAAGCATAATTAGGATCGAATGCATATTAAGAATCGTCATTAAAATAATGCAACCGTGTAGATATTTGGATATGTTCAAATTATTGATGCACCCATATACTTGACTTTGCTTTCTATTCTGGGGATATGATTGCATTAACACACTTCCATCGTTGAGAAGCGAATCGTTTGCAGTTCATTCCTTGGAGTGCAGTTCGAACATATTGAAAATTATGAATGAGAAAAGAAAGTTCTCCTGTGAATATTGATCACTTTGGTCACTGGCAGTTGGGTATCTAATCACCAAGCGTATTGCTGAGGGGGAAAATGCACGCCCCCTTAGTGTTTAGTTCTAGCATTACATAATATCATGGCCTATCCAGGATCAATTGCGAATTAATGCATAAGATTATGGATTAAACATGTTCACTATCGTTATCACCTAAGGTTTCGTGTTGTTCTAAACCTTGAAACGCATATGAGAAGGTGTTTCAAATATTTGATCGCAAATTATTTCCCAATTAAAGAAAAGGAGCTGGTAAACATCTTTTGCTTTAGCGACAGATGTTGGTCATTCATTTAATTCACAAGTTTGCTTTAATGGGGGAAAAACATATACGTTTACTATTATACTCACTCTGATAGTGAACGATGGGTGTGCATTTTGGGTGAGTAAAAAAGCAACTGTCTTATATCTGAAGTTGCTGTTTACAGGAAAGAGCGAAAGGCGCTGGTTAAGATTAATCCGATACAATTTGATCAGGAACTGCATTAAAATAAACTGCTCAGCAACCCTGCCATGAAATTTATATTATTCTAATTGTGGACGAATTTAATTGAAGAAAAATTGTACATGTTTGCAACTTATTATTCGCATTAATGTCTTATTACTGCCACGTGGGGATGTTTACAGGGGCTTCAGAGCTGTTTGCAAAGTGCTCAAAGTGCAACGAGAGCACAGTTGCCACAGAGGTACTTCTTCTGATAAGAGTAACGTTCAGCTCCTGCAGCAAAAACAATAAATATTCGCATCAATTAAATCTTCGCAGTTCTTTACTTCAAAGTCAAATTTAAATTTACTTCATTTTTGTATTGGTCCAAACCAAAAAACTTGCGAACTATTTAACTTCAAGAGCGCCAACAGAGTGATTTGATTTAATCAAAACCTTATCGTATTTTGTTTTTGTCTGAATAATTGAATTATTGCAAAAATAAGTTAAGTTTGTCGCTCGATTCTGGGTCGGACATATCCAGATTTCAAATAGAAAACAGCACGAAAGCGACATTATGACCACAATATTGTACCCAGTAATGTGGATTCTGCTCACGCACAAATAATGTAACAGTGCAAGCAATGTGACGGGATCATTACCCCACTTTGCTTGAATTGTAGTTACGTATTATATGTCCGTTATAACTTCTGTCAAATAATCATATCAAATTATTTGAATGGTTGGACTAACGCAGACCAAATCAATTGCGCTAGGTGGCGCTTCCGGTCTTCAGTCTGCACGAGTAGGTGTGATAAAGCGGCTAAACTTAGTTCATCTGAATCAAAACATACACTTTTGTTGGGTTACATCCTGGAACATAGTCGAATAAGGAATTGTAGAAGCTCGTGCAGCACTAGATAAATTTGACTTTTGTCACGACACCAACCCACTCAAGCCATATCTTTGACAGAGTCGCTTTACGCCGCGTTTATGACAGCTAAAACGAGAGATGCACACGGTCTAACGAAATCGTAATTTCATGCATTCACTAGGTTATAATCGTCGGCGTTCTTCTGAAGAATTGCAACTGCAATAACTTACGCTGCATTTGCAAATTCAGAAACAATTTGGAGATCCCCCGTAAGATTTCTGTTCTGTTCACATAAATCTGCCTCGTCTTTAACTGAATGAAAGTGCATTGTCACAAGGTGCCCCGGGCGAACAGATATGGTGAAGAATGTCATTTTTTCGAAACGTGCGGTTGGAATTCCGCGCGCCTCGCTTAAAACACAGGAAAGGGTGTGTGTTGATAAAACAAAAAAAGCCCTGTTATTAAAGCATCAAAGCTTTAAGCGGTTGAGGAAAATGCTTTCCGATTGTAAATTATCCGACAAGACAAATTGAAACTGAATCACTGTCTATTTCATTTCCCTATTCCCCCCCCCCCCCCTCCCAAGTCTGTCTTTTCACTCGGTTACTGCAACCACCTTTGAAGCACGACCCGAATTCAGTGAATTCTTACAAACAGGCCTCCAACACTTTGACAATTGTTTGTTTTATAAAAAAAAGAAAGCGAGAGCGTTGGCCTGCAGCTATTTGCGAAATGTTCTTCATGTACCAATAACTGGGATGATTAATTCCCTGAGCTACCACTGGGCCGCAGCAGAATTACATCATGAAAAAAGTCTGCACCGACACAGGCTTTCTTCATTGATCAACGAAGGACTTCTGGTTTTTTTTGTTTCTTAGAAGTAGCGCATTTAGCAATTTACCAAAGTTTGAAGGTTTGCTGGCCGAGGAATTTGAACGAAAAGGGCGTCATTTTGTTAAACGCCTTGGCAATTTAAAATACCATGGGCTGTGAATATTATGGTGATTCTCCCCTTCCGCCCATTTGTCTTTCATTCCGCTCGCTTTATCCCGTGGACTCAGTGGTAATTTTTGGTTAAGCGTTCTCATAGCGAAACTATCGCAATGCAAAGTGCGTGGATCACATTGGAAACGGCTAACATCAGAACTTATCTCCCCGAGTCACTGCGGGCGGCTCGACTTGGTGTTCAGGAAAAGTGTTAATCAAAACAAAACTAGTTCTAAATCACTGATGTATTTCTCCAGTTGATTTCGGCAGATCAGCAAACATGTGGCCTGTGATCAGTATAATCATAATGCATCATCAAAACAAAGCCGGTGTACTAACGGGGCACGTTTTTGACCGTCCCGCATTCCACAGTATGACTGCTGGGTTACACAGATGCAAGAGAATCGCGCTATTTGGCGATTTTGTTTTCTGTGAAATTAAAGTATTTGTTTTGTCTTGTCCCCTGCATGTTTATTTTCCATTCACGTCTATGCATATTAACTCCACCAAGAGGCGGATATCCCAACTTGAAATGGACAAGCGGGGATCACCATCTACTGTTAATAACCGCAGCATTGTTTTATAACCTTTCGTCTGAAACGTCTTTCTATTCAGTCCCTTGCAGTCCGGAGTGCATTATCCTCTGAAAACGTGGTACGGGTGGCAAGTTGGATATTTGAGTGCACAGAGTGAGGGTTTCCCGGGATTTAAGGTTGGCCTGTTTTGTGCCTAGACATGCAGTTAAGCATTAAATGATTCGTTAGCTGCACATTGTGGAGCCGGGGCCACAGCCAGCACACTCACAACCCATGGCACGTGACACTAGGATGTCCAGAGCGACATCACTTCACTTTCCACTGAAAAGCGCCCGGACCTCAGCTCGTGGCAAAGGTTCAAGTTATACCCAGTCCTAATAAAGGCTTTTTGACGCTCTTTCCGTGGGTTGAAATTTAAAGCGATAGGGATCAACCAGTCAGCATAATATTGCATTTTAAATGTTACCGAACTCTCTACAAGAAAACTCCTTTATGTACCGCAGAGGCTCTCTTTTTTTTTAACTTGCAGGCTGGAAAGTAAAAATGGCGACTTGATTGTTGTGACCCTAATCTATTTAAAATGTGGCACATTTAGTGGTGCAGCTTGAGTAAATAATTGCAATATGACAACAATTTGCTGGCCTCGACAAACCGAGGGTTCTGCCAAAGAATGCCAGCACAGCGCACGATGATATTTAAAGCTATCAACATTATTTCAAAATGGGTTGCTATTTCCTCGAAGGTGTAATGCAATTTGATTGCATGGACGCGTTATTCTACTTTCTTAAACTAACGGGGTCTCTAAGGCTCCTTTACAAATTGGTACTAAATCATTTGATCAGTGCTGAATTACTACAATGAAAGGATCGGCAGGTAATGACTTGCTGCCCCACACATTTCCGATGTCTAGCGTTCGGGACATAGAATGTGTACAGCTTGACCTTACAGCTCCTCATTAGAATGGTGCATTTGTGGAAGAAATCTATTCGCATTCACTACAGACAAAACCCCTGGTCACCGATTCGCTGTAGGAGCGATGAAATCCATTGTATGGGAACAACTCATTTACGTCCTTCAAGGAGCAACCGAAAGGGATTTGATCACGACCTTTAGATATGTTGGACATAGAAGTTGTATATTGCAGTGTCACAACAGACTGTTTAATAAGGAGGAAACACTGGTGAGGAATCAAATTGGGAAAAAATAAATAAAAACGTTAGCACAATTTTAGGATTTAACAAGTGATTTAATTTGCGTGCTTTGCATAACCCATAGTTTTTATTGCAAAGCATGTTCCACTTTATCACACGGACAGACTGCTTGGAAGCGATCGTTTTGCATTTAATATTTTTCGTATTTAAGAGTAAATCACCTGACAAATCTCTGAGGCTTTATGTTATGATACAAAACTGGAGGTTTTCCTTCTGAGGCGCCACTCTGTATAAATTGCCTCTGTTCGAGGATGTATATAGAGAATTTGCAATGGGTGTGTGTATCATATTCAATAATAAAAGCTATACGCCACCAGTGCATTTATCATCCCATTACTGTAACAAATCAAAGCTCCAATACATGAAAGGTAAAATGAATTACCGACGTTAAGCCGTCAATAAAGTCATTTCTGTAAATGGTGTCTCAAAAGGCTAGAGCATTATTCAACCAGCTTTATCAGCAGCTTCTAAATTACGTTTAGGATCTCTCAGCGTGTAATATCGCCCTGCTTACTTTGATTAAGCGTCTTGCCAGGGAATACTGACAGTGCTTTTGACCAGATTTTATTCACTCACATGTGATGAACGCCAAGCTGATCAGGCGGAATGAAGAGTAATTAAAACCTATAAATTATCTTTTGCAGTGCTTCTCAAGGCGTCTCCTGCAGTCGAGATAAGCCGCCGATACTCCATTTACTGCATGAAAAGGACTGAATCCAACAATGACTACGTGGCTAAATGGGATATTGATAGTGTCGTAATTAGAATTTAATTAAGTACCCAGGCTCGCTTTTGGGATAAAGATTTCAATTTTCCTAACTTAAATATAAATAAACCTTTGGTTCCAAAGGAAGCTTTTTTTTTTGGCTAAAAGAGCACCATGTCTAATTGTTGTTTACTGATCGTCTTCTTCCAAACAACAATTTCCTTATTTTCCAGTTCTCAAAGAATTCGTGCGCGGTTTCAGGGGGTTGCTTTGCATTTTAACTTTTTTCTTTGCATAATAAAGAAACTTTCCAACGACAGAAATTAATATTTCGCCGTTACATCAATTTCAAATTGTTCTATTTCCTTGGAATGGTGGGTTTTTTGCAAAATTTCTTCAAACTTCATGGGTTTTGTAACTAACCCAGATATATTTACTCAAACGAAGAAAGGGTACTTTCAGCATGATATATTTCATTTATCATTGAAACCAACTAACAGAGAAACAATGTACAAACGATTTAGTCGAATTTTTCTTTTGACCCCTCAAAAAATAAGATTATTGGAATTTTCCACCAAGCATTTTTAATGAACGGAAACATAACTTATAACAAGAATAAATGTGTAGGGGACGCTTCAATTGCTAGCTGCTGTTTTATTAGAATTGGTCTCACAGACGATCATTTGCACAATAATATCAGTCTTAATGTAATCTAAACGCGCGTAACGTTAATCGCAGTTTATTTCTTACATGCTCCAGAACAAAAACTGAAATTTCCATTGGCAACATTATTTTCCAAATTATGTGTACACATTTTAAAATGCCTGACAATACTCTGTCACTGAGATTACATTCCTTGTTGTAATGACACTGGGGACAACGATTGGACCATTGTTTAGGTGAAGGTATTTCGTCCATCCAAAACAAACACGGCAGTGTGTTTAGTATTTGTGAAGGATTATTGTCTTGCTTACTTTTTGAAAAATTAAACTGAAGATTTGTACCGTTTTTTTAAAGAGCCGAAAGCTATGCTGAAGAAAATAAATAAATATATATAAAGTTATTAGAAAAATGGAGAAAGTACCCACTACCAATATTTATATAGTTGCGCGAACATTTGCAGAACTTTGTCAGATAATTAACTACAACTTTGAAAATATTAATTAATTCTAGAATTCTCCCTCGGTAAAACTAATTCAATGTTTTTTTTAAAAAACAGAAGGTCTATATTGCTTTGTATCATTGGTATCTTGTGTGATTTTATTCATTTTGGCTCGGTAGACAAAGCGTCATTTTTTAAAGTGAAACACACATTATCTTAAATCTGTTGTTTCTCGCGACCCAGTGGCACAGTTTAGAAGGAGCACACCATGTTTTGGGTTTGTAGCTCATCTGCATCCAAAACTTGACGAAGCCCTATTTCTCTGCATTTGCTAGCAGCGTATTAATAATCCACTGGAAGCCCTAACTAATAAGACGAATGGAAAGAATGGAGCGGATATATGAAAATAAGATGCAAAGTTTCATCATAAATAAAAGTAAAGTGCAACTATTTGTGCCTGGATTTACACAGCTATATCGACAGAAATATGCATAGATATATACACATGTAAAATACAACTGTCGCTGCATCACTAAAGTATGTGCATTTTAATAGCATTCATGTACAGGCTGACAGTACTTCGCGGTGAAACTCGCAGCAATTTTGTACTCACTGTTTGTTCTAACAATAAAGAGTTCTGCTTCTGTTGTGTTAATATATTAACTACATCCCAGTTATTTGAAACCCCTCGAAACCACCTGCTTTGTTTTAAATGTTTCATAATAAACTTTGTTTAAAATTGCAACCGATAGGGATTTCACAAAAGTTTGGGGTCTGGCTAAATCTGGGTGTTCATTTTCCGCGTGGGCCCTTTTTCGAGGTTGCTTATTGCAAAAAGACACTGGGAGCTGCAGACACAGCGGTGAATCCCCTCATTGCCATTTCATCTGGCTTTTATTTATTTGCCTAAAGCGGCGGCTGCCATTGGCCCGCGTCAGCGCTGTCACCAGGCGATCACCCCGGGGGCCTGACGCTCCGCTCGCCCATTGGTGGATCGCACGTGCCTACTATTCACGTGCTTCCGGTTCGCTGAAAAAAGTGCCTGAGAGAGGCTGCTATTGAGGAGTTTGCAAAGCCCGCACTGTCAGAGAGAGAGAGAGAATCGGCACCGACTCCAAACAAAGATCAATGCAGTGCCAGCCCTATATGGCACAGTAAGTATGTAATGTGGAGGTTTAAAAAAAAAGCCCCAGCCAGACACCCACCATGCCAAGCACATAGGAGAACTGTCGTTGCAAAGTGAAGCTGGGAGAAGCTTGTCGAAAGTGATCGAGTGAAGGTGCTGGGGCTTCCCTCCTTTCCAACACGCTCGCCTCTCGAGTGGGGAAGTTGGCGAAACATTGACATTTTCCCCAACCCCCCCTACCTCCCCCACCCCCCCTCCCCACCCCCAGCCCCCACCCCTGAAATATGGAAGAGCAAAAGGATCAAAACAATCGAGTGGAAAGTCGAGAATCGAGCGAGGCTGAAAGCGTTTCTCTCTCTCCACCTTTTCACTCTCCCCAAATACAGCCCCATCCAGCGGCACAGCCGCCGCACAGAAACACCAACTTTTTTATTGATAATATCCTGAGGCCGGACTTTGGGTGCAAGAAGGACAGGGATCGGGCGCAGACGTCCGGCAGAGAGAACGTCAATCCGCTCACCAGGCCGTTGGGCGCCTCGAGTGTGAGCCCGAGTTTAGACTGTACTGACAGCTCCTCGCAGCCCTCCAAACAGCCCCAACCAAAGCAGAACGAAGGCAATGGAACTAACCCGGCAAAGTATGCAGAAAACACTGGCTCGGCGCTCATGCTTGTGGGCTCCAATGCTGAACCCAAATCTAACACTGATGGAAACAAATCAGCATCATCAGCGTCTCTCATGTGGCCTGCCTGGGTTTATTGCACTAGATATTCAGACAGACCCTCTTCTGGTAAGAAATTTCACGGTTCTTTTCACACAAGCAAGAAAATAACACGCGAACATCAGAAAAATCCAACTAATTGACTCGGTTTTTTTTTGTGTTGTTGTTCAAAGCGATAAAATTGTAAATCTATAAAAGGCGGAATGGCTGCTGTATTCTAACGAGAAAACAAAAAGTCCCTTCGAAGCTGAAGGCTCTGCGTGTAGATATTTCCAAGCCGGCCAACTGCTTCCTGCGAGCGATATCCCCGTACCGCTTGTTCGTTTATTAATCTAACCGGAATGTGGCATCGAAAAGGCGCCGATAGTCTCGGCTGTAAGATGAATAGGGAAGATTGTGTCAACAATTAAAATGTTAGCTGTTTCAGATCAATAGTAATGAAGTTATACGGTTTAAACAGTTGGGCAAAACACCACGGTGAAACAGCAACACGAAGCAAGACTTGGAAGTTTTGGGCCTTGATGTTGATCAAAGCATTACAGGCCTCAAGGCCAGGGATTGAAGGTATACCAGACTGTGAGTCCAGCTACCGTTTCACTGTGTTCATTCTAAAACTAAACTGTGGCGATCTAGAAAATCTTTAGCTTTTTTTTGTTTACAAAGCACAGGATTCTTATTCGAGCTGTATAAATGTTTGAGCAGATAGTTTGATAATGCGGATATAATTAATTCAGTCTCGTACATAATCTTCGATTAAAATTACATTACAATTTAATAGATATAAAATGATCATCTTAACTATATTCAATAAACCAGGCGAGAACTATATTTACCCATGTATTCCTAACGTACGCTGTTAGCAACAACCTGACAGTTAATACTTGTTCTTGTGGCGTTAGGGTCCATCCAGTTTCAGCAAAGCCGAACATTTAATTCGTTCATGCCTCTTGTATTGATGCAAAATTATTGTTAAATTCATTAATTCTTATTCATTAAATTAGGCCTAATATTGGTCTGCTCGGGTCTCCCGCAAACAAAGGAAAACGGGTCCTGTAAATAACAGACTGTCGAATTTCACATGCTCGGTGTAACACTGAGAGAGCACTTCCGGATATAAATAGCACAGCTAGTCAGAAATAACACTCCTACGAGGCAGAAGAATCAGAAAGCATCGGTTGAGGAAGTGTTTGGTGACTGCTTGCGTGCACAAGTTTACCAAAGATCTCGGCGGGTGGCGTGTGAATCGGTGTGTGTGTGTGTATGCCGGGCCCTGGCTGCCTTGCTGACTCTGGTGAGCTTTGTCGAGGACCAAGAGAGATTCGGACTGGAATGAAAGCGGTCCTGTAAACGTCTCGGTCCACGCCGTGCGAATCGAGCTATTCATGGCACTGGGCTCTTCAAACTAAGAAAAGGCAGCTTGATTGACGAGTTGATTGATTGATTGAGCTGTCAGGCTAAACATTTAGCAAAATGTCACTTTTTTAGCTTTTCAATCAAGTAGTAAAATGGTTTTATTAACATTTCCAAGCACAGTTTGGCGCGTTTCTCAATTGATGCAGATTCTCTTTTTTTTTTAAACTTTAAAAGTTTATTCCAGCACAGAGTGTAATGACGAGGAGGGGCGTTCTGATGACCAGTTATTCCATTAAAAGTAGTCACAATATTCAGGACAGGGTTAGATTCTTGCTATCCTTGATAAGGTGCTTATATATTGACGTGCTCGTTGCTTGATGTCCCCCTCTGTCTTACTCACACTAGAGTTGATCAGTCTCATGTTACTCTCGAAAGGTTATGTAATACACAAGTTGCTGTGACAGGATTATCCAAGATAAATTTGCTGTAAATCAGAGGTTTACCCGAAATCTGGGGTTTATCTGGAGCTTGACGGGAAACACGCACACACGGAATAGCACAATCTCCAATTTTACACAGGCCCGGTGCTATTTGCTGCACAATCAACACAAACTGGGACGTTACCTCGGCGTTTACCCTTCTGTGCTGAGTTTGACAATTCGCAGTCTGAAGACACGGGCCTGAATTTTCCATGATCGTTTCAGCAGAAACTTTTGCCAAGTTGTAAGCAGAAACCAGACCGCCGAATAAACACTCAAATGGGTTAATTGAAAATTGAAACACATGTCATCTTAGAAGTTGGACTACCTCACGCTCTATGTCATGCCCTCTCCCAATTCATACTGAGGATGTAGTTGCCATTAAAAAGGCGGCGTTATATCCGTGTAGTGTTGCGGGGGGGGGGGGGGGGGGGTAGACTTTAAGACAGGTTGTCCATTAGCAGAGACAGAGGTTTGAAAGTAAGGAATGCGGAGGGAGTCCCTTTCCTGACTGCAATTGTTTGCGCTTCTGCGGGACAGTAATATATCGCTTTTCGTTGTCCTTTTGAAGAAGGTGTGCAATATTATGGCAAGGTTTCCATTACGTTTTACAGCCGGTTCCCACTGACGAGCTAATCAGACAAAAAAATGTGTAACTCTTTATAACATGAATGAATTTTAACACTGGGAACGACCTATTGAAATAAACATGGTACGTACAGCCCCGGCAGGATAAAAGGGGACTATGCAATATGGAATCAAACATCAAGTAAAACCCTCTGATAACATTACTCTGTCCTGGTACATTCACTTTGCGCCATTTTGTTAATTTTAAAACTATAAATCTGGCCGCCTGTTTAAAGGCCGACTATGCATTTTGTTACATTTATTTCACTGTCTGGCCCTCTGAAGGCTTTGAACGCTTTCAGTCTGGAGGAGGAATATGAAAGCGTGACCATTTGTGTTTTTTTCCCTCCTCTCTGTCGCGGTTTCCACAGGTCCCCGCACTAGAAAACTGAAAAAGAAGAAGAGTGACAAAGAGGACAAGCGGCCGCGGACAGCGTTCACAGCCGAGCAGCTGCAGAGACTCAAGGCCGAATTCCAAACCAACCGTTACATCACAGAGCAGCGGCGGCAAACTTTAGCACAAGAACTCAATCTGAACGAGTCCCAGATCAAAATCTGGTTCCAGAACAAGCGGGCCAAGATCAAGAAAGCCAGCGGTCTGAAGAACAGCTTGGCTCTCCATCTCATGGCGCAGGGACTTTACAATCATTCCACCACAACAGTGCAAGACGAGAAGGAGGACAGTGAATGAAATTGTTCCGTTTTATCCAATTGAAATAAAGGACTGTGACAGGTGCTATTTAAATTCGATCTGCGTGTATCTATATGGACTGAAGTATAATTGAAGCATTTTAAAATTATATATAACCAAACACATTATGGCGTTGTATATATTTAATTTCAGGTAAGGAGATGTCTAGCGATCCCTACTTGACCGAGATTTTATCATTTCGTTCTCAATGTTGTCGCTAATTGTTTTAGTCAATTGTCAGTCAGGTCTAGAGATTTTATGTGAACCCCGTCTTTTTTTTTTCTGAACTTGTTCAGAAATGATAGAGAGACTAGGTAATGAATCGCCGCTACATGCCAAAGATTTTACTATGTTCCGAAATGATGTAGCTTCAAATAAAATGTAGACTGTGCTCGGTGCACACTCTGACTAATAGTTTGGTATCGCACTTGTTCTTTTCCTGCTGAACTCTCGTCTTGATCTCAGGCACCCACTCAAGCGCCAAGGAAGGTGCACTAAATGGTGGCGGTGATAATTGAGCACGTCAGCTAGGATCCTTTGGCCCTCGTTTAAATCGTCAACACCAATCTGGCATATTTTAATAGGAGCAAATGTCACTGTGTAAAATGCACCCCAATTGGCTTTTAAATAAAAGAAAAAAAATCTCCGACACAGTAATTATATGAGGAAGTGGGACCTTACACGTAGAAGTCTGTTAAGCACAATCCGTCATTTTAACTGAAAAATTTCGCTTCTCAAAAAAATGTGATTGAACATGAAAACACCTTCAGGCACTATTGCAAAAATAAAAGATAGAAGTTATATTACAGCACCGGCCAATCAATATTGAGTATTTGGCTTGGCGCTGAATTAACATCACTAATGTCTCTTTCGGAGGCGCGGTTTCCATTCACTTTTCCGCATTATCAGTAAAAGAGTGCAACTTCTAGAATTGAACTTTTCGACATTGTTTTGCGAGACCTAACACACATATTGATATTTACATAATATGTGCGTGTTATAAAAATATATATCTCATGTGTCTGTGTGTTACATAAGGTACACAACGATTTCTGTTCATGTACTCTGCGGGCAATTTATTTATTTATTATATTTTAGTTCCTGAAGCAAAGTGGTGAAGAATTAAAGGCAGACGTTTGTTTTATGTTCCACTTTATTTTGCCACGTGTGTTTTGCAAAAAGAGATGCCCGCAGGCGTTTCTCGCGGTTGTTATTTCAAACAGAAAATCGCAAACTTTAAACAAACTTTTAACAACGTTGTTGTTTAGTCAGTTTACGTAAGCGGCAGTATTGGTGCCCATATCAGGAGCCAGGTGGTCATCCACGCAAGGCCTAAAGTTAATGAATCCTCGGTAATGTTTGCAAAACCCGCTTTTGGGATAAATTAAGGTTGTTCTTTCAATCGTCGAGAGCTGCCTCTCTCTCCCACTTATTTTAATAGGAGAAAGCATTTCGCAGAAACTTTTCGACTCTCCTTTCCAGAGAGGTTCCTGACAGTAATTTGTTCTTTGAACTCTATTGTCTGATACTCGTTCCTTTATCGATAATCGCCTGATATCCGAGTCAACAGGCACTAGACTTTCCACGTTGGGCAAACTGTTTCTTCCCAGTCGTTGTGTGTTCGAACATTGTAAATATGAGACGATTTCCCATGTTTATTATCTGTAGTCAAGTTCGAAAAGGAATGTGGACTTAACATTTCGCTAAAAAAAAGCGATCGGAGGAAATATTGCAACTACTCTAACCACACCCCCCCCCCCCCCACCCGAAGAGCCCTTCGCTATAAATTTTATGCTTACCTTTCTTCACTAATCTCTAGTTAGTGATGGAAGATAAATTAAAGGCACCTTAAGTCAGAAAGAGGGACACATAAATCGGAAATGCATTACCCAGTGGTTTGAAACATTTCTTGCCAAGGTAACTGTCCAAACATCCAGAAATGTTGAAATAATGTGATTTAGGAAACTGCGATGAAATGGCATCGGCTTTAGACATTTTAAAACTATTCGTCGCCTACAAGGGAGTCCTAAACGATGTATTGAAAAATATTGATTTCACGAGGTAATTACATCTGAGAGAAAAAGCAAGGAGGCATAGACATGTAATTTCCCCGGTGCAGATCTACAATCATCGTCCATCCTAAGCAAGAAAATACCCGCTGCTGAAAGATGTCTTAAATCGGAAGTAAAAACGGCGGGTGGAACAAACGTTGCCTTCTTCAACCGACCGTCTTAAGTGTCGGTGCAAAAGTGGACAGTTTAGAACGCAATTGAGTTAATCAGAGGAAAATTTCCACGATCATAGTTTTAATGGGGATTAGGTGCCTCCCTACAATTGTGGAGTTTCTTCGACGCCCGCATCAGAATCCTTTTCTCTTGATGTAAACATAGTTGTTATCCCAAAATCCCATATATAATGACCCCATTATATTTTATTTTTTGTTGGTGCAAGGTGAACATATAAATGCTTCCAAGAGCCCAAATCTTCCCCCGAAAATGAAAATGTACACCAAGGGTATGCACATGGATACACAGCACCCCTGTGACAGCGCGATGATCCCTTACAGGCTCACGAGGTAACAGTGCAACATAGTACAATGGAACTGGATGAAAGAACCAGGTATAACCCCACACCTGTGGTGTAGGGGGCAGACTGCTCTGTTGCCTGGATGGGAATCTTCTCGAACATTTGGGCTCAAAATGGAAATTACAGGCAACTCCCAATTCCCAGAGTTGTCTGAAGTTTATTTTTCGCTCTCAGCTGTGTTTATGCATGGACCAGGCATTTCTGTTCTTGGCTGCGCTCTATCCTGGAGGGCAATAACATAAACCGTATCGTCATACTTCGTGCATCTCGTCAGATTTGCAGAGTTCTTCCTTTGAAGCACTTCCAGCCAGCCTGTAACGCATTGGTAAATTTGAAACCTGTGCCCCCTTCAGCACAGCCTCTTAAATTGTAGCGAGGAATTGCCAAATATAGTTAATAAGCAGCTCAGTTCTAATTTAGAACTAGGGAGATTATCTGAGCCTTTGAACTCCCATAGTATGTGAATATTGGCCTCAAGATGGGGGATCTTTTACACGAATTCAGATGTTGAGATACCGGAGCCAGAGAATTCAAATGAGCGCCCTCTAGCTTTGGCTTTCATCAAGGAGGGTAAATGCCTCATTTCCCCATTCCTATTTAATTATATACTGAACATTACCTGATTGTTGGTGATTTGTTTAAACAAAAATATAACCACAACCCATTGTTCGAGGAATTAGAACAAAGTTTAACATGTGGCGCGGATTATCCTGTTTTCGAGAAGTTTGCTTTACGAAGCAAAAGTTTATTCGTCACGAAAGATTTATTTTGGTAAATTAAATTTTGAATTGCGCGGTATGGATAGTTTTCAAAATCACCACAATGGAGTTGCTAATTAGCAGATTTTCCTGGGTTCTGACAAGAACAGCTGATAGTGTCCAAGGAGTAAATGTGTTTGGAGTTCATGCGTGACTGTTTGAAGACCCTCGCCAGGGTTATTACCGAATGCACACCATTACAGTAAACGCAAGGCATTAAATCCGAAATGTATGTATTTCTCTACACAGTATGACAAGGCGTGGCATATAATCCTTTTTTAGTTGAGCCAACTTACAAAAAAAAAGCACTTTAAGGTGACCATTTCAAAAACCTGAACGACACTCATTATAGCTCTGCCGAACAACCATAAGGCAATTAGTTCAATTCTATATATGTATATCACAAGCACATATTTGCTCTGTTTTAATGTTTAATATATAAGGGTATCTTAAAGTATTTGTAGGAAATGTAAACGATAGTTTAATATAAGCCTTCCCACCCCAAGCACCATATTTATTATTACATTGTTATAAAAATAATAAATTCTAATTAATGTTAACTCAATTACAACGCTTTTGAGTGTGAATTGAACCCTGTGCATGTCTTGGTTTAAATAATGTTTCTTTATATAAAGTAAAATTAAACAGGGCAAATGTGGTATACATTTGACTTGCCCAGAGATATTTAGATACGAACCGCGCCCCCACCCCCCACCCCATCCCCCACCAACTAAAATGTTTCCAGAGCATAGCATAACATTTTAATTCAAATGTTATTTCGACACAAGTATTCAGGATGGCTTTGAAAGGAATAATGGTATTGGTTAAATTTCAGTTGCCACGTCACTGGGCGAACTGTCCTGTAAACTTTTATTGTATTGCACACGGCTGAGAAAGTGGATATATCCTAAATCCTAATATCGTGAATCGCTGTATTCTGCA
This sequence comes from Scyliorhinus canicula, assembly GCF_902713615.1. Classification (NCBI taxonomy): domain Eukaryota; kingdom Metazoa; phylum Chordata; class Chondrichthyes; order Carcharhiniformes; family Scyliorhinidae; genus Scyliorhinus; species Scyliorhinus canicula. The sequence continues at coordinate 235,512,474 of NC_052147.1, forward strand.
ACCTTGTCATGCTACTAAAAAGAAGGATGCTACCGCCGATGTTGTTATATGATGTAATAGTGAGTAAAACTCATCTTCCGTGCTCTGAATAATAGACATTGTTCGCCGCTTTAACTGCACAGACATCCTTTGAGGAGGCAACGGGAAAAATCAAGTTGTGCGCTCCATGGATTGTACCTGTAACCTGCAGCATTCCCAGGAATGGTAGCTGTAACATTTTAATAAGGCACAAGTGCGCGAATTAATCTTAAGGACAGCACAAATATTTATTAATGTGCACATAACAATCAAGGATTGAGATATTGGTGTGATAATACGTAGGAGCATGAAGGTCTGCGCCTATATCTATGCACACTCTCTGCACATCTGAAGAACATATGGAGATATTTACTACATTCATATTCCTGTATCAGGTCGGCGCACTCTAACACATTCCACTCAAACACTTATTTAAGATGATATTCATTATTGACTATACTACCATTATGTCCGACTAGATTATATTTAAATGTCACCTTTCATAACGGTTGATATTAATGTGAATGGACACACCACGCTGCACAGATTGAATGTAAAACGGGGAGGGAGGGTATTTATTTTCCGCCGATTGGCAGGTACCTGTGAGGAGTCGCGCTAGTGCCAACTCTTAAAAACCGCCCTGGAGGCTCCCATCTTCTGTCAGTCACCTCGTCGTTTGTGCTCCAATGCCGGAATAACATCGGATCCGAGGAAGAGGCGGGGAGCCGACTTGCCCTTTGGGGTCAAGGAGCAGATTCTGGAGAGCCAGACCATGCTAAACCTGATTTTACCAGCTTTACGTGCGCGCGTGTGTTATTGACAGGAAGAGAGAGCGAAAGAGAGTCGATAGCTCTTACAAAAATGATACACATTTTCCACAGACGTTGAGAATAGTGGGGGAACATAGAACTGTACAGCACAGTACAGGCCCTTCGGCCCACGATGTTGTGCGGAACTAAAAACTATACAAATACGTTGACACGAATAGCAAGTATATTTGTTTTGTTGGTATATTCATTATTTCCTTTAATTTCCCTACTGAAATTAGTCGAGCGAGCCGACGCATATTTGTAAAATTAGAATATTTGATTCCACTGTAAGTTTAGTGTGGTTTAATTGTGCGTTACTGCAAAGGATGACATTTCCGGCTGACTTTCGAGCTCCGGCTAAAAAGTTAGCTTTGACCAAAGTTACCAACTTGATACTTGTTGTGTTCTGTGCAATGGGACACATGCAATCTCAACTTCACCGTGCGGTGCAGGGCACATCAACAATGTAATTGGTGCCGTTAGCAGCGAAGAACCCCTCCCTGAATTCAATGAAATACTAAATCTTACCGATTCCACTGATCAGCGTTACACGATAGGCAAACGTGAACAAATACGCTTTTGTGTATTAATTTTGGATCATAATATACATAAATGCTGCCTGGTAAACCCGCACTTTAAACAGATGTCTCCCTTCTTCCACCCGTTCGTTCAAATGGTACATCACTTCCCCGAAAATCGTCCCATTGTTGTATTCTGGAGCTGTGGGAAAGCAGTCCAGAACCTTGACTAATAGGTCTCATCCTTGTACATAAACACATTAAATCGGGCTTGTTATTCCCTGCACTTCTGGTATATGACAATATAATCATGGCTGTACTGAACTGTATACATTTTCGATATAATTTGCCAAGATACCATTTCCAGGACAGAGACGGGGCACAACTAACTACCTGTGCTGCTCACACGAACAGTCCGTCATATAAATCAAGCTTCTTCAACTCTTGTAGTCTTGTTGGTTCGGTACACCATTTAGTATTGTTACAGCACTTATTTGTTCATATAACGTGAAATTTTACCAAGGGTCAATGATCTAGACTTCTCCCAGCTTCATCTAATATCTCAGCTTCACTTATTTAACCTATTTCTTTTCGTGATATTGGACGACGTGTGAGCAGGGATTCAACATTGCCAGCACCTTTGAATTTCCCCCCAGTAGATATGAATAACAGCATAGCAAAATAAATATTCTGGAAATATATCCTCAAATACTGCAACTGAATAAAAACAACTGTATATTTATGACGTTACTGAGCAAAATCTTGGGGAAATGGTGTAGGTTAAATAGAGAAGGGAGCAGCAACTTTATCCTGTTATGCCTTTTAATGCCTGCCTTTAGAGTTCGCAGGCTTTTTGTTGGAGAAATGTCATTGTCACAACTTCGAGTGATACAAAAACAATTAGGATTGCATCTGGAACTAAAAGATTCGACGGTCGATTGGAAGAAAGTCTTTAATTTCCACCCCCTCGCTCACATTAGCTCCTTTTGCCCAGTGTGGCAGATGAAAGGCCATTCCACTTGGAATCGCACACCAATCATTTTCCGCATGCTCGGCAGCAGTATGTTTATCTGATTTCAACTTTTCAAATCGCACAATACTGGTTCACATTGTTTAGAATCCCTTCATTATCATTAACTAGCAAAACAAAATGGAAGAGATCTAAATGATCACTTCAAACTACAGACTTTTCCCATTCACTAAAAGAGTTCTAGAAACATTATTCATTTTATAAGTTACACGGGGCAATGCAGAAGTAAGCATATTGTCATCATTTAATAGTTCAACAGTCATTTAATTTAGTATTTGATAGCGGTAATTCAGGGGAAATACATTTAGCAATGGACCCCAATAGTGAACATAGTTTTTCAACAAACCAAAAACAATATTACTCCAGTATACAAATATTTTTCCATCTGTAAAACATAGAGAGCCATTTCAAACCAAGAAGCACGATTTGCGTCTTTTAAGTCACAGCAACATAAACAAACGCTTGTCCATTACCAAAAAGAATAATGATTTGTTAATGAAATGTTCAAATCTGACAGGAACCAATTGATAAACAACTTTTTTTTAGTGTAGTTAAAAAAAAATCTACGTCACTCAAACATCGTGTTAACTTTTCCTCTGGAATTCGGTCAGTCACTCTTCCAGGGCAAAAAAAAGTGTAACGAAAGCTTCCAAGTTCACATGCAACCCAATGTTAAATAAATCGTTAGAAAACTCTAAAAGATAACTGGGATTACCTCATTTGTGGACAGGAACACTGAAGAGATGCTGAAGCTTTTTTGCAGTAAGGCACACAATAAGAAATATTTTACCTTGCACTGGCATCAGTTTCGCCAGTAACAATTTCTTTTAAACACTGGATTTCTCAACGACAAAGGAAAGAGGTACAAAGTCTTGGTACATATTGCTAGGGGATATGGTATTCATTAATGTCTTTTACTGCAGTTCAGAGTATACAGAACCAGAGCAGCTAAGCCATTACACATTAAGTATCATCAGTGGGTTTAGCAATTGTATATCGAATTTCATAAACTTTAAAGAACAATATTAAGTCAGAATGCCCAAAGCTGCAACTCTACGGCACTTCAAAACATGTTTAAAAAAGCTGCAACATTAAGAAGAAAAACTTTTCCCTTGCAAGAATATATCGAAACAGGTCATAAATTACTATTCCATCTGAACATATTTGGTTAAGCAGACGCAGAAACGAATGGACATCATCTTACCAAATGCAGTCCCGAGGAGAGTAATTACTGACCACGACAAAATGGCCCATGAATATACATGCGATTCTGCACAAAGGGGGAAAAAGTATTACTAATAATTTTCCCCGACAGTTGTATATGGTGACATGCCCTAAGGTGACCCTTGGCTTGCCACGTGAAGTTCGCTACACAAATTAAGAACATTTAAAAGACAGATTTCAGAAACAAATAGTTTCATAAACGCCATTATCATAATGCAGATATAACGGTAGTATGATGGAACCTGAAAGTAAGGGGTCAGGGGTAAATTCAATTGTGCACAATTTGAAATCTAAGTCGGAAAGTCTGAGAGTAAAGAAAAGCTGCAGAGCACATCTCCTTCGCATTTGTCAGAGTTATACTTTCCTGCATAGCGAACATGGAGAGAAGTTGATCTGAACGAAAAACAATTTAATTTCAAACTTTTATAAAGTGGGATCTAAAGCAAGGACATTAATAACCTCTTGCCACGCGAATGGTTTTCTATCTTTTCAAAATTACATTTGGGAGGAGGCCGATTAAGGCGTTTTTCTTTTAATAAGATACATTTAACTTTGACTTATTGAGTGCAAGTCATGCAAAGGAATCGATACAATTTCCCGTAAACATTCCCAGTCGCCACATTGCAATTAAGTTATAAACAACTAACTAAATGGTATTTCATTAGTTTAAAGACAAAATCTGCCTTGGTCGGAGAAAAGATGCTATAAGGTTTTTACTCAAAGTGTGTCTTCATCTTTGGCCTACCGTATGGCCCTAGTATTCGCAGACTAGATTATAAGTGTGTATAACGGTTCACCATCAGTTGACTTTCTAAGCACACTGTCCAGAGCGTTGCAATTGACACGATTGAAGGCTGTATTAATATATTTTTAAAAAAATGTGAATCAGACGTCTAGTTATGAAAATGTCCTTAACCCGATAAGCAAATCCTCTAGTATTTTAAGTGTATGTTGCCTTTCTTAAACATTTAATACATAATCTAACACAGCTTCAACTTTATTGATGTGCAAATAAAATATCAAATTGGACCATGCATCTAAAATACGGCACGCTCCGGAAATAAAAAGCAATGTGTTGCTTATTTCACGGAACAATGTAATACTACTTAGCATTTTTTTAAAAACATACTAAAACTTCAACATTTAGATAAAACTACAACACTCCTTTTGAAATAATGCTGCGAATTCTTCTAAATCCATAACTATGATGTAGAAAACCGTAATCTCATCGCGGAGTAACTTTTGTAAAATGTGAGACATCTAACTAAATGTCTATATATATTACTGTAGGTTTAGCGTATTTTGAAAATTTTGTTTTTGAAATTAAAACTGTTATTTACTTTCATAACAAACTCAATACATGTGACTAAACATTTCCTCAATTTGCAACAGACGGGTATACAGAAAAACACAAATAACATGAGCGGTCGATTTATAATACACACGCACACCATAATAAACACTAACAAAATAATTACTGAATTCACCTGATCCTTCAAGCATTTCATAGCGGACTAGGCCATTTTAAATGAATCAATGTATATGTACTTTTTTTGTGGTGAGATATAATTTAAGTCTTTAAGCCGGCATTGCGTTTCCTGCTCTTTCTATGAACTGGCTGATGAGGTTTGCCATTGTTCGCCGGTTCCTGTAGTGAATTATAAGAGTGCAAATGACTATACTTCAATGAGTGATCGGTGTACATGGTCAAGTGAAGAAACAAGTTTAATAGCCAAATTGGATAGCGGTATCAGGACGAATAGGGTTATAGCAGAGACTTCAAAACATCAGCAAGTTATCACCAACTTGCAAAGTATTCTTATTCCTGCACATTTTGTTTTCAAACTTTTCTCGACAATGTACAGTTATATATGAAAAGTAACAATTATCTTTACCCTCACCAACAGTATCTCAATATAAACAGCTTTCACTAGATCTTACACTCCATTTAAATTTGCTCCTGCTCACCAGTTCCCAACACCATACCTAAAACTGGTAAACAATTGAATCCAGTGAATGTTTGCAGATCCACAGTTATTAAATGAGAACCAATGAAGAGATTAGACTTTAGCTCCCAGGGAAATAGAATAGGAATTCTATGGATGGTTTGGCAGCATTTTGCCAATAAGTTCATGTCTTAGTGTTAATTTATTAGTTTTTCTTGGTGAAAAGCAAAACCGTAATGCAAAAAATGTCGCACATCAACCACACTTCTGCATTTTCAGGGCGGGGGACAATTTCTCCTAAAGGGATTTGATTTTAATTTTATTGTTGTCATAATCACTTGCAGTCTTGTTGTTTTACGAGAGATGGTTCTATAAGCGAGGCCCCATGATAACATTCCGAGACAATCTTCATAGATAACAGCCACGTTTAAAACAAAATGTGATCCGGAGACGATTTTTGGGGGGTGGGAGGCACACAACATTGAGATGAATCCAATGCAGGAAATCAGGGAATAATGATCAAAGGTGGATTGAGAATCAAAATGAAAGGAGTTTGCTAGGTGTGTGAGGAAGGTCTAATCGGGATGAAGATCTCCGTCATCGTCTCATCTCACCAGTTTAGTGGGACGTTTATGTTGCTGATGGAGCAGCTCAGCCGGGTTATAGCAGGAATGCATCTTTTGGATGCCATGTGCAGTGCATATGTTCAAATACTTCTGATGTGATTCCACATCTCAGCTTGCTTCCAGACAATTGTTTATTACATGCAAGGAAATAGACATAATAAATGGATCAAACAATTATGAGAATCACGTTAACTAGTGGCAGTTAGAAATACATCCTCATAATTCAATCCCTCGTCATTATTATGTTTTAAAGACTTGCAATAGTTAGCAAAGATAAAGTATTACAGATAATTAAGAACATTCCGCCATCATATCTTGCTATCAAAATGCTCACAACACCACAGTTTACAGTCAGAATTAGGGGGAGGGAGTCAAAATTCCTACGGAATATTTGAAAAGATAATTCAGTATAAAATGTCTAAAACAACAATGGTCAAGCTCAGCACAATATATTACGAATGGTCTGCTGCTTTGCCTGATTTCCCACACATTGACCGCATAAAATCTAGAGACACACAAAATCTAGAGAGGGGATCAAGTACTTCCCCTACAATGGCAGAGCACAAGAAAATCACGTCAATCCAGGTAAATTGTCTCACGTATTCTAGGAGCTAGCTGTAGGGCTGCATTGGCAGGTCTTGAGGTGCTGGCTGTATTGCCGTTTTAATCAATAAAAGCAGCTAATTTGGGATGAAGTAGGAAGTGGCTAAAGAAAGGTACCAATGCATAGGAAAGAAAATATATTTATTTTGAAGAAATATATCAAAATCTTTCACCTTTAAGCTTTGAAAGAAACATTTCTTGCACTTGGCTTTTTAATTGCCTTTATTTTGCACCATCTTCATCTGAATGCTTAAACTTCAATCCAATCAAAAGTACAGGAAGTAACTCTTTGATTCTACATTCTTCTCTACTGTACAAAAGCAGCGCTCATTGGGAAACTTTAGCTTTCACCACATCAATAATACATATCAATAATTGTTCAATCCACAGACATCACTAACAACATATGGTACTAGAGGATGAAACATATTTTTTCATGTTACAGCCAGTTAGGAGAATTAGATTCATAGAAAAAATACTGCAATGGCTACCAGCCTTGGAAGAAGCGGCAAGAACACACACGGCACATCTACACTTCCTACACAACCTACTAATTAGGCTGCCAGTGGACAAATGCTGGTCGTAAAAAAAATTTAAAATTCTGACTACATTACTTAAATCTTAGTAAAATTACACATGCTTGTGAACACATGATGAATCCAGTAATATCCATGGAATCACATTTTTAAGTGGTGTAACTTGTAACCAGTGGTTATAGTTGATATATTATACTATGTAGTTTATGTAAAATGCAACTCACCACATGCAAATTTATTCATATTACTGTTTAATAAGACAGTGCGCAAGGAGCTGCTGTGTAGTGAGGTAGCTAAAGATGACTGGGCCATTTGCTGCTTTATATTCAAGTAGGGATCATTTAGTGCATCAGAATTAATATCTATTATGAAATGAAATGAAAATCACTTATTGTCATGAGCAGGCTTCAATGAAGTTACTGTGAAAAGCCCCTAGTCACCACATTCCGGCGCCTGTCCGGGGAGGCTATTATCCCTCTCTCCATCAATTCTACAAAGGCCTGGCTTATTCTACTTTCATAATTTTATTGGACTTTTTCATAACATTTCACTTTCTGTGGTTAATTTCAACATTTACCATGCTTTCCTTTAAAAATTCTGTTGGAACTCTTCTTTCATTATTCCACGGCTTTTCATCCCTTTTTATACAATATTGTAATGATTCTTCACTCTTCTGTTTAATATCGTATCTGGGGGAGGAGGGGGTGGGGGGCATTTCTTTTGCACTTTGACATACCTGTTTTACTTTGGGTTTTCCTCTGCTCACATTTTTTGTAACTTGCACTCAAATAAAAAGAAACACAAACAGAGAAAAGGGAAAACGAATGGACTAAGGAAATTCAAGAACAAAAAAGGTAAATAGAAAAAACAGGGAACAAGCATAGAAATATAAAACAGCCATAAGTCAAAATATATAGAACAGAAGGAAGAGCATTAATAACAGCTGCATTGAATGGAATAGAAAGTGAGAGAGAAATATTAAAAGTGTGTGTGTTGACTGAGTCTGGCCACATACTTTCTAATGGCTCAATATAAATAGACGTTGGTAGATATTGGGAGCAGATAACCATTCAGTCACTGAATGGCATCGTGCACACCGTTGTGGTGGATTCAAGAAAGGAAAAAAGGGAATTTTTACAGCATATGTAAAGAACTCAAAGAAAGAAGGAATTGAAGAAAATAAGACATAGGAAAACATAAGAGGGGATGTGAAAGAAGCATGAATAAAAAATAGCAAATACATAGAAATACAAAGTACAGAATCATGAGATATGAAGATAAAAAAGTAAAAATATGGAAGGGCCAAAAATTAAACAGTCACTTGCAGACTATCTCTATATCAATCTGACTTTGATCCTCTGCAACTTGAAGTGATTTGCTATGCATGTGCTTCATTTTATTTTCTTTAGCAATTATATTAATTCAACAATACAGGCATTATACATTACAGGAACAGCCCAAAAGGGATATACTTTAATTCTCACAATGAGGGATAAAGAAATCCAGAGAAGAAATCTACATTTAAACAGTGAAGCATAAAATGCTTGTGTAAATTTAGAACCCTTTGTAAGAACCCTTGGTCTAAATGTTGTTTAACTGTTGTTCCACAATTAAACTGATACATGTGATGACGTATTTATACAATGTAATTTAAAAGATTTATTTTTTTAATTTTTCAAATATTTTCTGCTCCCCTTTTGAAGGAACTGCCCTTTACTTAGGTATGCCTTCAGTGATTCACCAAAGGGCCCATTTTTCTACTTCGAGCTAAATAGTGAATGTCAGTCAGCTATTCAGATGTGGGTGTTAGTGCAGCCTGCTTCACCCGGCACCAACACTCTTTCCAGAAAGGATTCCTTGGATGGTGATAATAAGAGGAGACCCTGGCTGATATTATCCCTCCTTCAGGAACGGTTCTGAAGCCAAAGCCAAACGTATTGCCCAAATTCTGCCAATATATGATCAACAAACTTAGATTTGTGAATCAAACGTCAAGTGGCTTAACTTTTGTTAACATTTGTTTGAATGAACAAATATAGGTAGATAACTTCTGAAAGATTGAGGCATATCAGTGGAGAAGGAATACAGTTTGTGGTGATTATGCAGTTTATGGTAATTTCTTGCATTCGAGCTTGAGTGCATCTAGTGAAGTGATCCTTTTCAATTCACTTTGGTCATTTTTGAGGCTTCTCACAAAGGTTTTCATATGTCTAAGTTTGCCCAAGCATTTCATTGCTGGCATTTTTGTATTTCATTTTGTATTTTTAAATACGGCAGCAATATTATACCTGGCCACTTGGTATAGTTTATGATAGTTAAAATATTCCCATGGCTCACTACATTGTCTGTCTACCTTTGGGCCATGGATTTGATTGCAGTCTAAACTGATGGGATGAAAATCTCTTCTCAATGCTAGCTATAACATTCATATATAAAATTAATTCCCATCGACTTGGAATCCTCAGCACAAATTTACCCACTATTTTTGCACAAATTAACAATCTCACAGGAATGGCGAGGATTACTACAGGAAATGAAAGAAAGAAAACAAACACTAGTGGGGGATGGGGTGCTCGTGTAAGATTGGGGCTGAAACAAAATGTAGCAGAATAGAGGAAGCTTTCTTCTTTGTGAGATTTATATTTTGCCTGATGTGGAATTGTGAAGATTTCAATCAGGAGCACTGAATTTGCACCTTGCTTGCCCCAACACAGTGACATTCAGTCCCCTCAACCACAACTACCAACACCACCAACTCCCCCCCTCTCCCCCCCCCCCCCCCCTACACCCCCCCCCCCCCCCCCACCCTGGCCCCCCACAAACTCCTTTTGTTTAGCATGTATTAAGTTTCTCTGCCATACTACAATAGAGGGGATGTGGTAAGTGAAATTTAGCTTTTTTAACATAGGTACAATAGCATTACTAATGGTACCTTTGCAGTGATACAATGGCAGCAATATGCCAGAATTCACAGAAACAATTCCTGAAATTTAAGAAAACAAAACATATGGAACCAATTCAGGTATGGAAGGAACTTTAAATGATGTGTTTCTGCGAGCAATTCTGATTCCAAAACATAGAGTGCAAGCTTAGTTCTGCACTTCAATACAGTATTGGGAATATTCAAAACAAATTAGAATATTTAAATTAGAATTACGATATTGACTTAATAGCATTAAAATTAACTTTGTATACGTGTAACTAAAATAAAAGTTTAGTATCAGGAGATTCAAACACAAAGAAACTGAACTCAGGTTGATGACAAAAAGAACATCTATTCATCACCATATTTTGCTATGGATGCTTTCTGTATCATTTCCTGTGTCAAATAATTAATCAACTCTCACAATATGCAGCTAAAACTTTACTCTTATTAGAGAATTTGTATATTTAATCCTGCATTTGGTAAATCTTATTTCTGGCTGGATTTTTCATAGGAAATACAACTGTATTACTTTAAAAACTATACACAAACCCGTTCTGTCCACTATTTTATAATATATGTGAACCTATTTAGTTTAAATAGGCTACCATCTTTTTTAAAAGGCACAAAAATTATACTGATTGCCTTAACACATTATTGATATTGCACAAGATTTCAATACAATTATTTTTAGCTAACCAGTTCTATATTTGAAATAAGATAATGTTGCACAGAAGTATCATTCTAGCATGCAGTGATCTGCATACATTGGAATAGAATTTCATAAAACTTTAATTTGAGTTATGCAAAATAATTCTGATGACGATAAAGAAATTGCTATTTGTTGTGTTATCATCTTTTAAAATTTCAAAACATATAAAACCGTGTCATATGTACAAAGCAAGGAGATGTCTCCTCTAATACAAGTGGAAAATAGAAAAGATTGCACCGTTAACTGAGAAAACCAGGGGATTGTCTAATCTCAGAAATCTGCCAATAGCAATGCTCAACACATCTAAATATGTTGAACAACGGTAGCACAGATAGAATAATTTTATCATCTGTAACTGCTGCTAATGATGGATTATATTATTTGTCCAGTTGATGATTAACCTGTAAACCTCTTTAATTTCAATATGCCAGAAATATTTCAATACCTTGTGTGACATGAAGTTTAATCTTTCTGCTAGGAAGCACCAATGAAAATTGCAATGCTAAACATTGCACTGAATATATTTATATTTATCTATTTTAATTGAATGTCAAAATGCAAAATAACGCTCTCAAATGTAATATTTCTATGCAAATGGGCTGCAAATACAGGGGCTGGTTTAGCTCACTGGGCTAAATCACTGGCTTTTAAAGCTGACCAAGCAGGCCAGCAGCACGGTTTGATTCCCGTACCAGCCTCCCTAGACAGGCGCCGGAATGTGATGATTAGGGGCTTTTCACAGTAACTTCATTGAAGCCTACTCGTGACAATAAGCGATTTTCATTTCATTTTCATTTTTCAAATAAATAACAATACACAGCAATCAAAAACTGCATGTGGTAATGAAATTCCTTTATCTGTTATTTTGAACTAAATTGGAGAATAGCTTTGTTAAAGTAACATACATCTGCCTTTCATTATAATGCATTAACTAATGGCACTAAAATTAACACACAGTTAAGTTTCAGCTCCCAGTCCTTCACAGGCTAGCCCAAACACTTTAGGATTCACAGTCCCCCTCAGCAGAACAAAGCAGGATAATGCTTGGTTTGCTCTGTAATTAATGATCTAACTAAGAAATGTCTGGATTGTGTGGCTTTGAAGTGCATGATTTCAGAGAAATAGCTTTTATTAGTAAATTAATTATTGTAAAAAAGGATGTACTTTTAGTCAAGCGACAGATTTCATGAGTAGAAAGGTAATGAAATAGCTTTTAACTTAAAGGTTCAGAGACTAGTAATATTTTTACCATAAAATATTTAAAATAAGCATTTGTAAGTTTGGCCTTGCATTCCAACATAATGTTTCCTTTATTATGTTATTATGGTGCCATTTATTTTTCTTGTTTTGTTTTGTAAGAAAATAAGATGCGATCACATTAATTGCTTTTCTGAAGCTTGTAAAAGTGGCTAAATATAATGCTGCATGGCATTGGCTAGCTGAAGGACACATTTCACTTGTGAAATACATTATCAGTTGAGAATAGAATTACAATTTATTACATCTCAAAAACCATCGATAAACTAACGGCCAACAACCATATAATCATAAATTTTACATTTTCGTGTTATGTAAGCGCCATTTTTCAAATAGCACTTAATAAATTCTGGAAATGATATGATTTATGATAGAAACAATTAAATAGCCTTTAATGGATCTTTTAAACTATAAACATTGGTCAAATTGATTTATAAATTTGTGGCATTCATTTTGTGTAGCGCTAAATAGTTACACTAAACTCTAGGAAACATGCCAGTTCGACAGTGAATAAGTTCCTAAGCCATGCTGTTTGAATGATTTACAAAGTTTAAAAGAAGTTCCATATATCTATTACATATGTACATACAGGCATACACATCTGAGTAAATATTTAATGCATATTTTTCTTAGTAGGTATAAACGGTAAATGATTGAATGCTATTTGTGAAACACATGCAGAAAAAAACCCATCACGTTATATTCTAGCCAGCAGAGGCAACGTGTTTCAAACTAAGTATACTAAAAGGGTAGTTGCAAAACAAATACGCAATTAAATCAGTACAAATTAAGTCTGGTTTCTCCACCCTGTCATTTAACTGCTGCATGTAAAAGTAAAACAAAGAACTCTGGTTTGGTCAATGTTTTTGTGCGCAACTGCCTTGAAGCAACAATGCTAGTTTAATTTATATGCAAATTAATACATAAATGAGAAAATAAGCTCCAGAAATGGCATGACAAGATGATGAAAAAAATGAAATACATTTCTAAATTCCCTTTCTTAAAATAAGAACTGCCTGACTGGCAACTGGCCACTTTCTATTGAAACCAGTTGTTATTTTCATAGAATGTTATGTGGAATATAAGGGTGTCCTCTGGAAGTGGAAGAAAGCTCCAACAAACATTTCTTGTGAGATCCAACATCAGGATAATTTCACAGTCTCACTTCTGACTGCTTCGTCCTGAGTTGACCAGCACCATGCAAGGCTGATCAAAGGCCATCGGAAACATCAAGTAAGAGTGAATGGGGTTAAAGTATGCTAATACAGGAGCTAAATTTACTTTAATCCTGTTATAATACAAGTTAATGCAGAGTTGGTGGAGGGGCTTTTTGCCTTACCCCACTGATTCAGAAGGACCCCTGCAAATCATGAATAGAACCAGCTTCCTATTCTTTTTGCTGTTGGGCTTATGCTTTTGCAGATGCACACACAAGTCCCTCCTTCTCCGTTTACTAAGTGTCAACAGTCGGGTGAGCAAGACTTCACAGCTCCTTAGATCAGTACTCTGTGACCTTCCACATTTAAGTACAGGACATTAGATTAAGCTTTCCAGCTGTTGCTTGAATTCTTATTGTTTTTGGGGGAGGGTGATTCCAGGTTGAAAAAAGAACTTACCCAGAGTTTTGTCGGACACTTGACCATTTACATTTAATTCTGGTTGGTTCCTTTTTCACAAAATGTTTGCTATTTTCATCATTTTTGTTTAAAGTAAGACTGCTCTAATGCTTCCTTATGGAATGATATTTGTAGTTTTCATCTCAAATCCATGCAAATTGCATTTACAATATTTTTAGGATAAATTAGCCTTTTTCAGTTGTATAATGGGGGCAGAATGACCACTCTTGAGTACTTTTCCTATCTAACAATGGTGCTTGAAATACATTCAATGCCATATTGATTTGAGTCATAGTCAAGCATTCCTCCTGATGCTCTTAAACAGATCATAAGACTTTTGCATGTGCTGAGGACAGCTCTCTGAAACTGGTCAAAAACTAGGTGAAAGTTTTAACTAGTTTTCAGGCTCTAAAGTCACCTAACCAATGGTCCTTATATGAACTGTTGTGGCTGCTGAAGATGAGGTAAGCACATTTTTCTTCATTTGCATTAACATTGGGATGAATTCTCCCATCCTGCCTGAGGTGGATTTGGTGTTGGACGGGTACGGAGAATCTAACGGGAGCCAAAAAGTTGGAAACCTGTCAGCATAAAATTGGGTCACAATTCTCCCAATGGTGGATTAATGGCGGGTTGGTCTTCCCACTGGTTGGTGGCATGAACACCATTTGCATTCAGTTGCATCTCATGAATGCTGATGAATTCCATAAGTCCTTTCAATTTTACATCACGCTGGTCTAAAACACAATTGCTAACGAGTGGCAGTCCTCAGTTTGCAAGAAAATTTGGGGTGAGTGCAACACTGCCATGGTGTTCCACTGTTCCTTATAGGCTGTTCACCATTCTGCCAGGGCAGATTGGTTCCTGCCCTCCATCTCCATGCCAAGCTGGTCTTCATGGACACACCACGCTGTTGAAATCATTTGGCCTCCTGTGTTACTGCCTTGGGTCAGTACTGCACCTGGGGTTGGCAAGTACAGGGTCTCTTTGCCCCTGGTGCCACACACCAGTGTCTATTGGGACAGGAATGTAGCTACAGAAGCAAAGGTCCGAATTTCAACCAGGGGTTGAGTACTTAATGAGTTTGGGGCTGGGGGAATCTGGCCTAATGAAGATGAGGGGGCAATGTGGAAGGATAGCTGTGCAAGTATGTGGATGAAGAAAACCAACAATCGAAGGCAGAGGGAAGACTGAGGTGAATGAAACTGGCCTCCATTAAGGCTGCATGAAAAGTTCACAGACAAGGTAATCAAAGTGGAAACACATCATTTACTGGAAGGGGATACACAAAAACTCCAGTGAGGGGGGTGGAGGTCTAAGTGGGGCATGGGGGTCTTGCAGACCAAATGCAGGGGGTGGTTGCATTGAGAAACAGGCCTCTTATTCATGCTGCTAGCCTTTTTCCTCTGGGTTGCTGACATCTTGCTCGGTCTGGTGAAGACAGGTGGGCCAGAGAGTGATATGAGTGACCTGGACTGGCCTTGTAGTAATGAAGACCGAGAACCAACTTTGGTCAATCCTCAAGCTGATTTCTCCGAATGCATGTTTGCAGTAATTGGGCACCAACTAATTTCTCACCCACATATTTTACCACAATTTCAGATATGTTATAATCATATAATAAACTTTATTAGTGTCACAAGAAGGAATACATTAACATTGCAATGAAGTTACTGTTAAAATTTTTTGAATTTGAATCTAATTCATTGACATGTGTTCCGAGGTACAGTATTGTTCTGCGTTCAGTCCAGATCATTCCAAACATGAAAAAACATAGGACATGCATAAATACATCATGTAAATGCATAGGCACAGGCATTGAGTGAGCATACGGAGTGCAGCACCAATAAGGTTCCAGGGCTTCGGACCCACATGGCCAGATGGAAAGGCTGCTAGCCTGCCAGATAACTCAGAGGGAATGCACCTGTGCAGAATTTATGAGGTTTGAAGTGCAGAACCTGGTCACTGGAACTGCTCCTAACTGCACTTCGTTACAAAATGGGAGAATTCCACCCAGAGAGCCAGGAGGAATAGGAGTGCTCCACAACAGAACTGGAAGCCGCTATTGCCCCACATTTGCTCTGTCCAGAACTTGATGGTCACTGTTGGTGCCTGAGCTGGCTGACTTTGCTCTGAGACTACTTGATGAGCTATATCAGGAAACCCGAATGTAGGAATACAGCTTACCAGCCTTGTAGTAATGAAGTCCGAGAACCAACTTTGGCCAATCATCAAGCTGATTTCTCCGAATGCATGTTTGCAGTAATTGGGCACCAACTAATTTCTCACCCACATATTTTACCACAATTTCAGATGTGTTATAATCATATAATAAACTTTATTAGTGTCACAAGAAGGAATACATTAACATTGCAATGAAGTTACTGTTAAAATCCCCGAGTCGCCACTCAATGGAAGGCAGCGGGAAGACTTGCAACCTTGTTGGGAGCCAGCTTCACTCCCCTCAGTCTTCCCTGTTTGGGTACACTGAGGGAGAATTCAGAATGTCCAATTCACCTAGCACGTCTTTCTGGACTTGTGCGAGGAAACCGGAGCACCCTCAGGAAACCCCACACACACGGGGAGAACGTGCAGACTCCGCACCGATGGTGACCCAACCGGGAATCCAACCCGGATTCCTGGCGCTGTGAAACAGTAGTGCTAGCCACTGTACTACCGTGCCACTCGATTATTGATACAATCCATTTACAACATGAAAAGTTTAAGTTTACCCATGCCGGTGTCAATATTGTGGTCTCAAAATCGAAAATGGCAATTCATCTAAAGTTATAGTAATTACGAAGCAGTGATGTATTTGCAAACCTATTATAATGATGTTAATATAAACATACATATACTGTGAGCTATTGCCTTGTAGAAAATAATTTGTTCATTCCATAGTATCTCTGAATTACACGGAAAATTAAATATCTAACACTACAAATATTAGAGCCCTTTTGAAAGTTGTGCATGTGACAAGGTTGCTAACTTTTTTTCTTGATCATGTTTGTACAATAACATGCATAACCTGATGTCTCTTTCAAGCAAAGAGATCCTTTTGAACTATGGATTGAGCTTTACATAAAACTACATTTAAATTACAGCTACAATTAGCAGCTTCCTATGGCATTTACATTCTAAGTTTTCAATATATATTTAATTCTGTTTCTGACTCGTTTTGACTTTCAACAAAACCAGACGGTTTACTTAACCAAGATTTTCAAATTTCCATTTTCCACAGTATAGATCACAGTTTAAGAAGACGTATGTAATTATGGCTTCACAGAAAAAGTGTTTCAGATGTTATCAAGCAGAATACATGAAACATGGCATATTATTTTTTTTAAATTTAGAGCACCCAATTCATTTTTCCAATTAAGGGGCAATTTAGCATGCCCAATCCACCTACCCTGCACATCTTTGGGTTGCGGGGCGAAACCCACGCAAATTCCACACGGCCAGTGACCCACAGCCAGGATCGAACCTGGGCCCCCGAAACATGGCACCTTCAACAACGCAAGGAGCAGAGACTGTTTTCTGTTGTTTATACTTAAGTTGTACCTCAATTACATTATTGATGACCTTCTTATTGATGACCTACATGACTTTCTACACTCTCTTCAATGCTACGTCTGCCCAACAATTTAACTAAATATACAGATTGGATGTTATTGATCAGAACTTGAAGAGTTTTCTAATCAGCAGCAATTGGATCTATGTTTTGCACTCTCACATATAGAAGTTTGTTGAGATGTATAATATACTAATATATAATATTACATTGTAATTTTTTAATGCAAAGCTTAATCATAAAATTATAGAATGGTTACAGCACAGACGGAGGTCATTCACCACATTGTGCTGTTCTCTGTAAGAGTAAATCAGCTAATCCCACTTGCCAGCCTTTTCTCAGTAACCCTGAAATGTTGTTTCTTCTGAGGTAATTATACAATTAACTTTTGAATCTGCCGCCACCACACTCTTAGGCAGTACATTCCAGGTCCCGACCACTTGCTGCTAAAACTAGTTTGTCCTCACACTGATTTTGGGTTCTTTCAGCAATCATCTTAAATTGGTGCCCTTTTGTTCTTGACCCTTCCACTAATGGCAACAGTTTCTCTCTATCTCGCTCATCAGATCACTCATGATTTTAAATACCTCGATCAAATCTTGACTCATCCTTCTCTCCTTTAAGAACAACCCAGCTTCTCCAATCTATCCACAGAACTAAAGTCTCTCATCCCCAGGACCATTCTCCAATTTTGTTTCCACACCCTCTGCACATCTTTGGACCATTCATTTTACATTGCTTTTCATTATTCTTCCTACCCAAACTGTATCTCTGCAGTCAATTTCATCTGCCACAGATCCACTCATTCCACCAGCCCGTCTTGAAGTTTATCACTATCCTTCTCACAGTTCACAGTATTTCAAGTTTTGTTTTATTTCTAAATTTTGAAATTGTGCCGTGTGAACACTATTCTAGGTCATGAAATAAGATCAAGAACAGCAGGTATCCTGGTACAGAAACCTTGGGAACCTCACTTTATAACTTCCTCCACTATGTAAAATAAGCGTTCACCATGACACGCTGTTTTCTGCCATTCAGTAATCTTCATATCTATGCTGCCACTTTCCCTTTTATTCCATGACCTTCAACTGCACTGGTAAGCCTGTGAAATGGCATTTTAATCAAAGGCCTTTTGGAAGTCCCGAGCTGGATTTCTCCAGCTATTCGCTGGCAGCAGGATGCTCTGGCCCCAGCAACAGCACACCCCTGTCCATAGGTTTCCTGTTGGCATGGGATGGTCTCAATTGGAAATTCCCATTGACAGTGGTGGGCACAGAGAATCTCGCCGCCAGGAACAACGCGCTACCCCCTGCCGCCGAGAAACCCATGGCTGGGAGGCCAGAGAATCCGGTCCCAGATATACCAAATCAAGCACATTACCCTCAACAAAAAATTCAATCAATTAGTTAAACACAACTTTTCTGGAGCAAATCTGTACTGTTTTTTTCTAATCATTCCATATCTGTTCAAGTGACTATTGACTTAGCCCTGGATTATCACTTCTATAAGCTTTCCCACCACCAAGGTTAACTATGTTTGCTGGGTTTATCAATTTTCGAACAATGGGATACTATTTGGCATTCCCCAGTCAGCAGACATCACTCCTGTATCTAAGGAAGATTGTAAAATTATGGCCAGTGCCTCTGCAATTTCCACACTTGCATCCCTCAGTATCCTCAGATACATTTTCTTCTGATCCTGATGACTCATCAACATTCAGCCAGCACTCCTAACACATCCTCTTTCACAATTTTTAGCCCATCTGGAGTCTCAACTGCCTCCTCTTTCAAGATTTGGGGAATGTCTTCTTCCTTATTAAAGATAAATGTAAAGAAGTCATTTAGTACCTCGGCCATTCATTCTGTCTCCATGTGTAAACCCCTATTTTGGCCCTACTCCTCCTTTAACCACACTTTTGCTGGAAGATTTTTGATTTTTTTAAAGTTATCTGCCAATGCCTTCTTGTAATCTGTATTTGTTGCTCTTGTTTCTTTTCTCCCCTCCCCTTTGAACCTTCTATTTTCAGCCAGGTTCTCACTTGTATTATCAACCGTTTGTGCACACCCTTATCTGATTCATCACTTTTATCATTTAGGGAACTCTGGCATAATTTGTCTCACCTTTCCCCTGTCATCTTTTTTGTTCAATTACAGTTTTGTCAATAAATGTTCCCCTCTGACACTTGGTTAACTTGTCCCAACTAACTTTCCAGAACTAAATTCAGCAATGTCTCCTTCTGAATTCTCCCTCTGTGTACCTGAACAGGCGCTGGAGTGTGGCGACTAGGGGATTTTTAAGTAACTTCAATAATACAATAATACAGATAATAAAGATTATTAATAATAACTAATGGTCAAAATGAAATAATAGGAAACGGAGAATGATGTAATTTGTTTTTTTGGTCACCAATATATTCATCCTGCTATTTATTCAGATTCCCTTTTCTTAATTTTGGTGTTTATCAAGAGGAAGTGTTTTATCTTGACAAATAGAAAACATTTTTAGTATGTAGTCGACAACAAGCAATATTAAATTATATATATGACATAGGCACATGCAAAATACAGGCTCTCAATTCTAGAAATAATAAATAAACAGTAATTGATTTATATCATGTATTATCAATAAAGAGTATTATTATTATCCTATTGAAACAGCACAAAGCTGTTCATATAATGAATTATGTTCAATAATTCATCCCACTAATGAGACTTAGCACCAATTTCAGAAATGCACCCCTGCTGTACCAGTGTGAATTTTCTCATTTCCCACATTAGCCATTCTACTGTTTCCTAATGTGAGTGCCATTTAATATCAATTTAAGGAACTGGATTGAGAATGCTCAAATGCATTTCACGGAGAACCCATACTGTTCGTAAGGAAAAGAGATTTTTTCATCCCATCTGTCTGTTGGATTAGAATCGAGGTCCCGGATGTAAAAGGTCAGTACACTAACACAATGTGCCATACACTGCCCCTATTTACTTCATTTCAACAGCTTGACGATTTTAAGGTTTTCCTGACCATCAGTATGAATTGCTCAGCAATTCTATATTTAGTGAAATACTGCACATTTTATGTAGTTAATCAAGTGAAATCCTTATCAGATACATGGGAACTGATAAATAGAATCTGTATCATTTATCTAAAATTTTATAGGTGACAAGGAATATACAAAGGTCCTATAATGTTTTGGTACACAGGTAATATTGCATAATTTAGCCAATGGCATTTCAGGACGCTGCAAAGGTCTGTAATAAAGAAATGTTAATGTGGAATAACTCCCATGGCATGTGACGCTGGAGCATAACCCCAAATTCAACAAAAGACACACCTTCGTAAAGTAGAATGGAACATAATATCATTAACTTTGATGAGATGTTGCAATTGCTCTTTGCTTCCAAATCACAGTATTTGTTTTCATCTACAGTAGGAGTACCATGAACTTAGTTGAAACAGCTATTTTATAAATATGCTTCTTATTTTCCATCTCTGTAGGTAGAGAGAATGTCATTATGGATGATTGGTTAGTTTATTGATAATCAAGACCTCGAGTATCTCAGAAATAAAATAATCCATTTTATATGAATATATTTTAGAATATAACAGCTGAAATATTGTGATTGCATTAAAATAATTTCCAAATTATGTATCTATAATTTAATCTCTATTGATAACTGCAACTTTCTTAGTTATTTTTTCATTTATTTCAAAACAAGAATTTCACAAACTTAGAATTTTTTTAATTTCAAGGTTTAAATGGGAGCAATCGTTTACTGATTGTGGGGGTTAAATGGACATTAGTAGTGCTCTTCCATGCAGAACCTGATTGGTTTTATTGTCTAGAGCTCAGGAAATGCAATTTCCTTGTAGCCGGATTGAAGATTTTAGAATTTTTTTCCAATAATGTTACGGAAACTTTGGTAAGAATGAGAGCAGATGGAGAAATGGCAAGGGCACAAGGACGTTAAAAGAATAAATGATCAATAAAGGCTGAACAGACTGGAGTATTTTTCTCTGAAAAGAGGAGTTGAAGCATGACCTGAGAGAGGTCTCTAAGATGATGAAAGTGTTTGGTAGAGTAGTCCGAGAGAAAATGGGGGGAGTTCAGAAATAGACTCCCCCACTTGTGGGGGAGTTCAGAAATAGAGGCAGTCAATATGAAATAGCCACTAATAAATTCAAGAGAGACTTTTGGAGCAACCTCTTTACCCAAAAATGTTAAGGATCTGTAAAACTCTACCACAAGAAGTAGTTGTTTAAAAAATGCAAATTTGCAAACAGCAAAGTCCCCAGAACAGGAGTGTGACAATGACCAGGTAGTCTGTTTTTGTGATATTGATTGAGCGACATCCAATGGCGATTTGACTGAGGATAATTCACCTGCACTTCTTCAAAATTGTGCCATGGATTCTTTTGTATCAGCCTGAAAAAGCAAACAGGGCTTCAGTTTAACACTTCAATGAAAGATAAACACATCCAACAGTACGGGAATCCTTCAGTACTGCATTGGATTGTCAGCCCACATTTTTGTGGTTAAATCTCTGCAGTGAAACTTGAACCCACAACCTTTGGATCAGAGGCAACAGTGATGACCTGAGCCACACAAACAACTAAGTTGCAAAGGATGCATAAGTGTATTTAAGAGGAAGCTAGATAAACACATTAAGGGGAAAGGAATAGAAGGATATACTGGTTGGGCTGGTTTAGCACACTGGGCTAAATCACTGGCTTTTAAAGCAGACCAAGGCAGGCCAGCAGCATGGTTTAATTCCTGTACCAGCCTCCCTGAACAGGTGACGGAATGTGGCGACTAGGGGCTTTTCACAGAAACTTCATTTGAAGCCTACTTGTGACAATAAGCGATTTTCATTTCATTTCATGATATGGTCAGTTGACAAGGTTCATATGGAGCACACACACTGGCATGGAGGAGTTAGGGCAATTTGCCTGTTTCTGTCCCCTAGAATCTAGGTTTACAAATTTGTCTGCTCTTGTTTTTGGGCAATCTGCCCAAGCCTAATTCCCCTGAAGCAGAGAACATGCAAATTTTGTGTTGTGTCCTTATTTGCATGATCATACTATACACTCGTGTATGGCCAATGCTGGCTGATCAACAGGGGGCTGAATTGCAAGGCTACAATGTGTCGCAACTAGCCTCCAACACTTAAAGTCAGCCTGTCCCTCTTAAAGAGGAGATGCAACCCATGATTAGCCACTGTTGGCTGATGTGGAATTGACTATAACAGGAAACCAGAAAAATGAAGCACCTGGAAAGAGAGAAGACTCCTGGGTTAATGAGTGTGGCATTGGCCCAGTGCTTTCAGAGGCCATGTTCCCACAGGTAGTGGGGAGGGGGTGAGGCAGGAGGCCCTCAAGAAGCAATGTCCGAAGGGAACGGTGGCCATAAGACCATAAGGCCAGAAGATCTAGGAGCAGAATTAGTCCACTTGGCCATCGCATCTGCTCCGCCATTCAATCATGGCTGATATTTTTCTCATCCCCATTCTCCTGTCTTCCCGCCATTACCCCTGATCCACGTATTAATCAAGAACCTATCTATCACTGTCTGAAAGACACTGAGCGATTTAGACTCCACAGCCTTCTGCGGCAATGAGTTTCCCAGATTTACCACCCTCTGGCTGAAGAAACTCCTCCTCATCTCTGATTTAAAGGATCGTCCGTTTCGTCTGAGATGGTGTCCTCTGGTCCTAGTTTCTCCTACAAGTGGAAAATTCCTCTCCACGTCCACTCTATCCAGGCTTCGCAGTACCCTGTAAGTTTCAATAAGATCCCCCCTCATCCTTCTAAACTCCAACGAGTACAGATCCAGAGTCCTCAACCGTTCCTCATATGACAAGCTCTTCATTCCAGGGATTGGCCAGAGGGGTCAATCAGTAATCAGGCCTCAGGGACCTGGCAGGGGCAGCAGTGCCTTAAGAAGTTTAATGAACTCATGTGGGTAGTAAAAGTCAGTGGATGCATCCACAAAATACTCTCTGTAGCACAAACTTCTCATGCTGTTCAATGTACCACATCCTCATCATTCACTCAATATCAGTTTCTAGAAGTTAGGACACAGCGCCAACTTTCAGATGTTCCACCTCACCCTCACACACCTTCTAATTATATCAGCCATTTACGCACCTCTCAACAGCAGCGCGGTTACATTTTGGACAGCACACTTGCTTCACAGCTCCAGGGTCCCAGGTTCGGTTGAGGAACGGTTGAGGACTGTGGGACTGTACTTGGAGTTTAGAAGGATGAGGGGGGATCTTATTGAAATTTACAGGATACTGCAAGGCCTGGATAGAGTGGATGTGGAGAGGATGTTTCCACTTGTAGGAAAAACTAGAACCAGAGGACACCATCTCAGATTAAAGGTATGATCCTTTAAAACAGAGATGAGGAGGAATTCTTTCAGCCAGAGGATGGTAAATCTGTGGGCAGCATGGTAGCATAGTGGTTAGCACAATTGCTTCACAGCTCCAGGATCCCAGGTTCGATTCCAGCTTGGGTCACTGTCTGTGCGGAGTCTGCACATCCTCCCTGTGTGTGTGTGGGTTGCCTCCAGGAGCTCCGGTTTCCTCCCACAGTCCAAAGATATGCAGGTTAGGTGGATTGGCCATGCTAAATTGCCCTTAATGTCCAAAAATTACCATTAGTGTTGGGTGGGGTTATGGGGATAGGGTAGGGGTAGGGTGCAGACTCGATGGGCCGAGTGGCCTCCATCTGCACTGTAAATTCTATGATCCACATGGTATCATAGAATCTCTACAGTGCAGAAGGAGGCCATCCGGCTGATCGAGTCTGCACCAACCCTATCTCGGCCCATTCCCCCACACTATCCCAGTAACCCCATCTAACCTTTTGGACACTAAGGGACACTTCAGCATGGCCAATCCACTTGGCCTGTATATCTTTGGATTGTGGAAGGAAACCATAAAACCCGGAGGAAACACACGCAGACTCGGGGAAAACGTGCAAACCCCACACAGTCACCCAAGGCATCAGTGCTAACCACATGCATTCAGCTGTTCAACGACTGCAAAAACATCAACCAAACGTAGTAGTACAATTCCTGATGTACCTCTCCTTCTCTTGCTAGATAAGGTGATACACAATTAAAGGAAGCTAACAGAGCCAGTGGAGGACAGACACGTCTATATCACCTAAGAACTAAGGAGAAAATATTGCCCTGCAACATGGGATGGCAGCAGCAGAGCCTGATGCATCCAGAATCACTGAGAATGTTGATGATGAAGGCATGTCTCTTATCATTCTTACCCCAATTTCATCCTGTTATCTGCAATGATATGCCAGCTATTAATGGTATAACCTGAACTTTCTTTCCACCAAATTCTTTCCTCACACTAATTATCCTTTCTGATTTTCTGCTCTGAGAACTGCCACCTGCCCAGCCATAACTGCCTCAGAAGGAAGGGTAAGAGAAACACACCTCAGACTGAGTACTGACACGATCAGAGACTCGCAGCTACCAGCTCAGATACTGGCACTAAAGTTATCCCCAGTAGGGTAGTATAGAGTGGGAAGCTGCAGAGTAGAATTCTGCTACAGGGCACCTCAATGGGGAGGCATACAAGAGAACACGGATACGCGTTCACTCTGTTATGCTTGACGTATTGTTAGGCATTCCAGGAACCCTGCTATTGCTGCCAAGAGTACGGAGGAATTAAGTCTAATGTGACTCAGAGAATCACTGAGAACCTGTAGCTCATCTTTTCCACAGTGGAAGAGATGGACGAATCCATGACAACAATTTCAGTCCCAGCTGTGGTACATTACCTGGCGGCTGCTGTCGCTGCTTCCATTGCGGTGGAACACATGCAACATCTGAGAAGTGCAGTGGAAGCTCAGACGGAGATCCATGGTTGCTTCCATGCAGGCTCAGATTGTTGATATGACAGAAACATATCGCAGTGCTCAAAAGGGCATGCAGTTCAAAATCCACCCTCCAAGAGATTAGTAGATTTACACTGGAGCAGTCTGGGGAAGTGGCAGTGAAGTGTGGAGCATGAATCCACTTTCCTCTCTTAGAATGACAGAATGTGTGTTTCCTACACTGTCAGAACTCTTGCTGTTGCTTCTGAACCAGACTGTTTCTATCCAAGCCAAGGTAATGCAGTCTGAGGTCAGACCCTCAAGGCTCGGAGCTGCTTGAAAGGCTGCCTGGCCCCAGTGAAAGGCAGTGGCTTTCTGCCAGTCATGCTGTAGCCTCTTGGTCAGCACTGCTAAGGAACACTAGGTTAGGCAAAACCACCCACAGTTGGCACTGAAGGAAGACATAGATGAATGGTTCATTTCTTTATTTCTGTTCAACAGGATGTGTTTTTGTTTAAAGATGCTAGGGGCTGTTTAGCTCACAGGGCTAATCGCTGGCTTTGAAAGCAGACCAAGGCAAGGCAGCAGCACGGTTCGATTCCCGTAACAGCCTCCCCGAACAGGTGCCGGAATGTGGCGACTAGGGGCTTTTCACAGTAACTTCATTTGAAGCCTACTTGTGACAATAAGCAATTTTCATTTCATTTCATTTCATGTTACAGAAAGGTTTTGGGTGGTGTCTTTTATTGCAGGACCTTGGCCAAAAAGATGATGTGACAGTGTGTTCCAGATGGTTTGGAAGATAGAGATTAATTCAGCCATGATGTTAAAAGGATGATGTCTTAAAGGGAGCAGAATCTGAGCAGTAACTTCTGGAATGTGATGAGATTCCAAATGCTTCCTCCCTGCCTCCTCTCTATGTTGTCTCAGAATGCCTGGTGGCAATGGCTCACGATGGTGATGTTATGAAAGCCACAGCAGACCGACATGGACTTCCATACATGCTCTGAAGATGGTTTCCCCATCATCCCTCTACCCCCAATACCTCCTCACCCTCTACACATAAGCTAAAAGCAAATTACTGAGGATGCTGGAACCTGAAAGCAAAGAGAAAATGCTGGAAAATCTCAGCAGGTCTGGCAGCATCTGTAGGGAGAGAAAAGAGCTAACGTTTTGAGTCCAGATGACGCTTTGTCAAAGCTCGTTAAAAAATTAGCAAGCTCATCCTCTGAGAGGGGAAGGTCGGAGGGTTTGGTGAACTCGTGGCAGTGGTGAAGGGCCGAGGATGGGCAGTGATGTTAATAAGTTGTTGAAGCTTGCGTTCCTTAACATCTTCAAGAAACAGGAAACGTTTCTTGTTAAGGCATCAAATGATGTGAATGATGAAATGAAACTGGTGACAGGAACAGCTTTGAGACAGAGTAAGATGGTGCTGTTGGAGAGAGATGTTGAGTGTCTTCATGTGGTGGCGCATGGCACTGAGTGTGGCTTTCAGGATGCGGCGAGAGCAGCAGTTGGAAGAATGTTGCATATCCTGGAGGTACCTGTAATCCTGGAGGTTACATGCTGGGTGGAATTTAAGTTGAAATCCCCATGGAGTAAGTCAGAGATGAAGGCAGTCACTGAGGAAGGAAATATGGCTGTGGAAGTGGGTATTGGTAAATACCTTGTACAGCACTAAGAGAGAAATGGAAAGCAGTGAAGGTGGATAGTGGGGGAAGGACATATGGAAATCCTGTCGGAGAGAAGAGCAGTACGTCTTCAGGGTAAGCACAGTAAGAAGTCTTACAACACCAGGTTAAAGTCCAACAGGTTTCTTTCGAATCACTAGCTTTCGGACCACTGCTCCTTCCTCAGGTGACTGAAGAGGTGGGTTCCAGATACATATATATGGACAAAGTCGGAGATGCAAGACGATACTTTGAAAGCGAGTCTTTCCTCGCATTTAAAGTATTGTTTAAGGGGTAATTGTTTTCATATACCACATCCCTATTTCTTTGTGCAATTTCTCCTGGTGTGAAATATCCCTTCCACACAGTCCTCCAAAATAAAAATAAAATATTGGGTTTCTGTCCAGTATCCTAGCCACTGTTGAGTTCCTGGGCGAAATTCTCCGCAACAGCTGAAGCTGGCGTGAAACCCGGAGTGTTTCATGCCGGTGTCGGAGGCCGCTCCTCACCCCCTATTCTCCCCCCCCCCGGGGGAAACTCGGCGCGCCGAGAATGGTGCGGCCGGTGGCACCTAAGTGACGTCAGCCGCGCATGCGCAGGTTGGCCGGCGCCAACCCGCGCATGCGCGGTTGCCGTCTTCCCCTCCGCTGCCCAGCAAGACATGGTGGCTTGATCCTGCGGGGCGGCGGAGGGGAAAGAGTGCGTCTCTTAGAGACGCCGGCCCGACGATCGGTGGGCACCGATCGCAGGCCAGTCCCCTCACGAGCACGCCCGTGGTGCTCGTTCTTCTCTCCGCCCCCCACAGGCCCCATACTTACCTGTCGCGCGCTGTTCACGCCGGCAGTGACCAGGTGTGGTTGCCGCCGGCATGAACAGGTTGGGACCGTCAGGCCGCTCGGCCCATCCGGGCAGTTTTGCACGGCGACCAACGATTCTCCGAGACGATTCCCCCCTCCACCGGGGGGGGGGGGGGGGGGGGGGGGGGGGGGGGGTGGGGGGGAGAATCGCGGGGGGGGGGGGCAGAGTGGCCCTCCCGCGATTCTCCCAACCGGCTTGGGGAGCGGAGAATCGCGCCCCTTGTCTGGGATTGCAATAGCCGATAGATCTTAGGAATGGCAGGTTGATTCAGGATGAAGGCATTATGACTGTTGTTTGGTTAGCAGGCAGTCACTGATGTAATGGTTTGTGCATGTTTGTACAGCAAGCCACAGGCAGTAAGTACATCCTGGTGCGAGGCTACAGGCCATGTTGAAAGAGGTAATAACAATATTGTAACAATCTCTTTGTTGGATCTGAGATTCCTCAGGTGTTCCTAGGTGAGGCTGAGGTAGGAGAAGGGCTTCCTCATGGTGGGTTACTGACAGCTTCCTCCTCCCCCTCCCTTTTCACAGAGATTGCTCTGTATGGAGCCTTCACTTCATTAGCCTGTTACATTTCAGTCCCAGAACCCACTACAACCCCCAGTCCAATTTAAGACAAAGTGTGGACAGGAAACTAAATCCTCTCCCCTCTCTGCATGGAAGCACCAACTCACTGCAACAACTAACACTTCACAATACTTTCGAAAAGCAGGAGTGAAAAATACCTCAGCTACTCCTTGGATGGCTGCCTCTCGTGGCGGCGTCCCTTGTGTAGCTGAATGCATGTCCATCTGAGAGTGATTAATGCAGGCACTCACTGTACCTGCTCGGTCCAATCAACTGCGTGTCCAATCAGTAGAGCACACAGCTAACTGTTACAATTTGAACACTCCTGACTCATCTGATGCATGCACACCGGCCCTTTCCAGCATGAAACACCGCATGGGCTACACCAAAAATGGTTGTGTGTGCTGCACATGCCATTTGTGAACTCGGGACTTCCATCATTGATTCTGTCTACACCAGGGGTGGGCAAACTACGGCCCGCGGGCCGCATGCGGCCCGACAAAGGTTTTTATGCGGCCCGCCAATGAGGTGCCCGGAATCATAACCGGCATTTTCCAGCATGAAACACCGCATGGGCTACACCAAAAATGGTTGTGTGTGCTGCACATGCCATTTGTGAACTCGGGACTTCCATCATTGATTCTGTCTACACCAGGGGTGGGCAAACTACGGCCCGCGGGCCGCATGCGGCCCGACAAAGGTTTTTATGCGGCCCGCCAATGAGGTGCCCGGAATCATAACCGGCATTTTTGAAAAGCGGCCGGGGAAAAGCCGCTTTTCCCCGGCCGCTTTTCAAAAATGCCGGTTATGATTCCGGGCACCTCATTGGCGGGCCGCATAAAAACGCGCGTAGTGGGGTGGATGAGTGGGGCTGTCTCATTGGTCGGTTTAGTTGGGTGTGCGACCAATAGGAGTCCAGGTTACAAACAATAAGCCTTATTATTGTTTGTAACCTGGACTCCTATTGGTCGCACACCCAACTAAACCGACCAATAAGGCAGCCCCACTCATCCACCCCACTACGCGCGTTTTTATCGTTGACTCGGCCAGGCTGTGCTTCTGTCAGTGTTAAGGATCAGCACAAGCAACTTGGCACCTGATTTCAACAAACTGGTAAATGACTGCAGTCAGATGCATGATTCTCATTGACATTGTTCTGTTACTTACTGAGGTACTTTGTTTTCCAAATAAATGTGTTTTTTTTTCTTTAAAGACCTTTTATTTTGGCTATTTTAAATATTAATTATTTTACTTAATACACTATGCGGCCCTTTGAAATTGTGAATTTCTGAATGTGGCCCTTGTACGAAAAAGTTTGCCCACCCCTGGTCTACACCTTCCGCTGCCTCAGGAAGGCAGACAGCAGTGTCAGACACCCCTCCCACCCAGACTTTGCCCTCATCCAGACCCTTTCATCAGGCAGAAGATACAGAAGTCTGAAGACATCCAGATATAGGAACAGCTTCTTCCCCACAGCTACAAAACTCCTCAATGATTCTCCCTTGGACTGATCTGTTCCCTGTAAGAACACTATTCACGATGCCCTATTCTGCTCTTGCTCATGTATTTGCTTTGTTTGGCCTTTGTTCCGCACTGTAACGAATAACTATTTTGCCGATGTACTTTGACGATTATTCTTTTTGTCGTTGGCTGCAGAAAAATACTTTTCACTGTACTTTGGTACAGGTGACAATAAATCAATCAACCAATCAATCACTGTTGGCACCAGTGGTGCTACAGATCGCAATTTCATGATCAATGTAATCCTTTTATTGAGTTTCGGTTGATTTGCAATTGGTGGTCTTGGCTGAATTCACATTGCACAGTTCTCAGTCACCAATCCCAAAAAGATCATGCATCTCCATTTAATATAGTACTTTCTATGTCACAAATGATAGATCTAAGACTGGTGAAAAGCTTTAAAATCATTTTAATATTATAATAAAACAAATATTGGATGCTGTTTTAGCTATAATTGGTTGCATAGCTGACAATAGCCTTCATTTGCAGCCAATATTTGAGTGTTTGTCCCACTACTCATTTTGTTTACTACAACCTTAGTGAATTTCTCCAGGACAATGCCCACAATTAAAACTGAACCACAACAGGTTGGGGCGAAATAATTAGCCAGGTACCTTTTATTAAGTCAGTGTAAACTTTCAAGATTGTAAAGATAAGAAATGGTATTTTAATTAGTTTAAATATTTATC
Organism: Scyliorhinus canicula; assembly: GCF_902713615.1. Classification (NCBI taxonomy): domain Eukaryota; kingdom Metazoa; phylum Chordata; class Chondrichthyes; order Carcharhiniformes; family Scyliorhinidae; genus Scyliorhinus; species Scyliorhinus canicula. The sequence continues at coordinate 235,543,012 of NC_052147.1, forward strand.
AGTTAAATAATTTCAAGCGAATTACAATCAAAAGGTTAATAACCAGGGCTTGATTCTTTAATACATTTTTTGCATGAACTCAAATAAATGAAAATGCGGTTACTGCTAAACGTATTAGACACTAGGATAGCAGAGGACTACTCCTAATGATAATAATTCAATTTTCTTGAAATTCTAGTTAAGCCTGGCCTAAAATGTATGAAATAAATATTGATTTTCACAAAAGCTTGGGGGATTATTAATGTTAGACTACTTAGATTTAGTTTTCAGTTGTAAGACAAGTTGAAACTAGAAACACAAGATTTTAACACTCAATCATATTTTATAAGATCATTAGAAAGGACAAGTATTAAGACAAAGCATTTTGTTCAGACTTGTTGCAGGCAGAAACCAACAAATACAACTTTGCATCTTTACATTAAACAGCATTGTATGAAAGAAAAATGATCTCTATATAAATGCACACATCTGGTATTTTGTTGCTTATATTTTCTGACTAATTTGGATCAAGCATGCATGTGTTAAACATATTTGAAATGCACGTCAGATAAAAGACTTCATAATGGAAGAATTTAACAGAGTGCGCAAAGTTATTAGTTGCTCGGTTGCTGAAAATGTAATTGAGCTCAAAATGATGTAAAGCAACTTGACAATAAGCATTACAGAAGAAAGAAGTTTAATTCAGAATATTTACTTTCTAAATCAGTAGTTCAGCGATATACGATTGGAGGTAAAATCCAGCAAATTAATTTTAAATTGTTTAACGCTGCATTGAATGGAAGAACAGGTTTGAGGGGTTGGATGGTCTGCTCTTGTTCCTATGTTTCTACATACCAACTGGGTGCTCCTGTAATACTCTATGCCAGCCATTTTGGCAGGCGTTTCTCCAGAATTCCTACTGATTTGTGAACACAGAATAGTTGGGCATCTTGCAGTCCTTGTGGTCGCATGTCACCTTTCTTCAAGTAGCTTGAGGTAAACCGCGAATGAATCTTCTGATGCAAAACTTATCGGGGAAGTACTCACAATATATACGTTTGCAAATCCTGCAACATATAAGAACATAAGAACATAAGAACTAGGAGCAGAAGTAGGCCATCTGGCCCCTCGAGCCTGCTCTGCCATTCAATTAGATCATGGCTGATCTTTTGTGGACTCAGCTCCACTTTCCGGCCCGAACACCATAACCCTTAATCCCTTTATTCTTCAAAAAACTATCTATCTTTACCTTAAAAACATGTAATGAAGGAGCCTCAACTGCTTCACTGGGCAAGGAATTCCATAGATTCACAACCCTTTGGGTGAAGAAGTTCCTCCTAAACTCAGTCCTAAATCTACTTCCCCTTATTTTGAGGCTATGTCCCCTAGTTCTGCTGTCACCCGCCAGTGGAAACAACCTGCCCGCATCTATCCTATCTATTCCCTTCATAATTTTAAATGTTTCTATAAGATCCCCCTCATCCTTCTAAATTCCAAAGAGTACAGTCCCAGTCTACTCAACCTCTCCTCATAATCCAACCCCTTCAGCTCTGGGATTAACCTAGTGAATCTCCTCTGCACACCCTCCAGTGCCAGTACGTCCTTTCTCAAGTAAGGAGACCAAAACTGAACACAATACTCCAGGTGTGGCCGCACTAACACCTTATACAATTGCAACATAACCTCCCTAGTCTTAAACTCCATCCCTCTAGCAATGAAGGACAAAATTCCATTTGCCTTCTTAATCACCTGTTGCACTTGTAAACCAACCTTCTGTGACTCATGCACTAGCACACCCAAGTCTCTCTGAACAGCGGCATGCTTTAATATTTTATCGTTTAAATAATAATCCCGTTTGCTGTTATTCCTACCAAAATGGATAACCTCACATTTGTCAACATTGTATTCCATCTGCCAGACCCTAGCCCATTCACTTAACCTATCCAAATCCCTCTGCAGACTTCCAGTATCCTCTGCACTTTTCGCTTTACCACTCATCTTAGTGTCATCTGCAAACTTGGACACATTGCCCTTGGTCCCCAACTCCAAATCATCTATGTAAATTGTGAACAATTGTGGGCCCAACACGGATCCCTGAGGGACACCACTAGCTACTGATTGCCAACCAGAGAAACACCCATTTATCCCAACTCTTTGCTTTCTATTAATTAACCAATCCTCTATCCATGCTACTACTTTACCCTTAATGCCATGCATCTTTATCTTATGCAGCAACCTTTTGTGTGGCACCTTGTCAAAGGTTTTCTGGAAATCCAGATATACCACATCCATCGGCTCCCCGTTATCTACTGCACTGGTAATGTCCTCAAAAAATTCCACTAAATTAGTTAGGCATGACCTGCCCTTTATGAACCCATGCTGCGTCTGCCCAATGGGACAATTTCTATCCAGATGCCTCGCAATTTCTTCCTTGATGATAGATTCCAGCATCTTCCCTACTACCGAAGTTAAACTCACTGGCCTATAATTTCCTGCTTTCTGCCTACCTCCTTTTTTAAACAGTGCCGTCACGTTTGCTAATTTCCAATCCACCGGGACCACCCCAGAGTCTAGTGAATTTCGGTAAATTATCACTAGTGCATCTGCAATTTACCTAGCCATCTCTTTTAGCACTCTGGGATGCATTCCATCAGGGCCAGGAGACTTGTCTACCTTTAGCCCCATTAGCTTGCCCGTCACTCCCTACTTAGTGATAACAATCCTCTCAAGGTCCTCACCTGTCATAGCCTCATTTCTATCAGTCGCTGGCATGTTATTTGTGTCTTCCACTGTGAAGACCGACCCAAAAAACCCGTTCAGTTCCTCAGCCATTTCCTCATTTCCCATTATTAAAACTCCCTTCTCATCCTCTAAAGGACCAATATTTACCTTAGCCACTCTTTTTTGTCTTATATATTTGTAAAAACGTTTACTGTCTGTTTTTCTATTCTGAGCAAGTTCACTCTCATACTCTATCTTACTCTTCTTTATAGCTTTTTTAGTAGCTTTCTGTTGCCCCCTAAAGATTTCCCAGTCCTCTAATCTCCCAGCAATCTTTGCCACTTTATATGCTTTTCCTTCAATTTGATACTCTCCCTTATTTCCTTAGATATCCACGGTCGATTTTCCCTCTTTCTTCCGTCCTTCCTTTTTGTTGGTATAAACCTTTGCTGAGCACTGTGAAAAATTGCTTGGAAGGTTCTCCACTGTTCCTCAACTGTTCCACCATAAAGTCTTAGCTCCCAGTCTACCTTAGCTAGTTCTTCTCTCATCCCCTTGCAATCTCCTTTGTTTAAACACAAAACACTAGTATTTGATTTTACTTTCTCACCCTCCATCTGTATTTTAAATTCCACCATATTGTGATCGCTCCTTCCAAGAGGATCCCTAACTATGAGATCATGAATCAATCCTGTCTCATTACACAGGACAAGATCTAGGACCGCTTGTTCCCTCGTAGGTTCCATTACATACTGTTCTAGGAAACTATCGCGGATACATTCTATAAACTCCTCCTCAAGGTTGCCTTGACCGACCTGGTTAAACCAATCGACATGTAGATTAAAATCCCCCATGATAACTGCTGTACCATTTCTACATGCATCAGTTATTTCTTTGTTTATTGCCTGCCCCACCACATCGTTACTATTTGGTGGCCGATAGACTACTCCTATCAGTGACTTTTTCGCCTTACTATTCCTGATTTCCACCCAAATGGATTCAACCTTATCCTCCATAGCACCGATGTCATCCCTTACTATTGCCCGGATGTCATCCTTAAATAACAGAGCAACACCACCTCCCTTACCATCCACTCTGTCCTTCCGAATAGTTTGATACCCTCGGATATTTAACTCCCAGTCGTGACCATCCTTTAACCATGTTTCAGCAATGGCCACTAAATCATAGTCATTCACGATGATTTGTGCCATCAACTCATTTACTTTATTCTGAATACTACGAGCATTCAGGTAAAGTACACTTATGTTGCTTTTTTTACCTCTGTTTTGAATCTTAACATCTCCAGTTTTATTCCTTTTGTTATTACTGGGCCTATTCACTGAGCTCCCCTCAGTCACTGTACCTTGTACTGTCGCCCTTTTAGATTTTTGACTATGTCTTCTCTGCCTTGCACTTTTCCCCTTACTTCCTTTTGCTTCTGTCCCTGTTTTACTACCTTCCAACTTCCTGCATCGGTTCCCATCCCCCTGCCACATTACTTTAAACCCTCCCCTTCAACATGTTGAATGGTGGACTGCAGTATAGGAAACTACTGCTCCATAACTGCTTATGTGAAAGTGCTAGAAAATATCACGGCATTGGATTTCTCTGCATGCCTGCATTATCATCCATCATGATAGTATTCTTCAGCAGTATTTTCTAAACCCGTCTGCAGCTGAGGACCAACCCACAGATTTCTAAATTCCAGCACAACATGATAGAAGCAGTCAACTTTCTCCATTGGTGCTGAGGTTACTAGTTTTTTTAACAATGACAATCACGATTCATTATCCACTATTATCCATCACTATCCATTACTACTCTCTTTAGCTGTTGCATCATGAAATTTCATTATTTCATCTCCTCTACCCTACGCCCGATCACAAACCAGCTCCTTTGTTTTAGTAAAGATAAAATATCATGGATGCTGAAAATCTGAAAAGCATTGTTCTGCGTACAGTCCAGACAGATCGCTCCATACGTGAAAAACATAGAGCATACGATAAATACATATGTATTTATATGTATATATATAGACATAGACATCGGGTGAATCATATGTAGTGTAGCTACTCAGTAGAGAAGATGCGGGGAGAGATCAGTTCAGACCATAAGACAGTCATTCAGGAGTGTAGTAACACAGGAAAGAAGCTGTTTTTGAATCTGTTTGTGCATGTTCAGACTTTCGTATCTCCTGCCTGATGGAAGAGGTTGGAAGAGAAAATGACCCGGGTGGGAGGGGTCTTTGATTATGCTGTCCATTTTCCCAAGGCAGCGGGAGGTGCAGATCGAGTCAATGTATGGGAGGTGGTTTTGTGTGATCGACTAATCTTATTAAATGGCTGAATTGCCTACTCTTGCTCCTTGTTCATATGTTTGTATGTTCAGCTTCATTCTGCTATCTGCAATGATGAGCAAGCTGCTGATGCTGTGATCATGGATCTTTCTTTTCTGATCTCATTCCTCTTCTCTCAGGCTAACCTTCTCCTTTTGAGTTCTTGCTTTCATATGCCCAAGAACTGTCACCTGTTGAGCCAGACCCCCAAGAAGGAAAGAGGGCAGCAGTACAGCACTAATGAAGAGACCCTGTCACTTGATCTGACACCCTTAGATGCAATTCAAATAATGTCACTGCACATGCCCTGAAGGCTGGTATAGAGTTGGGATTAGTACAGAGTCATCTGGGCAAGACTGACCTGCAGCCATCCCAATGGCAAAGAATGGTTTGTTTGCCCAGGCGAGGTGGCAGATGAGTGTTGCTTCAGATGACTCAGAGGAGAACCTCGATGGGTGGCACATAGGAGAGCACTGAAGGGCAGGTACACTGAGATGCTATGTGCATTTAGCTGGCCTGCTAAATAGCCTCCTCTCACTGATAAGGAGTATGGAGAACTCCACTTTTCCCAACACATGTTTCTGACCCAGGGTCAGTGTCGCTACTGCCCTCCCACTATCTTTTGTAGATTTAATATGAGCAGGTCACCTAATCCTTTGTCACCCACCCCTGCTCCTAAGACACAGTAGGATACAAGAACACTCCCTAGCAAATCCAGAAACTCATCACATTGCCAAAAATATTTAAAAGACAACAAAAAACTTTGTAATAGAAAATAGTTCTTAAAAATCAATCTACCAGCATTTGGGTGCCTGGTTCTTTAAATACTGCTACTGTCTGTGATGTGCCACCAATTATAACAAAGACGAATTGTGGAATGAAACTGTGGCTTCAATAAGCTAAAGGAGAACCTGCTGGCAACTGGTCCCGAACTGGAGCAGGGCCAGAGGTCGGCCATCTTTATACAGAGCCTAAGGGGAGGGGCCACAGGCGGAGCCAGCAGAGACAACAAACAATATATACAATACAGTAACAGTGGTTTGCCACAATATATATAATACAGTAACAGTGGTTTACCACAATATATATAATACAGTAACAGTGGTTTACCACAATATATATAATACAGTAACAGTGATTTACCACAGTCTGGCACACCTTATAACTTCACACTCCTCAAGTAAATAACGTTGGATATTTGTTGCCCAAATTTGGGATCCTGGTATCACATCGACCAGCTGCTGTATGTGACATCAGGATAGCTCTGCCGCAAAGTCTTCTGCTGTCACCATCTGGGATGGCATCTTACAAAGGGAAACATGGCCACTTACAAAGGGAAACATGGCCACTTACAAAGAATCACGGGAAATATGACCAATGCAGGATCCAGACGAACTCAGAGCTTAAGTGTATATTTGCCACTAGATAACCAGACACAATCGAAACCCCCAGCCGATTTGCATTCTAATGGCCCATTTTCCCAGAACAAAAGACTTGTACTCAGGTATCAGATACAGATCCAGACTCATCGGTGCCACTCCCTTCACCCAGGAAGCCCAAACAGCCAAGGTCAATGGCCACTCAGGACACGCCCAGCCATCAAGGCACCCGCCCCTTTATTGGCCAAAATCGAAGGTAGTAATCGAAGCCTGCCGAATTTTTGGATCCAAAGCTAAGGACTGTCCAAAAGAGCGCAAAACCCCCAAAGAATAAAAAGAGACACTGCCATGTGTTTGGTCTCCTTTGGCCTTGGCGCACCGGCACTCTCTTGGCCCGGCCTACGCTGATACCAATTGCAGAACCATGACCAGAAGCAAGTTCAAGACCAGCAATCGCTACCAGACGGATGAGCCCAGCAGAAATGAAGTCACTTCTCCAGACCCAGCCACACAAGATCCGAACAAAGGCCTTGTTCCTCTGCATAACGCCGGGTGCCTGAAGTTAAATACAGGTTGTTGTTGTGTTCGGTGTACTTTAGCTCGTAGTGTTTTATGTTGCATGTCTAAGTAATTCTTGTGTGTAAATAAACTATCATTGAACTTGAACTAACTAACTGGTTGTTGGGTCTTTGATCGATATCCGGTTAAAGCTTGTGGTGGTATCATCTGATATCTGACGACTCCGAAAGTAATATCATCATTAATAACTGTCATATCAGTATCCAGTTAAAAAGAGCAACATTATTGGCATCTCCGGAGCGAATTGGCAACACTGCTGCTCTTAAGGGACATGTCTACACTTGCCCATATCCTGGCAGAATACTGCACAGGCCATGCAGGAAATGGTAGGGCCACAATTAGGGTGGTGCAAGGCATCTGTAGTTTTGAGATGTTAAACGAGTGTTTTTTTCTCAATGGTTGATTTCTCAATAGTTTCTGTTCTCTGAAAAGGTCAGTATGAACTGGGTGCATGGAACAATTCTTGCTCTGAAACAGGTAGACAGGTGGGCAGGTAGACATCTAATATTGTGCCTTGGGGACATTAACATGAGTGCTATCGGTGTCTGCTGGGCATCTTCAAGAAGCTCAGTGGTGAACGGGATTGCAATTTTCTACTGCTGCATTATTGGCAGGTCCTGGGACAGGGTGTGGAGGTCAGTCTGAAAAGGAAGGATGTGATTGGGAAAGTGAAAGCACATTTGGGAAGGGACCATATGGGCAATGACCATTAGTACTCCAGTGTTGTTGGAAGCCATGCTGATTCCAACTTGATATTCAGGTTGATAAAACCCACCTTTATGGTGGTGCCTGCATGCAATCCATTTAGCCTGCACATATATCTCCATTCTCTTGAGTGCTCCTAGACTGGAGCCAATTCAGGGCAAACTGGAGTAAGAAGTGCATGAAGCTGGTGTTAAACCTTTTCTTTGTCAAGGCCTCTGACACCTCTTTTGATGTTTATGCCAATATAGCAGACTGTACTTTCAGCTCAGAATGTGCACATAGTTGATGTAGTTGTGCCAGTTTGGCACCTTTAAAATGAGTACGGCATCATTGACTTTCCAGACCAAATTATCTGTTATGAGGCAGAAATTGTTTTGTTGTTGTACGCCCTTGCAGAATTACAGGTAACAATGATTAATAATTACCCTACTTACAATAATCTGCTCATTGGATATGATGTTTAATTTTACATCACGCATGCTTTTCTGCAATAGATGTTAAACACAGATTAGTGTGCTGGACAATTAGTTATTTAGAATTAAATAGAAATATGAAACACATAAGGGGCTGGATTCTCCGCCGTTAGGGTGCTTCGTTTTGCTGGCAGAAGGAGGCCATTCGACCCATCGACTCTGCACTGGCTCTTGGAAAGAGCACCCTACTTAAGCCCATGTCTCCACCCTATCCCCGTAACCCAGCAGCCCAGGGTTTCCCGATGGCGTGGGGCTGCCCCACAATGGGAAACCCCATTGACCAGCTGGTGAAATGGAACATCCCGCTGGCATGCTGAACTAGAAATGTGGCGCAGCGTGACAGAGAATCCAGCCCATGGTCTTAAAGTTGTAACAAGCGTACAGTAATATTAACAAGAAATACAATGAGAGATCCCATAATGGATCAAATACCCTTTGAAGAAAACGTCTCTGGGTTTGAAATACATTTCTAATAAATGCTGGAGAAAGTTTTAGCTCAATGTAGATTTTCAACTGTTTTCATCTGATAATGGTTTTGGTATTAACACAGCAAGTTTGATTTTTAATATGGTATTAGTAAGATATTGTACAAGGCAACCTTTGAAGCTTTGAAAAATTCTTCCAAAAACAGGGGCAACATGTACGCTGCGAATAAAATGTGAACCGAGGTTGGTGTTTTGAAATATGAAATTTTGAAATTCCCTTACCACCTTGATGAAACCACACAATAAATCAAGAGAGTATACACTGATGCGTGATCAATAACTACTGAAACGAGGATGTAGTCCGAATTGAAAGCTTTAATCAACAAGATGTTTCCCCAGCAGCTCGAGTACAGAAAGATGGCCGGCTGCTGGGAATCACGGGTTCTTATACCCCGCCTCACTGGGCGGAGCTACCTTACGTTCCAACCAATAAAATGCAAACACTTGGGCCAATGAGCAGTGAGCCTTCTTCACCAATGGTAGCTCACACTCCCAGGTACCGTAGTACCTCTAGTCATACTACCACATACACATTTCCACATTTTGCGGTGGCTTTTCTCTGGCAACCCTCCATCCACCTATTCCATTTGGCAGGAACATGTTTTTGAATGGCTCGTTTAGAACACATCCAAAAATAGAACTTGGACATTAGATCCCTTGCTATAACTGCAATATGCTGTTATTTCTTTGCAGGTGTCTCTTGATCTCATTGGTTACATGGGATATGAACATGCCCCATATTAATAAACCGTAGGCCCACACGACACCTATTTCACACATTATGATCCACAGCTTCTGCAGGAACCTTGGGGCATGATTCTCCGTCCCTCCGCTCCCACCGGCAGCGGGATCCTCTGTCCTGCCAACTGGCCAATGGGGGGTTTCCCATTGTGGGCATCCCCACTCAGGCATGAGTGCACTGCCGGCGAAATGGAGGATACCGCCGATAGAGAGTCCAGGCCTTGATTTTCCATTTGAAAATTATCATGGGCTTTAATTTTGTTCCATCGGCCATTAATGTTAGTACCAGCGTGAATGTTGTCTTTTAATGTCCTGTGGTTTTCACTGGAACTATTTTCAAACCTTTCAATTCCACAGCCTGTTCTGGGAATATCAAAATTCATGAGCGTTTCATCTATGTTGGCGATGTGACTTCATGGGTAATCGTGTTTTTGCTCCTGTTTTATGATGAACTGCTGGGAACTGGTAATTTTGGCATTGAACTCTTTTGGTGGTCTTTGAGGGATCTTGATTCCCCGTAACAACACCAGGCCTTTTTGTTCCATAAAACGGCTATTCCAACTAGCTGTTGCTCTGAAATCTTTGCTGGCCTCAGGGTCTGATTTGGCCCACTTAAGTGAGCATATACACATTGTTTTTCCTGATGACAGCATAGCCATTCCATTAGTTTTCAAGGACCCATTCCTCTCAAGATCAAGCCAGTCCCTGTTCTCACAGCACATTTGGCCAGGGGCATCTAGGGTGAATACCTTCTTCTTCCATTCTCACACCAGTTTTATACACTGAGTATAGGCCTAAGCAAGAAAATTTTGGCGCCAAAATAATAGGAGTGGTCTTTTAAGCTGGGTTGACTGATGTGTTGCAATTAATGGTAATTTATACACAGAAAATGGATTGCAATACTTCTGAAGGTATGCTTGCATTTTGGCAAAACTCCAGTGCTGTTTCCAGTAATGCATAGAGTTCTATTTTAACCTCTCAATCCTTTTGAAGTCAGGCCAATTTCTTAAATGTAATTAATAAATACCACATGCACAAATCGATAAATATATACACATGGAAATGAGGAAGCCACACAATGGATGACTCACAACTTTCTCTGGACAAATATCTGGAAAAGGAGTGCCATTATTATCAACTCCTGCCACAAATTGCTCTCTCTTCGCACTTCGCGTCCTCCTTTCTGGCCATTTAATCAGACTGAGTCAAACTGCAAATCCTGGCTGCCATGTTCACCTGAAGCTAAGTTTCAAATTCCACAACCTGTTCACCACCCTGACTGCTTATTTCACTTTTATGCTGTCTCCTAGACATGCCAGATATCAGCTGCATCGTCTTTTCAAATATTTGACCACACTTTTGTAACCATTAGACCACATTATTCCAATGCTCTCTTGTCAACCACTACCCTCCACAAACTTCAATTTTCCCAAGTGCAACTGCTGTATTCTATCTCATGCTGAACATTGCATGCCATGATTCCATCCTTGCTTAACTACTTTCTGTCCTCCAAACAATTATATTTAAAATCACTATCCTTGCCCTTTAATTCCTCCACAACTTGCATTCATTTTATATTTTTCATCTTTATATTACTTCCCAAACCTATAGGTCACCTGACTCCATCCTTTTGTGCATTCCTTTCTCCCCTACATTCCATGATGTCAAAACTTTATTTTACCTTGGTCTTAATCCTCACAAAAACCGACCCCGAAGAGAGAAACATCGGAACATGAGTTGGCCATTCGGCCCTTTGAGTCTATTCTGCCATTCAATCTTAATCTTTTTTTTAATAGTATTTTTATTAAGGTTTTGCAGAATTTTTCATAATGAAACAGTAGTAACAATAATAACAAAACAAACTAGAGTGAATATTAACATAGTGTAAAAAGAGAATATACAATAACAATTAAATAGACATTACCCCACGCGACCCAGTCTTCCCACACCACCCCAATGAAGCACTTCCCCCACCCCCCGCCACGGATTGCTGCTGCTGCTGACATTTTAATTTCCCCGAGAAAGTCGACGAACGGCTGCCAGCTCCGAGAGAACCCGAGCGTAGACCCTCTTAAGGCAAACTTTATTTTCTTGAGGATGAGAAACCCAGCCATATCGTTAACCCAAGTCTCTACACTCAGGGGCTTCGAGTCCCTCCACATTAATAAAATCCGTCTCCGGGCTACTTGGGAGGCAAAGGCCAAGACGCGGCCTCTTTCACCCCCTGAACTCCCGGGTCTTCTGACACTCCAAAGATTGCTATCTCTGGACTCGGCACCACCCTTGTGTTAAGCACCTTGGACATTGCCCTCGCGAACCCTTGCCAGAACTCTCTAAGCTCCGGGCATGCCCAAAACATGTGGACATGGTTTGCAGGGCTGCCCTTGCACCTCATTCAATTGTCTTCTACCCCAAAAAACTTGCTCATTCTCACTGCCGTCATGTGTGCCCGGTGGACCACCTTAAATTGAATTAGACTGAGTCTGGCACATGATGAGGAGGAATTAACTCTGCCCAGGACCTCTGCCCAGGACCGCTTCCAACTCCTCACCTAGCTCCTCCTCCCACCTGCCCTTGAGCTCCTCCACCGGGGTTTCCTCCACCTCCTGTCGTTTCTGGTAGATATCCAACACCTGCCCCTCTCCCACCCAGGTGCCGGAGACCACCCTGTCCTGTATACTCAGTGGCAGCAGCGTCGGAAAGGCCATTACCTGTTTTTTCAGGAAGGCTCATATTTGCAGATATTTAAAGACGTTTCCTGGCGGCAGATTAAATTTGTCCTCGAGCACCTTCAAACTGGGAAAGCTTCCGTCTATGAACTGATCTCCCATCCTTCAGATCCCTGCCCTCTGCCAGCTCTGGAACCCACCATCCATCCTACCCGGGACAAACCTGTGCTTGTTGCATATCGGGGTCCAGACCGACGCTCCCTCCACCTTCTTGTACCTCCTCCACTGTCCCCAGATCCGCAGTGTCGCCACCACCACCGGACTTGTGGAGTAACGGGTCGGCGAGAACGGCAAAGGGGCCGTTATCAAAGCTCTCAGACTAGTACCTTTACATGTCGCCGCCTCCAGCTGCTCCCTGCCGCCCCCCCCGCCCCCCCCCCCCCCCCCTCGTCGCCCACTTTCTAATCATAGCTATATTGGCCGCCCAGGAGTAGTTGCCCACCTCCACACCCCCCCCCCCCCCCCCCCACCCCGACTGTGCTCCAACAGCGATCTCCTTACTCGTGGGGTCTTATTCGGCCACACAAAGCCTGAAATGTTCCTACTCACCCGCTTAAAAAAGGCCTTAGGGATGAAGATGGGGAGGCACTGAAAGACAAACAAAAATCTGGGGAGGACAGTCATTTTCACGGTCTGCACCCTCCCTGTCAGTGACAGCAGGAGCATGTCCCACCTTTTAAAGTCCTCTTCCATTTGCTCCACCAACCGGGTCAGGTTGCGCCTGTGCAGGGCATCCCATTTCCTGGCCACCTGTATACCCAGGTAACAAAAACTTTTCTCCACCATCCTGAGCAGCAGCTCTTTCAGTTTCGCCTCCTGCCCCTTGGCCTGGATCACAAACAACTCGCTCTTTCCCATGTTCAGTTTGTACCCTGAAAAACTATCAAAATCCCTCAGGATCCGCAGAATTTCCCCCATCCTCTCCACAGGGTCTGAAATGTACAGGATAAAATCATTCGCGTACAGCGAGACCCGATGTTCCACACCTCCCCCCCCCAAACTAGTCCCTGCCAGTGTCTCGAGGCACTCAGCGCCATAGCTAGTGGTTCTATAGCTAGGGCAGTGGAGGACTGGGTCTAATAATATTGGTTGCCAGGAGACAAAGGGGATCCACCCACAACTACAATGCTATCATTTAATTTTCATAACGAATAAATAAAATTTTCAAAAAATACATCTGGAAAAAAGGGTACAATTAAAATTTTTGTGGAAAAAATGTGTATTTCTTAGTAATTACAGTGTACATGTACTGTACATATTACTGGCAGTAGATACCAAATGTAAATACAGAATGTTATAATTTAATTTTTAAATAAAAAAAAAAAATTTAAGTAATTGGTTGATATTTTTAAATAGTTTACTGCACAATTTACACATTAACAGATAGTTCAAAAGCACAATAGAGCATTGCATGCAGTCCACTATATTAAGAGCAATCGTTTGTGTTTGCTAGATGATTGTGCAAATCTGCCAAAGATTGCTTCTGCATCCAATTCATCTAACAATTCCTTTTCAATGGATAGCAACATGTATGATTCCAAATTCTCCTCAGACAGCGAATTTCTTAACCTTGTCTTTATAATCTTTAGCTTTGAAAATGTCCTCTCACATTGGACTTGAGTAACTGATAGTGTGCAGATGACTTTATAAAGTTCATAAAGGTTATCATATGCCTTGTCATGAAGTCTGTTGGATGCCAGAATTTTTAGTACACACGATGGGCAAGTGCTGCAAATTTTACAATTGTTGCAACTGGAATCCATATTCTCACCATCATTAAGCAATAGCTTTAATACATCAAAGTTTGAAGCAAAAGAAAACAATTCCAATATTACTTGATCTTTGCTGATTTGTGGAAACAGCTTAATAATACCTTCCAATGCTTCATCTTCAAGGCCCTTCTCTCAATAGTTCATTCAACTTTGTTGTAGCTGAATCTACCAAACTCCATGCAGTAAACATATCTAAACCACTTGTCTGTAGATAACTTGATAATGGGGTTGTGGGCAGCACGGTGGCCTAGTGGTTAGCACAACCGCCTCACGGCGCTGAGGTCCCAGGTTCGATCCCGGCTCTGGGTCACTGTCCGTGTGGAGTTTGCACATTCTCCCCGTGTCTGCGTGGGTTTCGCCCCCACAACCCAAAAATGTGTAGAGTAGGTGGATTGGCCATGCTAAATTTCCCCCTAATTGGAAAAAATAATTGGGTAATCTAAATTTATAAAAAAAAAGATAATGGGGTTGTAGTTTCAAATATATACAAGTAAGTAAATGCTGTCAATATGGTTTCAAACTTTAGAAGACTTTGAAGTAAAACATTTGCTTCATGTTTTGTTTTTGCATCAAACTTTTCTGAATCTTGTATCATTGATAAGCATGTCAATAGATTTACGAAAGTACTGGCAGCGGCATCATCAAAACTTCCAAATATAGTTGTTGCTGCATTGGATTTTCCTGACCATCTGGTCTCACCAATTAGCTTTAATCGTTCCATTTTTTCTTGTCCTAGATGTTTTCCAACAACTTCTATCCATACAGCCATTCTCTTGTATGATGCTTTCACAAAAGTTGCTATATTCTGGAGCAAATTGAAAAAAGAAACTGCAGGCACACAACATTTTGTTGTTTCAGTTATCACCAAATTCAAGACATGGGCATAGCACCATATATGAACATGTTGATCAGCCACATCAGCAATTTTACTTTGTAAACCATTATACTGGCCATGGTAGCTAGCAGCGCATCTGTGCTATCAGATAAACATTTTTGGGGGTCAATTTTAAGATGCTGCAATGTTTCAATCAATAGATCAAAAAGTCCCTGTCCTGTACCATCATTACTTGGCACAACTGAAAGTAGTCGCTCACAGATAATACCTTTAAGCACATACCGAATAATAATGCTAAACTGATCGATGGATGAATTATCTTGTGTTGAATCAACCTGAATAGAATAATATTTTGCTTGAGAAACTTCATGACTAATTCTTTCTTGTATCATATTCTTCATAATTTTGATTAACATGTTTATAGTTGTTTTACTCAGGTATGTAACAAGTCCATCACGGCCTTTACTTTGAGCCTTTCCTTGTTGCTCTAATCGTTTGATTCTTTGTTTAGAAATGTGCAGAAACATGAGCTGCCATAATGGGGTCATATTTTGCCATCAACTGCACTGTAGCTAAAAAATTGCCATGATTCAGAACCTCATTATCTAGAGTGTAGGCCAATTTATTTCTGTGACCTCGAAAAGGAAGTGCTTGCTTGCCTAACATCTTTATGATGTCTATAATCCTCATGACAATACTTCTCTGCTTCAATAGTTCTTCTTTCCTTTTAATTAGTGATGCTGCAAAAAAATTATCTAAGGTGCCATCATTAACCACACTGATATATTGCTGAGCATTTCTGACATGTGTTGTCGATTCATGTAAAGTCAAGCTGTGGCTAATACATCTGTAGTCACTAAAGCCACGTACAAAGGGTGATGGATTACAAGTGTTGGGAAACTCAAAGGCTAAGCAGTATGAACAATATAAGCATCAATTTTCTTTGTTATATGTTAGCCATTTTCTTGGGACTGAGTCATTCATAATTTTCTTCTCATACAAACGAGCATCAAATAGCAGATCATCAAGTGGCTGAAGTGGATGTTCAGTAAAAAACTGTTTTAGCTTTGCTCGTGATGGATATTGGAAGATTCCTGTAATTGATATTTCATTTTCTTGCGTAGGTTCATTTACAGGATGTGCTTCAGAAACCAAGTCATTTATGCTTGAAGGAATATCTGATTCCCTGTCACTAGTTGAAGCTATGTGTTCAGATGTTGCAACTACAGGCAGTACAGATACCGGAACAAGGAAGCCAGAAGAAATATTGGGCCTGGGTTGATTAGTAATGGATGCACTTGTATTTGTCTCTACATTCAAAGTAGCTCTTCTCTGTTCTTGTAACTCACATGTCATTGCATCATCACCATGAGCATTGTTTCTTGCTTCTTGATTATTTGTTGCAGAACTGGATATTGATGTGGAATGTGCTTGTGGTATTATAAACTCTGTAATAGGCCTGCATCGCTTGGCTGATTCCTTCCTTTCTGCTTCTTTTTGTTCATTGCGTTTTAGTGACCCAGAATTATGCTTTTTCTTTTCCATGCTGGTAGGGGTAATATTCCTGAAATAAAAACTTAATTAAAAATAGCCCACATTGGGAAAAATTAATATTGATGATTGCAAGAATAACTTGAAGGAACGCCAGATAAACCCCTCCTTGATAAAAAATATAAAATAACTTACTTACACTTCAATAGGCTATGTTCATTAGTCAATACTACTGTGGACTATGCAGCTTCAGAAGAGGAGACAATCCACTGTCCAGTGTTCACACCAGCAAGCAACTGAGACAACTGTTGAAACTTAGAAGTTTGGTCCGACTATAGTAAGACATTAAGAATGGTCCCACGACCAAAGTTAACGTGTCCAGTTTGATACCAGTGTAGTGTTACAAGTCTCAACCCTTTGAGTTTACCGATCATGGCTTATCACTTCAATATCTTTGACCTCATGATTCACGGTCAAAGGTACCGCTTCTCCTTTTCGGTGACCTCACGACCCTATGTACTGCTTGATATCCTTTCAAGTTGCTGACCATCTCAAATCATGAAATGTAACTTAATCTTTAAATTCACACACTCTTGCTGAAAACGTGGATTTCCAACTATGTCCGACCCGGGTGAACCAGCCCCCCCACTCCTTTTCACATCCGTTTAACACTGCTTCGTTCCTTCATACACTGAGTGATTATTTGTTTGTTTCTTTATTGCATTTTTATTTGGTATTGCTCTTTTTAAAAACAATTATATTTTATTACGTTAGAATACAAATCTCAGGAAAGAAGTTGGAGATTTATTTATCTAATTTATTATAATTTTTAAGGGCCCTTCAGAGATTCACGGGCTCCTTCTTGGCTCTCCGGGCCCCGGACCGATGTACCGGCTGAACCAAGACTACTGCTTGATATCCTTTGAAGTTGTCGACCATCTCAAATCACGAGTTGTATCTTTATCTTTAAATTCACACACTCTTGCTGAAAACATGGAATTTCCTTAATTATGCCCGACCCGGGACCCCCTATTCCACATCCTTCCACTACCTCCCCTGCTTTGTTCCTTTTCATGCACTGCTTATTTGTGAACTGTTCTCTTTTTTTTCTTATTCCTTTTTATTACTAAAACAGTTATCTGTGTTTGTTTCTTTATTGCATTTTTATTTGATATAGGGGGCCGACTTCATCAGGGGCCCACTTGCCATCAGGCAAGCTGACACCCTGGCCAGTCTGCCACTGAGTTAGGGCAAATAGTAACGGGGAGGGGAACACCCCTGCCTCGTTCCCCTGAAGCTCGAAGTACCCCGACCTCAGCCAGTTTGTACATAGACTTGCTACAGGTGCCTGGTACAGCAATTTCACCCAGCCAATAAAGCCATCACCAAACCCGAACCTCCCCAGCGTTTCCCACAGTTACTCCCACTCCACCCGGTCAAAGGCTTTCTCTGTGTCCATCGCTGTTACCACCTCCGCCTCCCCTCCCTCTGAGGGCATCATAATAATATTCAAAGTCTCTGGACATTGGTATTGAGTTGTCTGCCTTAAACAAACCCAGTCTGGTCTTCCTCTATCACCCCTGGGACACAATCCACAATTCTTGTGGCCAGAATCTTAGCTAGCAATTTGGCATCCACGTTTAAAAGCAAAACCGGCCTGTATGACCCGCAATGTTCCGGGTCCTTCCCTCGTTTAACAATGAGTGAGGTCAAGGCCTGTGTCATTGTTGGGGGGAGGGTTCCTTTCTCTCTAGCCTCATTGAAGGTCCTCATCAGGAGTGGGCTCAATATTTCTGAAAATTTCTTATAGAATTCTACCTGGTAACCGTCCGGCCCCGGGGCTTTACCTAATTACATGCCCTCTATACCCTTGACAATCTCCTCCAATTCAATCGGGGCCCCCAGCCCCTCCACCAGGTCCTCTTCCACCTTTGGAAACTTCAACTGGTCCGACTCGTATAGCTTACTATAGAACTCCTTAAAGACTCCATTCAGCCCCCTCAGATCCAAGACCGTGTTACCCTCCTTATTCTTTACTCCCCCGATTTCCCTGGCCGCCTCCCTCTTTCGCAGTTGGTGTGCCAGCATTCTACTCGCTTTCTCCCGGTACTCATAGACTGCCCCCCTTGCCTTCCTCAGCTGTGCTACCGCTTTCCCTGTGGTCAGCAGTTCAAACTCCGCCTGCAGACTCCGCTGCTTCGTCAGTAGCCCCACCTCGGGGGCTTCTGCGTATCTCCTGTCCACTCAGAGTATCTCCTCCACCAGTCTCTCCCTCTCCGCTCTTTCTTTCTTTTCCCTATGGGATCAAATTGAGATGAGTTCGGCTCTGACAAATGCCTTCAGAGCCTCCCAGACCGTTGCTGCTGCTCCCTCACCCGTATTGTTTGTTTCCAGATAATCCTAGATGTTCCTGCTAATCCGCCCGCAAACCTCTTCGTCCACCAGCAGCCCCACATCCAGTCTCCAGAGTGGGCACTGCCCTCTCTCCTCACTAAGTCGCAGGTCCACCCAGTGCGGGGCATGGTCCGAGACTGTGATTGCTGAGTAATCTGTCTCCGCCACCTTTGGGATTAACGCTCTGCTGAAGACAAGGAAGTCTATGCGGGAATAAACCTTATGAACGTGGGAGAAAAAAGAGAACTCCTTTGCTCTCGGCCACGCGAACCTCCAGGGATCCACACCCCCATCTGCTCCATAAATTCCTTCAGTTCCTTAGCCACTGCCAGTCGCTTCCCTGTCCTGGACTTCGACCGGTCCAGCTCGGGGTCAAATCGGGGTCTGGTGAATCTATGCTGCACTACTTTCTAAGGCCAATACACCCTCTCTACAGTACAGTGCCCAGACCTGCACACAGATGTAATGTTATCAGGGCTTAGAATAGCAGTAGCAAAATGTTCTCCCCTTCATATTCTAGCCTTTTAGATACAACAAATATTTCACTTGCTTTTTTGATTACTTTTGCATTTGGCCATTACAGCTTAACAATCTCTATGCATGAACTGCTAAATCTCTGCACGGTTCCTAACTTTTCATGATTTAATGAATCATTCAGATCCATCCATCTTTGGCCCAAAATGGATAACCTCACACTTAGCAGAGTTGAAATTCATCGGTCATAGTTTTGTCCACTAACTTAATTCATTGCTGTCTCTTTGTAGTTGCGTACTCCCATCTGCCTCACTTACTATGCCACATAATTGTGTCATCCGCAAACCTAAATATATGGTTCTCTATTGTGTTATCTAAGCCATCAATAAATATAGCCCAGCACAGATTCTCATGCAGGAGCACTAGTCATATTCTTTGAATTTGATTACTGTTTGGAATATAAAGGTAGTTTTAAAAAAAATTTAGATTAGCCAATTATTTTTTCCAATTAAGGGGCAATTTAGCGTGGCCAATCCACCTACTCTGCACATTTTTGGGTTGTGGGGGCGAAACCCACGCAGACACGGGGAGAACGTGCAAACTCCACACGGACAGTGACCCAGAGCCGGGATCGAACCTGGGACCTCAGCGTCGTGAGGCGGTTGTGCTAACCACTAGGCCACTGTGCTGCCCTATAAAGGTAGTTTTAAGGGATTTATATTTGTATTGGTAAATATTAAAAATAAAGTATAGTTTTAAGTGGGTTTAATTTAATGTTTACGTGCCCGGAAGGGTAAAACCTATAGTTAGATTCATGCTGGACGAAGGTGTTTGTAAATAAGGGGGTTGGTTAAGTTCCAACTGTGTTTCTATTGTGCTTAGAGATAGCTACGGCATGAAGAATAAATGAACCATCAATGATTGCTAAGCAACTGGGGCAACACGGCAGCACAAGTGGATAGCACTGTGGCTTCACAGCACCAGGTTCCAGGTTTGATTCCCCACTCTATCACTGCCTGTGTGGAGTCTGCATGTTCCCCCTGTTCCTGTGTGGGTTTCCTTTGGGTGCTCCAGTTTCCTCCCACAGTCCAAAGACATGCAGGTTAGGTGGATTGGCCATGATAAATTGCCCTTAGTGACCAAAAAGGGTAGGAGGGGTTATTGGGTTATGGGGATAGGGTGGAAGTGAGGCCTTAAGTGGGTCAGCGCAGCCTTGATGGGCCGAATGGCCTCCTTCTGCACTATATGTTTGATGTTCGTGTGAGGGAAAGAAACTTTTAAATTTTAGTTCGCTAATTTGATTGCAGTTGAAGATAGGTGGTGAGAGAGAAGGCAACTCTCACAGATCTGCGAAAGGCAATTGTTTTAGAAGGCTCTCAGCTACGTAAGAAGAAAAGCCATACCATGGAGTAACATTCAAGAAACCGTGTGCAGAGATCTGATTAGCTGC
This sequence comes from Scyliorhinus canicula, assembly GCF_902713615.1. Lineage (NCBI taxonomy): Eukaryota > Metazoa > Chordata > Chondrichthyes > Carcharhiniformes > Scyliorhinidae > Scyliorhinus > Scyliorhinus canicula. Next base: position 235,563,554 of record NC_052147.1, read on the forward strand.
TAGTTAAGGAGACTATAAAATGAAGAGAATTTTCCAGGTAGTCAGTGGTTAAAACACAGAGCACTATTCAGTAAATACAGATGAAGCTGAGATGAAGGTTGAGACACCAGAAATATATCTAAAGTGATTTTGAGGTTTGTAAGATTTTACTACAGCCTATGGAACGTGAATTGAAGCAATTATGGAATTGGTGGCTGGATCTCAGAGTTTGTGTAAAAGCAGTGAAGACAAAGGAAACCTAAAAGGGAGTGGTGTAAAATTCTGGTCTGGACTCATTGTTAAAAGTGGAGCAGAAGCCTTGCTTAAAAGTGTCATTTGGAAAATCTGCTCTGGAGTTTCAAGTGCAATTTGCTAAGGGAAGGCTTAATTATGAGAAATTATTTTAAAGCGTATTTTGGGGGGTCAAGTTGGCATTTCATGTGACAATCATCTGGGGAGATTCTGAAGAGACATCCATAAACATTCACATGGGATTCAGAGTGGAGAGTGTATTTGCCCACTGTCATCCTGTGTCCTTGAAAGGGACTTTGTGTTAATGAGACAATTGGAGATTAAGATGTACTTTGTAATCCGAGTAAATCCTAAAATCTGTTTGTAGTTGTTAAACTAAAACTAAAAGGTGGGCATCTTGCATTATAATCCAATTTTTTTAAGCTTAATAATTGTTTTTTTTCTCATTATTAAAACTAATTGGCAGTCCTGTAACTCTGTTCCTTCACGTTTAAATAAAAAAAGTAAAAATTACGGTCTTTTGAGCCAGGGTTATATTCTGGGATCTTGCCAACAGTAATAACATCAACAGTATGTGACATTATCCTTGCTTTCTATTTTCTACTGCTTAACCAATCTCCTTCTCCTCCTAATTTGCCTGCAATTTTATTAGCTTTAATTTCAACCAACATTCTCTTATCTGCAACCATATCAAACCTCGATCTTCTCTTACACCGTTAAAAATCAATTCAAAATTAATCTTTTCAATTAATCCATTGATGGACCTTCCTACTGCCACCACACCCCAGCAGTCACCTTGTGAGGCAACATTTTGTTAAATCTATTAGTGGGGATTGAACACACATCTATTTGACTTGAATGCAAATGTATTACTGAGCCATCATGTCATTGCAAGTATGTAATCTTCACATTGTATAAGTAGAATCCCTACCGTGCAGAAGTAGGACATTCAGCCCATTGAGCCTGCAACCAAAAGTCGAAAACAATGTGAGTGGTGTCCTCATCAAGCAGTGATGAAGAGCAGAGTTTAGAACCAGTCTGCCGATCAGTAGGCCACGATCGCGGGCCAGGCCATGGTGGAGGCCCCCCCTGGGGTCGAACCCCTCCTCCGCCGCACCAGGCTGCCCCTGCAAGATGGACGCCATGGTCTGCCGGGTAGGACCACATGTGAATGGCGCAGGCGGGACTCGGCATATCTTGGTGGCCACTTGGCCCATCCCGCGCGGAGAATCATTGGGGGAGAGGCGGGTAGAGTGACCCCCGACCGGCACCGTGCCAACCGAGCCGGCGCCAATGGCGTCGCGTGAATTGCCCCCCCCCCCCTCCCCGGCGATTCGCCGACCTGGCCCGGGGTCAGAGAATCCCGCCCATTAGTACAGATGATGTGGAATCTGTCTGGGTGGAATTAAAAAACATCAAGGGGCAAAAAACATTTGTAGGGGTGGTATACAGATCACCAAACTGCAGTGGTAATGTTGGGAATAGCATTAGTGAGGTACTCTACTAGTCACTGTCTGCCAATCAGAAAAAGACTTTCGTAAACCTATGCTGACTTTGTCTGATTACACCACTTCTTTCCAAATGCTGTGCTAGGAAATCCTTGATAATAGACTCCAGCAACATCCCTACTACCACCGTTAGGCTGAGTGGTCTATAGTTCCTTGCTGTCTCTCTAACTCCCTTTTTGAATAGGGGGGTTACATTTGCCACCCTCCAATCAGTGGGGAGCATTCCAGAGTCCAAAGAATTTTGGAAAATAACCACAAATGGACATTTCTAGGGCCATTTGTTTGTCAGGAAGATTCTCAGGTCACTAAAACTTGTACTTCTCTGAACTTAAAATACATTATTCATGTCTTCATTTGTGAAGACAGAAGCAAAGTACGAATTTAGTTCCTCGGCGCTTTCTTTGTTCCCAGTTACGAATTCCCCCGTTTCTGACTGTAAGGGGTTTACATTCGTTATTATTAATCTTTTTCTCTTTACATACCAATACAAACTTTTGCGGTCAGTTTTTATGTTCCCCGCTAGTTTACTTCAAATTTCATTTGCCCCTTCTTAATCAATCCCTTGGTCCACCTTTGCTGAATTTTAAACTGTTCCCAATCGTCATGTCTATTGCTTTTTCTTGCTAATTTGTATGCCTCTTCTTTGAATCTAACATATCCCTAATTTCCCTTGTAAGTCATGGTCCGGCCACAGTTCCCCTTCTACTCTTGCAGCAAATAGGAAAAACGAACTTTTGGAGTTCACCTATTCGTTTCTTGAATTCCTGTCATTCCCTACCCGCTATCCTTCCTTTCAATAATGTTTCCCAGTCCGTCACTGCAAGCTCATTCCTTATACCATCATAGTTCCCTTTATTGAGGTTCAGGACTTTGGTCTCAGAACCAATTACCTTATTATTCACCTTGATAAAGAATTCTATCATATGATGGTCACTCATCAGCAAGGGTTCGCTCACAACTAGATTGCCAACTAATCTTTTCTCATTGCACAACACCCAATCCAAGATGACCTGTTCCCTTGTTGGTTCCTCAACATACGGGTCCAGAACACCATCCCCTAAACACTCCAGAAATTCTTCCTCCACTGTACTGTGACTAATTTGAGTCACCCAATCTATATGCAGATTAAAGTCATCCATAATCACAGATGTCCCTTTATCACATGCATCTCTGAATGTTCCCAATGGTGGGGGTGTCCAGAATTAGGGGTCACCATTTGAGATAAGGGGTAAACCTCTTAGGACTGAGGTGAGGAGAAATGTTTTCACCCAGAGTGATGAATCTGTGGAATTCACTATCACAGAAACTAGTTGAGGCAAAAAGGTTGTGTAATTTCACGAAGGAATTAGATATAGCTCATGGGGCAAAAGGGATTAAGAGCTATGGGGGCGGAAGGTGGGATCAGGGTATTTTACTTTATGATCAGGTATGATCATAATGAATAGGGGAACAGGTTAGAAAAGCGTAATGGCCTCCCCCTGCTTCTATCTTCTATTTTCTATGTTTCTAACAGTTAGTACAATTTTTCTGCTTTTAATCCCCCCCTCAACGAACAGCTGCTTAAATAAAGTCATGAATGGCCTCCACCGCACTTTGAAGCCCTCTTCAGACCCCCTCAGAGCAAGCTGAATCTTCGTCAGCTGGAGAAAGTCGTACAAATCCCCCAGTCAGGCCACCACCCCTGGTGACGAATCTGACCTCCAGTTCAGTAGGATCCTTCGCCGGGCGATCAGAGAGGCGAAGGCCACGACATCGGCCCACTTCCCCTCCAGCAGCCCCGGCTCCTCCGCAACCCCAAAGATTACCACCATAGGGTCTGACCTGACCTCGGCCCCCACTATCCTGGGTAACATCCCAAACACCGCTACTCGATAACTCTCCAACTTTGTGCAGCACCCGAATATGTGAGCATGATTCGCAGGCCCCCACCCACACTTCTCACATCGATCGATTACCCCCTGGAAGAACTAATTCATCCTTGCCAGAATCATGTGTATCCTGTGCACCACCTTGAACTGAATCGCGCTCATCCTCACGCAGGAGGACGTTGAGTTAATTCGCTTCATCGCCTCACACCAGAGTCTCCATCCTATCTCCCTCCCCAACTCTTCCTGCCCAGCTCTCTCAACTACCCGTATATGTCCCCAATTCTGCCGTCCCCCAAGACATCAGGGAGCAGCAGTTGCTCTAATAATGTGTACTCTGCTACCTGGGGCAACATTGGCTGCTCCTTTCTCACAAAGTCCTGTACCTGCAAATACCTGACTTACTTACCCGTGGTAACTCAAACCTCTGCTGTAGCTTGTCCAGTCCAGCAAACCACCCGTCTGACGCGCTCCACTTCCCTCCACTTCCCATGCATACAATCCATCCCCCTGGCTTAAACCTATGGTTCCCACACAGTGGCGTCAACACCGATATTTTACCCAATTTAAAATGCCTCCTCAACTGGTTCCATACCGTAATAGTCGACTGCACCATTGGACTCCCCTTATATTTACCCGGGGCTGACGGCAATGGGGTTGTCACCAGGGCCCTCAAACTAGAACCCCTGCATGACACCTCCTCCAACCTAATCCACTCCACCCCCTCCCCTCCCCACCAATGCCTCACCGTCTCCACATTCGCAGCCCAATAATAATGCCACAGGTTCGTGAGTGCAAACCCTCCTTTTGCCTCTGCCTATGTAGCACAACCCTCTTCACCGTCGGTACCTTCCCCGCTCATATGAACTCTGAAACCAGCGCCTCCACCCTTCAGGGAGAAAGATCGGGAGGGTCTGCAAGACAAACAGGAATCTTGGCAGCACATTAATCTTTACCACTTGTACTCTCCCTGCCAACGTCAAGTGCAAAGTATCACACCTCTTGAAATCCCCCTGAAACTCTTCCAACAACACCGTCAAGTTCCACCTGTGCAACGTGGCCCATGCATGCGGTACCTTGATCTCTAAATACCTGAACCATTCTCTTGCCACCTTAAAAAATAGTGCCCCCAAAATTGGCCCCCCACCCTGCCACCCTGCCGTATTCACCATAAACACCTCGCTCTTCCCTGAGTTCAACTTGTACCCGGAGAAGGCCCCAAATCTCTCCAATAGGCCCATCATTCTGCCCATACTCTCCAGCGGTCCGGCACAAACCACAACCAGTCATCTGCATACAGCGACACCCGGTGCTCCCTATCCACCCACGCCCCCTCACAATCCATCGCCACTCAGCCAACCCACTAAGGGCCATCGCCAAAAGCTCAATAGCCATTGCGCATAACAATAGTGACAGTGAGCACCCCTGCCTTGTTCCCCTATGTAACCCAAAACACCCTGAACTGGTCTCATCCGTACGCACACCAGGGGACGCATCCAAAAGTTGAACCCACGCCACAAACTTTGACCCACGCCCAAACCTACCTAGAATTTCAAATAGATGCCTCCACTCTCCCCGGTCAAAATCCTTCTCCGCAATCATTGACACAATAACCTCCGGCGCCCGCCCCTCTGATGGAGTCATAACTACATTCAGCAGCCTCCTAATGCTACTGGAGAGCTGCCTACCCTTCACAAAATCATTAGAAATCACCACTGGCACACACCCAACAACGTACAAGCCGACACCTTCGCCAGTACTTTCATGTCCGTGTTCAATAAAGAAATGGGCCTGTAGGACACTCCAGTGGGTCCTTTCCCAGGATCACCGAGATCGATGCCTGTGATAATGTTGCTGGCAACTCACCCCTTTCCACTGCCTCAACAAGTGGGGAGCCAACTCTGTCGCAAACTGTTTATAAAACTCCGCCGGAAAGCTCTCCGGCACCGGGACCTTCCCTGACTGCATCCTACCGATACAATCCATCATTCCCTTAGCCCCAACAGCTCCTTCAGCTCTGGGAACTCCAAGCCATCCAGAAACTACCCTAAACCCCGCCCCGCCCCCGTGCCTATCCAACCGGCTTATACAACTTCTCATAAAACCCCATGAGCACCTAATTTATCTTTCCCGTCTCTGACACCAGCTCCCTCTTAGCTGAAAAATATCCCTAGACATTGCCTGATGCCCCACCTGGTGAGCCAACATACGACTTGCCTTCTCCCCATACTCGTACTGCACTCCCATCGCCCTCAGCAGCTGCCTAGCCTGTGGTCAACCGATCAAACTGCCCCTTCAACTTCTTCCTTTCCACCAACAACTCCTTCGTGGGGGCCACCGAGTATCATCTCTCGACCTCAACTATCTCGTCTAACAGCCTCCAGTGCTGCTCCCTTCTCTGACATCTCACCATTCTGATTAGCTCCACATAATTCCTCATCGCCACGCTCACCTTCGCACAAAATTGTCTTTCAGAAGTCCAAAATCCAACCTCCACCCCTGCGTTTGCACCTATTTCGAACTAAGCCTCACATCCAACCAGTACGGCGCGTGATCTGAGATCACAATTCCCGTACATCCGGCCCCACAATCCACAGCAGCACCGCTCAATTTACCACAAAATAAATCAATGTAGAGGAGACCCTATACACATGCGAGAAGAAGGAGTACTCCTTTTTTCCCGGGTTCCTGAACATCCAAGGATCCACCATCCCCATCCTTTCCATAAACCCTGCCAGCTCTTTCGCCATTCTCGAACTTCCCATCGACTTGGGGCCTGACCTGTCCAACTTTGGTTCCATAACACAGTTAAAATCCCCACCCATAACCAGTTGGTGTGAATCTAAGTCTGGAATCGCCCCCAGTAACTTATTTACAAAGCCAGCACCGCAGCAATTGGACGTGTGCACGTTGACTAACACTACCAGCGTCCCCTTCAGCAACTTACTCACTACCACAAGCCTCCCTCCCCGGATCTCGCACCTCCCTGGCCCCCACAACCCTCCGTTTCTTGCTCAGCAAGAAGGCCACACCCCTCAACTTTGAATCAAACCCAAGTGGAACACTGGTCCCACCCATCCTTTCCTCAGCCAAACCTGATCCTACAACCGGAGATGCATCGCCTGCTAGAAAACCACCTCCGCTCTCAAGCACTTCAGATGCACAAAAACCCGGGACCTCCTGATTGGTCTATTTAACCTGAGGACATTCCATGTCACAATTCTTACCAGAAGCTTATGCCTCTACCTCTTTCGATAGTCCGCTGTCATCACCCTTGGCTCCACCTCATCCAAATCCACTGTGAAATGGACCCATCCGAGTTGGCCCCCTGCCCCACCCATGACCACACTCATCCTCCATGTCGTATTCCCCCCTCCCCATCCCCAACCCCCATCCCCCTCTTTTACCTCCCCCAAACTGGCCAACTATCGCAGCCTCCTCCCCCACCAAACCTCCGTTCACTATCATTGTTTGCTAACGTGCCAACTCCTGCCTGAAGGCCCCCTTACACAATCCCCCGCCTCTCCCCCTATGAACCCCACCTTGGCCAGTGTGACAGACACCCAGTCTCGCTAAAAATAAATCACTGCCATGAACCCAACAATTGGCCCCATAGAACACTCCCTTTATATGAAAAAACACCAAAATACACAAAACATTCTCCCAAAAAACAAAAGGTCGGAGTTGAGGAACAATCACCCCCCTTTCAAACTCACAACTTCTATGATGTGGAGATGCCGGCGTTGGACTGGGGTGAGCACAGTAAGAAGTCTAACAACACCAGGTTAAAGTTCAACTTTAAGTTCAGGACACGCGACAACGCAGAATTGCCGGGGAAAAACCTAGAGCTAAGTTCCGCACGCATGAGTGCGGCCTCAACCGGGATCTTGGATTCATGTCACATTACATTCACCCCCCACTATCTGGCCTGGACTTTCAAAATCCTACCAACAGTCCTGGCTCGAGACAATTCACACCTCTGTAACCGTGGATCACCTCCTATCTCTGGATCTGTAATGATCTGATTACCCGCAAATGCTCGCACTCCAAGCATTGTCTGGCATCTCTGACTTTGTCTATATAAATGTTTCTGGATCATACCTCTCCATTCACCTGAGGAAGGAGCTCCGAAAGTTCGTGTTTGAAACAAACCTGTTGGACTTTAACCTGGTGTGGTTAGACTTCTCACTGTGCTCACAACTTCTAAAAATCTCCCCCCATCGGCTGCCCAGAACAACAGCAAATCCTAACTTTTGCGGACTTAACTCCTCCATCCCATAACACCCCACTGCTTTCCCCCAGCTATGATCCCTGATGAAGTAATTCGCCTCTCCCGGCACCTCAATGTAATATTCCTGGCTGTCATTAGTTACCCAGTCTGGTCGGGTACATCACGAAGAACCGAATCTGTCATCTGTACAGTATCGCCTTGGGCTTGTTGAAACCCGCTCCCCCTTTCACCAGCTCCGCACCAATGTCCTGGTAGATCCAGATTCGATTACCCTCCCATTCACAGGCTCACTTCACCCTGGCCCACCTCAGAATCTTCTCCTTGACCAAAAACCACCACCCGTGGCGGCTTCTCTGTTCTCGGCTTCTGCCTCAGGGACCTGTGAGCCCGGGCTACTTCTGGGGCCTTCTCCAATGCGTTCTACTCCACCAACTTGGCCAACATCCTCGAAACATACTTCATGGCGCTCGTTCCCTCCACTCCCTCAGCAAACCCATAATCCGCAGGTTCTGTTGTCTGGACCTGTTCTCCTGTTCCTCCACCTTCGACCACAGTGACGTGCATAGATCCCCAGGATCCCCACCTCCGCCTCCAAGGACACAATCCGGTCACTGTGGTCAGACACCACCTTTCCCAACTCCTGATCGTCACCCCCTGCGCTTCGAGGCACCTTTCCACCCATTCCAGAGGCCCGTTAAGAAGTGTCACTGCTCCCTCAATCACCTTTGACCAGCCACTATGCATCTCTTTCCTTTGCTGCCGAAGTATCTCCTTGATGAAGCTCATCGATTGCTCCATCTGAGGCTTTCCTTCCGACGATGACTCTTGCCCTTCCGCCATTTTTACAATTGGTGCTGCGCCAAGAGTCTCCTCTAAATCCTTAGCCAGGTGCTGCATTGTCTTCTGCCATTTCTGATAGTCAGCAAACATGCCAATCCAGGGGAGAACTTCTTCCCTTACTCTTTCTGCTCAACTTTTCTGACAAATCTACACTAAACACGGATGAAAACGGTCAAAACCAACACCTTCAAGCCAGCGCCACCCTATGTGCGACCACTCGCTCCATGACCACCACGGAAGTCCCCTGGACAACTCTTTGTCGAGTCTTTGACGAGTTGTCCAGACTCAAAACATTAGCTCCCTTGTCTCTCCACAGATGCAGTCAGACGTGCTGAGATTGTCCAGTATTTTCCGTTTTTGTTTCAGATTCCAGTATCCATGGTAATTTGCTTTTATCCTAGTCTTCAAATGGACTTTGCTTTATAAAGGATGGGGTGAGTTGTTGGTGTCAAGGAGACACGATAGGCTATGCACCAGCTGCAGCAGACTAATCAGTTTTGTGCACAATGTAAACAGTTACATGTTGTTAGCCCAGTTTACATTTGTATGTTGTAAATGGTTTTAAGCTTATGAGTGTTCTCTTCCACCTTTATACCTCAGTACTATCAGTTCTCCCAACTTAAATGGGGAAGATGTAGACCAGTTGGTCATGAAAAATGAAAATCGCTTATTGTCACGAGTAGGCTTCAAATTAAGTTACTGTGAAAAGACCCGAGTCACCACATTCCGGCGCCTGTTCGGGGAGGCTGGTACGGGAATTGAACCGTGCTGCTGGCCTGCTTGGTCTGCTTTCAAAGCCAGCAATTTAGCCCTGTGCTAAACAGCCCCTCAGTATGTGGATACTGAGGTGATATGGGTACAAAAGGGGTCACATGTTGTGAGTGAGAGTTTGTCCCTGGGTATGGGCAGACACACAGCATGGAAGAGGTGAGCAGGGTTATTAATAAACCTTTACTGTTGTTGATCCCTGGTCACCAGTTATTGCTGCCCAGTGCTTCAATCATAAAAAGCAGGAGGCAAGGGCAACTACCTCAGCTATACTTCCCTAATCTTTGACTCAAGATTTTCGTATGAACTGTGTAGCTCGGAAACTTTGTGATGATAATAATCATGGGATAAAAATACTTTACTGTTTTTAGATAATGCTGTTGAACAAAAGTGCGAGAGGAGTACAGCTTAGATTAACCAAAATCAGCTACAAACATTATCACAAATTATTCTACATTGCTATTTTATCAGTAGTTGATGTATAGCTATTATTTCATGCAAATGTAAATAGTTTATTGTGATCTATGTTTGGCATAATGTTTCCTCTTCAATTCATTAAAAGCTGCAATGTGTTAGATAAGCATAAGCTGAAATCATCAACTTCAGCAGGGGAGTAAAACAGATGTCATATAGATCGGCTGCTGTTGTACACCCTCTTGACATTCCTTTCTATGAAAGTCAACAAAAGAGCTTAAAACATTCCGGATAATTTGTCCCTCAGTGAAGTTGAAGTGCAGGATTTTCCCTGCAACTGGCCGTGTGTTTTGCCGCGGTGGAGGCGGCCTGCTATTGGCTGGCAGCAGGATCTTCTGTTGAATGGTGGTCAACAGAATTTCCCTCATCAATGGGTAACCCATCAGATTGAACAGCTGGAAAGTTCCAGCCAAAGTCTACACCCACATTAAGTGATTTTTCCAGCTCCCTTGGCCTTCAGCATCGTCCGGTTCTGTTGAAAGTCAATGGGTTTTTGACTGGTCAGCTGAATCTCTTGCTGCAGGTTATGACAATGACAGGGCCAGAAAATCCAGGCCAAAGCCTTTGCATGGTCTAACAAAATTGGAATTCAATGAATGAATTGTAATAGCACATATCTTTAACAAAATGCTGTGGTTGCTGTAAATCTGAAACAAAAATAAAAAGAAGTCGCTGGAAAAACTCAGCAGGTCAGGCAGCATCTCTGGGAGAAGCAAAATATTTGTCTCTGGTTAATGATCTTGCACTGATAACAGGTCGGCGACTTAAAATGTTGGGCAGGATTTTCCAGTCCCCCTAATGGCAAGCTTAATCCACCTTAATGGACGGTGGAGGGATCAATACATGAGGAGCAGAAAAATTGGTGCCCCACTGATAAAAAAGTGATGGCGGGAACTTGTGCACCTGTTCGCAATGGCAGATGGCTGGAATAGAACCCCTCCCCAACAAATCATGCTGGCCCAGAACATATCTGGAGCAACATGACATGGACATGTTGGCACTTTGCTGAAGAAAGCCCAGGGTATCTTGCAAAAATCCAAAGAGAAGATGGAGGCCTCCAGTGACCTGACCCTAGAACATTATTTGCAGCAATAGGTGGGGAGAGCTTCACAGCGCTCAGTTGCTACCAGGAGGTGGATCTTCAAGCAGCAGGTGGATGGCTGTGGGAGGTATTGTTCAATGGTGATGATCTGAGCTGGTGGAGGTAGTTAGACCTGGAGGAGAGGAGTGAAGAGGTAGGCTGGGTTTGGATGACTAGAGTAGGGCAGGGAGATTCGGGTGGCTGGAGAACGAGAGATTCTGCTGGAGTCGTGGAATGGGTGATCTGGAATGGAGTGGGAGGTAGGAAGGGCAATTCTGGAGTGCAGGAAGGGAGAGCATCGTGCAGGAGCATGGGGTGAGGTGTGGAAGTGGGGAGGTGAGGTGGGGGGGGGGGAGTAAAAGCTGGGATCTGTAGAATGGATGGAGGAGTCCTAAGAAGCATCCACAGGGTAACGGTGACAGGGAGGGATGATGACAGATAAAGTGATCAGTGGGAGCCAGGAGGGTGTGAAGGTGAGGTTATGACAATGGCAGGCGAAGGGACAGTGAGGGTTATTGGAGGGGAAGGTAATGTAGATTCTGGGGGTCAGCATGATGAGGGGAACATGTCAATTATAATGGGGTGGGCTCTTTGGGGAGCTAGGGGACATCTATATTCACCAACACGGGTTTGAAGGTGATGGATGAGGATTGAAAGATGACCGTGCAGGGAGGTCATGTGATCCCTGGAGGTGAACGGTTATGGGAGGAGTGATGTGGGTGATGAGGACAGGGGAGAGGAAAACGTATCAACTTAATGTCACTCGCACCATAGCTGTTCACAATTATGCAAACCCTCGTGGTTGAGGAGATGCAGGTCAGCTCAACTGGACAATTGATGGGGAACCCCAGCCTGCAGATTTTACAATGCTAGGGCCCTGGGACAGATGAGGGTGTGCTGGGCAGAGGTTCAGTGGGTGTGTGAGACTGCTTGCACATGGCTCGCAAGGACCCTGGCAAAAACGTGTATCTCCCTGTCCATACATGATTCCTGGGAACATGGGATGTCCCTCAGAAGATCATGGAGGTGGAGTGTGGAGGGGTTGGGGTAGCATGTACAGGCCAAAGGACTTTCACAAATAAACCACAGCACAAATGAATTAAGGGCAAGTAAGCTATACTTACAAATGTGTGTTTAATGATGATAGTGCACCTGGGCAACCACTCATGAGATCAGACCTTCATCATTTTCTTTCTTCATCACTCTTCTAAGTACTCCTCGGACATCTGCAGCAGGAGTGGAAGCAGCCTGCTGACCAGTTGGCCCCATTGCCTTGACCGACCTTGGTTACTGTCCTCTGGAGACTTGGAGGGCCTTGGCTAACTTTGGCTGTCCTGCTGTGGGGCAACTACTCTCTTTGTGGTGTCAGTGGACGAGACTGAAAGGGCCATAAGCAAACAAGAAACGGAAGGGGCTGGATACCCTCAGAGGGTTGTGAGTGGAGGTCCCAGAGGTGTGCAACTGCTGCTTCTCCTCCCCTTGGCTGCCAAAGGACCCCTGCCTGACATCTTGAAGAGAATGTTCATGGCGGTCAATGCACTCTATCCAAATCTCATGTAGCCACTGAGAAAGCTCACCCATGGCTACAGTCATGGAGCACAGGTCTGTGCACATCTCTGGCAGGACCAGGTTCTCTGTGGAGTCCATCACCCTTCCCATGCAGTCCTCCATGCGTGCACAGGTTGGCACCCCTTCATCAGCCAGCTGACAGACAGTCACTTCCACCTCATGTACCAGAGGGCCTCCGACATCTCTGCCTGATGTACCCCTGTCTTTTTCTGCCTGTCCACTATCTCTTGGAAGTCAATTTCAAAGACCCTCACAGATGCCTCTTCCCCAGCACTACTATAGTGCTGATGAGCTTGGCTGACCCGACCTCCTCTTGCTGCGGACACGTGTCTAAGCAGTGGCCATCAGATTGTGAAACTCTTCCTAAACTAGAACTAATATTCCACAGGATGTGTGTCTCTGGGCTGGTGAAGGTTCAGGTTCTCACAGTGGCCTTTCCACTTGCAGAGCAGATGGACTGCAGTGAGGCTATGAGGCATCCCTATATTATAATGCTACTGAGGCCCATGTCCCCTGTGCCATTCAGTGAGGGGAGTGGATGTTATCATTCATCTGCTTTCTGCACCTTGGGCACTATTGTCCTGGAGACTTCATCTGATGTTAGGTTCATCTTCCTGTTTGGCCTCTTTCTTCCATCCTGTGGAGGATAGAGGACATCCTGACGGGCTTCACTTGGTCGAGAAGGATGCCCAGGGAGGCATCACTGAATTTGGGCACCGGGGATCACTGTCCTCTTCAGACAATCCCTTCCCTCATCGTTGGGTTTATTGTTGTGTGGCCACCCTATAAAAATGGTGCCCAGATATGATGGCGGGGCGCATGTCATCAAGGCCATCTCACCACACAATGTATCAGGAAATCCCCGACTCCATAATTAATGAGGCCAGGGTCACCTGATACAACACAAATTCCCCGCGGCCTCCATGGCGGGAAACGCCACTGGTTTCCGCCCCCGCCATGGGACTTATGGAGGGATTTTCAGCCACCCACCGCGGCGAGTTTCACTGGCAGTGGAGGTGGGATGGAAAATGATGCCCGTTAACTTTGTTTCTCTCCACAGAATCTGCCTGACCTGCTGAGAATTTCTTTTGTCAGCGTTTTTTATTTTTATGTGCATCCTCTTATTTCCTATTGCAATGATTCACAAAATAGTAATATGTTCTACATTAAGATGATTCACTGGTCTTTGACAATTTTCCTTACTTCAGATCACTCAATTAAAAGCCAAGCTCAAATAATATATGATTAAAAGATGTTATCTCATCTGAATAGAGTTTAGAGAACTAAAGATAAAAGATAAAATTTGAATGGTAATTTTCATCTCCTTGTCAGTGCTTGTGAGTACTCCCAATGGACTGCTGATTCAGTCACTTAAAATCTTGAGAGGTCAGTACTTACTATATAAAGTAGAACATTTAAAAAAAGGACATAAATGTAACAAACTCTGGGATTTGATCAAATGTTTATTTTAAAGACATCCTACAGCAATGGCACATCCAGAGTTGCAAGAAATAATTAATAGCATAAGCATTAATTAAGGGCATAACAATTATACTACACATCAACGAGAACACAATCCACACTGTACATAGCATATAAGCTATATTACATTATATTTTAACAACAAAGTCTTTAAGGCAAACAATCTCCGTTTCAGAGTACAATTTTGCACTCACCCTCCTCATAGCTTGCTCACTGCTAAACTGGTGCTTCCACATGTCAAACTCTAAATTCAGCCTTAGTATGTACTTTCTTTTCTCAATCCCTTGTGTCTGAGCAACCCAATGTGTTTTACAATTGTTCTTAGCTTGAAACTATCTCCCCTACTCATTCTCCTCAAAACATTTTTTTAAAAAGTAATTATCTATGAACAGCACTTGAGTAATATTTACGTGTGTTTTGGGCAACACGGTGGCTCAGTGGGTTAGCCCTGCTGCCTCACGGCACCGAGTTCCCAGGTTCGTTCCCGGCTCTGGGTCCCTGTCCATGTGGAGTTTGCACATTCTCCCCTTGTTTACATGGATTTCGCCCCCACAACCAAATGACGTGCAGGGTAGGTGGATTGCCCTCGATAAATTGCCCCTTAATTGGGAAAAAATGAATTTGGTACTCTAAATTTATATTTTAAAAAATATTTATGTTTGTTAGAAACTTATGGGAAGGGGCAGCATGTTTAATTATTGAAGTAAGGGGTTACTGAAACCATTATTGATTTTGGAAAGTAAAATTCTGATTTTATACGGGCTTGAGTAAAACTGGTGCTGGAGCAAAGATGAAGTTATGACATCAGGAACTGAGGACTGGAAGGAGAAGGACAACAACTAAACTCAGAAATAAATCATAAAATAGTACAGCACAGAAAGTGGCCACTTAGGCCCATTGTGTCTGCACCAGGTATATCAGAACCCTATCCAGTTAGTTCCACTTCCCCATCTTTCCCCATTTATCTGCAATTTGTTGTTCTTCAAATACTTACCCAATTACCTTTGAAAGGTTACTATTAATTCTGTTTTCATGACCCTATTAGTCAGTATATTACAACTCTTAACATTCATTACATGAAAAAGCTTTTCCCCTTTCCACCTCTCGTTCCTTTGCCAATCACCTAAAATCTGTGCTCCCTGGTTATTAACCCTTCAACCACTGGGAAAAGTTTCTCCTTTATTGCTCCATTTAAATCCTTCATGATTTTAAACACCTCCATCAAATTTTCTCTTATCCTTCTCTGCTTTCAAATGAGCATCGCCAGCCTCTTCAGCCACTCCACATTAACTGTAATCTCTTATCTCCAGGACCATTCTAGTATTTCTGCACTATCTCTAAAGCATTCAGAATTGGACACAATACTGGGGGAAAAATAGTATTTTGTATAAGCATTTGAAATGTTGCTATTGGAATCCAAAATTCTGCCAGAAATTGACGTTATTACCGCTTTAATTTCTGGTATCATTCTTAAATATTTTTGTTTCCATTTGTAACTTCCGTTTGTTCGCTGTCTAGGCATCAATTTCTCCATTTATATTTATTCTTTGTTGCCTATTTCTTTCATCTCAGTCCAGTTCATTTAGTCCATAGTCTTGTCTCCCTCTGTTTACTTCTCTAGATTCTTGAACCTCTCTGCATTTTTGATTGCTGATTTACCTCTCTCCTTTCCTTTTTCTCACTCAAGCACTGACAAGCTGTGATTATGCAACATTAAAATTAATAAGTCTTGCAACTTCACAGCAATCCAGTTTTCAAAACCAGTCACTGCTGAGATCTGCTGTCACCTGTCGACGACGTTCACCATTTGGCTTTGAAACATGCTGCACAAATCTTTACACCTCTGCACGTGGGCCACATTATTCAAGATGTTCACTGACTGTGTGAACATATTTGCAAAATTTTTAAAAATGGTGCAGCTAATAAAATTTTTTCATGTAGTAATATATGATTTGCACTTGTAAAGTATTCCCGCAGAGATTTATATTAATGGCACCGTTCCTGACTAGGTGCGAATGCTATATAATTTGGCGATATCTTGCAAAAAGATTGAGAACCCCTTATTCTGAGCAAAATTTGCATCTACCTCCTTTGGACTTCCAATTTAATCTTCCAATAGTCTGGCTTCACTATACAAATTGCCTTCATGTGAAATGGTTTCTGTTTTGCAGTAAGGAAGGAATTGGAAATATAATTGCAGCTAAACAGGGTTTCAATTTTAGCTTAAAAGATTGCAGCTTAGGGCAGAACGGTAGCACAGTGGTTAGCACTGCTGCATCATGGCGCCGAGGTCCCAGGTTCGATCCCGGCTATGGGTCACTGTCCGTGTGGAATTTGCACATTCTCCCCGTGTCTGCTTGGGTTTCACCCCCACAACCCAAAGATGTGCGGGGTAGGTGAATTGGCCACACTAAATTGCCCCTTAATTGAAAAAAAAATTAATTGGGCAATCTAAATTTATATAAAAAAAGATTGTAGCTTGTCAGTGAGTAACCATTTTAAGATTCTATTGTTGGACTAAGGACAGCCATTCAGTTGGTTCTTTTTCAACTTTAGAAATGTAATTGAAATTTAAGTGCTGATGAACTGCTGAGCACAGAACCGGATTGAAAACACGGAGAGTTCTATTCTAATAATTATTTTAACTGCAGTAGAAAGGGTATAGTTATCTTTTTAACGACTCTACTTTGGAGAGCCTGCAATCTTTCAAGAAGGAGTTTTGTAAAACTGAGCTGTACAATCTCAGTACAATCAATATGGAAAACATGTGTTTGTTTCAGACAATAGGCCACTCTGTTTTATGGTTGTTGGAACAGTATTGCCTGCACACTGTTAGATATACCAAGCCTTTGGTCAGCATTCACTCGATTCAAAACTGATATCAGATCGCATACATTTCACAAAAAAAATAATAATTGCATGGATAAAAGCAATGAGGATATGTTATCTTGTTCCATCATTGTACACCTCTGACACCGGGATGTGCAAGGTGAAAAAATATTACACACTTTATGAATGTTATCATGAGCACCAATTATCAGATAGGTTTCTCTGACAGTTAACAACTGCCGTGATCTCTGAATCTGTTGTAAATGCACAGCAGCATTTCAAAATAAGGAGAAATAACAATGCCTTTTTTTGTTTATTAAGGACTTCCACCAAGGAGTTTTGAAAAGAAGGAATTTCCCCATCACACTATTTTTAATAACATTTGTGTGTGGCAGATTTTCTGAACACTATTATGTGCTACAAAAACTTCAAGCTGATTTTGACTCAACATTCTATTACAGATTAAAACTGGTTGACAATTTCCCAGGAATTTTACATTTGGTTTTCATTTCTTGTGTGCACGCTATTGTTTTTTTTTATCATGACGGCTGTACTTGCTTTGAAAATGTAAATTGAATGTGGGAAACATTGACAATTTCATCAAAATAATTTCAAAACATATTTTGTAAAAGCATTTCTTAAATGTAATATTTAGAGTTTGAAATGACGTGCATAATAACCAATATTTATATTCAAATCATACATATATACTTTTTTAAATTTAAGGGGCAATTTTAACACGGCCAATCCACCTGCCCTGCACATCTTTGGGCTGTGGGGGTGAGATGCATGTAGACAAGGGGATAATATGCAAACTCCACATGGACAGGGACCTGAGGCTGGGATTGAACCTGGGTCCTCGGCATCATGAAGCAGCTGTGTTAACTATTGCGCCACTATGCTGTCCTATCATTCATTTATATTATGCACTTAAATATTTTGTAATACAGCAATATTAAAGAGAAACTTTAGAAAAACAACATTCAACAATATGATTATAATATACCAAGAATTCATGATTTTGCGTCTGACATGTTTTGTGATTGTGTTTGGGAGTTTTGGAGACAGAATTAGTCCTGCAAGTGAATACTGGCCATGTCCAAAACATCTTAGCGCTTAAAATATCATCAAGGTGGATAAAATATTTAACACATTAATCATAAGTTTTAAATGCAAAATTATGACCTCACAAAAATATATAAAATATAGCTAGACAGTATGTTGTCAACTTTGTATGCCAAATAATAAGATACAAAATGAAATAAATGTTTCTGGATGCAGAGCTGGTTGGTCAGAATTAAGTGCATCACATTCTCCCCGTGTCTGCGTGGATTTAACTCCCACAACCCAAAGATGTGCTGGTTAGGTGGATTGGCCAAGTTAAATTGCCCCTTAATTGGGAAAAAAAATAATTGAGTACTATAAATTTATTTAAAAAAAAACAAAATGCATAACTTTCAGGCGCAAATTTTCATTTTAAAACCTCCGTATGAGTTCACTGGAGTGTTTATTATGATGTGCCATCTTATTTATAATCCAACACACCCTCCAACACAAGTGAGTGGTACAGAGTATGACCAGAAACACATTTAGGAAAATGCACATCTCCTACCACCCTGTGGCACTCAGTAGCTATTACATACACCAAATATCTTTAACTCATTTACATAGAAATCATTATGAACATAGCCCCAAATTCTCAAAGCTGTGACTGGAACATTCTGCAGAGATAGTTTTATTAAGAAACACTACCACTCTAATACTTACTCTCAGCATATGTGTGCTCCATGTCCATCAGATGAGACAGAAACAGATGGAAATGTATTTTTCATGGTGGTTTTATGGTTTTTCCAAAATATTCTGGAAACAAAGGAAAACTATTTAAACAATAAGAATATTTTCATGTACCAGGTCATTGTCAATTATTTGTTGTCTAATATCAATACATGCTGATAAAGGAGGTTTCAGCCTTTTACTAACGGTGGGCATGTATTGTCTGTTACTGAAGTCGTGACTGACAAAGCTAAATGTCTGCTAGTTAAAACAAGCAGGAGGCTAATAAGATTTGCTGGTGCACATTTTACAAATACTCTGAATTTTATTTGGGGCAGATGGCTCTTAACTGCAATGCGCAACAGCAGTTAGAACAGAGAGTGAGATGGATGGAAAAAAAAACATATATTTCCTTTAAACAAGTAAGATGACCTGCAGATGTTTGTGCAGAGGAGGTGCTGACGCAGACAAGTGAAGCAACAGCTTCAAGTCTCCATTGATGTCTAACAGTGGATATCCACGGTAGCTGTCTTTACTGATAGGCAAGATTTATGGAGGTTATTTTTCAGATTACACACTGTCAAGGAAACTGCAGTTAAAGTAAGGAAAATGCACCATTTCTTCTGCCTACCAGGAAAAGTGATACTTACAAGAAAAACTTTAAACCATCTCACTTTCATACTTCAGGTAGTCTTTTAATAGCTCTGGGCTTTTCTCAAGCCATGACATTTTTACATCAATCTTCCTCTGGGGTTTGGACCAACTGGCTTGCCATAATTTGCTAGTTTCCTGCACATGGTTTCTACTAGATTAATAAACAACCTTTTTATCCAACTGACACCTGATGCCAAATTAATCCACAACAAAACATGTACATTATTACTTAACAATTCGCACGCAAACGGCATCTGGCCTGACTATATTTTCTGGATAAAAAAATATTCAAAAAGTAAATTAAAACATTATATGATAAATAATTGATGTTTTATAAACCTAGGGAAAGTCCTGAACTGCAGTTTTTCAGTTTATCCCTCAACAACTGGGTGGCAGAATTTTCGCTAGTTGTTATGGTCTTTGGTGCATTTAAATACATCGAGTGATAACTGTTGCTGCATGCATTTAAATATTGTTATGAAATTATACTTCAGCTTCCCATCACAGCAATGGCAGGTTTGATTCAGTTCTCTGAAAATGTTAAAACATATGATAGAGTGTTATTATAAGATCAAATGTCACAGGAGCAGAGTGCTGCAAATTTCTATGTTGTTACCATACTAAGAAGCACTTTTCAGCAAGAAGGTGATGGTGATGAGTTACTGCCTTGAGAGCTATCAACGGGTTGGCTAAATTCTTGCAAACATTTTCCACCACAGCACCTTTATATGTCAAACAGGAAAGAACATGCTATTACTGATTACATCTTATCAGAAATATTTTGGAACAGCTGAACGGGAATATTTTGTTTCATTATTTTTAATATGATTCTTAATATGATTGTTGTTCTTAATAATGAAGCCTCATGGGAAGAATATGTATGCAGGAAATTAAACAGACATTTTTCTTTAGCTTCTTCCAATCTATTTATGTCAGATTTTTAACTATAATTCTGAAGAAACCCCTGTTATTAATTTCATTAACCAATCACCTCACATTGCTTTCATTGCGAAAGAACATAAAAACACGAGAACTAAGAGCAGTGTTAGACAACACAGCCACTTTATTCTGCTCTGCCATCCAATATGATTATTGTTGAACTGCTGCCTCAACTCCATTTTCTTGCCTGCTCCCAATATACAACCTTGATCACTTGAGAGATCAAGAAACTATCTATCCAAGTACTGAACATATCGAATGATGGATTCCTCTAGGGTAGATAATTCCAAAGATTGACAATGCTCTTAGTGAAGAGATTTCTCCTCATTTCAGTTCCAAATGATCAACCTCTTACCCTGAGAGTGCGTCCCAGGTTCTGGATTCCCCAGCCAGGAGAAAGAGCCTTTCAGTGTCTCCCCTGTCAAGACACTTCAGAATCTTGTATGTTTCAATATTTTGAAATTTCACATGGAACATGGGAACTGCCAACAAGGGCAGCATTTGTTGTCCATTAGGAATACCTTTGAACTGAAAGACTTGTTAGGCAGGACTCAAGAATATTGCTGTGAGTCTGGACTCACGTGTAGGTCAGACCAAGTAAGGATGACAGATCTCCTGCCCTAAAGAGCATTAGTGAACCAGTTGGGTATTTATGACAATCAATTGGGCCACTCACATAACAGTGAGATAACTAAATTAGTCTCCTTAGGCTTTGCTGTATAGCAAGAGTATAAGAAATGGTGCTTTGAGTATAGAGATTGTAAAGGCATGACATTTCATTTTGACTGACGCAATGGTAGCTGGGTATAGCAAGGGAATTCTACCCAGGGTGCAATGGTACTGCTGTTGTGCTTTGATACAACCTCCATAGAATGTTATCATTGATTGCAAGGAGAATTGCATGCAAGAGTAGGGAGGTGTTTCAGTTATACAGGACCATATCTAGAGTACTGTGTAGAGTATTGGTCTGCTTATTTAATGGTCACCATTACTGAGACTAGCTTTCAATTCCATATTTTATTAATTGAATTTGAATTTCACCAGCTGCCATGGTGGGGTTTGGATCCGTGTCCCCAGAGGGTTAACCTGGACTTCTAGATAATATTACCACTTCCCAGGAACCAATCTAATTAACCTTCACTTTACTGTCTCTAAGGCAAGTATAGCCTTCCTTACATATGGAGATCAAAATTGCACACAGTGCTCCAGGTGTGGTCTCACCAAAGCCTGTGAAAATTGTAGCAAGATTTCCTAATTCCTGTACTCCAATCCCCTAGCAATAAAGTTCAACATGAAAAATGCTTTCCCAATTGCTTGATTTATCAGCATGTCAACTTTCTGGACAGAGTCTTAGCACATAATTGCAAAATGTCAGTCACAATGAGAAAAACGGAGTGAAAGGGGTTTTTCATGGAACTTTGAGCCTCTAAGAAAAAAAAAGTGGGGGTGCAGTTAACACCATCCCTCTGGCGAGGTGGGGTCACTTAAGAGCCAGGAACTGGCTTCAAGCAGAATGGCACCCATGACCAGCACTGCAGCTGAATGGCACCCAATTCACATCTCGGAGGTCTTGGGGTTGTCCTCCCCGACAGTCATCATCAGCAGATTCAACCCCCGCCTCCCCCCCGCGACAGTCATTGCTGGCAGATCCCCCACCCCCTGACAGTAATTGCCGGCAGATTCCCCCCCCCCCCCACCCCCACCCCCTCAATTTTCACTGTCCCTCCTGACCATATATATGGACACAGAGGTGTACTGCCCTCTGGGGCAGAGGTTCATGCCCTGGCAGTACCCTGGCATTGCCAGCAGTTTGTACATCAGATAATAAAGAAAGCACATGTAATGTTGGCACCTAATAGAGGAATAGAGTATAAACGTAAGAAAATGTTGAGACCACACCTGGGATATTGTGCACAGCTTTGGTCCCCTTATTTGAAAAAAGATGCAGTGGCATTAGAGGCAGTTCAGAGGAGGTTCTAGAACGGGGTGGGCAAACTTTTCCGTGCAAGGGCCACATTCAGAAATTCACAATTTTAAAGGGCCGCATAGTATATTAAGTAAAATAATTACTTCACCCGGTTATGATTCTGGGCGCCTCATATAGAACATAGAACATAGAACAGTACAGCACAGAACAGGCCCTTCGGCCCTCGATGTTGTGCCGAGCAATGATCACCCTACTCAAGTCAACGTATCCACCCTATACCAGTAAGTAACCCAACAGCCCCCCCCCATTAACCTTAAAAAAAAATTAAGAAAAAAAAAAGACATTTTTTAAATTTAAAAAACATTTTTTTTTTATGACTTGGTGGGCCGCATAAAGACCTTTGGCGGGCCGCATGCGGCCCGCGGGCCGTAATTTGCCCACCCCTGTTCTAGAACGAGAGGTCATAGTCTAAGGATAAGAGGTAACAAATTTAAAATGGAGTTGAGGAGAAACTACTTCTCTCAAAGGGTTGTGAATCTGAAATTCACTATCCCTGAGTGCGGTGGATGCTGGGAAAGTGAGTAAATTTAAGGAGGAGTTAGACATATTTTTAATTGGTCATGCATTGGAGGGTTATGGAGAACGCGCAGGACGATGGAGTGAAGGCCAGGATGAGATCAGCCTGATTAAATGGCAGAGCAGGCTTGATGGGTTAAATAGCCTAATTCTGCTCCTATATCTTATTGACCCTACCACTCCTCCTGGCACTGCTGCAGGGGTTGTCCCATGGTGGAAAGGGGCGGTACATGGATGGGTGTTCCATGTGGAGTAGGATGTTCCATAAGGGGTTGTTTGAGGTGGGGAGGGGCTCCGTTATGAGGGTTTCCATGGGAAGTGATTTCTATTTTTATTTCTTAAAATTTGTGCTCCCATTTTTACTTGGAGCCTAAAAGTATGGCAGAAGAAGGTTCCCTTGGGGCTGATGGCTTTCACCCTGTTGCAATACTCTTCAAATTCCCTCCATAGAGTAGGAAAAGAGAGAAAGAGATGGACGGAGTTAGAAAAGAGCGAGGGAGAGTGAAAGTGGGAAAGGGGAGAAAGCGACAGAGTGGGAAAGGAGTGAAAGAGAGACCAGGTGCAGGTTCTTCACTGGATTGGGTTGGCCAATCGAGTGATTTACCAGTTGAAACAGGAGTCATAGAATCATAGAATTTACAGTGCAGAAGGAGGCCATTCAGCCCATCGAGTCTGCACCGGCTCTTGGAAAGAGAACCCTACCTAAGCCCGCCCTATCCCCGTAACCCAGTAACCCCACTCAATCAACACTAAGGTCAATTTTGGACACTAAGGGCAATTTAGCATGGCCAATCCACCTAACCTTCACATCTTTGGACTATGGAGGAAATCGGAGCACCCGGAGGTAACTCACGCACACACGGGGAGAACGTGCAGACTCCGCACAGTGACCCAGTCGGGAAGCGAACCTGGGACCCTGGAGCTGTGAAGCAATTGTGCTAACCACTATGTTACCGTGCTGCCCACGTTGGGTCACTTGGGTGACAATGGAATGAATGCAGAGGCTTTTGGGTGCAGAGGTGGACTGGGCACAAAGTTTACCTTTGTGCCCTGGCACTGTGTTTAAATAATAAAAAATAATGACAAAACAAAAAACATTCCTCCAGTCCTCACCTCTCGCCACCTCTCCACACTCCCCATCCAGGTCAACTCACCTAGTATCCTTGAATAGTTTCTTGAAAGATTTGAAGTTTTCTCTCTAGCTTTGATGGTTTTGACATTTGCTAGATAGATTTCACAGCTTTGACACTTTCAGGATAGCTTCGACAGCTGGACCAGTCATTGATGGCTGGACAGTTCCTTGACAGCAGGTCAGTTCTTGGTCAGGTGGACAGCTCTTTAACAGTTCCTTGGCAGCTGAACAGTTCCAATGATTTTGTGAGTAAAAAAGTGCATAATTATGTTCACTTCTAACAATCGCAAAGAGTGTCTTACCTCTTCCAAAGGGAGCCTTATCTCATCTGAAGGTGTCCTGGAACCACATCCAAAGGGGTACCATACTTCTCCAAAGGGGTATGCCAGATTATCCAAACTTATCCACCACATTCAGACTTACTCTTACCTGTTCAATTCCGCACACTCTGGATTCCACACTTCTGTTCTTCTGAACTCCCACTTCAGTGGAGACAGCTGGTAGCTTAAACTGCCAGCTCCTCCCCAAATCACAGAAACGTGAACACCAGTCTCACCCCCATGAAAATTGGAAATTCCAGATTCTCAGGCAGGACTTGAGAATTTGTGGCTCTTTGGTGGATTTTTGATATGATGGAAAGGCCACAGAATTGGAAAGAATGCAAGCAAGAAGATGAGCTGAGTTACAGGAATGCTGTGGATGACACACAGAAAGCTGTGCTACTCAGGGCTTGTTTGGGTAATTTAGTGTTACCTAATTTGAATTTGTACAATATCTCAGTTATACTCAGTGGTTTGTTTTATTTTGAAAGTTATTCCAGCTAAGAGCGCACAGTGCTGCACATATACGGTACAGCAATTTAACTTGAAAATTGTTTTTTACAGGCACGAAATGTCTGAAGGAATCTAACTCTGGCTTTAACATTGATTCCGAAGGGATTACATGATTCACTTAAAGTTGTTTCACTTAAAGTAATGATTTTGAGGAACACAACCACAACTTTAGTAAAAAAATTACTGTATACTACAGCTATTATTTCCCTTTAGAAACCCTACTCGGTACATTCTCAAAAGAAGTCTAATAAATTTGTCTGTTACCAGACTCTTAAACGACCCTCTTATGGACTGACCTCATTAACACTACACCCCTGTATGCTTCACCCGATGCAGTGTTATCTAGTTACATTGTGTACCTTGTGTTGCCTTATTTTGTATTTTATTTTATTTCCTTTTCTTTTCACGTACTAAATGATCTGTTGAGCTGCTCGCAAAAAAAAATTCTTTTCACAGTACCTCGGTACACGTGACAATAAACAAAAATCCAAATACGATTTCCCCTCATGAAACCATGTTGACTCTGTCTGGTGTAGCTGTGATTTTCCAAGTGTATTTTAAGACTGCCTTAATAATAGATACCAGCCTTTTCCCAATGAAAATGCATATGTGTCCTGCAGAATCCCTTTTTCTTTTTTGCTTCTTTCCTGATGAGCGCCATTACATTTGCAAACCATATTTGTCAGTCTCCTAAACTGGGCTGTTCCTTTTAGTGCAGACAATACAAATTGTAAAATATTCTTTAAACATTTCAATTGATTATTTGTTTTCATGTTCGGGCAAGTTTTGAAGTTGAAATCCTTTTATAATTGTTCATTTGGAAATCATTGTTTAGTAATTTGAAAACATTAATAACACATTTCTACGTGATTAATCAATTTCAACATTTTAATGAACTTCGCATAGACTATGCAAAAGAACAAATTATAAAACTATTCAATTAGGTTAAGCAGTATACAGCAATTCGTTTAAGTCTCTACTGGTCTGGGACTTAATCCCCATCAGAATGAATATCTGTGAAGCTACATAAATTTATACTTTCCCGACATGTCAACCTCCCATTAGCTATTTACTTTTAATCTACCACTCTTGTTTTCTATTTTCTCCAATCTTCTCTTGACATCACTGTTCTCTTCTTGTCCTCGAAGCATTTGTCTCTTCACCCTGTAGTGAGTTCTTGATGTGAGTCCTTATCGTTTTGTCACAAACGAAACCTGGATAATTCTGGAAGATTTTGAAAAAAAGTGGATGTGTACATTTTGGGGTAAAAATAGAAAATAGGAACACTGGCACACAGTATCCATTTAATATCATCTTGAATAGGCATAGACCTGTTATTTAAATATTCACATTTTAATTCCCTTTTTGTTCCGAAACCTGATGTCAAATGATCCGGGCACTTCTTCAAGACGACAATATGAAAGTAATTTGCTATATTAGGGGCCTCACGGTAGCATGGTGGTTAGCATCAATGCTTCACAGCTCCAGGGTCCCAGGTTCGATTCCCGGCTGGGTCACTGTCTGTGTGGAGTCTGCACGTCCTCCCCGTGTGTGCGTGGGTTTCCTCCGGGTGCTCCGGTTTCCTCCCACAGTCCAAAGATGTGCGGGTTAGGTGGATTGGCCATGCTAAATTGCCCGTAGTGTAAGGTTAATTGGGGATTGTTGGGTTACGGGTATACGGGTTACGTGGGTTTAAGTAGGGTGATCATTGCTCGGCACAACATCGAGGGCCGAAGGGCCTGTTCTGTGCTGTACTGTTCTATATTGGAGCATCAAATCAGGCATTACTTTTTCGGTAAACAGCTAAGTGCTTTATTTTCTTCTTCTGCTTAAAAATAATTAAGCACTGAATTTATGGATAAATGTAATGGTTACCGTTCAAATTGGTTGTTTTCTACACACGGATTTTAAATAGAATAATAAATCATTGAGTTCACACATTTTGCAAGCAGCTAAATCAGCAGATAACCAACCAAAATATGATGAACATTTTACATATTAAAATATGGAGTGCTGCAGACTCTATCAAAATCACCAAAAGAGTATTAATCAATGCTCACTTTACCGATCTGAACATTAGGGTTAGCTATCTTGATTGAAATGAATGGAGCCCTGACCCAGATCTTGATGGCAGCTCCGACCTGACCTGATTCCTGCTGGTAGTCCTGACCTGATCTGACTCCTGCCGGCAGCAAACGCATTCAAATGGATGAACTTACAACTGACTAGCCTGCCACGAATTAATTTACTTGTGTCCATCAGCTGTTTACTGCTGACAAGTCAGCCACTTTCAATCGGGTGAGGATACAGGGAGCAACATGCAGCATTGAGCACAACAAGCTCAACCTACTCTGAGGTCCCTGTATGATTATTCTATGATGTACTTCACTCCAAGCCACCATCCATCAATCAATTAAGGCGTGCAAGTCTTTCCCCCCACTTTGTCTCCATCGATAAACAATTATGTTGTTTATAACTTTGTAACCCTCAATTCTTTTTCTCAAATGATACTGAGACAATTACCTTTTAAAATTTTCCATTAGTCTCAAATTGTCAGTTTGGTGCAGTTGGTAGCATTCTCATTTCTAGGTCAAAAAAGACCTGGATTCAAACCACACTGCAAGTTGATCATTCAGTACCAAAGCCAGGGAGTAATGTATTTCTCAGATAAGATGTAAGACCATGGTAGTTTTAAACGTTTGCCTTAAGCTCTTTGGAGAAACTCACGAAACTTATCCAGGTGTCCTAGCCAACATTTATACAATGCAAAATAATCTGATCAGAGTAGCCATTATCCTGCAGGATCTCTTTGATGTGCCCGATTTCAGTATCAAACTTGCCTGGTGAGAAAATGGTTTGGACCCTGAGGCTAGGATTCTCCGCTGGCATGATTCTCCGTTATGCCAGCGCCCGGGGGTTTCCCGACGACGAGGGACAGCCCCACAATGGGAAAACCCCATTGACCGGCTGGCGTAACGGAGAATCCCGCCAGCCAGTCGGGGCAGAAATGTGGCGCGGCGGGGCGGAAAATCCAGCCCTATATTTACAAGTTACCGATTAGGTCAATCTTATAGAACATGGAATTGTTAAGATCCCAACCCATGTGTTGGCCAGTGAAGATAGACTTGCAGGAGAAAATGATCGAGAACTCCCTGGAAGATTTCTCAACAAGCACATCAAGGAAAAGACGTTTATTTGGTTTCTCCATTTCAAAGGTGAATTTGAATTCAGGATGGAGCCTATTGCATCTGTTTCAGCTAAACAAAATAAGTGTTAATCATTCGCTGGTTCATTTCTCTGGGCAATGCTTTCACCAATCAGTCAAACCTCCTGGTTTAAATTTCAAACAATGTTTGGCAATTAACTGGCAGTCACCGTTAACTGGTGCATTCTGCATGGCAACACCTCAATCAATCAGAGTCCACTTGTCAACCATGCCAAGGCTAAAACGGAAGTCCAGACATGGAGAAGGTCCCTTAACACCCCCCCCCCCCCTCCACCCCAGCCCAATCCCACCCTACCCACAGAATCCTCAAGGACTCTCGCTCTGCAGCCTGGCAGTGGCAGAAGGCACATGAGCAATGGACGTACTTCCCTGGTCCCCCTTAGGGTCCAAGCTGCCAGGAGAGTGCTTGTCAATAGTTGCACCAAAGCCCATCTGGTGGTGTTCTTGCTGGGAGAGGTGGAGCACTCCATAAGACCATAAGACATAGGAGCAGAATTAGGCCACCTGGCCCATCGACTCTGCACCGCCATTCAATCATGGCTGATATTTTCTCATCCCCATTCTCCTGCCTTCTCCCCATAACCCTGATCCCCTTATTAATCAAAAACCTATCTATTTCCATCTTAAAGACACTCAGTGATTTGGCCTCTACAGCCTTCTGCAACAGAGTTCCACAGATTCACCACCATCTGGCTGAAGAAATTCCTCCTCAGCTCTGTTTTAAAGGATCGTTCCTTTAGTCTGAGGTGTTGTCCTCTGGTTTTAGTTTCTCCTACCAGTGTAAACATCGTCTCCATGTCCACTCTATCCAGGCCTCGCAGTATCCTATAAGTTTCAATAAGATCCCCTCTCATCCTTCGAAACTCCAACAAGTACAGACCCAGAGTCCTCAACCGTTCCTCATATGACAAGTTCTTCATTCCAGGGATCATCCTTGTGAACCTCCTCTGGACCTTTTCCAAGGCCAGCACATCCTTCCTTAGATACGGGGCCCAAAATTGCTCACAATACTCCAAATGGGGTCTGAGCAGAGCCTTATACAGCCTCAGAAGTACATCCCTGGTCTTGTATTCTAGCCCTCTTGACATGAATGCGAACATTTAGAATTTAGAACAGTACAGCACAGAACAGGCCCTTCGGCCCTCGATGTTGTGCCGAGCAATGATCACCCTACTCAAACTCACGTATCCACCCTATACCCGTAACCCAACAACTCCCCCTTAACCTTACTTTTTAGGACACTACGGGCAATTTACCATGGCCAATCCACCTAACCCGCACATCTTTGGACTGTGGGAGGAAACCGGAGCACCCGGAGGAAACCCACGCACACACGGGGAGGACGTGCAGACTCCGCACAGACAGTGACCCAGCCGGGAACCGAACCTGGGACCCTGGAGCTGTGAAGCATTGATGCTAACCACTATGCTACCGTGCTGCCCACATTGCATTTTCCTTCTTAACTACCAACTGAACCTGCACGTTAACCTTCAGAGAATCGTGAACAAAGTCCTTTTGTGCTTCTGATTTCCTAAGCATCCCATAAGTGACCACTTATCTTTCCTACTTCTTACCTCCACCCTAATTGATTCTACATCTTACCTAGTTAAGGTAATCTCTCACCACCGTGCTGTAGACTTCCTTAATGCAAGTTCTTCCCTTTTTTAAAACCTAACCTTGCTAGGGGTTCTGCCTTTTTGGGGGATTTCAATCTTTAACTTTCCTTGAGGCTTGTGAGTTTTTACTTGTTTCCTCACGTTCAATGTCCAGCTAAATAGTTTACCTCCATCAACTCTTCTCTATCTATCCCCATTATTATTATTTTAAAGACAAGCGTGTCCATCTATTTATTTTTCTGGCAAAAATGAATTCAGTCATTTAACCATTCCCAAATTAATTCCATACAGTTCAAATCATTGTGGTTGCTTTTCTCTGAACCTTTTCCAATGTACCTTTGTCTGTTTCAGGCAGGGCATCCAAAACTGCATAGCATAACAGTGCTAGACTCACCAATGACCTGTACAATGTCAGTATAAGTTATCTGATATGTAATCCAGTGCTCGCCAGATGTATCCCTGTAAATGCTTCATATTAACCAGATTCTTTCAAATTATGATCAGTGATCATTTTCAAAGTCTTTCATCTTATTCAGCTACTGCCAGTAAACGCACTCTACCTGTGAATCATTGGATGCTTCGTGTGACAAGGTGGTATTATTTTACTTGCCCCTGATTTAACCCTTCTAAATTCATTTTGTTTAGTTACTTTTGAAGCATTGTTTTATTTAAAACCAATTCGACCAGCCACCCTGTCATTTTAACGAAGCTGTCATATAAAGAGCCACTTGTTTAATCTCATTGCAGGTTAGATTAATTTCAAGATCACAATTTCCACCAACCTACTTATGATAGGACCAACATGGGGCCGGCATGGTGGTGCAGTGGTTAGCACCGCTGCCTCACGGCGCCGCAGTCCCAAGGTTCGATCCCAGCTTTGGGTCACTGTCCGTGTGGAGTTTGCACATTCTCCTGTGTTTGTGTGGGTTTCACCCCCACAACCCAAAGATGTGCAGGGTAGGTGGATTGGCCACGCTAAATTGCCCCTTAATTGGAAAAAATGAATTGGGTACACTAAATTTATTTAAAAAAATAATAGGACCAACAAGTTTACTATTATTTGTTCTTGTATGTATTAATCCACATTGGTATCAATTGTAATATCTGATACTATTGTAAATAGTGGGAAACTATGAAGAGAATGCATTACCTTTCTATTTATAACTTACCCAAATAGTTTTTTTCCATCATGGCATGTAATAATTAAACATGCTCTCTATCATATTTCACAAATTGTGCAAACAACTGGGACAAGTTTCTCCATTTGGGAGACTATCGGCTGGATTCTCCGTTTCAGCAGCTATGTGCTGATGCCAGCAGAGCATATGTGGTCTTTTACCACCAAAAGAATCTTGGTGAAACCCTTACCGATTCCGGTACCGATAAGGGGTTAGTAGCGGCGCCGGATGAAACCCTTGGTTCCTGTGCCAAATGGCCTGGTGCCTGGCTGTGCATGTGCATGGCTGACAACCTGCAGCGGTCATGCCATACAGCATGGCGCTTGCCATGCGCGGAACCAACCCGCCATCCGCGATCCCACAGCCCACCCCCAGGCCACCCCCTAGCCACCCCCCACTTGTCCCCCCAGCCCTCACAGAAGCTCTCCCGGCCAGTGGCATGGATCCAGGCTGAATGTGGCGATGCAGAACACAGTCCGCAGCCGCCACGCTGGGTACCCTAAGGCTAAGACTACAAGTGTCTCGCGCCGTCGGGAACTCAGCTCTTGGGGGCGGAGCATCGTGGGAGGTCCGGCCGATGATGCACCAACGCCATTGCAATGGTGCGTGACGTGCTACACGATGATGCCATTTCCGAGGGGGTGGAGCATGGCTGACCGACGTCAACCGGGGCTTGCCCCGATTTGGGAGTCGGAGTCGATTCTCCGCCCAATTGCCGATTCTCCGCCCAATTGCTGATAACAATATCGGCGTCGGGTAACGGAGAATCCTGCCCTATGATCCCCCGCCGGAGCTGAATTGCATCTAATTTGCACTCATGCTGGGAGCGCAAATCGGGAAGTGATTCCCTTATTCTTAGCCATGCAAATTTATGCATGCTGAAGATTACGGGGGATTCCCTAGAGAATCCCGCTATCGGGCTGCCATTTTGAGCGGGCAACCCGATAGTGAGGTCCTGCAGCTGGGACTCTCCCTTGCAATGCAATTCAGCTCATTGGAGACCTCCCATTCAAAGAGTCTCGCACCCCTCGCCCCCGCCCCCAGAGAGACCCCTGTCTGGAAGCTAGAGAGCAGTCAAGGCAGAGACTAGACAATACGCCTGCTGGTTTAGACACAGGAAACAGCACCTGACAACTCCTGGAAATAGAGAATCAGTCATCTGGGTTTGAACCCCCGCAGATCTTAGATCTACAAGCCATTCATTAATTTCTCTTTGATATTGATTGTACTAGGCTGTGATTGGCGGCTTGCACACACACCCAGCTGTTTGCATTGTTCCATTCATCTCCCTTCACACTTGAGTGACTTTGAAATAGTCAGCAGTGAAATTAACAGAAAGCATTGTGGGGAGTAAGGGTGACCCTCCGATGGACTTTGAGGGCAACTCCCTTAAAGAGAGCCCACCGCGAGGTCCACTACGTCAGGTACACGCCTGTAAAGACTTGCACCAATTCTCACCCACATGATTCCTGGCCCGGAAAATATGGTGCCCGTCCCGCACTGGGAGGGGGCGCAAGCTTCGATCCCACTGCTGGGGTTGGTGGTGGCGGGGACCGGAGCATCGGGTACCAATCCTGTTTTTCTCCCAAACCTGGATTCTCCGTCGCAAAGGGAACGCCGCTACTGCTGGCAGAGATTCAAGCCCTTAGTCTCCAAGAATCTGTCAAACACCTCTGATTACTTTTCCGATGCAAAGCACGTGTTACATATTCAGCAGTGAGGCATTAGATGTTGTGGCACAGACATCCTGCTCGTCCCACCCTGCTCCAATTCATTGGTGAATCTGAGGTGGAAATGTGCAAAGCCACTCTAATGCATAGCCCAACTATGGAATGTCTGCATCCAAAAGGATGGAAATATGCAAATTAAATGCAATATGGTAAAATATGTTCTCTGATGTACTTCCCCATAATAATTTTTAACACCGTTTACAGGGGCTGCTTGTTTGACTCAGGCTCCCATCCTTCTCCTAAAAGCGAAAGGAGCCATAATGTAACTTGCAACTGAGCATGCGCAAGTTCTGACAAAGCATAGATTTGCACAGGCCAAGAAAGAGGACCTGCAATTTCTAAAAAAAAGTTGGTAGCTTCCTGAATTCTGGACAAGAGAAATTGTTTTATCCATTCACGGGGTGTGAGTGTCACTGGCTAGGTCAGCACGTATTGCCCATTCCCAATTACCCTTGAGAAGGTGGTGGTGAGCTGCCTTCTTGAGCCACTGGTATCATGTGGCACAGTACAGGTCCCAGGGCACATGTTTGAAGTATTAGTAGCTCCACCTCCCCTTTCCTTGTCTCTCCCCAGGAGATGTCTCCCAATGAGGTAATGTGCTAAATCTAGGCCTACAAGTCTCTTGCTAAAACGATTTTTGTATCCATGTGAATAATTTGTCATTTATTCATAATAACACACAAATTCAGATCAGGAGCAGGCCTCTCAGCCCGTCGAACCTGCTCCGCCATTTATAAGATCATGGCTGGTTGATTGTAAACTCCTGGCCTTTCCCCCCCCCCACCCCCCCAACCTACCTCCAACAAAGCTTCACACCCTTGCTTATCAAGAATCTATCTCGCTCTGACTTTAAAAGATTCAAAGACTCATGACCCTGTGAGAGAAAATACATTCTCTTCATCTCTGCCTTAAATGAGTGACCCCTTGTTTTTAAAGAATGTCACCTCAGCCGGGGTCCCGGCGGGATGGAGTGGCGTGAACCACTCCAGCGTTGCGCCGCCCCAAAGGTGCGGATTTCCCTGCACCTTTAGGGGCCAAGCCCTAACCTTGAGGGGCTAGGCCCACACCGAAGTGGTTGGCACCCCACTGGCCGGCAGGAAAGGCTTTTGGCGCCACGCCAGCCACGGCCGAAGGGACTTCGCCAGCCGGCGGAAGATTTTAATTAAATTGCCTCTTACTCTTTCAAACTCCAATAGATACCTAGTCTGTCCAACATTTCCTCATAAAACAACCCACTCATTCCTGGTTTTAATCCTGTGAACCTTCTCCAAATTGCTTCAGTGCATTTATATCCTTCCTTAAATAAGGAGTCCAATATTGTACACAATACTCCAGATGTGATCTCCCTAGTCCTGCACAACTGAAGCATAACCTCCCTACTTTTATCTTTTTATAGCTAACTTTCTTTTTTCAACATCGTTCTCCAGCTGCATCTCAGACAATAATTCTACTGTGTACTGGAGATGGTCCTCCATTTAAAAATAATTAAAACACCTTATGCACCCCTAAGACCCGACTCCCCTTTTTATACAATATACATTTTAAAAAACTAGATAAAAACATATTTCCCACTATGGAAATAAAAGTTAAATTTAAATTTGAGCATACCTACATTTCTGTGCAGGAAATTAATATTTTTGTACAACAAACATGGGAATTAAAAAGTATTATACAATCGTTTTAGGTCTTCTGAAGTTAAGCTAATGTCTACACTTATTCTACTACCTTGAGTGGATTCTGGGAATTCAAGCAGTTATAGTGTAATTTTATTCAATTCTAGTCACAATAAACAATAAGATTCCATTAGCTTTTCTAATTACTTGCTGTACCTCCATACTGTTTTTTTGTGATTCCTGCACCAGAACATCCAGATTGCTGTGAATGTCTCTGCAATCTGACACCATAAAGATAATATGCTGCTTTTTTATTCTCCCTGCCAAATTGGACAATTTCACATTTTCCCACATTATAATCCATTTTCCAGGTCCTTGCCCTTTCATTTAACCTATCTATGTCCTTTTGTAGCCTCCTTATGTCCTCTTCACAAGTTACTTTCCAACCTACCTTTGTGTCAGAACGGTGAAGCCGGCGTCAGGGCGTCGATTCTCGCGTCCCCCGGGGGATTCTCCGGCGCCAGGTCGGAGAATCCCTGCCCATATCTTTGGTCCCTTTAACCCTATCCACGTCATTGATATAAATTTTAAAATGTTGTGGCACCAGCACTGATCCCTGTGGCACACCACGGGCGCAATTCTCCCCTCCCCCACACCGGGTGGGAGAATCGCGGGGTGGGGGGGTGGGGGGGGGGCGGGTGAGTCCTGTCACGCTGCCCCTGCACCCGCACACGATTCTCCCACCCCCACAAAACAGCGCGCTGAGATTTACGACAGGCCGCTCGCCGTTTGTAACGAGCGAGCGACGATTCTCCGGCCCGGTGGGCCGAGCGGCCTGCCCAATACGACGGGTTCACGCCGGCGCCAACCACACCTGGTCGCTGCCGGCGTGAAGAGCATGCGAACGCTGCGTGGGCGACCTGTGGGGGGGGGGGGGGGGGGAGAGAGGGAGGATCGAACACCGGGGGGGGTGCTCAGAAGGGGTCTGGCTCACGATCGGTGTCCACTGATCGGCGGGCCGGCGTCTCTGAAGGACGCACTCTTTTACTCCACCGCCCCGCTAGATCACTCCTCCATGTCTTAGAATCATAGAATTTACAGTGCAGAAGGAGGCTATTCAGCCCATCGAGTCTGCACCAGCTCTTGGAAAGAGCACCCTACCCAAGGTCAACAACTCCACCCTATCCCCATAACCCCATAACCCAGTAACCCCACCCAACACTAAGGGCAATTTTGGACTCTAAGGGCAATTTATCATGGCCAATCCACCTAATCTTGCGGGGCGCCCGCGGGGAAGACGGCAACCGCGCATGCGCGGGTGATGTCATTTACGTGGCGCCACGTAATTTACGTGGCGCCAAGGCCCGGCACGCGTAAATGACGTGCCACCACTCCTAGCCACCCGGGGGTGGGGGAGAATAGGAGGCGAGGAGCTGCCTCTGACGCCGGAATGAAACACTCCGGTTTTCATTTTGGCGTTGGCACTTAATCTTCCGTTGGGAGAACATGTCACATCCTGCCCACCATTAATGCTTGCACTCTGTTTCCTGTTAGCCAGTTAATCTTCTATCCATGTCAATATGTTATCCGTTACACCATGTGCTTTTATTTTCCACAATAAAAGTTAATGCGGCACATTAGGGCAGCACGGTAGCACAAGTGGATAGCACTGTGGCTTCACAGCGCCAGGGTCCTAGGTTCGATTCCTCACTGGGTCACTGTCTTGGCGGAGTCTGCATGTTCTCCCCATGTCTGCGTGGGTTTCCTCCGGGTGCTCCAGTTTCTTCCCACAGTCCAAAGATGTGCAGTTTAGGTGGATTGGCCATACTGAATTGCCCTTAGTGTCCAAAAAGTTTAGGAAGTGTTATTGGGTTACGGGGATAGGGTGGAAGTGAAGGCTTAAGTGGGTTGGTGCAGACTCGATGTGCCGAATGGCCTCCTTCTGCACTGTATATTCTATGTTCTATTATCAAATGCCTTCTAGAAATCTAAGTACAGTACACTCACAAGTGCCCCTTTATCCACAGCATATGTGACTCCTTCAACAAGAACTCTGATGAATTGGTTAAACATAATTTTCCTTTCACCGAACCATGTTGACTCTGCTTGATCATCCTGACTTTTTCCAAGTGTCCTGCCACAACATCTTTAATAACAGTTTCTATCGTATTCCCTATGACAGATGTTTTTGAATAACGGAGTAATGTGTGCTATTTTCCAAATGAATGGAACTTTCTCTAATCTCGGGAATTTTTGAAAATTAAAACCAACACATCAGCAATCTCACTAGCCACTTGTTTTAAGACCTTAGGATGAAGTCAATCAGGGCCCAAGGATTTGTCAGCCCGCAGCTCCAACAATTTGCTCAGTACCACTTCTCTAGTGATTGTAGTTTTCCTGAGTTCCTCCCTCCCAATGCTCTCTGGTGAAGACCAATGCAAAATATCTGTTCAATTCATATGCCACCTCTTTATTATCCATTATTAATTCCCCAGACTCACTCTCTATCAGACCAAAGCTTATTTGATTAACTAATTTCTTATTTAAGTACCTCTAGAAAATGTTACTGAACTTTACAATTAGTTTCATTTGAGGAATAAGAACAAAGACCAGTACGTGATGTGGAGATGCCGGCGTTGGACTGGGGTGAGGACAGTAAGAAGTCTTACAACACCAGGTTAAAGTCCAAACACTAGCTTTCGGAGCACTGCTTCTTCCTCAGGTGAATCAGAACAGTACAGCACTGGTACAGCCCCTTCGGCCCTTCAAGCCTTCGCCAATCATGTGTCATATCTAGACCAATGCCTGTTTCCTTCTATACCCCGTCTGTTCATGTGTCTTATCCAGATACGTCTCAAAGGTTGCTAACGTATCTGCTTCAACTACCTCACTTGGCAGTGCATTTCAAAGCCCCACCACCCTCTGTAAAATCTTTCCCTGCACATCTCCACTGAACCTATCCTCTCTCACCTTGAACATGCGCCCCCTCATAATTGTCATTTCTGCCCTGGGAAAAAGCCTCCAACTATTCATCCTATCAATACCCCTCATAATTTAATAAACTTCGATCAGGTCGCCCCTCAGCCTCTGTCTTTCTAGGGAGAACAATCCCAGTTTATTCAATCTCTCCTCAAAGCTAATACCCTCCATAACAGGCAACATCCTGGTAAACCTTTTCTGTACTCTCTCCAAAGCCTCCACATCCCTTTGGTAGCGTGGTGGCCAGAATTGGACACAATATTCGAAATGTGGCTGAACCAATGTTCTATATAACGAACATAATTTGCAAACTTTTATACTTGATGCCCTGCCAAACACTTCTTGAAAGCAAAGTAAACAACATTTACTCTATTACCTTTGGTCACTGGTTAGTTACATCCAAAGAATATGTCAACAGGTTTGGAAGGAATGACTTGCTGATGATACCTGCGATACCTGTGATCTTTAAACATCCATTCATAGCATTCTTGCAGTTTTAAAAAAAATCACGGGATGTGGGCATCACTGATTAGATCAACATTTATTGCCCATCCCTAATTGTCTTTGAGAAGGCAACAGTGAGTCGCCTTCTTGAACCGCTGCAGTCCGTGTGTTGGAGGAACACCCACAGTGGTGTTCGGGAGGGAGTTCCAAACTTTTGACCCAATGACAGTGAAGGAACAGCGATATAGTTCCAAGTCAGGATGGTATTAGGATTGGAGGTGAACTTGCAGGTGATAGTGTTCCTGTGCACCTGCTGCTCTTGTCCTTCTGGGTGGCAGAGTTTGTGGGTTTGGAAGGTATTTGGAAGAATTCCCTCAGGCAGATTTTGCCTACTACACTTGTTAAGCCTGTAATTATCAGGTGACTATTATTGTCTTGAATATATTGCACTGAATTTGTTACTTTTTAGTCCAATACTCCAGTATTTATGGATCTCTGAAAACTATCAACTGCAGGATCGCTAATTTTCTCTTTTAATTCTTCCAGGATTGTTTTTTAAAAAAATATTTTATGATGGTATTTATATAAACAACAAACACACAAATAAGAGCAAGAGCAAACTGGTACAGCATAATAAATAACCAACATCCACACCCTCCTCCCTTTCCCTCCTCCCATCCTGCCTTCCCTATTTTAGCCCCCTATCGCCCCCCGCCTAACCCCACCCCCTCTGCTGACACCTCAATCCTCCTCAAAAAAGTTGATGAACTGCTTCCGCCTCCGGATGAATCCATTAACCGAACATCCCAAGACAAACTTTACCTTTCCCAATCTTAGGAATTCCACCAGGTGGGTCACCTACACCCTCAATTTTAGTGGCTCCGAGATCCTCCACTCAGGCAAAATCCGTCTCCGGGTCATGAGGGAGGGAAAGGACAAAACAGGTCTCCAAAGTACTCAATCTCAGCCTGCCGCCACCAACGAAACCTCGCGTCCATCTCCGCCTGTGCAAAACTGTGGTTGCCGCAAATTAGTATCCACACCGAAGTACCTTCCAGCCTCAGATGCAGTCACCAGACTCCTATACCCTCAAGGCTGACACTACCACTGGCACATGGAGTGCCTGGCCGGCGAGAATGGCAGAGTGCCGTCAACAATGCCCCTAAACTTGTACCCCTGCAAGAGGTCTCCTCAATCTGCCCCCATGCTGACCCCTCCCCCACTACCCAATTCCCAACTATAGTGATGTCAGATGCCCAGTAGTATTTCATTATATTTGGCAACACCAGCATCCTGTCCCCCTTGCCCCTGCTCCAAAAATGCCTTCTTGACCCGCGGGGTCTTCCCCGCCCTCACAAACCCTGAAATCAATGTGTAGATCTTCCAAAAGGAAATGACTTTAGAACGAAGATCGGGAGGTTTTGAAGCACGAACAGGAGCCTTGGCAGCAC